>NC_090283.1:30513722-31130826 GCF_037392515.1 Haliotis asinina | reverse complement strand
GTCTTCGTGGCAGTCGTCACTGCCTCTGGGGGACTTCACGCTCCATTTCTGCCCCCAGGATGATGATGTCCCGGGTCCTGAGAGTAAAGATAATAAAGAGTTTAGTGTTTGAAAGAGTTGATGTTAATAGATATATACTTGCCTTTATGGGCTTCTGTCGGCATGGTGGCAGTCGCCCATCGTCCCTCCCGTCCATGCAGCGTCTTCGTGGCAGTCGTCACTGCCTCTGGGGGACTTCACGGTCCATTTCTGCCCCCAGGATGATGATGTCCAGGGTCCTGAGAGTAAAGATAATAAAGAGTTTAGTGTTTGAAAGAGTTGATATTAATAGATATATACTTGCCTTTATGGGCTTCTGTTGGTATGGTGGCAGTCGTCCATCGTCCCTCCCGTCCATGCAGCATCTTCGTGGCAGTCGTCACTGCCTCTGGGGGACTTCACGGTCCATTTCTGCCCCCAGGATGATGATGTCCAGGGTCCTGAGAGTAAAGATAATAAAGAGTTTAGTGTTTGAAAGAGTTGATGTTAATAGATATATACTTGCCTTTATGGGCTTCTGTCGGCATGGTGGCAGTCGCCCATCGTCCCTCCCGTCCATGCAGCGTCTTCAAGGCAGTCGTCACTGCCTCTGGGGGACTTCACGGTCCATTTCTGCCCCCAGGATGATGATGTCCCGGGTCCTGAGAGTAAAGATAATAAAGAGTTTAGTGTTTGAAGAGTTGATGTTAATAGATATATACTTGCCTTTATGGGCCTCTGTCGGTATGGTGGCAGTCGTCCATCGTCCCTCCCGTCCATGCAGCGTCTTCGTGGCAGTCGTCACTGCCTCTGGGGGACTTCACGCTCCATTTCTGCCCCCAGGATGATGATGTCCAGGGTCCTGAGAGTAAAGATAATAAAGAGTTTAGTGTTTGAAAGAGTTGATGTTAATAGATATATATACTTGCCTTTATGGGTTTCTGTCGGTATGGTGGCAGTCGTCCATCGTCCTTGCCGTCCATGCAGCGTCTTCGTGGCAGTCGTCACTGCCTCTGGGGGACTTCACGCTCCATTTCTGCCCCCAGGATGATGATGTCCCGGGTCCTGAGAGTAAAGATAATAAAGAGTTTAGTGTTTGAAAGAGTTGATGTTAATAGATATATACTTGCCTTTATGGGCTTCTGTCGGCATGGTGGCAGTCGCCCATCGTCCCTCCCGTCCATGCAGCGTCTTCGTGGCAGTCGTCACTGCCTCTGGGGGACTTCACGGTCCATTTCTGCCCCCAGGATGATGATGTCCAGGGTCCTGAGAGTAAAGATAATAAAGAGTTTAGTGTTTGAAAGAGTTGATATTAATAGATATATACTTGCCTTTATGGGCTTCTGTTGGTATGGTGGCAGTCGTCCATCGTCCCTCCCGTCCATGCAGCATCTTCGTGGCAGTCGTCACTGCCTCTGGGGGACTTCACGGTCCATTTCTGCCCCCAGGATGATGATGTCCAGGGTCCTGAGAGTAAAGATAATAAAGAGTTTAGTGTTTGAAAGAGTTGATGTTAATAGATATATACTTGCCTTTATGGGCTTCTGTCGGCATGGTGGCAGTCGCCCATCGTCCCTCCCGTCCATGCAGCGTCTTCAAGGCAGTCGTCACTGCCTCTGGGGGACTTCACGGTCCATTTCTGCCCCCAGGATGATGATGTCCCGGGTCCTGAGAGTAAAGATAATAAAGAGTTTAGTGTTTGAAGAGTTGATGTTAATAGATATATACTTGCCTTTATGGGCCTCTGTCGGTATGGTGGCAGTCGTCCATCGTCCCTCCCGTCCATGCAGCGTCTTCGTGGCAGTCGTCACTGCCTCTGGGGGACTTCACGCTCCATTTCTGCCCCCAGGATGATGATGTCCAGGGTCCTGAGAGTAAAGATAATAAAGAGTTTAGTGTTTGAAAGAGTTGATGTTAATAGATATATACTTGCCTTTATGGGCTTCTGTCGGTATGGTGGCAGTCGTCCATCGTCCCTCCCGTCCATGCAGCGTCTTCGTGGCAGTCGTCACTGCCTCTGGAGGACTTCACGGTCCATTTCTGCCCCCAGGATGATGATGTCCAGGGTCCTGAGAGTAAAGATAATAAAGAGTTTAGTGTTTGAAAGAGTTGATGTTAATAGATATATACTTGCCTTTATGGGCTTCTGTCGGTATGGTGGCAGTCGTCCATCGTCCTTCCCGTCCATGGATCGTCTTCGTGGCAGTCGTCACTGCCTCTGGGGGACTTCACGCTCCATTTCTGCCCCCAGGATGATGATGTCCCGGGTCCTGAGAGTAAAGATAATAAAGAGTTTAGTGTTTGAAAGAGTTGATGTTAAAAGATATATACTTGCCTTTATGGGCTTCTGTCGGCATGGTGGCAGTCGCCCATCGTCCCTCCCGTCCATGCAGTGTCTTCATGGCAGTCGTCACTGCCTCTGGGGGACTTCATGCTCCATTTCTGCCCCCAGGATGATGATGTCCAGGGTCCTGAGAGTAAAGATAATAAAGAGTTTAGTGTTTGAAAGAGTTGATGTTAATAGATATATACTTGCCTTTATGGGCTTCTGTCGGTATGGTGGCAGTCGTCCATCGTCCTTCCCGTCCATGGATCGTCTTCGTGGCAGTCGTCACTGCCTCTGGGGGACTTCACGCTCCATTTCTGCCCCCAGGATGATGATGTCCCGGGTCCTGAGAGTAAAGATAATAAAGAGTTTAGTGTTTGAAAGAGTTGATGTTAAAAGATATATACTTGCCTTTATGGGCTTCTGTCGGCATGGTGGCAGTCGCCCATCGTCCCTCCCGTCCATGCAGTGTCTTCATGGCAGTCGTCACTGCCTCTGGGGGACTTCATGCTCCATTTCTGCCCCCAGGATGATGATGTCCCGGGTCCTGAGAGTAAAGATAATAAAGAGTTTAGTGTTTGAAAGAGTTGATGTTAATAGATATATACTTGCCTTTATGGGCTTCTGTCGGTATGGTGGCAGTCGCCCATCGTCCCTCCCGTCCATGCAGTGTCTTCATGGCAGTCGTCACTGCCTCTGGGGGACTTCATGCTCCATTTCTGCCCCCAGGATGATGATGTCCAGGGTCCTGAGAGTAAAGATAATAAAGAGTTTAGTGTTTGAAAGAGTTGATGTTAATAGATATATACTTGCCTTTATGGGCTTGTGTCGGTATGGTGGCAGTCGCCCATCGTCCCTCCCGTAAATGGAACGTCTTCGTGGCAGTCGTCACTGTCTCTGGGGGACTTCACGGTCCATTTCTGCCCCCAGGATGATGATGTCCAGGGTCCTGAGAGTAAAGATAATAAAGAGTTTAGTGTTTGAAAGAGTTGATGTTAATAGATATATACTTGCCTTTATGGGCTTCTGTCGGCATGGTGGCAGTCGCCCATCGTCCCTCCCGTCCATGCAGCGTCTTCAAGGCAGTCGTCACTGCCTCTGGGGGACTTCACGGTCCATTTCTGCCCCCAGGATGATGATGTCCCGGGTCCTGAGAGTAAAGATAATAAAGAGTTTAGTGTTTGAAGAGTTGATGTTAATAGATATATACTTGCCTTTATGGGCCTCTGTCGGTATGGTGGCAGTCGTCCATCGTCCCTCCCGTCCATGCAGCGTCTTCGTGGCAGTCGTCACTGCCTCTGGGGGACTTCACGCTCCATTTCTGCCCCCAGGATGATGATGTCCAGGGTCCTGAGAGTAAAGATAATAAAGAGTTTAGTGTTTGAAAGAGTTGATGTTAATAGATATATATACTTGCCTTTATGGGTTTCTGTCGGTATGGTGGCAGTCGTCCATCGTCCTTGCCGTCCATGCAGCGTCTTCGTGGCAGTCGTCACTGCCTCTGGGGGACTTCACGCTCCATTTCTGCCCCCAGGATGATGATGTCCCGGGTCCTGAGAGTAAAGATAATAAAGAGTTTAGTGTTTGAAAGAGTTGATGTTAATAGATATATACTTGCCTTTATGGGCTTCTGTCGGCATGGTGGCAGTCGCCCATCGTCCCTCCCGTCCATGCAGCGTCTTCGTGGCAGTCGTCACTGCCTCTGGGGGACTTCACGGTCCATTTCTGCCCCCAGGATGATGATGTCCAGGGTCCTGAGAGTAAAGATAATAAAGAGTTTAGTGTTTGAAAGAGTTGATATTAATAGATATATACTTGCCTTTATGGGCTTCTGTTGGTATGGTGGCAGTCGTCCATCGTCCCTCCCGTCCATGCAGCATCTTCGTGGCAGTCGTCACTGCCTCTGGGGGACTTCACGGTCCATTTCTGCCCCCAGGATGATGATGTCCAGGGTCCTGAGAGTAAAGATAATAAAGAGTTTAGTGTTTGAAAGAGTTGATGTTAATAGATATATACTTGCCTTTATGGGCTTCTGTCGGCATGGTGGCAGTCGCCCATCGTCCCTCCCGTCCATGCAGCGTCTTCAAGGCAGTCGTCACTGCCTCTGGGGGACTTCACGGTCCATTTCTGCCCCCAGGATGATGATGTCCCGGGTCCTGAGAGTAAAGATAATAAAGAGTTTAGTGTTTGAAGAGTTGATGTTAATAGATATATACTGGCCTTTATGGGCCTCTGTCGGTATGGTGGCAGTCGTCCATCGTCCCTCCCGTCCATGCAGCGTCTTCGTGGCAGTCGTCACTGCCTCTGGGGGACTTCACGCTCCATTTCTGCCCCCAGGATGATGATGTCCAGGGTCCTGAGAGTAAAGATAATAAAGAGTTTAGTGTTTGAAAGAGTTGATGTTAATAGATATATACTTGCCTTTATGGGCTTCTGTCGGTATGGTGGCAGTCGTCCATCGTCCCTCCCGTCCATGCAGCGTCTTCGTGGCAGTCGTCACTGCCTCTGGAGGACTTCACGGTCCATTTCTGCCCCCAGGATGATGATGTCCAGGGTCCTGAGAGTAAAGATAATAAAGAGTTTAGTGTTTGAAAGAGTTGATGTTAATAGATATATACTTGCCTTTATGGGCTTCTGTCGGTATGGTGGCAGTCGTCCATCGTCCTTCCCGTCCATGGATCGTCTTCGTGGCAGTCGTCACTGCCTCTGGGGGACTTCACGCTCCATTTCTGCCCCCAGGATGATGATGTCCCGGGTCCTGAGAGTAAAGATAATAAAGAGTTTAGTGTTTGAAAGAGTTGATGTTAAAAGATATATACTTGCCTTTATGGGCTTCTGTCGGCATGGTGGCAGTCGCCCATCGTCCCTCCCGTCCATGCAGTGTCTTCATGGCAGTCGTCACTGCCTCTGGGGGACTTCATGCTCCATTTCTGCCCCCAGGATGATGATGTCCAGGGTCCTGAGAGTAAAGATAATAAAGAGTTTAGTGTTTGAAAGAGTTGATGTTAATAGATATATACTTGCCTTTATGGGCTTCTGTCGGTATGGTGGCAGTCGTCCATCGTCCTTCCCGTCCATGGATCGTCTTCGTGGCAGTCGTCACTGCCTCTGGGGGACTTCACGCTCCATTTCTGCCCCCAGGATGATGATGTCCCGGGTCCTGAGAGTAAAGATAATAAAGAGTTTAGTGTTTGAAAGAGTTGATGTTAAAAGATATATACTTGCCTTTATGGGCTTCTGTCGGCATGGTGGCAGTCGCCCATCGTCCCTCCCGTCCATGCAGTGTCTTCATGGCAGTCGTCACTGCCTCTGGGGGACTTCATGCTCCATTTCTGCCCCCAGGATGATGATGTCCCGGGTCCTGAGAGTAAAGATAATAAAGAGTTTAGTGTTTGAAAGAGTTGATGTTAATAGATATATACTTGCCTTTATGGGCTTCTGTCGGTATGGTGGCAGTCGCCCATCGTCCCTCCCGTCCATGCAGTGTCTTCATGGCAGTCGTCACTGCCTCTGGGGGACTTCATGCTCCATTTCTGCCCCCAGGATGATGATGTCCAGGGTCCTGAGAGTAAAGATAATAAAGAGTTTAGTGTTTGAAAGAGTTGATGTTAATAGATATATACTTGCCTTTATGGGCTTGTGTCGGTATGGTGGCAGTCGCCCATCGTCCCTCCCGTAAATGGAACGTCTTCGTGGCAGTCGTCACTGTCTCTGGGGGACTTCACGGTCCATTTCTGCCCCCAGGATGATGATGTCCAGGGTACTGAGAGTAAAGATAATAAAGAGTTTAGTGTTTGAAAGAGTTGATGTTAATAGATATATACTTGCCTTTATGGGCCTCTGTCGGTATGGTGGCAGTCGTCCATCGTCCCTCCCGTCCATGCAGCGTCTTCGTGGCAGTCGTCACTGCCTCTGGGGGACTTCACGCTCCATTTCTGCCCCCAGGATGATGATGTCCAGGGTCCTGAGAGTAAAGATAATAAAGAGTTTAGTGTTTGAAAGAGTTGATGTTAATAGATATATACTTGCCTTTATGGGCTTCTGTCGGTATGGTGGCAGTCGTCCATCGTCCCTCCCGTCCATGCAGCGTCTTCGTGGCAGTCGTCACTGCCTCTGGGGGACTTCACGGTCCATTTCTGCCCCCAGGATGATGATGTCCAGGGTCCTGAGAGTAAAGATAATAAAGAGTTTAGTGTTTGACAGAGTTGATGTTAATAGATATATACTTGCCTTTATGGGCCTCTGTCGGTATGGTGGCAGTCGTCCATCGTCCCTCCCGTCCATGCAGCGTCTTCGTGGCAGTCGTCACTGCCTCTGGGGGACTTCACGCTCCATTTCTGCCCCCAGGATGATGATGTCCAGGGTCCTGAGAGTAAAGATAATAAAGAGTTTAGTGTTTGAAAGAGTTGATGTTAATAGATATATACTTGCCTTTATGGGCCTCTGTCGGTATGGTGGCAGTCGCCCATCGTCCCTCCCGTAAATGGAACGTCTTCGTGGCAGTCGTCACTGTCTCTGGGGGACTTCACGGTCCATTTCTGCCCCCAGGATGATGATGTCCAGGGTACTGAGAGTAAAGATAATAAAGAGTTTAGTGTTTGAAAGAGTTGATGTTAATAGATATATACTTGCCTTTATGGGCCTCTGTCGGTATGGTGGCAGTCGTCCATCGTCCTTCCCGTCCATGGAGCGTCTTCGTGGCAGTCGTCACTGCCTCTGGGGGACTTCACGCTCCATTTCTGCCCCCAGGATGATGATGTCCAGGGTCCTGAGAGTAAAGATAATAAAGAGTTTAGTGTTTGAAAGAGTTGATGTTAATAGATATATACTTGCCTTTATGGGCTTCTGTCGGCATGGTGGCAGTCGCCCATCGTCCCTCCCGTCCATGCAGCGTCTTCATGGAAGTCGTCACTGCCTCTGGGGGACTTCACGGTCCATTTCTGCCCCCAGGATGATGATGTCCCGGGTCCTGAGAGTAAAGATAATAAAGAGTTTAGTGTTTGAAACAGTTGATGTTAATAGATATATACTTGCCTTTATGGGCTTCTGTCGGTATGGTGGCAGTCGTCCATCGTCCCTCCCGTCCATGCAGCGTCTTCGTGGCAGTCGTCACTGCCTCTGGGGGACTTCACGGTCCATTTCTGCCCCCAGGATGATGATGTCCAGGGTCCTGAGAGTAAAGATAATAAAGAGTTTAGTGTTTGACAGAGTTGATGTTAATAGATATATACTTGCCTTTATGGGCCTCTGTCGGTATGGTGGCAGTCGTCCATCGTCCCTCCCGTCCATGCAGCGTCTTCGTGGCAGTCGTCACTGCCTCTGGGGGACTTCACGCTCCATTTCTGCCCCCAGGATGATGATGTCCAGGGTCCTGAGAGTAAAGATAATAAAGAGTTTAGTGTTTGAAAGAGTTGATGTTAATAGATATATACTTGCCTTTATGGGCCTCTGTCGGTATGGTGGCAGTCGCCCATCGTCCCTCCCGTAAATGGAACGTCTTCGTGGCAGTCGTCACTGTCTCTGGGGGACTTCACGGTCCATTTCTGCCCCCAGGATGATGATGTCCAGGGTACTGAGAGTAAAGATAATAAAGAGTTTAGTGTTTGAAAGAGTTGATGTTAATAGATATATACTTGCCTTTATGGGCCTCTGTCGGTATGGTGGCAGTCGTCCATCGTCCCTCCCGTCCATGCAGCGTCTTCGTGGCAGTCGTCACTGCCTCTGGGGGACTTCACGCTCCATTTCTGCCCCCAGGATGATGATGTCCAGGGTCCTGAGAGTAAAGATAATAAAGAGTTTAGTGTTTGAAAGAGTTGATGTTAATAGATATATACTTGCCTTTATGGGCCTCTGTCGGTATGGTGGCAGTCGTCCATCGTCCCTCCCGTCCATGCAGCGTCTTCGTGGCAGTCGTCCCTGCCTCTGGGGGACTTCACGCTCCATTTCTGCTCCCAGGATGATGATGTCCAGGGTCCTGAGAGTAAAGATAATAAAGAGTTTAGTGTTTGAAAGAGTTGATGTTAATAGATATATATACTTGCCTTTATGGGCTTGTGTCGGTATGGTGGCAGTCGCCCATCGTCCCTCCCGTCCATGCAGCGTCTTCGTGGCAGTCGTCACTGTCTCTGGGGGACTTCACGGTCCATTTCTGCCCCCAGGATGATGATGTCCAGGGTCCTGAGAGTAAAGATAATAAAGAGTTTAGTGTTTGAAGAGTTGATGTTAATAGATATATACTTGCCTTTATGGGCCTCTGTTGGTATGGTGGCAGTCGCCCATCGTCCCTCCCGTCCATGCAGTGTCTTCATGGCAGTCGTCACTGCCTCTGGGGGACTTCATGCTCCATTTCTGCCCCCAGGATGATGATGTCCAGGGTCCTGAGAGTAAAGATAATAAAGAGTTTAGTGTTTGAAAGAGTTGATGTTAATAGATATATACTTGCCTTTATGGGTTTCTGTCGGTATGGTGGCAGTCGTCCATCGTCCTTGCCGTCCATGCAGCGTCTTCGTGGCAGTCGTCACTGCCTCTGGGGGACTTCACGCTCCATTTCTGCCCCCAGGATGATGATGTCCCGGGTCCTGAGAGTAAAGATAATAAAGAGTTTAGTGTTTGAAAGAGTTGATGTTAATAGATATATACTTGCCTTTATGGGCTTCTGTCGGCATGGTGGCAGTCGCCCATCGTCCCTCCCGTCCATGCAGCGTCTTCGTGGCAGTCGTCACTGCCTCTGGGGGACTTCACGGTCCATTTCTGCCCCCAGGATGATGATGTCCAGGGTCCTGAGAGTAAAGATAATAAAGAGTTTAGTGTTTGAAAGAGTTGATATTAATAGATATATACTTGCCTTTATGGGCTTCTGTTGGTATGGTGGCAGTCGTCCATCGTCCCTCCCGTCCATGCAGCATCTTCGTGGCAGTCGTCACTGCCTCTGGGGGACTTCACGGTCCATTTCTGCCCCCAGGATGATGATGTCCAGGGTCCTGAGAGTAAAGATAATAAAGAGTTTAGTGTTTGAAAGAGTTGATGTTAATAGATATATACTTGCCTTTATGGGCTTCTGTCGGCATGGTGGCAGTCGCCCATCGTCCCTCCCGTCCATGCAGCGTCTTCAAGGCAGTCGTCACTGCCTCTGGGGGACTTCACGGTCCATTTCTGCCCCCAGGATGATGATGTCCCGGGTCCTGAGAGTAAAGATAATAAAGAGTTTAGTGTTTGAAGAGTTGATGTTAATAGATATATACTTGCCTTTATGGGCCTCTGTCGGTATGGTGGCAGTCGTCCATCGTCCCTCCCGTCCATGCAGCGTCTTCGTGGCAGTCGTCACTGCCTCTGGGGGACTTCACGCTCCATTTCTGCCCCCAGGATGATGATGTCCAGGGTCCTGAGAGTAAAGATAATAAAGAGTTTAGTGTTTGAAAGAGTTGATGTTAATAGATATATATACTTGCCTTTATGGGTTTCTGTCGGTATGGTGGCAGTCGTCCATCGTCCTTGCCGTCCATGCAGCGTCTTCGTGGCAGTCGTCACTGCCTCTGGGGGACTTCACGCTCCATTTCTGCCCCCAGGATGATGATGTCCCGGGTCCTGAGAGTAAAGATAATAAAGAGTTTAGTGTTTGAAAGAGTTGATGTTAATAGATATATACTTGCCTTTATGGGCTTCTGTCGGCATGGTGGCAGTCGCCCATCGTCCCTCCCGTCCATGCAGCGTCTTCGTGGCAGTCGTCACTGCCTCTGGGGGACTTCACGGTCCATTTCTGCCCCCAGGATGATGATGTCCAGGGTCCTGAGAGTAAAGATAATAAAGAGTTTAGTGTTTGAAAGAGTTGATATTAATAGATATATACTTGCCTTTATGGGCTTCTGTTGGTATGGTGGCAGTCGTCCATCGTCCCTCCCGTCCATGCAGCATGTTCGTGGCAGTCGTCACTGCCTCTGGGGGACTTCACGGTCCATTTCTGCCCCCAGGATGATGATGTCCAGGGTCCTGAGAGTAAAGATAATAAAGAGTTTAGTGTTTGAAAGAGTTGATGTTAATAGATATATACTTGCCTTTATGGGCTTCTGTCGGCATGGTGGCAGTCGCCCATCGTCCCTCCCGTCCATGCAGCGTCTTCAAGGCAGTCGTCACTGCCTCTGGGGGACTTCACGGTCCATTTCTGCCCCCAGGATGATGATGTCCAGGGTCCTGAGAGTAAAGATAATAAAGAGTTTAGTGTTTGAAGAGTTGATGTTAATAGATATATACTTGCCTTTATGGGCCTCTGTCGGTATGGTGGCAGTCGTCCATCGTCCCTCCCGTCCATGCAGCGTCTTCGTGGCAGTCGTCACTGCCTCTGGGGGACTTCACGGTCCATTTCTGCCCCCAGGATGATGATGTCCAGGGTCCTGAGAGTAAAGATAATAAAGAGTTTAGTGTTTGAAAGAGTTGATGTTAATAGATATATACTTGCCTTTATGGGCTTCTGTCGGTATGGTGGCAGTCGTCCATCGTCCTTCCCGTCCATGGATCGTCTTCGTGGCAGTCGTCACTGCCTCTGGGGGACTTCACGCTCCATTTCTGCCCCCAGGATGATGATGTCCCGGGTCCTGAGAGTAAAGATAATAAAGAGTTTAGTGTTTGAAAGAGTTGATGTTAAAAGATATATACTTGCCTTTATGGGCTTCTGTCGGCATGGTGGCAGTCGCCCATCGTCCCTCCCGTCCATGCAGTGTCTTCATGGCAGTCGTCACTGCCTCTGGGGGACTTCATGCTCCATTTCTGCCCCCAGGATGATGATGTCCAGGGTCCTGAGAGTAAAGATAATAAAGAGTTTAGTGTTTGAAAGAGTTGATGTTAATAGATATATACTTGCCTTTATGGGCTTCTGTCGGTATGGTGGCAGTCGTCCATCGTCCTTCCCGTCCATGGATCGTCTTCGTGGCAGTCGTCACTGCCTCTGGGGGACTTCACGCTCCATTTCTGCCCCCAGGATGATGATGTCCCGGGTCCTGAGAGTAAAGATAATAAAGAGTTTAGTGTTTGAAAGAGTTGATGTTAAAAGATATATACTTGCCTTTATGGGCTTCTGTCGGCATGGTGGCAGTCGCCCATCGTCCCTCCCGTCCATGCAGTGTCTTCATGGCAGTCGTCACTGCCTCTGGGGGACTTCATGCTCCATTTCTGCCCCCAGGATGATGATGTCCAGGGTCCTGAGAGTAAAGATAATAAAGAGTTTAGTGTTTGAAAGAGTTGATGTTAATAGATATATACTTGCCTTTATGGGCTTCTGTCGGTATGGTGGCAGTCGCCCATCGTCCCTCCCGTCCATGCAGTGTCTTCATGGCAGTCGTCACTGCCTCTGGGGGACTTCATGCTCCATTTCTGCCCCCAGGATGATGATGTCCAGGGTCCTGAGAGTAAAGATAATAAAGAGTTTAGTGTTTGAAAGAGTTGATGTTAATAGATATATACTTGCCTTTATGGGCTTGTGTCGGTATGGTGGCAGTCGCCCATCGTCCCTCCCGTAAATGGAACGTCTTCGTGGCAGTCGTCACTGTCTCTGGGGGACTTCACGGTCCATTTCTGCCCCCAGGATGATGATGTCCAGGGTACTGAGAGTAAAGATAATAAAGAGTTTAGTGTTTGAAAGAGTTGATGTTAATAGATATATACTTGCCTTTATGGGCCTCTGTCGGTATGGTGGCAGTCGTCCATCGTCCCTCCCGTCCATGCAGCGTCTTCGTGGCAGTCGTCACTGCCTCTGGGGGACTTCACGGTCCATTTCTGCCCCCAGGATGATGATGTCCAGGGTCCTGAGAGTAAAGATAATAAAGAGTTTAGTGTTTGAAAGAGTTGATGTTAATAGATATATACTTGCCTTTATGGGCTTCTGTCGGTATGGTGGCAGTCGTCCATCGTCCCTCCCGTCCATGCAGCGTCTTCGTGGCAGTCGTCACTGCCTCTGGAGGACTTCACGGTCCATTTCTTCCCCCAGGATGATGATGTCCAGGGTCCTGAGAGTAAAGATAACAAAGAGTTTAGTGTTTGAAAGAGTTGATGTTAATAGATATATACTTGCCTTTATGGGCTCCTGTCGGTATGGTGGCAGTCGTCCATCGTCCTTCCCGTCCATGGAGCGTCTTCGTGGCAGTCGTCACTGCCTCTGGGGGACTTCACGCTCCATTTCTGCCCCCAGGATGATGATGTCCAGGGTCCTGAGAGTAAAGATAATAAAGAGTTTAGTGTTTGAAAGAGTTGATGTTAATAGATATATACTTGCCTTTATGGGCTTCTGTCGGCATGGTGGCAGTCGCCCATCGTCCCTCCCGTCCATGCAGCGTCTTCATGGAAGTCGTCACTGCCTCTGGGGGACTTCACGGTCCATTTCTGCCCCCAGGATGATGATGTCCCGGGTCCTGAGAGTAAAGATAATAAAGAGTTTAGTGTTTGAAAGAGTTGATGTTAATAGATATATACTTGCCTTTATGGGCTTCTGTCGGTATGGTGGCAGTCGTCCATCGTCCCTCCCGTCCATGCAGCGTCTTCGTGGCAGTCGTCACTGCCTCTGGGGGACTTCACGGTCCATTTCTGCCCCCAGGATGATGATGTCCAGGGTCCTGAGAGTAAAGATAATAAAGAGTTTAGTGTTTGACAGAGTTGATGTTAATAGATATATACTTGCCTTTATGGGCCTCTGTCGGTATGGTGGCAGTCGTCCATCGTCCCTCCCGTCCATGCAGCGTCTTCGTGGCAGTCGTCACTGCCTCTGGGGGACTTCACGGTCCATTTCTGCCCCCAGGATGATGATGTCCAGGGTACTGAGAGTAAAGATAATAAAGAGTTTAGTGTTTGAAAGAGTTGATGTTAATAGATATATACTTGCCTTTATGGGCCTCTGTCGGTATGGTGGCAGTCGTCCATCGTCCCTCCCGTCCATGCAGCGTCTTCGTGGCAGTCGTCACTGCCTCTGGGGGACTTCACGCTCCATTTCTGCCCCCAGGATGATGATGTCCAGGGTCCTGAGAGTAAAGATAATAAAGAGTTTAGTGTTTGAAAGAGTTGATGTTAATAGATATATACTTGCCTTTATGGGCCTCTGTCGGTATGGTGGCAGTCGTCCATCGTCCCTCCCGTCCATGCAGCGTCTTCGTGGCAGTCGTCCCTGCCTCTGGGGGACTTCACGCTCCATTTCTGCTCCCAGGATGATGATGTCCAGGGTCCTGAGAGTAAAGATAATAAAGAGTTTAGTGTTTGAAAGAGTTGATGTTAATAGATATATATACTTGCCTTTATGGGCTTGTGTCGGTATGGTGGCAGTCGCCCATCGTCCCTCCCGTCCATGCAGCGTCTTCGTGGCAGTCGTCACTGCCTCTGGGGGACTTCACGGTCCATTTCTGCCCCCAGGATGATGATGTCCAGGGTCCTGAGAGTAAAGATAATAAAGAGTTTAGTGTTTGAAAGAGTTGATATTAATAGATATATACTTGCCTTTATGGGCTTCTGTTGGTATGGTGGCAGTCGTCCATCGTCCCTCCCGTCCATGCAGCATCTTCGTGGCAGTCGTCACTGCCTCTGGGGGACTTCACGGTCCATTTCTGCCCCCAGGATGATGATGTCCAGGGTCCTGAGAGTAAAGATAATAAAGAGTTTAGTGTTTGAAAGAGTTGATGTTAATAGATATATACTTGCCTTTATGGGCTTCTGTCGGCATGGTGGCAGTCGCCCATCGTCCCTCCCGTCCATGCAGCGTCTTCAAGGCAGTCGTCACTGCCTCTGGGGGACTTCACGGTCCATTTCTGCCCCCAGGATGATGATGTCCCGGGTCCTGAGAGTAAAGATAATAAAGAGTTTAGTGTTTGAAGAGTTGATGTTAATAGATATATACTTGCCTTTATGGGCCTCTGTCGGTATGGTGGCAGTCGTCCATCGTCCCTCCCGTCCATGCAGCGTCTTCGTGGCAGTCGTCACTGCCTCTGGGGGACTTCACGCTCCATTTCTGCCCCCAGGATGATGATGTCCAGGGTCCTGAGAGTAAAGATAATAAAGAGTTTAGTGTTTGAAAGAGTTGATGTTAATAGATATATACTTGCCTTTATGGGCTTCTGTCGGTATGGTGGCAGTCGTCCATCGTCCCTCCCGTCCATGCAGCGTCTTCGTGGCAGTCGTCACTGCCTCTGGAGGACTTCACGGTCCATTTCTGCCCCCAGGATGATGATGTCCAGGGTCCTGAGAGTAAAGATAATAAAGAGTTTAGTGTTTGAAAGAGTTGATGTTAATAGATATATACTTGCCTTTATGGGCTTCTGTCGGTATGGTGGCAGTCGTCCATCGTCCTTCCCGTCCATGGATCGTCTTCGTGGCAGTCGTCACTGCCTCTGGGGGACTTCACGCTCCATTTCTGCCCCCAGGATGATGATGTCCCGGGTCCTGAGAGTAAAGATAATAAAGAGTTTAGTGTTTGAAAGAGTTGATGTTAAAAGATATATACTTGCCTTTATGGGCTTCTGTCGGCATGGTGGCAGTCGCCCATCGTCCCTCCCGTCCATGCAGTGTCTTCATGGCAGTCGTCACTGCCTCTGGGGGACTTCATGCTCCATTTCTGCCCCCAGGATGATGATGTCCCGGGTCCTGAGAGTAAAGATAATAAAGAGTTTAGTGTTTGAAAGAGTTGATGTTAATAGATATATACTTGCCTTTATGGGCTTCTGTCGGTATGGTGGCAGTCGTCCATCGTCCTTCCCGTCCATGGATCGTCTTCGTGGCAGTCGTCACTGCCTCTGGGGGACTTCACGCTCCATTTCTGCCCCCAGGATGATGATGTCCCGGGTCCTGAGAGTAAAGATAATAAAGAGTTTAGTGTTTGAAAGAGTTGATGTTAAAAGATATATACTTGCCTTTATGGGCTTCTGTCGGCATGGTGGCAGTCGCCCATCGTCCCTCCCGTCCATGCAGTGTCTTCATGGCAGTCGTCACTGCCTCTGGGGGACTTCATGCTCCATTTCTGCCCCCAGGATGATGATGTCCAGGGTCCTGAGAGTAAAGATAATAAAGAGTTTAGTGTTTGAAAGAGTTGATGTTAATAGATATATACTTGCCTTTATGGGCTTCTGTCGGTATGGTGGCAGTCGCCCATCGTCCCTCCCGTCCATGCAGTGTCTTCATGGCAGTCGTCACTGCCTCTGGGGGACTTCATGCTCCATTTCTGCCCCCAGGATGATGATGTCCAGGGTCCTGAGAGTAAAGATAATAAAGAGTTTAGTGTTTGAAAGAGTTGATGTTAATAGATATATACTTGCCTTTATGGGCTTGTGTCGGTATGGTGGCAGTCGCCCATCGTCCCTCCCGTAAATGGAACGTCTTCGTGGCAGTCGTCACTGTCTCTGGGGGACTTCACGGTCCATTTCTGCCCCCAGGATGATGATGTCCAGGGTACTGAGAGTAAAGATAATAAAGAGTTTAGTGTTTGAAAGAGTTGATGTTAATAGATATATACTTGCCTTTATGGGCCTCTGTCGGTATGGTGGCAGTCGTCCATCGTCCCTCCCGTCCATGCAGCGTCTTCGTGGCAGTCGTCACTGCCTCTGGGGGACTTCACGGTCCATTTCTGCCCCCAGGATGATGATGTCCAGGGTCCTGAGAGTAAAGATAATAAAGAGTTTAGTGTTTGAAAGAGTTGATGTTAATAGATATATACTTGCCTTTATGGGCTTCTGTCGGTATGGTGGCAGTCGTCCATCGTCCCTCCCGTCCATGCAGCGTCTTCGTGGCAGTCGTCACTGCCTCTGGAGGACTTCACGGTCCATTTCTTCCCCCAGGATGATGATGTCCAGGGTCCTGAGAGTAAAGATAACAAAGAGTTTAGTGTTTGAAAGAGTTGATGTTAATAGATATATACTTGCCTTTATGGGCTCCTGTCGGTATGGTGGCAGTCGTCCATCGTCCTTCCCGTCCATGGAGCGTCTTCGTGGCAGTCGTCACTGCCTCTGGGGGACTTCACGCTCCATTTCTGCCCCCAGGATGATGATGTCCAGGGTCCTGAGAGTAAAGATAATAAAGAGTTTAGTGTTTGAAAGAGTTGATGTTAATAGATATATACTTGCCTTTATGGGCTTCTGTCGGCATGGTGGCAGTCGCCCATCGTCCCTCCCGTCCATGCAGCGTCTTCATGGAAGTCGTCACTGCCTCTGGGGGACTTCACGGTCCATTTCTGCCCCCAGGATGATGATGTCCCGGGTCCTGAGAGTAAAGATAATAAAGAGTTTAGTGTTTGAAAGAGTTGATGTTAATAGATATATACTTGCCTTTATGGGCTTCTGTCGGTATGGTGGCAGTCGTCCATCGTCCCTCCCGTCCATGCAGCGTCTTCGTGGCAGTCGTCACTGCCTCTGGGGGACTTCACGGTCCATTTCTGCCCCCAGGATGATGATGTCCAGGGTCCTGAGAGTAAAGATAATAAAGAGTTTAGTGTTTGACAGAGTTGATGTTAATAGATATATACTTGCCTTTATGGGCCTCTGTCGGTATGGTGGCAGTCGTCCATCGTCCCTCCCGTCCATGCAGCGTCTTCGTGGCAGTCGTCACTGCCTCTGGGGGACTTCACGGTCCATTTCTGCCCCCAGGATGATGATGTCCAGGGTCCTGAGAGTAAAGATAATAAAGAGTTTAGTGTTTGAAAGAGTTGATGTTAATAGATATATACTTGCCTTTATGGGCCTCTGTCGGTATGGTGGCAGTCGCCCATCGTCCCTCCCGTAAATGGAACGTCTTCGTGGCAGTCGTCACTGTCTCTGGGGGACTTCACGGTCCATTTCTGCCCCCAGGATGATGATGTCCAGGGTCCTGAGAGTAAAGATAATAAAGAGTTTAGTGTTTGAAAGAGTTGATGTTAATAGATATATATACTTGCCTTTATGGGCTTGTGTCGGTATGGTGGCAGTCGCCCATCGTCCCTCCCGTCCATGCAGCGTCTTCGTGGCAGTCGTCACTGTCTCTGGGGGACTTCACGGTCCATTTCTGCCCCCAGGATGATGATGTCCAGGGTCCTGAGAGTAAAGATAATAAAGAGTTTAGTGTTTGAAGAGTTGATGTTAATAGATATATACTTGCCTTTATGGGCCTCTGTCGGTATGGTGGCAGTCGTCCATCGTCCCTCCCGTCCATGCAGCGTCTTCGTGGCAGTCGTCACTGCCTCTGGGGGACTTCACGCTCCATTTCTGCCCCCAGGATGATGATGTCCAGGGTCCTGAGAGTAAAGATAATAAAGAGTTTAGTGTTTGAAAGAGTTGATGTTAATAGATATATACTTGCCTTTATGGGCTTCTGTCGGTATGGTGGCAGTCGTCCATCGTCCCTCCCGTCCATGCAGCGTCTTCGTGGCAGTCGTCACTGCCTCTGGAGGACTTCACGGTCCATTTCTTCCCCCAGGATGATGATGTCCAGGGTCCTGAGAGTAAAGATAACAAAGAGTTTAGTGTTTGAAAGAGTTGATGTTAATAGATATATACTTGCCTTTATGGGCTCCTGTCGGTATGGTGGCAGTCGTCCATCGTCCTTCCCGTCCATGGAGCGTCTTCGTGGCAGTCGTCACTGCCTCTGGGGGACTTCACGCTCCATTTCTGCCCCCAGGATGATGATGTCCAGGGTCCTGAGAGTAAAGATAATAAAGAGTTTAGTGTTTGAAAGAGTTGATGTTAATAGATATATACTTGCCTTTATGGGCTTCTGTCGGCATGGTGGCAGTCGCCCATCGTCCCTCCCGTCCATGCAGCGTCTTCATGGAAGTCGTCACTGCCTCTGGGGGACTTCACGGTCCATTTCTGCCCCCAGGATGATGATGTCCCGGGTCCTGAGAGTAAAGATAATAAAGAGTTTAGTGTTTGAAAGAGTTGATGTTAATAGATATATACTTGCCTTTATGGGCTTCTGTCGGTATGGTGGCAGTCGTCCATCGTCCCTCCCGTCCATGCAGCGTCTTCGTGGCAGTCGTCACTGCCTCTGGGGGACTTCACGGTCCATTTCTGCCCCCAGGATGATGATGTCCAGGGTCCTGAGAGTAAAGATAATAAAGAGTTTAGTGTTTGACAGAGTTGATGTTAATAGATATATACTTGCCTTTATGGGCCTCTGTCGGTATGGTGGCAGTCGTCCATCGTCCCTCCCGTCCATGCAGCGTCTTCGTGGCAGTCGTCACTGCCTCTGGGGGACTTCACGGTCCATTTCTGCCCCCAGGATGATGATGTCCAGGGTACTGAGAGTAAAGATAATAAAGAGTTTAGTGTTTGAAAGAGTTGATGTTAATAGATATATACTTGCCTTTATGGGCCTCTGTCGGTATGGTGGCAGTCGTCCATCGTCCCTCCCGTCCATGCAGCGTCTTCGTGGCAGTCGTCACTGCCTCTGGGGGACTTCACGCTCCATTTCTGCCCCCAGGATGATGATGTCCAGGGTCCTGAGAGTAAAGATAATAAAGAGTTTAGTGTTTGAAAGAGTTGATGTTAATAGATATATACTTGCCTTTATGGGCCTCTGTCGGTATGGTGGCAGTCGTCCATCGTCCCTCCCGTCCATGCAGCGTCTTCGTGGCAGTCGTCACTGCCTCTGGGGGACTTCACGCTCCATTTCTGCTCCCAGGATGATGATGTCCAGGGTCCTGAGAGTAAAGATAATAAAGAGTTTAGTGTTTGAAAGAGTTGATGTTAATAGATATATATACTTGCCTTTATGGGCTTGTGTCGGTATGGTGGCAGTCGCCCATCGTCCCTCCCGTCCATGCAGCGTCTTCGTGGCAGTCGTCACTGCCTCTGGGGGACTTCACGGTCCATTTCTGCCCCCAGGATGATGATGTCCAGGGTCCTGAGAGTAAAGATAATAAAGAGTTTAGTGTTTGAAAGAGTTGATATTAATAGATATATACTTGCCTTTATGGGCTTCTGTTGGTATGGTGGCAGTCGTCCATCGTCCCTCCCGTCCATGCAGCATCTTCGTGGCAGTCGTCACTGCCTCTGGGGGACTTCACGGTCCATTTCTGCCCCCAGGATGATGATGTCCAGGGTCCTGAGAGTAAAGATAATAAAGAGTTTAGTGTTTGAAAGAGTTGATGTTAATAGATATATACTTGCCTTTATGGGCTTCTGTCGGCATGGTGGCAGTCGCCCATCGTCCCTCCCGTCCATGCAGCGTCTTCAAGGCAGTCGTCACTGCCTCTGGGGGACTTCACGGTCCATTTCTGCCCCCAGGATGATGATGTCCCGGGTCCTGAGAGTAAAGATAATAAAGAGTTTAGTGTTTGAAGAGTTGATGTTAATAGATATATACTTGCCTTTATGGGCCTCTGTCGGTATGGTGGCAGTCGTCCATCGTCCCTCCCGTCCATGCAGCGTCTTCGTGGCAGTCGTCACTGCCTCTGGGGGACTTCACGCTCCATTTCTGCCCCCAGGATGATGATGTCCAGGGTCCTGAGAGTAAAGATAATAAAGAGTTTAGTGTTTGAAAGAGTTGATGTTAATAGATATATACTTGCCTTTATGGGCTTCTGTCGGTATGGTGGCAGTCGTCCATCGTCCCTCCCGTCCATGCAGCGTCTTCGTGGCAGTCGTCACTGCCTCTGGAGGACTTCACGGTCCATTTCTGCCCCCAGGATGATGATGTCCAGGGTCCTGAGAGTAAAGATAATAAAGAGTTTAGTGTTTGAAAGAGTTGATGTTAATAGATATATACTTGCCTTTATGGGCTTCTGTCGGTATGGTGGCAGTCGTCCATCGTCCTTCCCGTCCATGGATCGTCTTCGTGGCAGTCGTCACTGCCTCTGGGGGACTTCACGCTCCATTTCTGCCCCCAGGATGATGATGTCCCGGGTCCTGAGAGTAAAGATAATAAAGAGTTTAGTGTTTGAAAGAGTTGATGTTAAAAGATATATACTTGCCTTTATGGGCTTCTGTCGGCATGGTGGCAGTCGCCCATCGTCCCTCCCGTCCATGCAGTGTCTTCATGGCAGTCGTCACTGCCTCTGGGGGACTTCATGCTCCATTTCTGCCCCCAGGATGATGATGTCCCGGGTCCTGAGAGTAAAGATAATAAAGAGTTTAGTGTTTGAAAGAGTTGATGTTAATAGATATATACTTGCCTTTATGGGCTTCTGTCGGTATGGTGGCAGTCGTCCATCGTCCTTCCCGTCCATGGATCGTCTTCGTGGCAGTCGTCACTGCCTCTGGGGGACTTCACGCTCCATTTCTGCCCCCAGGATGATGATGTCCCGGGTCCTGAGAGTAAAGATAATAAAGAGTTTAGTGTTTGAAAGAGTTGATGTTAAAAGATATATACTTGCCTTTATGGGCTTCTGTCGGCATGGTGGCAGTCGCCCATCGTCCCTCCCGTCCATGCAGTGTCTTCATGGCAGTCGTCACTGCCTCTGGGGGACTTCATGCTCCATTTCTGCCCCCAGGATGATGATGTCCAGGGTCCTGAGAGTAAAGATAATAAAGAGTTTAGTGTTTGAAAGAGTTGATGTTAATAGATATATACTTGCCTTTATGGGCTTCTGTCGGTATGGTGGCAGTCGCCCATCGTCCCTCCCGTCCATGCAGTGTCTTCATGGCAGTCGTCACTGCCTCTGGGGGACTTCATGCTCCATTTCTGCCCCCAGGATGATGATGTCCAGGGTCCTGAGAGTAAAGATAATAAAGAGTTTAGTGTTTGAAAGAGTTGATGTTAATAGATATATACTTGCCTTTATGGGCTTGTGTCGGTATGGTGGCAGTCGCCCATCGTCCCTCCCGTAAATGGAACGTCTTCGTGGCAGTCGTCACTGTCTCTGGGGGACTTCACGGTCCATTTCTGCCCCCAGGATGATGATGTCCAGGGTACTGAGAGTAAAGATAATAAAGAGTTTAGTGTTTGAAAGAGTTGATGTTAATAGATATATACTTGCCTTTATGGGCCTCTGTCGGTATGGTGGCAGTCGTCCATCGTCCCTCCCGTCCATGCAGCGTCTTCGTGGCAGTCGTCACTGCCTCTGGGGGACTTCACGGTCCATTTCTGCCCCCAGGATGATGATGTCCAGGGTCCTGAGAGTAAAGATAATAAAGAGTTTAGTGTTTGAAAGAGTTGATGTTAATAGATATATACTTGCCTTTATGGGCTTCTGTCGGTATGGTGGCAGTCGTCCATCGTCCCTCCCGTCCATGCAGCGTCTTCGTGGCAGTCGTCACTGCCTCTGGAGGACTTCACGGTCCATTTCTTCCCCCAGGATGATGATGTCCAGGGTCCTGAGAGTAAAGATAACAAAGAGTTTAGTGTTTGAAAGAGTTGATGTTAATAGATATATACTTGCCTTTATGGGCTCCTGTCGGTATGGTGGCAGTCGTCCATCGTCCTTCCCGTCCATGGAGCGTCTTCGTGGCAGTCGTCACTGCCTCTGGGGGACTTCACGCTCCATTTCTGCCCCCAGGATGATGATGTCCAGGGTCCTGAGAGTAAAGATAATAAAGAGTTTAGTGTTTGAAAGAGTTGATGTTAATAGATATATACTTGCCTTTATGGGCTTCTGTCGGCATGGTGGCAGTCGCCCATCGTCCCTCCCGTCCATGCAGCGTCTTCATGGAAGTCGTCACTGCCTCTGGGGGACTTCACGGTCCATTTCTGCCCCCAGGATGATGATGTCCCGGGTCCTGAGAGTAAAGATAATAAAGAGTTTAGTGTTTGAAAGAGTTGATGTTAATAGATATATACTTGCCTTTATGGGCTTCTGTCGGTATGGTGGCAGTCGTCCATCGTCCCTCCCGTCCATGCAGCGTCTTCGTGGCAGTCGTCACTGCCTCTGGGGGACTTCACGGTCCATTTCTGCCCCCAGGATGATGATGTCCAGGGTCCTGAGAGTAAAGATAATAAAGAGTTTAGTGTTTGACAGAGTTGATGTTAATAGATATATACTTGCCTTTATGGGCCTCTGTCGGTATGGTGGCAGTCGTCCATCGTCCCTCCCGTCCATGCAGCGTCTTCGTGGCAGTCGTCACTGCCTCTGGGGGACTTCACGGTCCATTTCTGCCCCCAGGATGATGATGTCCAGGGTCCTGAGAGTAAAGATAATAAAGAGTTTAGTGTTTGAAAGAGTTGATGTTAATAGATATATACTTGCCTTTATGGGCCTCTGTCGGTATGGTGGCAGTCGCCCATCGTCCCTCCCGTAAATGGAACGTCTTCGTGGCAGTCGTCACTGTCTCTGGGGGACTTCACGGTCCATTTCTGCCCCCAGGATGATGATGTCCAGGGTCCTGAGAGTAAAGATAATAAAGAGTTTAGTGTTTGAAAGAGTTGATGTTAATAGATATATATACTTGCCTTTATGGGCTTGTGTCGGTATGGTGGCAGTCGCCCATCGTCCCTCCCGTCCATGCAGCGTCTTCGTGGCAGTCGTCACTGTCTCTGGGGGACTTCACGGTCCATTTCTGCCCCCAGGATGATGATGTCAAGGGTCCTGAGAGTAAAGATAATAAAGAGTTTAGTGTTTGAAGAGTTGATGTTAATAGATATATACTTGCCTTTATGGGCCTCTGTTGGTATGGTGGCAGTCGCCCATCGTCCCTCCCGTCCATGCAGTGTCTTCATGGCAGTCGTCACTGCCTCTGGGGGACTTCATGCTCCATTTCTGCCCCCAGGATGATGATGTCCAGGGTCCTGAGAGTAAAGATAATAAAGAGTTTAGTGTTTGAAAGAGTTGATGTCAAAAGATATATACTTGCCTTTATGGGCTTCTGTCGGCATGGTGGCAGTCGCCCATCGTCCCTCCCGTCCATGCAGCGTCTTCGTGGCAGTCGTCACTGCCTCTGGGGGACTTCACGGTCCATTTCTGCCCCCAGGATGATGATGTCCAGGGTCCTGAGAGTAAAGATAATAAAGAGTTTAGTGTTTGAAAGAGTTGATGTTAGTAGATATATACTTGCCTTTATGGGCTTCTGTCGGTATGGTGGCAGTCGTCCATCGTCCCTCCCGTCCATGCAGCGTCTTCGTGGCAGTCGTCACTGCCTCTGGAGGACTTCACGGTCCATTTCTTCCCCCAGGATGATGATGTCCAGGGTCCTGAGAGTAAAGATAATAAAGAGTTTAGTGTTTGAAAGAGTTGATGTTAATAGATATATACTTGCCTTTATGGGTTTCTGTCGGTATGGTGGCAGTCGTCCATCGTCCTTGCCGTCCATGCAGCGTCTTCGTGGCAGTCGTCACTGCCTCTGGGGGACTTCACGGTCCATTTCTGCCCCCAGGATGATGATGTCCCGGGTCCTGAGAGTAAAGATAATAAAGAGTTTAGTGTTTGAAAGAGTTGATGTTAATAGATATATACTTGCCTTTATGGGCTTCTGTCGGCATGGTGGCAGTCGCCCATCGTCCCTCCCGTCCATGCAGCGTCTTCGTGGCAGTCGTCACTGCCTCTGGGTGACTTCACGGTCCATTTCTGCCCCCAGGATGATGATGTCCAGGGTCCTGAGAGGAAAGATAATAAAGAGTTTAGTGTTTGAAAGAGTTGATATTAATAGATATATACTTGCCTTTATGGGCTTCTGTTGGTATGGTGGCAGTCGTCCATCGTCCCTCCCGTCCATGCAGCATCTTCGTGGCAGTCGTCACTGCCTCTGGGGGACTTCACGGTCCATTTCTGCCCCCAGGATGATGATGTCCAGGGTCCTGAGAGTAAAGATAATAAAGAGTTTAGTGTTTGAAAGAGTTGATGTTAATAGATATATACTTGCCTTTATGGGCTTCTGTCGGCATGGTGGCAGTCGCCCATCGTCCCTCCCGTCCATGCAGCGTCTTCAAGGCAGTCGTCACTGCCTCTGGGGGACTTCACGGTCCATTTCTGCCCCCAGGATGATGATGTCCCGGGTCCTGAGAGTAAAGATAATAAAGAGTTTAGTGTTTGAAGAGTTGATGTTAATAGATATATACTTGCCTTTATGGGCCTCTGTCGGTATGGTGGCAGTCGTCCATCGTCCCTCCCGTCCATGCAGCGTCTTCGTGGCAGTCGTCACTGCCTCTGGGGGACTTCACGGTCCATTTCTGCCCCCAGGATGATGATGTCCAGGGTCCTGAGAGTAAAGATAATAAAGAGTTTAGTGTTTGAAAGAGTTGATGTTAATAGATATATACTTGCCTTTATGGGCTTCTGTCGGTATGGTGGCAGTCGTCCATCGTCCCTCCCGTCCATGCAGCGTCTTCGTGGCAGTCGTCACTGCCTCTGGAGGACTTCACGGTCCATTTCTGCCCCCAGGATGATGATGTCCAGGGTCCTGAGAGTAAAGATAATAAAGAGTTTAGTGTTTGAAAGAGTTGATGTTAATAGATATATACTTGCCTTTATGGGCTTCTGTCGGTATGGTGGCAGTCGTCCATCGTCCTTCCCGTCCATGGATCGTCTTCGTGGCAGTCGTCACTGCCTCTGGGGGACTTCACGCTCCATTTCTGCCCCCAGGATGATGATGTCCCGGGTCCTGAGAGTAAAGATAATAAAGAGTTTAGTGTTTGAAAGAGTTGATGTTAAAAGATATATACTTGCCTTTATGGGCTTCTGTCGGCATGGTGGCAGTCGCCCATCGTCCCTCCCGTCCATGCAGCGTCTTCGTGGCAGTCGTCACTGCCTCTGGGGGACTTCACGGTCCATTTCTGCCCCCAGGATGATGATGTCCAGGGTCCTGAGAGTAAAAATAATAAAGAGTTTAGTGTTTGAAAGAGTTGATGTTAATAGATATACACTTGCCTTTATGGGCTTCTGTCGGTATGGTGGCAGTCGTCCATCGTCCCTCCCGTCCATGCAGCGTCTTCGTGGCAGTCGTCCCTGCCTCTGGGGGACTTCACGGTCCATTTCTGCCCCCAGGATGATGATGTCCCGGGTCCTGAGAGTAAAAATAATAAAGAGTTTAGTGTTTGAAAGAGTTGATGTTAATAGATATATACTTGCCTTTATGGGCTTCTGTCGGTATGGTGGCAGTCGTCCATCGTCCCTCCCGTCCATGCAGCGTCTTCGTGGCAGTCGTCACTGCCTCTGGGGGACTTCACGGTCCATTTCTGCCCCCAGGATGATGATGTCCAGGGTCCTGAGAGTAAAGATAATAAAGAGTTTAGTGTTTGAAAGAGTTGATGTTAATAGATACATACTTGCCTTTATTGGCTTGTGTCGGTATGGTGGCAGTCGTCCATCGTCCCTCCCGTCCATGCAGCGTCTTCGTGGCAGTCGTCACTGCCTGTGGGGGACTTCACGCTCCATTTCTGCCCCCAGGATGATGATGTCCAGGGTCCTGAGAGTAAAGATAATAAAGAGTTTAGTGTTTGAAAGAGTTGATGTTAGTAGATATATACTTGCCTTTATGGGCTTCTGTCGGTATGGTGGCAGTCGTCCATCGTCCTCCCGTCCATGCAGTGTCTTCGTGGCAGTCGTCACTGCCTCTGGGGGACTTCACGGTCCATTTCTGCCCCCAGGATGATGATGTCCAGGGTCCTGAGAGTAAAGATAATAAAGAGTTTAGTGTTTGAAAGAGTTGATGTTAATAGATATATACTTGCCTTTATGGGCTTCTGTCGGTATGGTGGCAGTCGTCCATCGTCCCTCCCGTCCATGCAGTGTCTTCGTGGCAGTCGTCCCTGCCTCTGGGGGACTTCACGCTCCATTTCTGATCGCAGGATGATGATGTCCAGGGTCCTGAGAGTAAAGATAATAAAGAGTTTAGTGTTTGAAAGAGTTGATGTTAACAGATATATATACTTGCCTTTATGGGCTTGTGTCGGTATGGTGGCAGTCGCCCATCGTCCCTCCCGTCCATGGAACGTCTTCGTGGCAGTCGTCACTGTCTCTGGGGGACTTCACGGTCCATTTCTGTCCCCAGAATGATGATGTCCATGGTCCTGAGAGTAAAGATAATAAAGAGTTTAGTGTTTGAAAGAGTTGATGTTAATAGATATATACTTGCCTTTTGGGCTTGTGTCGGTATGGTGGCAGTCGCCCATCGTCCCTCCCGTCCATGCAGTGTCTTCGTGGCAGTCGTCACTGCCTCTGGGGGACTTCACGGTCCATTTCTGCCCCCAGGATGATGATGTCCAGGGTCCTGAGAGTAAAGATAATAAAGAGTTTAGTGTTTGAAGAGTTGATGTTAATAGATATATACTTGCCTTTATGGGCCTCTGTTGGTATGGTGGCAGTCGCCCATCGTCCCTCCCGTCCAAGCAGTGTCTTCATGGCAGTCGTCACTGCCTCTGGGGGACTTCACGGTCCATTTCTGCCCCCAGGATGATGATGTCCAGGGTCCTGAGAGTAAAGATAATAAAGAGTTTAGTGTTTGAAAGAGTTGATGTTAATAGATATATACTTGCCTTTATGGGCTTCTGTCGGCATGGTGGCAGTCGCCCATCGTCCCTCCCGTCCATGCAGCGTCTTCATGGCAGTCGTCACTGCCTGTGGGGGACTTCACGGTCCATTTCTGCCCCCAGGATGATGATGTCCAGGGTCCTGAGAGTAAAGATATTAAAGAGTTTAGTGTTTGAAGGGTTGATGTTAATAGATATATACTTGCCTTTATGGGCCTCTGTCGGTGTGGTGGCAGTCGTCCATCGTCCCTCCCGTCCATGCAGCGTCTTCGTGGCAGTCGTCACTGCCTCTGGGGGACTTCACGCTCCATTTCTGCCCCCAGGATGATGATGTCCAGGGTCCTGAGAGTAAAGATAATAAAGAGTTTAGTGTTTGAAAGAGTTGATGTTAATAGATATATACTTGCCTTTATGGGCTTCTGTCGGTATGGTGGCAGTCGTCCATCGTCCCTCCCGTCCATGCAGTGTCTTCGTGGCAGTCGTCACTGCCTCTGGAGGACTTCACGGTCCATTTCTGCCCCCAGGATGATCATGTCCAGGGTCCTGAGAGTAAAGATAATAAAGAGTTTAGTGTTTGAAAGAGTTGATGTTAATAGATATATACTTGCCTTTATGGGCTTCTGTCGGTATGGTGGCAGTCGTCCATCGTTCTTCTCGTCCATGCAGCGTCTTCGTGGCAGTCGTCACTGCCTCTGGGGGACTTCACGCTCCATTTCTGCCCCCAGGATGATCATGTCCCGGGTCCTGAGAGTAAAGATAATAAAGAGTTTAGTGTTTGAAAGAGTTGATGTTAATAGATATATACTTGCCTTTATGGGCTTCTGTCGGTATGGTGGCAGTCGTCCATCGTCCCTCCCGTCCATGCAGCGTCTTCGTGGCAGTCGTCACTGCCTCTGGGGGACTTCACGGTCCATTTCTGCCCCCAGGATGATGATGTCCAGGGTCCTGAGAGTAAAGATAATAAAGAGTTTAGTGTTTGACAGAGTTGATGTTAATAGATATATACTTGCCTTTATGGGCTTCTGTCGGTATGGTGTCAGTCGTCCATCGTCCCTCCCGTCCATGCAGCGTCTTCGTGGCAGTCGTCACTGCCTCTGGGGGACTTCACGCTCCATTTCTGCCCCCAGGATGATGATGTCCAGGGTCCTGAGAGTAAAGATAATAAAGAGTTTAGTGTTTGAAAGAGTTGATGTTAATAGATATATACTTGCCTTTATGGGCTTCTGTCGGTATGGTGGCAGTCGCCCATCGTCCCTCCCGTCCATGCAGCGTCTTCGTGGCAGTCGTCACTGCCTCTGGGGGACTTCACGGTCCATTTCTGCCCCCAGGATGATGATGTCCAGGGTCCTGAGAGTAAAGATAATAAAGAGTTTAGTGTTTGAAAGAGTTGATGTTAATAGATATATACTTGCCTTTATGGGCTTCTGTCGGTATGGTGGCAGTCGTCCATCGTCCCTCCTGTCCATGCAGCGTCTTCGTGGCAGTCGTCACTGCCTCTGGGGGACTTCACGGTCCATTTCTGCCCCCAGGATGATGATGTCCAGGGTCCTGAGAGTAGAGATAATAAAGAGTTTAGTGTTTGAAAGAGTTGATGTTAAAAGATATATACTTGCCTTTATGGGCTTCTGTCGGTTTGGTGGCAGTCGTCCATCGTCCCTCCCGTCCATGCAGCGTCTTCGTGGCAGTCGTCCCTGCCTCTGGGGGACTTCACGGTCCATTTCTGCCCCCAGGATGATGATGTCCAGGGTCCTGAGAGTAAAGATAATAAAGAGTTTAGTGTTTGAAAGAGTTGATGTTAATAGATATATACTTGCCTTTATGGGCTTCTGTCGGTATGGTGGCAGTCGTCCATCGTCCCTCCCGTCCATGCAGCGTCTTCGTGGCAGTCGTCACTGCCTCTGGAGGACTTCACGGTCCATTTCTGCCCCCAGGATGATGATGTCCAGGGTCCTGAGAGTAAAGATAATAAAGAGTTTAGTGTTTGAAAGAGTTGATGTTAATAGATATATACTTGCCTTTATGGGCTTCTGTCGGTATGGTGGCAGTCGTCCATCGTCCTTCCCGTCCATGGAGCGTCTTCGTGGCAGTCGTCACTGCCTCTGGGGGACTTCACGCTCCATTTCTGCCCCCAGGATGATGATGTCCCGGGTCCTGAGAGTAAAGATAATAAAGAGTTTAGTGTTTGAAAGAGTTGATGTTAAAAGATATATACTTGCCTTTATGGGCTTCTGTCGGCATGGTGGCAGTCGCCCATCGTCCCTCCCGTCCATGCAGCGTCTTCGTGGCAGTCGTCACTGCCTCTGGGGGACTTCACGGTCCATTTCTGCCCCCAGGATGATGATGTCCAGGGTCCTGAGAGTAAAGATAATAAAGAGTTTAGTGTTTGAAAGAGTTGATGTTAGTAGATATATACTTGCCTTTATGGGCTTCTGTCGGTATGGTGGCAGTCGTCCATCGTCCCTCCCGTCCATGCAGCGTCTTCGTGGCAGTCGTCACTGCCTCTGGAGGACTTCACGGTCCATTTCTTCCCCCAGGATGATGATGTCCAGGGTCCTGAGAGTAAAGATAATAAAGAGTTTAGTGTTTGAAAGAGTTGATGTTAATAGATATATACTTGCCTTTATGGGTTTCTGTCGGTATGGTGGCAGTCGTCCATCGTCCTTGCCGTCCATGCAGCGTCTTCGTGGCAGTCGTCACTGCCTCTGGGGGACTTCACGCTCCATTTCTGCCCCCAGGATGATGATGTCCCGGGTCCTGAGAGTAAAGATAATAAAGAGTTTAGTGTTTGAAAGAGTTGATGTTAATAGATATATACTTGCCTTTATGGGCTTCTGTCGGCATGGTGGCAGTCGCCCATCGTCCCTCCCGTCCATGCAGCGTCTTCGTGGCAGTCGTCACTGCCTCTGGGGGACTTCACGGTCCATTTCTGCCCCCAGGATGATGATGTCCAGGGTCCTGAGAGTAAAGATAATAAAGAGTTTAGTGTTTGAAAGAGTTGATATTAATAGATATATACTTGCCTTTATGGGCTTCTGTTGGTATGGTGGCAGTCGTCCATCGTCCCTCCCGTCCATGCAGCATCTTCGTGGCAGTCGTCACTGCCTCTGGGGGACTTCACGGTCCATTTCTGCCCCCAGGATGATGATGTCCAGGGTCCTGAGAGTAAAGATAATAAAAAGTTTAGTGTTTGAAAGAGTTGATGTTAATAGATATATACTTGCCTTTTTGGGCTTCTGTCGGCATGGTGGCAGTCGCCCATCGTCCCTCCCGTCCATGCAGCGTCTTCAAGGCAGTCGTCACTGCCTCTGGGGGACTTCACGGTCCATTTCTGCCCCCAGGATGATGATGTCCCGGGTCCTGAGAGTAAAGATAATAAAGAGTTTAGTGTTTGAAGAGTTGATGTTAATAGATATATACTTGCCTTTATGGGCCTCTGTCGGTATGGTGGCAGTCGTCCATCGTCCCTCCCGTCCATGCAGCGTCTTCGTGGCAGTCGTCACTGCCTCTGGGGGACTTCACGGTCCATTTCTGCCCCCAGGATGATGATGTCCAGGGTCCTGAGAGTAAAGATAATAAAGAGTTTAGTGTTTGAAAGAGTTGATGTTAATAGATATATACTTGCCTTTATGGGCTTCTGTCGGTATGGTGGCAGTCGTCCATCGTCCCTCCCGTCCATGCAGCGTCTTCGTGGCAGTCGTCACTGCCTCTGGAGGACTTCACGGTCCATTTCTGCCCCCAGGATGATGATGTCCAGGGTCCTGAGAGTAAAGATAATAAAGAGTTTAGTGTTTGAAAGAGTTGATGTTAATAGATATATACTTGCCTTTATGGGCTTCTGTCGGTATGGTGGCAGTCGTCCATCGTCCTTCCCGTCCATGGATCGTCTTCGTGGCAGTCGTCACTGCCTCTGGGGGACTTCACGCTCCATTTCTGCCCCCAGGATGATGATGTCCCGGGTCCTGAGAGTAAAGATAATAAAGAGTTTAGTGTTTGAAAGAGTTGATGTTAAAAGATATATACTTGCCTTTATGGGCTTCTGTCGGCATGGTGGCAGTCGCCCATCGTCCCTCCCGTCCATGCAGCGTCTTCGTGGCAGTCGTCACTGCCTCTGGGGGTCTTCACGGTCCATTTCTGCCCCCAGGATGATGATGTCCAGGGTCCTGAGAGTAAAAATAATAAAGAGTTTAGTGTTTGAAAGAGTTGATGTTAATAGATATACACTTGCCTTTATGGGCTTCTGTCGGTATGGTGGCAGTCGTCCATCGTCCCTCCCGTCCATGCAGCGTCTTCGTGGCAGTCGTCCCTGCCTCTGGGGGACTTCACGGTCCATTTCTGCCCCCAGGATGATGATGTCCCGGGTCCTGAGAGTAAAAATAATAAAGAGTTTAGTGTTTGAAAGAGTTGATGTTAATAGATATATACTTGCCTTTATGGGCTTCTGTCGGTATGGTGGCAGTCGTCCATCGTCCCTCCCGTCCATGCAGCGTCTTCGTGGCAGTCGTCACTGCCTCTGGGGGACTTCACGGTCCATTTCTGCCCCCAGGATGATGATGTCCAGGGTCCTGAGAGTAAAGATAATAAAGAGTTTAGTGTTTGAAAGAGTTGATGTTAATAGATACATACTTGACTTTATGGGCTTGTGTCGGTATGGTGGCAGTCGTCCATCGTCCCTCCCGTCCATGCAGCGTCTTCGTGGCAGTCGTCACTGCCTCTGGGGGACTTCACGGTCCATTTCTGCCCCCAGGATGATGATGTCCAGGGTCCTGAGAGTAAAGATAATAAAGAGTTTAGTGTTTGAAAGAGTTGATGTTAGTAGATATATACTTGCCTTTATGGGCTTCTGTCGGTATGGTGGCAGTCGTCCATCGTCCTCCCGTCCATGCAGTGTCTTCGTGGCAGTCGTCACTGCCTCTGGGGGACTTCACGGTCCATTTCTGCCCCCAGGATGATGATGTCCAGGGTCCTGAGAGTAAAGATAATAAAGAGTTTAGTGTTTGAAAGAGTTGATGTTAATAGATATATACTTGCCTTTATGGGCTTCTGTCGGTATGGTGGCAGTCGTCCATCGTCCCTCCCGTCCATGCAGTGTCTTCGTGGCAGTCGTCCCTGCCTCTGGGGGACTTCACGCTCCATTTCTGATCGCAGGATGATGATGTCCAGGGTCCTGAGAGTAAAGATAATAAAGAGTTTAGTGTTTGAAAGAGTTGATGTTAACAGATATATATACTTGCCTTTATGGGCTTGTGTCGGTATGGTGGCAGTCGCCCATCGTCCCTCCCGTCCATGGAACGTCTTCGTGGCAGTCGTCACTGTCTCTGGGGGACTTCACGGTCCATTTCTGTCCCCAGAATGATGATGTCCATGGTCCTGAGAGTAAAGATAATAAAGAGTTTAGTGTTTGAAAGAGTTGATGTTAATAGATATATACTTGCCTTTTGGGCTTGTGTCGGTATGGTGGCAGTCGCCCATCGTCCCTCCCGTCCATGCAGTGTCTTCGTGGCAGTCGTCACTGCCTCTGGGGGACTTCACGGTCCATTTCTGCCCCCAGGATGATGATGTCCAGGGTCCTGAGAGTAAAGATAATAAAGAGTTTAGTGTTTGAAGAGTTGATGTTAATAGATATATACTTGCCTTTATGGGCCTCTGTTGGTATGGTGGCAGTCGCCCATCGTCCCTCCCGTCCAAGCAGTGTCTTCATGGCAGTCGTCACTGCCTCTGGGGGACTTCACGGTCCATTTCTGCCCCCAGGATGATGATGTCCAGGGTCCTGAGAGTAAAGATAATAAAGAGTTTAGTGTTTGAAAGAGTTGATGTTAATAGATATATACTTGCCTTTATGGGCTTCTGTCGGCATGGTGGCAGTCGCCCATCGTCCCTCCCGTCCATGCAGCGTCTTCATGGCAGTCGTCACTGCCTGTTGGGGACTTCACGGTCCATTTCTGCCCCCAGGATGATGATGTCCAGGGTCCTGAGAGTAAAGATATTAAAGAGTTTAGTGTTTGAAGGGTTGATGTTAATAGATATATACTTGCCTTTATGGGCCTCTGTCGGTGTGGTGGCAGTCGTCCATCGTCCCTCCCGTCCATGCAGCGTCTTCGTGGCAGTCGTCACTGCCTCTGGGGGACTTCACGCTCCATTTCTGCCCCCAGGATGATGATGTCCAGGGTCCTGAGAGTAAAGATAATAAAGAGTTTAGTGTTTGAAAGAGTTGATGTTAATAGATATATACTTGCCTTTATGGGCTTCTGTCGGTATGGTGGCAGTCGTCCATCGTCCCTCCCGTCCATGCAGTGTCTTCGTGGCAGTCGTCACTGCCTCTGGAGGACTTCACGGTCCATTTCTGCCCCCAGGATGATCATGTCCAGGGTCCTGAGAGTAAAGATAATAAAGAGTTTAGTGTTTGAAAGAGTTGATGTTAATAGATATATACTTGCCTTTATGGGCTTCTGTCGGTATGGTGGCAGTCGTCCATCGTCCTTCTCGTCCATGCAGCGTCTTCGTGGCAGTCGTCACTGCCTCTGGGGGACTTCACGCTCCATTTCTGCCCCCAGGATGATCATGTCCCGGGTCCTGAGAGTAAAGATAATAAAGAGTTTAGTGTTTGAAAGAGTTGATGTTAATAGATATATACTTGCCTTTATGGGCTTCTGTCGGTATGGTGGCAGTCGTCCATCGTCCCTCCCGTCCATGCAGCGTCTTCGTGGCAGTCGTCACTGCCTCTGGGGGACTTCACGGTCCATTTCTGCCCCCAGGATGATGATGTCCAGGGTCCTGAGAGTAAAGATAATAAAGAGTTTAGTGTTTGACAGAGTTGATGTTAATAGATATATACTTGCCTTTATGGGCTTCTGTCGGTATGGTGTCAGTCGTCCATCGTCCCTCCCGTCCATGCAGCGTCTTCGTGGCAGTCGTCACTGCCTCTGGGGGACTTCACGCTCCATTTCTGCCCCCAGGATGATGATGTCCAGGGTCCTGAGAGTAAAGATAATAAAGAGTTTAGTGTTTGAAAGAGTTGATGTTAATAGATATATACTTGCCTTTATGGGCTTCTGTCGGTATGGTGGCAGTCGCCCATCGTCCCTCCCGTCCATGCAGCGTCTTCGTGGCAGTCGTCACTGCCTCTGGGGGACTTCACGCTCCATTTCTGCCCCCAGGATGATGATGTCCAGGGTCCTGAGAGTAAAGATAATAAAGAGTTTAGTGTTTGAAAGAGTTGATGTTAATAGATATATACTTGCCTTTATGGGCTTCTGTCGGTATGGTGGCAGTCGTCCATCGTCCCTCCTGTCCATGCAGCGTCTTCGTGGCAGTCGTCACTGCCTCTGGGGGACTTCACGGTCCATTTCTGCCCCCAGGATGATGATGTCCAGGGTCCTGAGAGTAGAGATAATAAAGAGTTTAGTGTTTGAAAGAGTTGATGTTAAAAGATATATACTTGCCTTTATGGGCTTCTGTCGGTTTGGTGGCAGTCGTCCATCGTCCCTCCCGTCCATGCAGCGTCTTCGTGGCAGTCGTCCCTGCCTCTGGGGGACTTCACGGTCCATTTCTGCCCCCAGGATGATGATGTCCAGGGTCCTGAGAGTAAAGATAATAAAGAGTTTAGTGTTTGAAAGAGTTGATGTTAATAGATATATACTTGCCTTTATGGGCTTCTGTCGGTATTTTGGCAGTCGTCCATCGTCCCTCCCGTCCATGCAGCGTCTTCGTGGCAGTCGTCACTGCCTCTGGGGGACTTCACGCTCCATTTCTGCCCCCAGGATGATGATGATTTCCAGGGTCCTGAGAGCAAAGATAATAAAGAGTTTAGTGTTTGAAAGAGTTGATGTTAATAGATATATACTTACCTTTATGGGCTTCTGTCGGTTTGGTGGCAGTCGTCCATCGTCCCTCCCGTCCATGCAGTGTCTTCGTGGCAGTCGTCACTGCCTCTGGGGGACTTCACGGTCCATTTCTGCTCCCAGGATGATGATGACCAGGGTCCTGAGAGGAAAGATGATAAAGAGTTTAGTGTTTGAAAGAGTTGATGTTAAAAGATATATACTTGCCTTTATGGGCTTCTGTCGTTATGGTGGCAGTCGCCCATCGTCCCTCCCGTCCATGCAGTGTTTTCGTGGCAGTCGTCACTGCCTCTGGGGGACTTCACGGTCCATTTCTGCTCGCAGGATGATGATGACCAGGGTCCTGAGAGGAAAGATGATAAAGAGTTTAGTGTTTGAAAGAGTTGATGTTAAAAGATATATACTTGCCTTTATGTGCTTCTGTCGGTATGGTGGCAGTCGCCCATCGTCCCTCCCGTCCATGCAGTGTCTTCGTGGCAGTCGTCACTGCCTCTGTAGGACATCACGGTCCATTTCTGCCCCCAGGATGATGATGTCCAGGGTCCTGAGAGTAAAGATAATAAAGAGTTTAGTGTTTGAAAGAGTTGATGTTAAAAGATATATACTTGCCTTTATGGGCTTCTGTCGGTATGGTGGCAGTCGCCCATCGTCCCTCCCGTCCATGCAGTGTCTTCGTGGCAGTCGTCACTGCCTCTGGGGGACTTCACGGTCCATTTCTGCTCCCAGGATGATGAAAACCAGGGTCCTGAGAGGAAAGATAATAAAGAGTTTAGTGTTTGAAAGAGTTGATGTTAAAAGATATATACTTGCCTTTATGGGCTTCTGTCGGTATGGTGGCAGTCGTCCATCGTCCCTCCCGTCCATGCAGCGTCTTCGTGGCAGTCGTCACTGCCTCTGGGGGACTTCACGGTCCATTTCTGCCCCCAGGATGATGATGTCCAGGGTCCTGAGAGTAAAGATAATAAAGAATTTAGTGTTTGAAAGAGTTGATGTTAATAGATATATATACTTGCCTTTATGGGCTTCTGTCGGTTTGGTGGCAGTCGTCCATCGTCCCTCCCGTCCATGCAGCGTCTTCGTGGCAGTCGTCACTGCCTCTGGGGGACTTCACGGTCCATTTCTGCTCCCAGGATGATGATGACCAGGGTCCTGAGAGGAAAGATGATAAAGAGTTTAGTGTTTGAAAGAGTTGATGTCAAAAGATATATACTTGCCTTTATGGGCTTCTGTCGGTATGGTGGCAGTCGCCCATCGTCCCTCCCGTCCATGCAGCGTCTTCGTGGCAGTCGTCACTGCCTCTGGGGGACTTCACGCTCCATTTCTGCCCCCAGGATGATGATGTCCAGGGTCCTAAGAGTAAAGATAATAAAGAGTTTAGTGTTTGAAAGAGTTGATGTTAATAGATATATACTTGCCTTTATGGGCTTCTGTCGGTATGGTGGCAGTCGTCCATCGTCCCTCCTGTCCATGCAGCGTCTTCGTGGCAGTCGTCACTGCCTCTGGGGGACTTCACGGTCCATTTCTGCCCCCAGGATGATGATGTCCAGGGTCCTGAGAGTAAAGATAATAAAGAGTTTAGTGTTTGAAAGAGTTGATGTTAATAGATATATACTTGCCTTTATGGGCTTCTGTCGGTATGGTGGCAGTCGTCCATCGTCCCTCCCGTCCATGCAGCGTCTTCGTGGCAGTCGTCCCTGCCTCTGGGGGACTTCACGGTCCATTTCTGCCCCCAGGATGATGATGTCCAGGGTCCTGAGAGTAAAGATAATAAAGAGTTTAGTGTTTGAAAGAGTTGATGTTAATAGATATATTTTCTTGCCTTTATGGGCTTCTGTCGGTATTTTGGCAGTCGCCCATCGTCCCTCCCGTCCATGCAGCGTCTTCGTGGCAGTCGTCACTGCCTCTGGGGGACTTCACGCTCCATTTCTGCCCCCAGGATGATGATGATTTCCAGGGTCCTGAGAGTAAAGATAATAAAGAGTTTAGTGTTTGAAAGAGTTGATGTTAATAGATATATACTTACCTTTATGGGCTTCTGTCGGTTTGGTGGCAGTCGTCCATCGTCCCTCCCGTCCATGCAGCGTCTTCATGGCAGTCGTCACTGCCTCTGGGGGACTTCACGGTCCATTTCTGCTCCCAGGATGATGATGACCAGGGTCCTGAGAGGAAAGATGATAAAGAGTTTAGTGTTTGAAAGAGTTGATGTTAAAAGATATATACTTGCCTTTATGGGCTTCTGTCGTTATGGTGGCAGTCGCCCATCGTCCCTCCCGTCCATGCAGTGTTTTCGTGGCAGTCGTCACTGCCTCTGGGGGACTTCACGGTCCATTTCTGCTCGCAGGATGATGATGACCAGGGTCCTGAGAGGAAAGATGATAAAGAGTTTAGTGTTTGAAAGAGTTGATGTTAAAAGATATATACTTGCCTTTATGTGCTTCTGTCGGTATGGTGGCAGTCGCCCATCGTCCCTCCCGTCCATGCAGTGTCTTCGTGGCAGTCGTCACTGCCTCTGTAGGACATCACGGTCCATTTCTGCCCCCAGGATGATGATGTCCAGGGTCCTGAGAGTAAAGATAATAAAGAGTTTAGTGTTTGAAAGAGTTGATGTTAAAAGATATATACTTGCCTTTATGGGCTTCTGTCGGTATGGTGGCAGTCGCCCATCGTCCCTCCCGTCCATGCAGTGTCTTCGTGGCAGTCGTCACTGCCTCTGGGGGACTTCACGGTCCATTTCTGCTCGCAGGATGATGATGACCAGGGTCCTGAGAGGAAAGATAATAAAGAGTTTATTGTTTGAAAGAGTTGATGTTAAAAGATATATACTTGCCTTTATGGGCTTCTGTCGGTATGGTGGCAGTCGTCCATCGTCCCTCCCGTCCATGCAGTGTCTTCGTGGCAGTCGTCCCTGCCTCTGGGGGACTTCACAGTCCATTTCTGCCCCCAGGATGATGATGTCCAGGGTCCTGAGAGTAAAGATAATAAAGAATTTAGTGTTTGAAAGAGTTGATGTTAATAGATATATATACTTGCCTTTATGGGCTTCTGTCGGTTTGGTGGCAGTCGTCCATCGTCCCTCCCGTCCATGCAGCGTCTTCGTGGCAGTCGTCACTGCCTCTGGGGGACTTCACGGTCCATTTCTGCTCCCAGGATGATGATGACCAGGGTCCTGAGAGGAAAGATGATAAAGAGTTTAGTGTTTGAAAGAGTTGATGTTAAAAGATATATACTTGCCTTTATGGGCTTCTGTCGGTATGGTGGCAGTCGCCCATCGTCCCTCCCGTCCATGCAGTGTCTTCGTGGCAGTCGTCACTGCCTCTGTAGGACATCACGGTCCATTTCTGCCCCCAGGATGATGATGTCCAGGGTCCTGAGAGTAAAGATAATAAAGAGTTTAGTGTTTGAAAGAGTTGATGTTAATAGATATATACTTGCCTTTATGGGCTTCTGTCGGTATTTTGGCAGTCGTCCATCGTCCCTCCCGTCCATGCAGCGTCTTCGTGGCAGTCGTCACTGCCTCTGGGGGACTTCACGCTCCATTTCTGCCCCCAGGATGATGATGATTTCCAGGGTCCTGAGAGTAAAGATAATAAAGAGTTTAGTGTTTGAAAGAGTTGATGTTAATAGATATATACTTACCTTTATGGGCTTCTGTCGGTTTGGTGGCAGTCGTCCATCGTCCCTCCCGTGCATGCAGTGTCTTCGTGGCAGTCGTCACTGCCTCTGGGGGACTTCACGGTCCATTTCTGCTCCCAGGATGATGATGACCAGGGTCCTGAGAGGAAAGATGATAAAGAGTTTAGTGTTTGAAAGAGTTGATGTTAAAAGATATATACTTGCCTTTATGGGCTTCTGTCGTTATGGTGGCAGTCGCCCATCGTCCCTCCCGTCCATGCAGTGTTTTCGTGGCAGTCGTCACTGCCTCTGGGGGACTTCACGGTCCATTTCTGCTCGCAGGATGATGATGACCAGGGTCCTGAGAGGAAAGATGATAAAGAGTTTAGTGTTTGAAAGAGTTGATGTTAAAAGATATATACTTGCCTTTATGTGCTTCTGTCGGTATGGTGGCAGTCGCCCATCGTCCCTCCCGTCCATGCAGTGTCTTCGTGGCAGTCGTCACTGCCTCTGTAGGACATCACGGTCCATTTCTGCCCCCAGGATGATGATGTCCAGGGTCCTGAGAGTAAAGATAATAAAGAGTTTAGTGTTTGAAAGAGTTGATGTTAAAAGATATATACTTGCCTTTATGGGCTTCTGTCGGTTTGGTGGCAGTCGCCCATCGTCCCTCCCGTCCATGCAGTGTCTTCGTGGCAGTCGTCACTGCCTCTGGGGGACTTCACGGTCCATTTCTGCTCCCAGGATGATGAAAACCAGGGTCCTGAGAGGAAAGATAATAAAGAGTTTAGTGTTTGAAAAAGTTGATGTTAAAAGATATATACTTGCCTTTATGGGCTTCTGTCGGTATGGTGGCAGTCGTCCATCGTCCCTCCCGTCCATGCAGCGTCTTCGTGGCAGTCGTCACTGCCTCTGGGGGACTTCACAGTCCATTTCTGCCCCCAGGATGATGATGTCCAGGGTCCTGAGAGTAAAGATAATAAAGAATTTAGTGTTTGAAAGAGTTGATGTTAATAGATATATATACTTGCCTTTATGGGCTTCTGTCGGTTTGGTGGCAGTCGTCCATCGTCCCTCCCGTCCATGCAGCGTCTTCGTGGCAGTCGTCACTGCCTCTGGGGGACTTCACGGTCCATTTCTGCTCCCAGGATGATGATGACCAGGGTCCTGAGAGGAAAGATGATAAAGAGTTTAGTGTTTGAAAGAGTTGATGTTAAAAGATATATACTTGCCTTTATGGGCTTCTGTCGGTATGGTGGCAGTCGCTCATCGTCCCTCCCGTCCATGCAGCGTCTTCGTGGCAGTCGTCACTGCCTCTGGGGGACTTCACGCTCCATTTCTGCCCCCAGGATGATGATGTCCAGGGTCCTGAGAGTAAAGATAATAAAGAGTTTAGTGTTTGAAAGAGTTGATGTTAATAGATATATACTTGCCTTTATGGGCTTCTGTCGGTATGGTGGCAGTCGTCCATCGTCCCTCCTGTCCATGCAGCGTCTTCGTGGCAGTCGTCACTGCCTCTGGGGGACTTCACGGTCCATTTCTGCCCCCAGGATGATGATGTCCAGGGTCCTGAGAGTAAAGATAATAAAGAGTTTAGTGTTTGAAAGAGTTGATGTTAATAGATATATACTTGCCTTTATGGGCTTCTGTCGGTATGGTGGCAGTCGTCCATCGTCCCTCCCGTCCATGCAGCGTCTTCGTGGCAGTCGTCCCTGCCTCTGGGGGACTTCACGGTCCATTTCTGCCCCCAGGATGATGATGTCCAGGGTCCTGAGAGTAAAGATAATAAAGAGTTTAGTGTTTGAAAGAGTTGATGTTAATAGATATATACTTGCCTTTATGGGCTTCTGTCGGTATTTTGGCAGTCGCCCATCGTCCCTCCCGTCCATGCAGCGTCTTCGTGGCAGTCGTCACTGCCTCTGGGGGACTTCACGCTCCATTTCTGCCCCCAGGATGATGATGATTTCCAGGGTCTTGAGAGTAAAGATAATAAAGAGTTTAGTGTTTGAAAGAGTTGATGTTAATAGATATATACTTACCTTTATGGGCTTCTGTCGGTTTGGTGGCAGTCGTCCATCGTCCCTCCCGTCCATGCAGCGTCTTCGTGGCAGTCGTCACTGCCTCTGGGGGACTTCACGGTCCATTTCTGCTCCCAGGATGATGATGACCAGCGTCCTGAGAGGAAAGATGATAAAGAGTTTAGTGTTTGAAAGAGTTGATGTTAAAAGATATATACTTGCCTTTATGGGCTTCTGTCGTTATGGTGGCAGTCGCCCATCGTCCCTCCCGTCCATGCAGTGTTTTCGTGGCAGTCGTCACTGCCTCTGGGGGACTTCACGGTCCATTTCTGCTCGCAGGATGATGATGACCAGGGTCCTGAGAGGAAAGATGATAAAGAGTTTAGTGTTTGAAAGAGTTGATGTTAAAAGATATATACTTGCCTTTATGTGCTTCTGTCGGTATGGTGGCAGTCGCCCATCGTCCCTCCCGTCCATGCAGTGTCTTCGTGGCAGTCGTCACTGCCTCTGTAGGACATCACGGTCCATTTCTGCCCCCAGGATGATGATGTCCAGGGTCCTGAGAGTAAAGATAATAAAGAGTTTAGTGTTTGAAAGAGTTGATGTTAAAAGATATATACTTGCCTTTATGGGCTTCTGTCGGTATGGTGGCAGTCGCCCATCGTCCCTCCCGTCCATGCAGTGTCTTCGTGGCAGTCGTCACTGCCTCTGGGGGACTTCACGGTCCATTTCTGCTCCCAGGATGATGAAAACCAGGGTCCTGAGAGGAAAGATAATAAAGAGTTTAGTGTTTGAAAGAGTTGATGTTAAAAGATATATACTTGCCTTTATGGGCTTCTGTCGGCATGGTGGCAGTCGTCCATCGTCCCTCCCGTCCATGCAGTGTCTTCGTGGCAGTCGTCCCTGCCTCTGGGGGACTTCACAGTCCATTTCTGCCCCCAGGATGATGATGTCCAGGGTCCTGAGAGTAAAGATAATAAAGAATTTAGTGTTTGAAAGAGTTGATGTTAATAGATATATATACTTGCCTTTATGGGCTTCTGTCGGTTTGGTGGCAGTCGTCCATCGTCCCTCCCGTCCATGCAGCGTCTTCGTGGCAGTCGTCACTGCCTCTGGGGGACTTCACGGTCCATTTCTGCTCCCAGGATGATGATGACCAGGGTCCTGAGAGGAAAGATGATAAAGAGTTTAGTGTTTGAAAGAGTTGATGTTAAAAGATATATACTTGCCTTTATGGGCTTCTGTCGGTATGGTGGCAGTCGCCCATCGTCCCTCCCGTCCATGCAGTGTTTTCGTGGCAGTCGTCACTGCCTCTGGGGGACTTCACGGTCCATTTCTGCTCGCAGGATGATGATGACCAGGGTCCTGAGAGGAAAGATGATAAAGAGTTTAGTGTTTGAAAGAGTTGATGTTAAAAGATATATACTTGCCTTTATGTGCTTCTGTCGGTATGGTGGCAGTCGTCCATCGTCCCTCCCGTCCATGCAGTGTCTTCGTGGCAGTCGTCACTGCCTCTGTAGGACTTCACGGTCCATTTCTGCCCCCAGGATGATGATGTCCAGGGTCCTGAGAGTAAAGATAATAAAGAGTTCAGTGTTTGAAAGAGTTGATGTTAAAAGATATATACTTGCCTTTATGGGCTTCTGTCGGTATGGTGGCAGTCGCCCATCGTCCCTCCCGTCCATGCAGTGTCTTCGTGGCAGTCGTCACTGTCTCTGGGGGACTTCACGGTCCATTTCTGCTCCCAGGATCATGATGACGAGGGTCCTGAGAGTAAAGATAACAAAGAGTTTAGTGTTTGAAAGAGTTGATGTTAAAAGATATATACTTGCCTTTATGGGCTTGTGTCGGTATGGTGGCAGTCGTCCATCGTCCCTCCCGTCCATGCAGTGTCTTCGTGGCAGTCGTCCCTGCCTCTGGGGGACTTCACGGTCCATTTCTGCCCCCAGGATGATGATGTCCAGGGTCCTGAGAGTAAAGATAATAAAGAGTTTAGTGTTTGAAAGAGTTGATGTTAATAGATATATATACTTGCCTTTATGGGCTTGTGTCGGTATGGTGGCAGTCGCCCATCGTCCCTCACGTCCATGGAACGTCTTCGTGGCAGTCGTCACTGCCTCTGGGGGACTTCACGGTCCATTTCTGTCCCCAGAATGATGATGTCCATGGTCCTGAGAGTAAAGATAATAAAGAGTTTAGTGTTTGAAAGAGTTGATGTTAATAGATATATACTTGCCTTTTGGGCTTCTGTCGGTATGGTGGCAGTCGCCCATCGTCCCTCCCGTCCATGCAGCGTCTTCGTGGCAGTCGTCACTGCCTCTGGGGGACTTCACGGTCCATTTCTGCTCCCAGGATGATGATGTCCAGGGTCCTGAGAGTAAAGATAATAAAGAGTTTAGTGTTTGAAGAGTTGATGTTAATAGATATATACTTGCCTTTATGGGCCTCTGTTGGTATGGTGGCAGTCGCCCATCGTCCCTCCCGTCCATGCAGTGTTTTCATGGCAGTCGTCACTGCCTCTGGGGGACTTCACGGTCCATTTCTGCCCCCAGGATGATGATGTCCAGGGTCCTGAGAGTAAAGATAATAAAGAGTTTAGTGTTTGAAAGAGTTGATGTTAATAGATATATACTTGCCTTTATGGGCTTCTGTCGGTATGGTGGCAGTCGTCCATCGTCCCTCCCGTCCATGCAGCGTCTTCGTGGCAGTCGTCCCTGCCTCTGGGGGACTTCACGGTCCATTTCTGCCCCCAGGATGATGATGTCCAGGGTCCTGAGAGTAAAGATAATAAAGAGTTTAGTGTTTGAAAGAGTTGATGTTAATAGATATATACTTGCCTTTATGGGCTTCTGTCGGTATTTTGGCAGTCGCCCATCGTCCCTCCCGTCCATGCAGCGTCTTCGTGGCAGTCGTCACTGCCTCTGGGGGACTTCACGCTCCATTTCTGCCCCCAGGATGATGATGATTTCCAGGGTCTTGAGAGTAAAGATAATAAAGAGTTTAGTGTTTGAAAGAGTTGATGTTAATAGATATATACTTACCTTTATGGGCTTCTGTCGGTTTGGTGGCAGTCGTCCATCGTCCCTCCCGTCCATGCAGCGTCTTCGTGGCAGTCGTCACTGCCTCTGGGGGACTTCACGGTCCATTTCTGCTCCCAGGATGATGATGACCAGCGTCCTGAGAGGAAAGATGATAAAGAGTTTAGTGTTTGAAAGAGTTGATGTTAAAAGATATATACTTGCCTTTATGGGCTTCTGTCGTTATGGTGGCAGTCGCCCATCGTCCCTCCCGTCCATGCAGTGTTTTCGTGGCAGTCGTCACTGCCTCTGGGGGACTTCACGGTCCATTTCTGCTCGCAGGATGATGATGACCAGGGTCCTGAGAGGAAAGATGATAAAGAGTTTAGTGTTTGAAAGAGTTGATGTTAAAAGATATATACTTGCCTTTATGTGCTTCTGTCGGTATGGTGGCAGTCGCCCATCGTCCCTCCCGTCCATGCAGTGTCTTCGTGGCAGTCGTCACTGCCTCTGTAGGACATCACGGTCCATTTCTGCCCCCAGGATGATGATGTCCAGGGTCCTGAGAGTAAAGATAATAAAGAGTTTAGTGTTTGAAAGAGTTGATGTTAAAAGATATATACTTGCCTTTATGGGCTTCTGTCGGTATGGTGGCAGTCGCCCATCGTCCCTCCCGTCCATGCAGTGTCTTCGTGGCAGTCGTCACTGCCTCTGGGGGACTTCACGGTCCATTTCTGCTCCCAGGATGATGAAAACCAGGGTCCTGAGAGGAAAGATAATAAAGAGTTTAGTGTTTGAAAGAGTTGATGTTAAAAGATATATACTTGCCTTTATGGGCTTCTGTCGGCATGGTGGCAGTCGTCCATCGTCCCTCCCGTCCATGCAGTGTCTTCGTGGCAGTCGTCCCTGCCTCTGGGGGACTTCACAGTCCATTTCTGCCCCCAGGATGATGATGTCCAGGGTCCTGAGAGTAAAGATAATAAAGAATTTAGTGTTTGAAAGAGTTGATGTTAATAGATATATATACTTGCCTTTATGGGCTTCTGTCGGTTTGGTGGCAGTCGTCCATCGTCCCTCCCGTCCATGCAGCGTCTTCGTGGCAGTCGTCACTGCCTCTGGGGGACTTCACGGTCCATTTCTGCTCCCAGGATGATGATGACCAGGGTCCTGAGAGGAAAGATGATAAAGAGTTTAGTGTTTGAAAGAGTTGATGTTAAAAGATATATACTTGCCTTTATGGGCTTCTGTCGGTATGGTGGCAGTCGCCCATCGTCCCTCCCGTCCATGCAGTGTTTTCGTGGCAGTCGTCACTGCCTCTGGGGGACTTCACGGTCCATTTCTGCTCGCAGGATGATGATGACCAGGGTCCTGAGAGGAAAGATGATAAAGAGTTTAGTGTTTGAAAGAGTTGATGTTAAAAGATATATACTTGCCTTTATGTGCTTCTGTCGGTATGGTGGCAGTCGTCCATCGTCCCTCCCGTCCATGCAGTGTCTTCGTGGCAGTCGTCACTGCCTCTGTAGGACTTCACGGTCCATTTCTGCCCCCAGGATGATGATGTCCAGGGTCCTGAGAGTAAAGATAATAAAGAGTTCAGTGTTTGAAAGAGTTGATGTTAAAAGATATATACTTGCCTTTATGGGCTTCTGTCGGTATGGTGGCAGTCGCCCATCGTCCCTCCCGTCCATGCAGTGTCTTCGTGGCAGTCGTCACTGTCTCTGGGGGACTTCACGGTCCATTTCTGCTCCCAGGATCATGATGACGAGGGTCCTGAGAGTAAAGATAACAAAGAGTTTAGTGTTTGAAAGAGTTGATGTTAAAAGATATATACTTGCCTTTATGGGCTTGTGTCGGTATGGTGGCAGTCGTCCATCGTCCCTCCCGTCCATGCAGTGTCTTCGTGGCAGTCGTCCCTGCCTCTGGGGGACTTCACGGTCCATTTCTGCCCCCAGGATGATGATGTCCAGGGTCCTGAGAGTAAAGATAATAAAGAGTTTAGTGTTTGAAAGAGTTGATGTTAATAGATATATATACTTGCCTTTATGGGCTTGTGTCGGTATGGTGGCAGTCGCCCATCGTCCCTCACGTCCATGGAACGTCTTCGTGGCAGTCGTCACTGCCTCTGGGGGACTTCACGGTCCATTTCTGTCCCCAGAATGATGATGTCCATGGTCCTGAGAGTAAAGATAATAAAGAGTTTAGTGTTTGAAAGAGTTGATGTTAATAGATATATACTTGCCTTTTGGGCTTCTGTCGGTATGGTGGCAGTCGCCCATCGTCCCTCCCGTCCATGCAGCGTCTTCGTGGCAGTCGTCACTGCCTCTGGGGGACTTCACGGTCCATTTCTGCTCCCAGGATGATGATGTCCAGGGTCCTGAGAGTAAAGATAATAAAGAGTTTAGTGTTTGAAGAGTTGATGTTAATAGATATATACTTGCCTTTATGGGCCTCTGTTGGTATGGTGGCAGTCGCCCATCGTCCCTCCCGTCCATGCAGTGTTTTCATGGCAGTCGTCACTGCCTCTGGGGGACTTCACGGTCCATTTCTGCCCCCAGGATGATGATGTCCAGGGTCCTGAGAGTAAAGATAATAAAGAGTTTAGTGTTTGAAAGAGTTGATGTTAATAGATATATACTTGCCTTTATGGGCTTCTGTCGGCATGGTGGCAGTCGTCCATCGTCCCTCCCGTCCATGCAGCGTCTTCGTGGCAGTCGTCACTGCCTCTGGGAGACTTCACGGTCCATTTCTGCCCCCAGGATGATGATGTCCAGGGTCCTGAGAGTAAAGATAATAAAGATTTTGGTGTTTGAAAGAGTTGATGTTAATAGATATATAGTTGCCTTTATGGGCTTCTGTCGGTATGGTGGCAGTCGCCCATCGTCCCTCCCGTCCATGCAGCGTCTTCGTGGCAGTCGTCACTGCCTCTGGAGGACTTTACGGTCCATTTCTGCCCCCAGGATGATGATGTCCAGGGTCCTGAGAGTAAAGATAATAAAGAGTTTATTGTTTGAAAGAGTTGATGTTAAAAGATATATACTTGCCTTTATGGGCTTCTGTCGGTATGGTGGCAGTCGTCCATCGTCCTTCCCGTCCATGCAGCGTCTTCGTGGCAGTCGTCACTGCCTCTGGGGGACTTCACGGTCCATTTCTGCCCCCAGGATGATGATGTCCCGGGTCCTGAGAGTAAAGATAATAAAGAGTTTAGTGTTTGAAAGAGTTGATGTTAATAGATATATACTTGCCTTTATGGGCTTCTGTCGGCATGGTGGCAGTCGCCCATCGTCCCTCCCGTCCATGCAGCGTCTTCGTGGCAGTCGTCACTGCCTCTGGGGGACTTCACGCTCCATTTCTGCCCCCAGGATGATGATGTCCCGGGTCCTGAGAGTAAAGATAATAAAGAGTTTAGTGTTTGAAAGAGTTGATGTTAATAGATATATACTTGCCTTTATGGGCTTCTGTCGGTATGGTGGCAGTCGTCCATCGTCCCTCCCGTCCATGCAGCGTCTTCGTGGCAGTCGTCACTGCCTCTGGGGGACTTCACGCTCCATTTCTGCCGACAGGATGATGATGTCCAGGGTCCTGAGAGTAAAGATAATAAAGAGTTTAGTGTTTGACAGAGTTGATGTTAATAGATATATACTTGCCTTTATGGGCTTCTGTCGGTATGGTGGCAGTCGTACATCGTCCCTCCCGTCCATGCAGCGTCTTCGTGGCAGTCGTCACTGCCTCTGGGGGACTTCACGCTCCATTTCTGCCCCCAGGATGATGATGTCCAGGGTCCTGAGAGTAAAGATAATAAAGAGTTTAGTGTTTGAAAGAGTTGATGTTAATGGATATATACTTGCCTTTATGGGCTTCTGTCGGTATGGTGGCAGTCGTCCATCGTCCCTCCCGTCCATGCAGCGTCTTCGTGGCAGTCGTCACTGCCTCTGGGGGACTTCACGGTCCATTTCTGCCCCCAGGATGATGATGTCCAGGGTCCTGAGAGTAAAGATAATAAAGAGTTTAGTGTTTGAAAGAGTTGATGTTAATAGATATATACTTGCCTTTATGGGCTTCTGTCGGTATGGTGGCAGTCGTCCATCGTCCCTCCTGTCCATGCAGCGTCTTCGTGGCAGTCGTCACTGCCTCTGGGGTACTTCACGGTCCATTTCTGCCCCCAGGATGATGATGTCCAGGGTCCTGAGAGTAAAGATAATAAAGAGTTTAGTGTTTGAAAGAGTTGATGTTAATAGATATATACTTGCCTTTATGGGCTTCTGTCGGTTTGGTGGCAGTCGTCCATCGTCCCTCCCGTCCATGCAGCGTCTTCGTGGCAGTCGTCACTGCCTCTGGGGGACTTCACGCTCCATTTCTGCCCCCAGGATGATGATGTCCAGGGTCCTGAGAGTAAAGATAATAAAGAGTTTAGTGTTTGAAAGAGTTGATGTTAATAGATATATACTTGCCTTTATGGGCTTCTGTCTGTATTTTGGCAGTCGCCCATCGTCTCTCCCGTCCATGCAGCGTCTTCGTGGCAGCCGTCACTGCCTCTGGGGGACTTTACGCTCCATTTCTGCCCCCAGGATGATGATGATTTCCAGGGTCCTGAGAGTAAAGATAATAAAGAGTTTAGTGTTTGAAAGAGTTGATGTTAATAGATATATACTTACCTTTATGGGCTTCTGTCGGTTTGGTGGCAGTCGTCCATCGTCCCTCCCGTCCATGCAGCGTCTTCGTGGCAGTCGTCACTGCCTCTGGGGGACTTCACGGTCCATTTCTGCTCCCAGGATGATGATGACCAGGGTCCTGAGAGGAAAGATGATAAAGAGTTTAGTGTTTGAAAGAGTTGATGTTAAAAGATATATACTTGCCTTTATGGGCTTCTGTCGGTATGGTGGCAGTCGTCCATCGTCCCTCCCGTCCATGCAGTGTCTTCGTGGCAGTCGTCCCTGCCTCTGGGGGACTTCACAGTCCATTTCTGCCCCCAGGATGATGATGTCCAGGGTCCTGAGAGTAAAGATAATAAAGAATTTAGTGTTTGAAAGAGTTGATGTTAATAGATATATATACTTGCCTTTATGGGCTTCTGTCGGTTTGGTGGCAGTCGTCCATCGTCCCTCCCGTCCATGCAGCGTCTTCGTGGCAGTCGTCACTGCCTCTGGGGGACTTCACGGTCCATTTCTGCTCCCAGGATGATGATGCCCAGGGTCCTGAGAGGAAAGATGATAAAGATTTTAGTGTTTGAAAGAGTTGATGTTAAAAGATATATACTTGCCTTTATGGGCTTCTGTCGGTATGGTGGCAGTCGCCCATCGTCCCTCCCGTCCATGCAGTGTTTTCGTGGCAGTCGTCACTGCCTCTGGGGGACTTCACGCTCCATTTCTGCTCGCAGGATGATGATGACCAGGGTCCTGAGAGGAAAGATGATAAAGAGTTTAGTGTTTGAAAGAGTTGATGTTAAAAGATATATACTTGCCTTTATGTGCTTGTGTCGGTATGGTGGCAGTCGTCCATCGTCCCTCCCGTCCATGCAGTGTCTTCGTGGCAGTCGTCACTGCCTCTGTAGGACTTCACGGTCCATTTCTGCCCCCAGGATGATGATGTCCAGGGTCCTGAGAGTAAAGATAATAAAGATTTCAGTGTTTGAAAGAGTTGATGTTAAAAGATATATACTTGCCTTTATGGGCTTCTGTCGGTATGGTGGCAGTCGCCCATCGTCCCTCCCGTCCATGCAGTGTCTTCGTGGCAGTCGTCACTGCCTCTGGGGGACTTCACGGTCCATTTCTGCTCCCAGGATGATGAAAACCAGGGTCCTGAGAGGAAAGATAATAAAGAGTTTAGTGTTTGAAAGAGTTGATGTTAAAAGATATATACTTGCCTTTATGGGCTTGTGTCGGTATGGTGGCAGTCGTCCATCGTCCCTCCCGTCCATGCAGTGTCTTCGTGGCAGTCGTCCCTGCCTCTGGGGGACTTCACGGTCCATTTCTGCCCCCAGGATGATGATGTCCAGGGTCCTGAGAGTAAAGATAATAAAGAGTTTAGTGTTTGAAAGAGTTGATGTTAATAGATATATATACTTGCCTTTATGGGCTTGTGTCGGTATGGTGGCAGTCGCCCATCGTCCCTCACGACCATGGAACGTCTTCGTGGCAGTCGTCACTGCCTCTGGGGGACTTCACGGTCCATTTCTGTCCCCAGAATGATGATGTCCATGGTCCTGAGAGTAAAGATAATAAAGAGTTTAGTGTTTGAAAGAGTTGATGTTAATAGATATATACTTGCCTTTTGGGCTTCTGTCGGTATGGTGGCAGTCGCCCATCGTCCCTCCCGTCCATGCAGCGTCTTCGTGGCAGTCGTCACTGCCTCTGGGGGACTTCACGGTCCATTTCTGCCCCCAGGATGATGATGTCCAGGGTCCTGAGAGTAAAGATAATAAAGAGTTTAGTGTTTGAAGAGTTGATGTTAATAGATATATACTTGCCTTTATGGGCCTCTGTTGGTATGGTGGCAGTCGCCCATCGTCCCTCCCGTCCATGCAGTGTTTTCATGGCAGTCGTCACTGCCTCTGGGGGACTTCACGGTCCATTTCTGCCCCCAGGATGATGATGTCCAGGGTCCTGAGAGTAAAGATAATAAAGAGTTTAGTGTTTGAAAGAGTTGATGTTAATAGATATATACTTGCCTTTATGGGCTTCTGTCGGCATGGTGGCAGTCGTCCATCGTCCCTCCCGTCCATGCAGCGTCTTCGTGGCAGTCGTCACTGCCTCTGGGAGACTTCACGGTCCATTTCTGCCCCCAGGATGATGATGTCCAGGGTCCTGAGAGTAAAGATAATAAAGATTTTGGTGTTTGAAAGAGTTGATGTTAATAGATATATAGTTGCCTTTATGGGCTTCTGTCGGTATGGTGGCAGTCGCCCATCGTCCCTCCCGTCCATGCAGCGTCTTCGTGGCAGTCGTCACTGCCTCTGGAGGACTTTACGGTCCATTTCTGCCCCCAGGATGATGATGTCCAGGGTCCTGAGAGTAAAGATAATAAAGAGTTTATTGTTTGAAAGAGTTGATGTTAAAAGATATATACTTGCCTTTATGGGCTTCTGTCGGTATGGTGGCAGTCGTCCATCGTCCTTCCCGTCCATGCAGCGTCTTCGTGGCAGTCGTCACTGCCTCTGGGGGACTTCACGGTCCATTTCTGCCCCCAGGATGATGATGTCCCGGGTCCTGAGAGTAAAGATAATAAAGAGTTTAGTGTTTGAAAGAGTTGATGTTAATAGATATATACTTGCCTTTATGGGCTTCTGTCGGCATGGTGGCAGTCGCCCATCGTCCCTCCCGTCCATGCAGCGTCTTCGTGGCAGTCGTCACTGCCTCTGGGGGACTTCACGCTCCATTTCTGCCCCCAGGATGATGATGTCCCGAGTCCTGAGAGTAAAGATAATAAAGAGTTTAGTGTTTGAAAGAGTTGATGTTAATAGATATATACTTGCCTTTATGGGCTTCTGTCGGTATGGTGGCAGTCGTCCATCGTCCCTCCCGTCCATGCAGCGTCTTCGTGGCAGTCGTCACTGCCTCTGGGGGACTTCACGCTCCATTTCTGCCGACAGGATGATGATGTCCAGGGTCCTGAGAGTAAAGATAATAAAGAGTTTAGTGTTTGACAGAGTTGATGTTAATAGATATATACTTGCCTTTATGGGCTTCTGTCGGTATGGTGGCAGTCGTACATCGTCCCTCCCGTCCATGCAGCGTCTTCGTGGCAGTCGTCACTGCCTCTGGGGGACTTCACGCTCCATTTCTGCCCCCAGGATGATGATGTCCAGGGTCCTGAGAGTAAAGATAATAAAGAGTTTAGTGTTTGAAAGAGTTGATGTTAACGGATATATACTTGCCTTTATGGGCTTCTGTCGGTATGGTGGCAGTCGTCCATCGTCCCTCCCGTCCATGCAGCGTCTTCGTGGCAGTCGTCACTGCCTCTGGGGGACTTCACGGTCCATTTCTGCCCCCAGGATGATGATGTCCAGGGTCCTGAGAGTAAAGATAATAAAGAGTTTAGTGTTTGAAAGAGTTGATGTTAATAGATATATACTTGCCTTTATGGGCTTCTGTCGGTATGGTGGCAGTCGTCCATCGTCCCTCCTGTCCATGCAGCGTCTTCGTGGCAGTCGTCACTGCCTCTGGGGGACTTCACGGTCCATTTCTGACCCCAGGATGATGATGTCCAGGGTCCTGAGAGTAAAGATAATAAAGAGTTTAGTGTTTGAAAGAGTTGATGTTAATAGATATATACTTGCCTTTATGGGCTTCTGTCGGTTTGGTGGCAGTCGTCCATCGTCCCTCCCGTCCATGCAGCGTCTTCGTGGCAGTCGTCACTGCCTCTGGGGGACTTCACGCTCCATTTCTGCCCCCAGGATGATGATGTCCAGGGTCCTGAGAGTAAAGATAATAAAGAGTTTAGTGTTTGAAAGAGTTGATGTTAATAGATATATACTTGCCTTTATGGGCTTCTGTCTGTATTTTGGCAGTCGCCCATCGTCTCTCCCGTCCATGCAGCGTCTTCGTGGCAGTCGTCACTGCCTCTGGGGGACTTTACGCTCCATTTCTGCCCCCAGGATGATGATGATTTCCAGGGTCCTGAGAGTAAAGATAATAAAGAGTTTAGTGTTTGAAAGAGTTGATGTTAATAGATATATACTTACCTTTATGGGCTTCTGTCGGTTTGGTGGCAGTCGTCCATCGTCCCTCCCGTCCATGCAGCGTCTTCGTGGCAGTCGTCACTGCCTCTGGGGGACTTCACGGTCCATTTCTGCTCCCAGGATGATGATGACCAGGGTCCTGAGAGGAAAGATGATAAAGAGTTTAGTGTTTGAAAGAGTTGATGTCAAAAGATATATACTTGCCTTTATGGGCTTCTGTCGGCATGGTGGCAGTCGCCCATCGTCCCTCCCGTCCATGCAGTGTCTTCGTGGCAGTCGTCACTGCCTCTGGGGGACTTCACGGTCCATTTCTGCTCCCAGGATGATGAAAACCAGGGTCCTGAGAGGAAAGATAATAAAGAGTTTAGTGTTTGAAAGAGTTGATGTCAAAAGATATATACTTGCCTTTATGGGCTTCTGTCGGTATGGTGGCAGTCGTCCATCGTCCCTCCCGTCCATGCAGTGTCTTCGTGGCAGTCGTCCCTGCCTCTCGGGGACTTCACGGTCCATTTCTGCCCCCAGGATGATGATGTCCAGGGTCCTGAGAGTAAAGATAATAAAGAGTTTAGTGTTTGAAAGAGTTGATGTTAATAGATATATATACTTGCCTTTATGGGCTTCTGTCGGTTTGGTGGCAGTCGTCCATCGTCCCTCCCGTTCATGCAGCGTCTTCGTGGCAGTCGTCACTGCCTCTGGGGGACTTCACGGTCCATTTCTGCTCCCAGGATGATGAAAACCAGGGTCCTGAGAGGAAAGATAATAAAGAGTTTAGTGTTTGAAAGAGTTGATGTTAAAAGATATATACTTGCCTTTATGGGCTTGTGTCGGTATGGTGGCAGTCGTCCATCGTCCCTCCCGTCCATGCAGTGTCTTCGTGGCAGTCGTCCCTGCCTCTGGGGGACTTCACGGTCCATTTGTGCCCCCAGGATGATGATGTCCAGGGTCCTGAGAGTAAAGATAATAAAGAGTTTAGTGTTTGAAAGAGTTGATGTTAATAGATATATATACTTGCCTTTATGAGCTTGTGTCGGTATGGTGGCAGTCGCCCATCGTCCCTCCCATCCATGGAACGTCTTCGTGGCAGTCGTCACTGCCTCTGGGGGACTTCACGGTCCATTTCTGTCCCCAGAATGATGATGTCCATGGTCCTGAGAGTAAAGATAATAAAGAGTTTAGTGTTTGAAAGAGTTGATGTTAATAGATATATACTTGCCTTTTGGGCTTCTGTCGGTATGGTGGCAGTCGCCCATCGTCCCTCCCGTCCATGCAGTGTCTTCGTGGCAGTCGTCACTGCCTCTGGGGGACTTCACGGTCCATTTCTGCCCCCAGGATGATGATGTCCAGGGTCCTGAGAGTAAAGATAATAAAGAGTTTAGTGTTTGAAGAGTTGATGTTAATAGATATATACTTGCCTTTATGGGCCTCTGTTGGTATGGTGGCAGTCGCCCATCGTCCCTCCCGTCCATGCAGTGTTTTCATGGCAGTCGTCACTGCCTCTGGGGGACTTCACGCTCCATTTCTGCCCCCAGGATGATGATGTCCAGGGTCCTGAGAGTAAAGATAATAAAGAGTTTAGTGTTTGAAAGAGTTGATGTTAATAGATATATACTTGCCTTTATGGGCTTCTGTCGGCATGGTGGCAGTCGTCCATCGTCCCTCCCGTCCATGCAGCGTCTTCGTGGCAGTCGTCACTGCCTCTGGGAGACTTCACGGTCCATTTCTGCCCCCAGGATGATGATGTCCAGGGTCCTGAGAGTAAAGATAATAAAGATTTTGGTGTTTGAAAGAGTTGATGTTAATAGATATATAGTTGCCTTTATGGGCTTCTGTCGGTATGGTGGCAGTCGCCCATCGTCCCTCCCGTCCATGCAGCGTCTTCGTGGCAGTCGTCACTGCCTCTGGAGGACTTTACGGTCCATTTCTGCCCCCAGGATGATGATGTCCAGGGTCCTGAGAGTAAAGATAATAAAGAGTTTATTGTTTGAAAGAGTTGATGTTAAAAGATATATACTTGCCTTTATGGGCTTCTGTCGGTATGGTGGCAGTCGCCCATCGTCCCTCCCGTCCATGCAGCGTCTTCGTGGCAGTCGTCACTGCCTCTGGGGGACTTCACGCTCCATTTCTGCCCCCAGGATGATGATGTCCCGGGTCCTGAGAGTAAAGATAATAAAGAGTTTAGTGTTTGAAAGAGTTGATGTTAATAGATATATACTTGCCTTTATGGGCTTCTGTCGGTATGGTGGCAGTCGTCCATCGTCCCTCCCGTCCATGCAGCGTCTTCGTGGCAGTCGTCACTGCCTCTGGGGGACTTCACGCTCCATTTCTGCTCCCAGGATGATGATGTCCAGGGTCCTGAGAGTAAAGATAATAAAGAATTTAGTGTTTGACAGAGTTGATGTTAATAGATATATACTTGCCTTTATGGGCTTCTGTCGGTATGGTGGCAGTCGTCCATCGTCCCTCCCGTCCATGCAGCGTCTTCGTGGCAGTCGTCACTGCCTCTGGGGGACTTCACGCTCCATTTCTGCCCCCAGGATGATGATGTCCAGGGTCCTGAGAGTAAAGATAATAAAGAGTTTAGTGTTTGAAAGAGTTGATGTTAATGGATATATACTTGCCTTTATGGGCTTCTGTCGGTATGGTGGCAGTCGTCCATCGTCCCTCCCGTCCATGCAGCGTCTTCGTGGCAGTCGTCACTGCCTCTGGGGGACTTCACGCTCCATTTCTGCCCCCAGGATGATGATGTCCAGGGTCCTGAGAGTAAAGATAATAAAGAGTTTAGTGTTTGAAAGAGTTGATGTTAATAGATACATACTTGCCTTTATGGGCTTCTGTCGGTATGGTGGCAGTCGTCCATCGTCCCTCCCGTCCATGCAGCGTCTTCGTGGCAGTCGTCACTGCCTCTGGGGGACTTCACGGTCCATTTCTGCCCCCAGGATGATGATGTCCAGGATCCTGAGAGTAAAGATAATAAAGAGTTTAGTGTTTGAAAGAGTTGATGTTAATAGATATATACTTGCCTTTATGGGCTTCTGTCGGTATGGTGGCAGTCGTCCATCGTCCCTCCCGTCCATGCAGCGTCTTCGTGGCAGTCGTCACTGCCTCTGGGGGACTTCACGCTCCATTTCTGCCCCCAGGATGATGATGTCCAGGGTCCTGAGAGTAAAGATAATAAAGAGTTTAGTGTTTGAAAGAGTTGATGTTAATAGATATATACTTGCCTTTATGGGCTTCTGTCGGTTTGGTGGCAGTCGTCCATCGTCCCTCCCGTCCATGCAGCGTCTTCGTGGCAGTCGTCACTGTCTCTGGGGGACTTCACGGTCCATTTCTGCCCCCAGGATGATGATGTCCAGGGTCCTGAGAGTAAAGATAATAAAGAGTTTAGTGTTTGAAAGAGTTGATGTTAATAGATATATACTTGCCTTTATGGGCTTCTGTCGGTATGGTGGCAGTCGTCCATCGTCCCTCCCGTCCATGCAGCGTCTTCGTGGCAGTCGTCACTGCCTCTGGGGGACTTCACGCTCCATTTCTGCCCCCAGGATGATGATGTCCAGGATCCTGAGAGTAAAGATAATACAGAGTTTAGTGTTTGAAAGAGTTGATGTTAATAGATATATACTTACCTTTATGGGCTTCTGTCGGTTTGGTGGCAGTCGCCCATCGTCCCTCCCGTCCATGCAGCGTCTTCGTGGCAGTCGTCACTGCCTCTGGGGGACTTCACGGTCCATTTCTGCTCCCAGGATGATGATGACCAGGGTCCTGAGAGGAAAGATGATAAAGAGTTTAGTGTTTGAAAGAGTTGATGTTAAAAGATATATACTTGCCTTTATGGGCTTCTGTCGTTATGGTGGCAGTCGCCCATCGTCCCTCCTGTCCATGCAGTGTTTTCGTGGCAGTCGTCACTGCCTCTGGGGGACTTCACGGTCCATTTCTGCTCACAGGATGATGATGACCAGGGTCCTGAGAGGAAAGATGATAAAGAGTTTAGTGTTTGAAAGAGTTGATGTTAAAAGATATATACTTGCCTTTATGTGCTTCTGTCGGTATGGTGGCAGTCGCCCATCGTCCCTCCCGTCCATGCAGTGTCTTCGTGGCAGTCGTCACTGCCTCTGTAGGACATCACGGTCCATTTCTGCCCCCAGGATGATGATGTCCAGGGTCCTGAGAGTAAAGATAATAAAGAGTTTAGTGTTTGAAAGAGTTGATGTTAAAAGATATATACTTGCCTTTATGGGCTTCTGTCGGCATGGTGGCAGTCGCCCATCGTCCCTCCCGTCCATGCAGTGTCTTCGTGGCAGTCGTCACTGCCTCTGGGGGACTTCACGGTCCATTTCTGCTCCCAGGATGATGAAAACCAGGGTCCTGAGAGGAAAGATAATAAAGAGTTTAGTGTTTGAAAGAGTTGATGTTAAAAGATATATACTTGCCTTTATGGGCTTCTGTCGGTATGGTGGCAGTCGTCCATCGTCCCTCCCGTCCATGCAGTGTCTTCGTGGCAGTCGTCCCTGCCTCTGGGGGACTTCACGGTCCATTTCTGCCCCCAGGATGATGATGTCCAGGGTCCTGAGAGTAAAGATAATAAAGAGTTTAGTGTTTGAAAGAGTTGATGTTAATAGATATATATACTTGCCTTTATGGGCTTCTGTCGGTTTGGTGGCAGTCGTCCATCGTCCCTCCCGTTCATGCAGCGTCTTCGTGGCAGTCGTCACTGCCTCTGGGGGACTTCACGGTCCATTTCTGCTCCCAGGATGATGATGACCAGGGTCCTGAGAGGAAAGATGATAAAGAGTTTAGTGTTTGAAAGAGTTGATGTTAAAAGATATATACTTGCCTTTATGGGCTTCTGTCGGTATGGTGGCAGTCGCCCATCGTCCCTCCCGTCCATGCAGTGTTTTCGTGGCAGTTGTCACTGCCTCTGGGGGACTTCACGGTCCATTTCTGCTCGCAGGATGATGTTGACCAGGGTCCTGAGAGTAAAGATGATAAAGAGTTTAGTGTTTGAAAGAGTTGATGTTAAAAGATATATACTAGCCTTTATGTGCTTCTGTCGGTATGGTGGCAGTCGTCCATCGTCCCTCCCGTCCATGCAGTGTCTTCGTGGCAGTCGTCACTGCCTCTGTAGGACTTCACGGTCCATTTCTGCCCCCAGGATGATGATGTCCAGGGTCCTGAGAGTAAAGATAATAAAGAGTTTAGTGTTTGAAAGAGTTGATGTTAAAAGATATATACTTGCCTTTATGGGCTTCTGTCGGTATGGTGGCAGTCGCCCATCGTCCCTCCCGTCCATGCAGTGTCTTCGTGGCAGTCGTCACTGCCTCTGGGGGACTTCACGGTCCATTTCTGCTCCCAGGATGATGAAAACCAGGGTCCTGAGAGGAAAGATAATAAAGAGTTTAGTGTTTGAAAGAGTTGATGTTAAAAGATATATACTTGCCTTTATGGGCTTGTGTCGGTATGGTGGCAGTCGTCCATCGTCCCTCCCGTCCATGCAGTGTCTTCGTGGCAGTCGTCCCTGCCTCTGGGGGACTTCACGGTCCATTTGTGCCCCCAGGATGATGATGTCCAGGGTCCTGAGAGTAAAGATAATAAAGAGTTTAGTGTTTGAAAGAGTTGATGTTAATAGATATATACTTGCCTTTATGGGCTTCTGTCGGTATGGTGGCAGTCGTCCATCGTCCCTCCCGTCCATGCAGCGTCTTTGTGGCAGTCGTCACTGCCTCTGGGGGACTTCACGCTCCATTTCTGCCCTCAGGATGATGATGTCCAGGGTCCTGAGAGTAAAGATAATAAAGAGTTTAGTGTTTGAAAGAGTTGATGTTAATAGATATATATACTTGCCTTTATGGGCTTCTGTCGGTATGGTGGCAGTCGTCCATCGTCCCTCCCGTCCATGCAGCGTCTTCGTGGCAGTCGTCACGGCCTCTGGGGGACTTCACGCTCCATTTCTGCCCCCAGGATGATGATGTCCAGGGTCCTGAGAGTAAAGATAATAAAGAGTTTAGTGTTTGAAAGAGTTGATGTTAATAGATATATACTTGCCTTTATGGGCTTCTGTCGGTATGGTGGCAGTCGTCCATCGTCCCTCCCGTCCATGCAGCGTCTTCGTAGCAGTCGTCACTGCCTCTGGGGGACTTCACGGTCCACTTCTGCCCCCAGGATGATGATGTCCAGGGTCCTAAGTGTAAAGATAATAAAGAGTTTAGTGTTTGAAAGAGTTGATGTTAATAGATATATACTTGCCTTTATGGGCTTCTGTCGGTATGGTGGCAGTCGTCCATCGACTCTCCCGTCCATGCAGCGTCTTCGTGGCAGTCGTCACTGCCTCTGGGGGACTTCACGCTCCATTTCTGCCCCCAGGATGATGATGTCCAGGGTCCTGAGAGTAAAGATAATAAAGAGTTTAGTGTTTGACAGAGTTGATGTTAATAGATATATACTTGCCTTTATGGGCTTCTGTCGGTATGGTGGCAGTCGTCCATCGTCCCTCCCGTCCATGCAGCGTCTTCGTGGCAGTCGTCACGGCCTCTGGGGGACTTCACGCTCCATTTCTGCCCCCAGGATGATGATGTCCAGGGTCCTGAGAGTAAAGATAATAAAGAGTTTAGTGTTTGAAAGAGTTGATGTTAATAGATATATACTTGACTTTATGGGCTTCTGTCGGTATGGTGGCAGTCGTCCATCGTCCCTCCCGTCCATGCAGCGTCTTCGTGGCAGTCGTCACTGCCTCTGGGGGACTTCACGCTCCATTTCTGCCCCCAGGATGATGATGTCCAGGGTCCTGAGAGTAAAGATAATAAAGAGTTTAGTGTTTGAAAGAGTTGATGTTAATAGATATATACTTGCCTTTATGGGCTTCTGTCGGTATGGTGGCAGTCGTCCATCGTCCCTCCCGTCCATGCAGCGTCTTCGTGGCAGTCGTCACTGCCTCTGGGGGACTTCACGCTCCATTTCTGCCCCCAGGATGATGATGTCCAGGGTCCTGAGAGTAAAGATAATAAAGAGTTTAGTGTTTGAAAGAGTTGATGTTAATAGATATATATACTTGCCTTTATGGGCTTCTGTCGGTATGGTGGCAGTCGTCCATCGTCCCTCCCGTCCATGCAGTGTCTTCGTGGCAGTCGTCACTGCCTCTGGAGGACTTCACGCTCCATTTCTGCCCCCAGGATGATGATGTCCAGGGTCCTGAGAGTAAAGATAATAAAGAGTTTAGTGTTTGAAAGAGTTGATGTTAATAGATATATACTTGCCTTTATGGGCTTCTGTCGGTATGGTGGCAGTCGTCCATCGTCCCTCCCGTCCATGCAGCGTCTTCGTGGCAGTCGTCACTGCCTCTGGGGGACTTCACGGTCCACTTCTGCCCCCAGGATGATGATGTCCAGGGTCCTAAGTGTAAAGATAATAAAGAGTTTAGTGTTTGAAAGAGTTGATGTTAATAGATATATACTTGCCTTTATGGGCTTCTGTCGGTATGGTGGCAGTCGTCCATCGTCTCTCCCGTCCATGCAGCGTCTTCGTGGCAGTCGTCACTGCCTCTGGGGGACTTCACGCTCCATTTCTGCCCCCAGGATGATGATGTCCAGGGTCCTGAGAGTAAAGATAATAAAGAGTTTAGTGTTTGAAAGAGTTGATGTTAATAGATATATATACTTGCCTTTATGGGCTTCTGTCGGTATGGTGGCAGTCGTCCATCGTCCCTCCCGTCCATGCAGCGTCTTCGTGGCAGTCGTCACTGCCTCTGGAGGACTTCACGCTCCATTTCTGCCCCCAGGATGATGATGTCCAGGGTCCTGAGAGTAAAGATAATAAAGAGTTTAGTGTTTGAAAGAGTTGATGTTAATAGATATATACTTGCCTTTATGGGCTTCTGTCGGTATGGTGGCAGTCGTCCATCGTCCCTCCCGTCCATGCAGCGTCTTCGTGGCAGTCGTCACTGCCTCTGGGGGACTTCACGCTCCATTTCTGCCCCCAGGATGATGATGTCCAGGGTCCTGAGAGTAAAGATAATAAAGAGTTTAGTGTTTGAAAGAGTTGATGTTAATAGATATATACTTGCCTTTATGGGCTTCTGTCGGTATGGTGGCAGTCGTCCATCGTCCCTCCCGTCCATGCAGCGTCTTCGTGGCACTCGTCACTGCCTCTGGGGGACTTCACGGTCCACTTCTGCCCCCAGGATGATGATGTCCAGGGTCCTGAGAGTAAAGATAATAAAGAGTTTAGTGTTTGAAAGAGTTGATGTTAATAGATATATACTTGCCTTTATGGGCTTCTGTCGGTATGGTGGCAGTCGTCCATCGTCCCTCCCGTCCATGCAGCGTCTTCGTGGCAGTCGTCACTGCCTCTGGGGGACTTCACGCTCCATTTCTGCCCCCAGGATGATGATGTCCAGGGTCCTGAGAGTAAAGATAATAAAGAGTTTAGTGTTTGAAAGAGTTGATGTTAATAGATATATACTTGCCTTTATGGGCTTCTGTCGGTATGATGGCAGTCGTCCATCGTCCCTCCCGTCCATGCAGCGTCTTTGTGGCAGTCGTCACTGCCTCTGGGGGACTTCACGCTCCATTTCTGCCCCCAGGATGATGATGTCCAGGGTCCTGAGAGTAAAGATAATAAAGAGTTTAGTGTTTGAAAGAGTTGATGTTAATAGATATATATACTTGCCTTTATGGGCTTCTGTCGGTATGGTGGCAGTCGTCCATCGTCCCTCCCGTCCATGCAGCGTCTTCGTGGCAGTCGTCACGGCCTCTGGGGGACTTCACGCTCCATTTCTGCCCCCAGGATGATGATGTCCAGGGTCCTGAGAGTAAAGATAATAAAGAGTTTAGTGTTTGAAAGAGTTGATGTTAATAGATATATACTTGCCTTTATGGGCTTCTGTCGGTATGGTGGCAGTCGTCCATCGTCCCTCCCGTCCATGCAGCGTCTTCGTAGCAGTCGTCACTGCCTCTGGGGGACTTCACGGTCCACTTCTGCCCCCAGGATGATGATGTCCAGGGTCCTAAGTGTAAAGATAATAAAGAGTTTAGTGTTTGAAAGAGTTGATGTTAATAGATATATACTTGCCTTTATGGGCTTCTGTCGGTATGGTGGCAGTCGTCCATCGACTCTCCCGTCCATGCAGCGTCTTCGTGGCAGTCGTCACTGCCTCTGGGGGACTTCACGCTCCATTTCTGCCCCCAGGATGATGATGTCCAGGGTCCTGAGAGTAAAGATAATAAAGAGTTTAGTGTTTGACAGAGTTGATGTTAATAGATATATACTTGCCTTTATGGGCTTCTGTCGGTATGGTGGCAGTCGTCCATCGTCCCTCCCGTCCATGCAGCGTCTTCGTGGCAGTCGTCACGGCCTCTGGGGGACTTCACGCTCCATTTCTGCCCCCAGGATGATGATGTCCAGGGTCCTGAGAGTAAAGATAATAAAGAGTTTAGTGTTTGAAAGAGTTGATGTTAATAGATATATACTTGCCTTTATGGGCTTCTGTCGGTATGGTGGCAGTCGTCCATCGTCCCTCCCGTCCATGCAGCGTCTTCGTGGCAGTCGTCACTGCCTCTGGGGGACTTCACGCTCCATTTCTGCCCCCAGGATGATGATGTCCAGGGTCCTGAGAGTAAAGATAATAATAAGTTTAGTGTTTGAAAGAGTTGATGTTAATAGATATATACTTGCCTTTATGGGCTTCTGTCGGTATGGTGGCAGTCGTCCATCGTCCCTCCCGTCCATGCAGCGTCTTCGTGGCAGTCGTCACTGCCTCTGGGGGACTTCACGCTCAATTTCTGCCCCCAGGATGATGATGTCCAGGGTCCTGAGAGTAAAGATAATAAAGAGTTTAGTGTTTGAAAGAGTTGATGTTAATAGATATATATACTTGCCTTTATGGGCTTCTGTCGGTATGGTGGCAGTCGTCCATCGTCCCTCCCGTCCATGCAGCGTCTTCGTGGCAGTCGTCACTGCCTCTGGGGGACTTCACGGTCCACTTCTGCCAACAGGATGATGATGTCCAGGGTCCTAAGTGTAAAGATAATAAAGAGTTTAGTGTTTGAAAGAGTTGATGTTAATAGATATATACTTGCCTTTATGGGCTTCTGTCGGTATGGTGGCAGTCGTCCATCGTCTCTCCCGTCCATGCAGCGTCTTCGTGGCAGTCGTCACTGCCTCTGGGGGACTTCACGCTCCATTTCTGCCCCCAGGATGATGATGTCCAGGGTCCTGAGAGTAAAGATAATAAAGAGTTTAGTGTTTGACAGAGTTGATGTTAATAGATATATACTTGCCTTTATGGGCTTCTGTCGGTATGGTGGCAGTCGTCCATCGTCCCTCCCGTCCATGCAGCGTCTTCGTGGCAGTCGTCACTGCCTCTGGGGGACTTCACGCTCCATTTCTGCCCCCAGGATGATGATGTCCAGGGTCCTGAGAGTAAAGATAATAAAGAGTTTAGTGTTTGAAAGAGTTGATGTTAATAGATATATACTTGCCTTTATGGGCTTCTGTCGGTATGGTGGCAGTCGTCCATCGTCCCTCCCGTCCATGCAGCGTCTTCGTGGCAGTCGTCACTGCCTCTGGGGGACTTCACGCTCCATTTCTGCCCCCAGGATGATGATGTCCAGGGTCCTGAGAGTAAAGATAATAAAGAGTTTAGTGTTTGACAGAGTTGATGTTAATAGATATATACTTGCCTTTATGGGCTTCTGTCGGTATGGTGGCAGTCGTCCATCGTCCCTCCCGTCCATGCAGCGTCTTCGTGGCAGTCGTCACTGCCTCTGGGGGACTTCACGCTCCATTTCTGCCCCCAGGATGATGATGTCCAGGGTCCTGAGAGTAAAGATAATAAAGAGTTTAGTGTTTGAAAGAGTTGATGTTAATAGATATATACTTGCCTTTATGGGCTTCTGTCGGTATGGTGGCAGTCGTCCATCGTCCCTCCCGTCCATGCAGCGTCTTCGTGGCAGTCGTCACTGCCTCTGGGGGACTTCACGCTCCATTTCTGCCCCAAGGATGATGATGTCCAGGGTCCTGAGAGTAAAGATAATAAAATGTTTTAGTGTTTGAAAGAGTTGATGTTAATAGATATATACTTGCCTTTATGGGCTTCTGTCGGTATGGTGGCAGTCGTCCATCGTCCCTCCCGTCCATGCAGCGTCTTCGTGGCAGTCGTCACTGCCTCTGGGGGACTTCACGCTCCATTTCTGCCCCCAGGATGATGATGTCCAGGGTCCTGAGAGTAAAGATAATAAAGAGTTTAGTGTTTGAAAGAGTTGATGTTAATAGATATATACTTGCCTTTATGGGCTTCTGTCGGTATGGTGGCAGTCGTCCATCGTCCCTCCCGTCCATGCAGCGACTTCGTGGCAGTCGTCACTGCCTCTGGGGGACTTCACGCTCCATTTCTGCCCCCAGGATGATGATGTCCAGGGTCCTGAGAGTAAAGATAATAAAGAGTTTAGTGTTTGAAAGAGTTGATGTTAATAGATATATACTTGCCTTTATGGGCTTCTGTCGGTATGGTGGCAGTCGTCCATCGTCCCTCCCGTCCATGCAGCGTCTTCGTGGCAGTCGTCACTGCCTCTGGGGGACTTCACGCTCCATTTCTGCCCCCAGGATGATGATGTCCAGGGTCCTGAGAGTAAAGATAATAAAGAGTTTAGTGTTTGACAGAGTTGATGTTAATAGATATATACTTGCCTTTATGGGCTTCTGTCGGTATGGTGGCAGTCGTCCATCGTCCCTCCCGTCCATGCAGCGTCTTCGTGGCAGTCGTCACTGCCTCTGGGGGACTTCACGCTCCATTTCTGCCCCCAGGATGATGATGTCCAGGGTCCTGAGAGTAAAGATAATAAAGAGTTTAGTGTTTGAAAGAGTTGATGTTAATAGATATATACTTGCCTTTATGGGCTTCTGTCGGTATGGTGGCAGTCGTCCATCGTCCCTCCCGTCCATGCAGCGTCTTCGTGGCAGTCGTCACTGCCTCTGGGGGACTTCACGCTCCATTTCTGCCCCAAGGATGATGATGTCCAGGGTCCTGAGAGTAAAGATAATAAAATGTTTTAGTGTTTGAAAGAGTTGATGTTAATAGATATATACTTGCCTTTATGGGCTTCTGTCGGTATGGTGGCAGTCGTCCATCGTCCCTCCCGTCCATGCAGCGTCTTCGTGGCAGTCGTCACTGCCTCTGGGGGACTTCACGCTCCATTTCTGCCCCCAGGATGATGATGTCCAGGGTCCTGAGAGTAAAGATAATAAAGAGTTTAGTGTTTGAAAGAGTTGATGTTAATAGATATATACTTGCCTTTATGGGCTTCTGTCGGTATGGTGGCAGTCGTCCATCGTCCCTCCCGTCCATGCAGCGTCTTCGTGGCAGTCGTCACTGCCTCTGGGGGACTTCACGCTCCATTTCTGCCCCCAGGATGATGATGTCCAGGGTCCTGAGAGTAAAGATAATAAAGAGTTTAGTGTTTGAAAGAGTTGATGTTAATAGATATATACTTGCCTTTATGGGCTTCTGTCGGTATGGTGGCAGTCGTCCATCGTCCCTCCCGTCCATGCAGCGTCTTCGTGGCAGTCGTCACTGCCTCTGGGGGACTTCACGCTCCATTTCTGCCCCCAGGATGATGATGTCCAGGGTCCTGAGAGTAAAGATAATAAAGAGTTTAGTGTTTGAAAGAGTTGATGTTAATAGATATATACTTGCCTTTATGGGCTTCTGTCGGTATGGTGGCAGTCGTCCATCGTCCCTCCCGTCCATGCAGCGTCTTCGTGGCAGTCGTCACTGCCTCTGGGGGACTTCACGGTCCACTTCTGCCCCCAGGATGATGATGTCCAGGGTCCTAAGTGTAAATATAATAAAGAGTTTAGTGTTTGAAAGAGTTGATGTTAATAGATATATACTTGCCTTTATGGGCTTCTGTCGGTATGGTGGCAGTCGTCCATCGTCTCTCCCGTCCATGCAGCGTCTTCGTGGCAGTCGTCACTGCCTCTGGGGGACTTCACGCTCCATTTCTGCCCCCAGGATGATGATGTCCAGAGTCCTGAGAGTAAAGATAATAAAGAGTTTAGTGTTTGAAAGAGTTGATGTTAATAGATATATATACTTGCCTTCATGGGCTTCTGTCGGTATGGTGGCAGTCGTCCATCGTCCCTCCCGTCCATGCAGCGTCTTCGTGGCAGTCGTCACTGCCTCTGGGGGACTTCACGCTCCATTTCTGCCCCCAGGATGATGATGTCCAGGGTCCTGAGAGTAAAGATAATAAAGAGTTTAGTGTTTGAAAGAGTTGATGTTAATAGATATATACTTGCCTTTATGGGCTTCTGTCGGTATGGTGGCAGTCGTCCATCGTCCCTCCCGTCCATGCAGCGTCTTCGTGGCAGTCGTCACTGCCTCTGGGGGACTTCACGCTCCATTTCTGCCCCGAGGATGATGATGTCCAGGGTCCTGAGAGTAAAGATAATAAAGAGTTTAGTGTTTGAAAGAGTTGATGTTAATAGATATATACTTGCCTTTATGGGCTTCTGTCGGTATGGTGGCAGTCGTCCATCGTCCCTCCCGTCCATGCAGCGTCTTCGTGGCAGTCGTCACTGCCTCTGGGGGACTTCACGCTCCATTTCTGCCCCCAGGATGATGATGTCCAGGGTCCTGAGAGTAAAGATAATAAAGAGTTTAGTGTTTGAAAGAGTTGATGTTAATAGATATATACTTGCCTTTATGGGCTTCTGTCGGTATGGTGGCAGTCGTCCATCGTCCCTCCCGTCCATGCAGCGTCTTCGTGGCAGTCGTCACTGCCTCTGGGGGACTTCACGGTCCACTTCTGCCCCCAGGATGATGATGTCCAGGGTCCTAAGTGTAAAGATAATAAAGAGTTTAGTGTTTGAAAGAGTTGATGTTAATAGATATATACTTGCCTTTATGGGCTTCTGTCGGTATGGTGGCAGTCGTCCATCGTCTCTCCCGTCCATGCAGCGTCTTCGTGGCAGTCGTCACTGCCTCTGGGGGACTTCACGCTCCATTTCTGCCCCCAGGATGATGATGTCCAGGGTCCTGAGAGTAAAGATAATAAAGAGTTTAGTGTTTGAAAGAGTAGATGTTAATAGATATATACTTGCCTTTATGGGCTTCTGTCGGTATGGTGGCAGTCGTCCATCGTCTCTCCCGTCCATGCAGCGTCTTCGTGGCAGTCGTCACTGCCTCTGGGGGACTTCACGCTCCATTTCTTCCCCCAGGATGATGATGTCCAGGGTCCTGAGAGTAAAGATAATAAAGAGTTTAGTGTTTGACAGAGTTGATGTTAATAGATATATACTTGCCTTTATGGGCTTCTGTCGGTATGGTGGCAGTCGTCCATCGTCCCTCCCGTCCATGCAGCGTCTTCGTGGCAGTCGTCACTGCCTCTGGGGGACTTCACGCTCCATTTCTGCCCCGAGGATGATGATGTCCAGGGTCCTGAGAGTAAAGATAATAAAGAGTTTAGTGTTTGAAAGAGTTGATGTTAATAGATATATACTTGCCTTTATGGGCTTCTGTCGGTATGGTGGCAGTCGTCCATCGTCCCTCCCGTCCATGCAGCGTCTTCGTGGCAGTCGTCACTGCCTCTGGGGGACTTCACGCTCCATTTCTGCCCCCAGGATGATGATGTCCAGGGTCCTGAGAGTAAAGATAATAAAGAGTTTAGTGTTTGAAAGAGTTGATGTTAATAGATATATACTTGCCTTTATGGGCTTCTGTCGGTATGGTGGCAGTCGTCCATCGTCCCTCCCGTCCATGCAGCGTCTTCGTGGCAGTCGTCACTGCCTCTGGGGGACTTCACGGTCCACTTCTGCCCCCAGGATGATGATGTCCAGGGTCCTAAGTGTAAAGATAATAAAGAGTTTAGTGTTTGAAAGAGTTGATGTTAATAGATATATACTTGCCTTTATGGGCTTCTGTCGGTATGGTGGCAGTCGTCCATCGTCTCTCCCGTCCATGCAGCGTCTTCGTGGCAGTCGTCACTGCCTCTGGGGGACTTCACGCTCCATTTCTGCCCCCAGGATGATGATGTCCAGGGTCCTGAGAGTAAAGATAATAAAGAGTTTAGTGTTTGAAAGAGTAGATGTTAATAGATATATACTTGCCTTTATGGGCTTCTGTCGGTATGGTGGCAGTCGTCCATCGTCTCTCCCGTCCATGCAGCGTCTTCGTGGCAGTCGTCACTGCCTCTGGGGGACTTCACGCTCCATTTCTGCCCCCAGGATGATGATGTCCAGGGTCCTGAGAGTAAAGATAATAAAGAGTTTAGTGTTTGAAAGAGTTGATGTTAATAGATATATACTTGCCTTTATGGGCTTCTGTCGGTATGGTGGCAGTCGTCCATCGTCCCTCCCGTCCATGCAGCGTCTTCGTGGCAGTCGTCACGGCCTCTGGGGGACTTCACGCTCCATTTCTGCCCCCAGGATGATGATGTCCAGGGTCCTGAGAGTAAAGATAATAAAGAGTTTAGTGTTTGAAAGAGTTGATGTTAATAGATATATACTTGCCTTTATGGGCTTCTGTCGGTATGGTGGCAGTCGTCCATCGTCCCTCCCGTCCATGCAGCGTCTTCGTGGCAGTCGTCACTGCCTCTGGGGGACTTCACGGTCCACTTCTGCCCCCAGGATGATGATGTCCAGGGTCCTAAGTGTAAAGATAATAAAGAGTTTAGTGTTTGAAAGAGTTGATGTTAATAGATATATACTTGCCTTTATGGGCTTCTGTCGGTATGGTGGCAGTCGTCCATCGTCTCTCCCGTCCATGCAGCGTCTTCGTGGCAGTCGTCACTGCCTCTGGGGGACTTCACGCTCCATTTCTGCCCCCAGGATGATGATGTCCAGGGTCCTGTGAGTAAAGATAATAAAGAGTTTAGTGTTTGAAAGAGTAGATGTTAATAGATATATACTTGCCTTTATGGGCTTCTGTCGGTATGGTGGCAGTCGTCCATCGTCTCTCCCGTCCATGCAGCGTCTTCGTGGCAGTCGTCACTGCCTCTGGGGGACTTCACGCTCCATTTCTTCCCCCAGGATGATGATGTCCAGGGTCCTGAGAGTAAAGATAATAAAGAGTTTAGTGTTTGACAGAGTTGATGTTAATAGATATATACTTGCCTTTATGGGCTTCTGTCGGTATGGTGGCAGTCGTCCATCGTCCCTCCCGTCCATGCAGCGTCTTCGTGGCAGTCGTCACTGCCTCTGGGGGACTTCACGCTCCATTTCTGCCCCGAGGATGATGATGTCCAGGGTCCTGAGAGTAAAGATAATAAAGAGTTTAGTGTTTGAAAGAGTTGATGTTAATAGATATATACTTGCCTTTATGGGCTTCTGTCGGTATGGTGGCAGTCGTCCATCGTCCCTCCCGTCCATGCAGCGTCTTCGTGGCAGTCGTCACTGCCTCTGGGGGACTTCACGCTCCATTTCTGCCCCCAGGATGATGATGTCCAGGGTCCTGAGAGTAAAGATAATAAAGAGTTTAGTGTTTGAAAGAGTTGATGTTAATAGATATATACTTGCCTTTATGGGCTTCTGTCGGTATGGTGGCAGTCGTCCATCGTCCCTCCCGTCCATGCAGCGTCTTCGTGGCAGTCGTCACTGCCTCTGGGGGACTTCACGGTCCACTTCTGCCCCCAGGATGATGATGTCCAGGGTCCTAAGTGTAAAGATAATAAAGAGTTTAGTGTTTGAAAGAGTTGATGTTAATAGATATATACTTGCCTTTATGGGCTTCTGTCGGTATGGTGGCAGTCGTCCATCGTCTCTCCCGTCCATGCAGCGTCTTCGTGGCAGTCGTCACTGCCTCTGGGGGACTTCACGCTCCATTTCTGCCCCCAGGATGATGATGTCCAGGGTCCTGAGAGTAAAGATAATAAAGAGTTTAGTGTTTGAAAGAGTAGATGTTAATAGATATATACTTGCCTTTATGGGCTTCTGTCGGTATGGTGGCAGTCGTCCATCGTCTCTCCCGTCCATGCAGCGTCTTCGTGGCAGTCGTCACTGCCTCTGGGGGACTTCACGCTCCATTTCTGCCCCCAGGATGATGATGTCCAGGGTCCTGAGAGTAAAGATAATAAAGAGTTTAGTGTTTGACAGAGTTGATGTTAATAGATATATACTTGCCTTTATGGCCTTCTGTCGGTATGGTGGCAGTCGTCCATCGTCCCTCCCGTCCATGCAGCGTCTTCGTGGCAGTCGTCACTGCCTCTGGGGGACTTCACGCTCCATTTCTGCCCCCAGGATGATGATGTCCAGGGTCCTGAGAGTAAAGATAATAAAGAGTTTAGTGTTTGAAAGAGTTGATGTTAATAGATATATACTTGCCTTTATGGGCTTCTGTCGGTATGGTGGCAGTCGTCCATCGTCCCTCCCGTCCATGCAGCGTCTTCGTAGCAGTCGTCACTGCCTCTGGGGGACTTCACGGTCCACTTCTGCCCCCAGGATGATGATGTCCAGGGTCCTAAGTGTAAAGATAATAAAGAGTTTAGTGTTTGAAAGAGTTGATGTTAATAGATATATACTTGCCTTTATGGGCTTCTGTCGGTATGGTGGCAGTCGTCCATCGACTCTCCCGTCCATGCAGCGTCTTCGTGGCAGTCGTCACTGCCTCTGGGGGACTTCACGCTCCATTTCTGCCCCCAGGATGATGATGTCCAGGGTCCTGAGAGTAAAGATAATAAAGAGTTTAGTGTTTGACAGAGTTGATGTTAATAGATATATACTTGCCTTTATGGGCTTCTGTCGGTATGGTGGCAGTCGTCCATCGTCCCTCCCGTCCATGCAGCGTCTTCGTGGCAGTCGTCACGGCCTCTGGGGGACTTCACGCTCCATTTCTGCCCCCAGGATGATGATGTCCAGGGTCCTGAGAGTAAAGATAATAAAGAGTTTAGTGTTTGAAAGAGTTGATGTTAATAGATATATACTTGCCTTTATGGGCTTCTGTCGGTATGGTGGCAGTCGTCCATCGTCCCTCCCGTCCATGCAGCGTCTTCGTGGCAGTCGTCACTGCCTCTGGGGGACTTCACGCTCCATTTCTGCCCCCAGGATGATGATGTCCAGGGTCCTGAGAGTAAAGATAATAATAAGTTTAGTGTTTGAAAGAGTTGATGTTAATAGATATATACTTGCCTTTATGGGCTTCTGTCGGTATGGTGGCAGTCGTCCATCGTCCCTCCCGTCCATGCAGCGTCTTCGTGGCAGTCGTCACTGCCTCTGGGGGACTTCACGCTCAATTTCTGCCCCCAGGATGATGATGTCCAGGGTCCTGAGAGTAAAGATAATAAAGAGTTTAGTGTTTGAAAGAGTTGATGTTAATAGATATATATACTTGCCTTTATGGGCTTCTGTCGGTATGGTGGCAGTCGTCCATCGTCCCTCCCGTCCATGCAGCGTCTTCGTGGCAGTCGTCACTGCCTCTGGGGGACTTCACGGTCCACTTCTGCCAACAGGATGATGATGTCCAGGGTCCTAAGTGTAAAGATAATAAAGAGTTTAGTGTTTGAAAGAGTTGATGTTAATAGATATATACTTGCCTTTATGGGCTTCTGTCGGTATGGTGGCAGTCGTCCATCGTCTCTCCCGTCCATGCAGCGTCTTCGTGGCAGTCGTCACTGCCTCTGGGGGACTTCACGCTCCATTTCTGCCCCCAGGATGATGATGTCCAGGGTCCTGAGAGTAAAGATAATAAAGAGTTTAGTGTTTGACAGAGTTGATGTTAATAGATATATACTTGCCTTTATGGGCTTCTGTCGGTATGGTGGCAGTCGTCCATCGTCCCTCCCGTCCATGCAGCGTCTTCGTGGCAGTCGTCACTGCCTCTGGGGGACTTCACGCTCCATTTCTGCCCCCAGGATGATGATGTCCAGGGTCCTGAGAGTAAAGATAATAAAGAGTTTAGTGTTTGAAAGAGTTGATGTTAATAGATATATACTTGCCTTTATGGGCTTCTGTCGGTATGGTGGCAGTCGTCCATCGTCCCTCCCGTCCATGCAGCGTCTTCGTGGCAGTCGTCACTGCCTCTGGGGGACTTCACGGTCCATTTCTGCCCCCAGGATGATGATGTCCAGGGTCCTGAGAGTAAAGATAATAAAGAGTTTAGTGTTTGACAGAGTTGATGTTAATAGATATATACTTGCCTTTATGGGCTTCTGTCGGTATGGTGGCAGTCGTCCATCGTCCCTCCCGTCCATGCAGCGTCTTCGTGGCAGTCGTCACTGCCTCTGGGGGACTTCACGCTCCATTTCTGCCCCCAGGATGATGATGTCCAGGGTCCTGAGAGTAAAGATAATAAAGAGTTTAGTGTTTGTAAGAGTTGATGTTAATAGATATATACTTGCCTTTATGGGCTTCTGTCGGTATGGTGGCAGTCGTCCATCGTCCCTCCCGTCCATGCAGCGTCTTCGTGGCAGTCGTCACTGCCTCTGGGGGACTTCACGCTCCATTTCTGCCCCAAGGATGATGATGTCCAGGGTCCTGAGAGTAAAGATAATAAAATGTTTTAGTGTTTGAAAGAGTTGATGTTAATAGATATATACTTGCCTTTATGGGCTTCTGTCGGTATGGTGGCAGTCGTCCATCGTCCCTCCCGTCCATGCAGCGTCTTCGTGGCAGTCGTCACTGCCTCTGGGGGACTTCACGCTCCATTTCTGCCCCCAGGATGATGATGTCCAGGGTCCTGAGAGTAAAGATAATAAAGAGTTTAGTGTTTGAAAGAGTTGATGTTAATAGATATATACTTGCCTTTATGGGCTTCTGTCGGTATGGTGGCAGTCGTCCATCGTCCCTCCCGTCCATGCAGCGTCTTCGTGGCAGTCGTCACTGCCTGTGGGGGACTTCACGCTCCATTTCTGCCCCCAGGATGATGATGTCCAGGGTCCTGAGAGTAAAGATAATAAAGAGTTTAGTGTTTGAAAGAGTTGATGTTAATAGATATATACTTGCCTTTATGGGCTTCTGTCGGTATGGTGGCAGTCGTCCATCGTCCCTCCCGTCCATGCAGCGTCTTCGTGGCAGTCGTCACTGCCTCTGGGGGACTTCACGCTCCATTTCTGCCCCCAGGATGATGATGTCCAGGGTCCTGAGAGTAAAGATAATAAAGAGTTTAGTGTTTGAAAGAGTTGATGTTAATAGATATATACTTGCCTTTATGGGCTTCTGTCGGTATGGTGGCAGTCGTCCATCGTCCCTCCCGTCCATGCAGCGTCTTCGTGGCAGTCGTCACTGCCTCTGGGGGACTTCACGGTCCACTTCTGCCCCCAGGATGATGATGTCCAGGGTCCTAAGTGTAAAGATAATAAAGAGTTTAGTGTTTGAAAGAGTTGATGTTAATAGATATATACTTGCCTTTATGGGCTTCTGTCGGTATGGTGGCAGTCGTCCATCGTCTCTCCCGTCCATGCAGCGTCTTCGTGGCAGTCGTCACTGCCTCTGGGGGACTTCACGCTCCATTTCTGCCCCCAGGATGATGATGTCCAGAGTCCTGAGAGTAAAGATAATAAAGAGTTTAGTGTTTGAAAGAGTTGATGTTAATAGATATATATACTTGCCTTTATGGGCTTCTGTCGGTATGGTGGCAGTCGTCCATCGTCCCTCCCGTCCATGCAGCGTCTTCGTGGCAGTCGTCACTGCCTCTGGGGGACTTCACGCTCCATTTCTGCCCCCAGGATGATGATGTCCAGGGTCCTGAGAGTAAAGATAATAAAGAGTTTAGTGTTTGAAAGAGTTGATGTTAATAGATATATACTTGCCTTTATGGGCTTCTGTCGGTATGGTGGCAGTCGTCCATCGTCCCTCCCGTCCATGCAGCGTCTTCGTGGCAGTCGTCACTGCCTCTGGGGGACTTCACGCTCCATTTCTGCCCCGAGGATGATGATGTCCAGGGTCCTGAGAGTAAAGATAATAAAGAGTTTAGTGTTTGAAAGAGTTGATGTTAATAGATATATACTTGCCTTTATGGGCTTCTGTCGGTATGGTGGCAGTCGTCCATCGTCCCTCCCGTCCATGCAGCGTCTTCGTGGCAGTCGTCACTGCCTCTGGGGGACTTCACGCTCCATTTCTGCCCCCAGGATGATGATGTCCAGGGTCCTGAGAGTAAAGATAATAAAGAGTTTAGTGTTTGAAAGAGTTGATGTTAATAGATATATACTTGCCTTTATGGGCTTCTGTCGGTATGGTGGCAGTCGTCCATCGTCCCTCCCGTCCATGCAGCGTCTTCGTGGCAGTCGTCACTGCCTCTGGGGGACTTCACGGTCCACTTCTGCCCCCAGGATGATGATGTCCAGGGTCCTAAGTGTAAAGATAATAAAGAGTTTAGTGTTTGAAAGAGTTGATGTTAATAGATATATACTTGCCTTTATGGGCTTCTGTCGGTATGGTGGCAGTCGTCCATCGTCTCTCCCGTCCATGCAGCGTCTTCGTGGCAGTCGTCACTGCCTCTGGGGGACTTCACGCTCCATTTCTGCCCCCAGGATGATGATGTCCAGGGTCCTGAGAGTAAAGATAATAAAGAGTTTAGTGTTTGAAAGAGTAGATGTTAATAGATATATACTTGCCTTTATGGGCTTCTGTCGGTATGGTGGCAGTCGTCCATCGTCTCTCCCGTCCATGCAGCGTCTTCGTGGCAGTCGTCACTGCCTCTGGGGGACTTCACGCTCCATTTCTGCCCCCAGGATGATGATGTCCAGGGTCCTGAGAGTAAAGATAATAAAGAGTTTAGTGTTTGACAGAGTTGATGTTAATAGATATATACTTGCCTTTATGGGCTTCTGTCGGTATGGTGGCAGTCGTCCATCGTCCCTCCCGTCCATGCAGCGTCTTCGTGGCAGTCGTCACTGCCTCTGGGGGACTTCACGCTCCATTTCTGCCCCGAGGATGATGATGTCCAGGGTCCTGAGAGTAAAGATAATAAAGAGTTTAGTGTTTGAAAGAGTTGATGTTAATAGATATATACTTGCCTTTATGGGCTTCTGTCGGTATGGTGGCAGTCGTCCATCGTCCCTCCCGTCCATGCAGCGTCTTCGTGGCAGTCGTCACTGCCTCTGGGGGACTTCACGCTCCATTTCTGCCCCCAGGATGATGATGTCCAGGGTCCTGAGAGTAAAGATAATAAAGAGTTTAGTGTTTGAAAGAGTTGATGTTAATAGATATATACTTGCCTTTATGGGCTTCTGTCGGTATGGTGGCAGTCGTCCATCGTCCCTCCCGTCCATGCAGCGTCTTCGTGGCAGTCGTCACTGCCTCTGGGGGACTTCACGGTCCACTTCTGCCCCCAGGATGATGATGTCCAGGGTCCTAAGTGTAAAGATAATAAAGAGTTTAGTGTTTGAAAGAGTTGATGTTAATAGATATATACTTGCCTTTATGGGCTTCTGTCGGTATGGTGGCAGTCGTCCATCGTCTCTCCCGTCCATGCAGCGTCTTCGTGGCAGTCGTCACTGCCTCTGGGGGACTTCACGCTCCATTTCTGCCCCCAGGATGATGATGTCCAGGGTCCTGAGAGTAAAGATAATAAAGAGTTTAGTGTTTGAAAGAGTAGATGTTAATAGATATATACTTGCCTTTATGGGCTTCTGTCGGTATGGTGGCAGTCGTCCATCGTCTCTCCCGTCCATGCAGCGTCTTCGTGGCAGTCGTCACTGCCTCTGGGGGACTTCACGCTCCATTTCTGCCCCCAGGATGATGATGTCCAGGGTCCTGAGAGTAAAGATAATAAAGAGTTTAGTGTTTGACAGAGTTGATGTTAATAGATATATACTTGCCTTTATGGGCTTCTGTCGGTATGGTGGCAGTCGTCCATCGTCCCTCCTGTCCATGCAGCGTCTTCGTGGCAGTCGTCACTGCCTCTGGGGGACTTCACGCTCCATTTCTGCCCCCAGGATGATGATGTCCAGGGTCCTGAGAGTAAAGATAATAAAGAGTTTAGTGTTTGAAAGAGTTGATGTTAATAGATATATACTTGCCTTTATGGGCTTCTGTCGGTATGGTGGCAGTCGTCCATCGTCCCTCCCGTCCATGCAGCGTCTTCGTGGCAGTCGTCACTGCCTCTGGGGGACTTCACGGTCCACTTCTGCCCCCAGGATGATGATGTCCAGGGTCCTAAGTGTAAAGATAATAAAGAGTTTAGTGTTTGAAAGAGTTGATGTTAATAGATATATACTTGCCTTTATGGGCTTCTGTCGGTATGGTGGCAGTCGTCCATCGTCTCTCCCGTCCATGCAGCGTCTTCGTGGCAGTCGTCACTGCCTCTGGGGGACTTCACGCTCCATTTCTGCCCCCAGGATGATGATGTCCAGGGTCCTGAGAGTAAAGATAATAAAGAGTTTAGTGTTTGAAAGAGTAGATGTTAATAGATATATACTTGCCTTTATGGGCTTCTGTCGGTATGGTGGCAGTCGTCCATCGTCTCTCCCGTCCATGCAGCGTCTTCGTGGCAGTCGTCACTGCCTCTGGGGGACTTCACGCTCCATTTCTGCCCCCAGGATGATGATGTCCAGGGTCCTGAGAGTAAAGATAATAAAGAGTTTAGTGTTTGACAGAGTTGATGTTAATAGATATATACTTGCCTTTATGGGCTTCTGTCGGTATGGTGGCAGTCGTCCATCGTCCCTCCCGTCCATGCAGCGTCTTCGTGGCAGTCGTCACTGCCTCTGGGGGACTTCACGCTCCATTTCTGCCCCGAGGATGATGATGTCCAGGGTCCTGAGAGTAAAGATAATAAAGAGTTTAGTGTTTGAAAGAGTTGATGTTAATAGATATATACTTGCCTTTATGGGCTTCTGTCGGTATGGTGGCAGTCGTCCATCGTCCCTCCCGTCCATGCAGCGTCTTCGTGGCAGTCGTCACTGCCTCTGGGGGACTTCACGCTCCATTTCTGCCCCCAGGATGATGATGTCCAGGGTCCTGAGAGTAAAGATAATAAAGAGTTTAGTGTTTGAAAGAGTTGATGTTAATAGATATATACTTGCCTTTATGGGCTTCTGTCGGTATGGTGGCAGTCGTCCATCGTCCCTCCCGTCCATGCAGCGTCTTCGTGGCAGTCGTCACTGCCTCTGGGGGACTTCACGGTCCACTTCTGCCCCCAGGATGATGATGTCCAGGGTCCTAAGTGTAAAGATAATAAAGAGTTTAGTGTTTGAAAGAGTTGATGTTAATAGATATATACTTGCCTTTATGGGCTTCTGTCGGTATGGTGGCAGTCGTCCATCGTCTCTCCCGTCCATGCAGCGTCTTCGTGGCAGTCGTCACTGCCTCTGGGGGACTTCACGCTCCATTTCTGCCCCCAGGATGATGATGTCCAGGGTCCTGAGAGTAAAGATAATAAAGAGTTTAGTGTTTGAAAGAGTAGATGTTAATAGATATATACTTGCCTTTATGGGCTTCTGTCGGTATGGTGGCAGTCGTCCATCGTCTCTCCCGTCCATGCAGCGTCTTCGTGGCAGTCGTCACTGCCTCTGGGGGACTTCACGCTCCATTTCTGCCCCCAGGATGATGATGTCCAGGGTCCTGAGAGTAAAGATAATAAAGAGTTTAGTGTTTGACAGAGTTGATGTTAATAGATATATACTTGCCTTTATGGGCTTCTGTCGGTATGGTGGCAGTCGTCCATCGTCCCTCCCGTCCATGCAGCGTCTTCGTGGCAGTCGTCACTGCCTCTGGGGGACTTCACGCTCCATTTCTGCCCCCAGGATGATGATGTCCAGGGTCCTGAGAGTAAAGATAATAAAGAGTTTAGTGTTTGAAAGAGTTGATGTTAATAGATATATACTTGCCTTTATGGGCTTCTGTCGGTATGGTGGCAGTCGTCCATCGTCCCTCCCGTCCATGCAGCGTCTTCGTGGCAGTCGTCACTGCCTCTGGGGGACTTCACGCTCCATTTCTGCCCCAAGGATGATGATGTCCAGTGTCCTGAGAGTAAAGATAATAAAAAGTTTTAGTGTTTGAAAGAGTTGATGTTAATAGATATATACTTGCCTTTATGGGCTTCTGTCGGTATGGTGGCAGTCGTCCATCGTCCCTCCCGTCCATGCAGCGTCTTCGTGGCAGTCGTCACTGCCTCTGGGGGACTTCACGGTCCACTTCTGCCCCCAGGATGATGATGTCCAGGGTCCTAAGTGTAAAGATAATAAAGAGTTTAGTGTTTGAAAGAGTTGATGTTAATAGATATATACTTGCCTTTATGGGCTTCTGTCGGTATGGTGGCAGTCGTCCATCGTCTCTCCCGTCCATGCAGCGTCTTCGTGGCAGTCGTCACTGCCTCTGGGGGACTTCACGCTCCATTTCTGCCCCAAGGATGATGATGTCCAGGGTCCTGAGAGTAAAGATAATAAAAAGTTTTAGTGTTTGAAAGAGTTGATGTTAATAGATATATACTTGCCTTTATGGGCTTCTGTCGGTATGGTGGCAGTCGTCCATCGTCCCTCCCGTCCATGCAGCGTCTTCGTGGCAGTCGTCACTGCCTCTGGGGGACTTCACGGTCCACTTCTGCCCCCAGGATGATGATGTCCAGGGTCCTAAGTGTAAAGATAATAAAGAGTTTAGTGTTTGAAAGAGTTGATGTTAATAGATATATACTTGCCTTTATGGGCTTCTGTCGGTATGGTGGCAGTCGTCCATCGTCTCTCCCGTCCATGCAGCGTCTTCGTGGCAGTCGTCACTGCCTCTGGGGGACTTCACGCTCCATTTCTGCCCCCAGGATGATGATGTCCAGGGTCCTGAGAGTAAAGATAATAAAGAGTTTAGTGTTTGAAAGAGTAGATGTTAATAGATATATACTTGCCTTTATGGGCTTCTGTCGGTATGGTGGCAGTCGTCCATCGTCTCTCCCGTCCATGCAGCGTCTTCGTGGCAGTCGTCACTGCCTCTGGGGGACTTCACGCTCCATTTCTGCCCCCAGGATGATGATGTCCAGGGTCCTGAGAGTAAAGATAATAAAGAGTTTAGTGTTTGACAGAGTTGATGTTAATAGATATATACTTGCCTTTATGGGCTTCTGTCGGTATGGTGGCAGTCGTCCATCGTCCCTCCCGTCCATGCAGCGTCTTCGTGGCAGTCGTCACTGCCTCTGGGGGACTTCACGCTCCATTTCTGCCCCCAGGATGATGATGTCCAGGGTCCTGAGAGTAAAGATAATAAAGAGTTTAGTGTTTGAAAGAGTTGATGTTAATAGATATATACTTGCCTTTATGGGCTTCTGTCGGTATGGTGGCAGTCGTCCATCGTCCCTCCCGTCCATGCAGCGTCTTCGTGGCAGTCGTCACTGCCTCTGGGGGACTTCACGGTCCACTTCTGCCCCCAGGATGATGATGTCCAGGGTCCTAAGTGTAAAGATAATAAAGAGTTTAGTGTTTGAAAGAGTTGATGTTAATAGATATATACTTGCCTTTATGGGCTTCTGTCGGTATGGTGGCAGTCGTCCATCGTCTCTCCCGTCCATGCAGCGTCTTCGTGGCAGTCGTCACTGCCTCTGGGGGACTTCACGCTCCATTTCTGCCCCCAGGATGATGATGTCCAGGGTCCTGAGAGTAAAGATAATAAAGAGTTTAGTGTTTGAAAGAGTAGATGTTAATAGATATATACTTGCCTTTATGGGCTTCTGTCGGTATGGTGGCAGTCGTCCATCGTCTCTCCCGTCCATGCAGCGTCTTCGTGGCAGTCGTCACTGCCTCTGGGGGACTTCACGCTCCATTTCTGCCCCCAGGATGATGATGTCCAGGGTCCTGAGAGTAAAGATAATAAAGAGTTTAGTGTTTGACAGAGTTGATGTTAATAGATATATACTTGCCTTTATGGGCTTCTGTCGGTATGGTGGCAGTCGTCCATCGTCCCTCCCGTCCATGCAGCGTCTTCGTGGCAGTCGTCACTGCCTCTGGGGGACTTCACGCTCCATTTCTGCCCCGAGGATGATGATGTCCAGGGTCCTGAGAGTAAAGATAATAAAGAGTTTAGTGTTTGAAAGAGTTGATGTTAATAGATATATACTTGCCTTTATGGGCTTCTGTCGGTATGGTGGCAGTCGTCCATCGTCCCTCCCGTCCATGCAGCGTCTTCGTGGCAGTCGTCACTGCCTCTGGGGGACTTCACGCTCCATTTCTGCCCCCAGGATGATGATGTCCAGGGTCCTGAGAGTAAAGATAATAAAGAGTTTAGTGTTTGAAAGAGTTGATGTTAATAGATATATACTTGCCTTTATGGGCTTCTGTCGGTATGGTGGCAGTCGTCCATCGTCCCTCCCGTCCATGCAGCGTCTTCGTGGCAGTCGTCACTGCCTCTGGGGGACTTCACGGTCCACTTCTGCCCCCAGGATGATGATGTCCAGGGTCCTAAGTGTAAAGATAATAAAGAGTTTAGTGTTTGAAAGAGTTGATGTTAATAGATATATACTTGCCTTTATGGGCTTCTGTCGGTATGGTGGCAGTCGTCCATCGTCTCTCCCGTCCATGCAGCGTCTTCGTGGCAGTCGTCACTGCCTCTGGGGGACTTCACGCTCCATTTCTGCCCCCAGGATGATGATGTCCAGGGTCCTGAGAGTAAAGATAATAAAGAGTTTAGTGTTTGAAAGAGTAGATGTTAATAGATATATACTTGCCTTTATGGGCTTCTGTCGGTATGGTGGCAGTCGTCCATCGTCTCTCCCGTCCATGCAGCGTCTTCGTGGCAGTCGTCACTGCCTCTGGGGGACTTCACGCTCCATTTCTGCCCCCAGGATGATGATGTCCAGGGTCCTGAGAGTAAAGATAATAAAGAGTTTAGTGTTTGACAGAGTTGATGTTAATAGATATATACTTGCCTTTATGGGCTTCTGTCGGTATGGTGGCAGTCGTCCATCGTCCCTCCCGTCCATGCAGCGTCTTCGTGGCAGTCGTCACTGCCTCTGGGGGACTTCACGCTCCATTTCTGCCCCCAGGATGATGATGTCCAGGGTCCTGAGAGTAAAGATAATAAAGAGTTTAGTGTTTGAAAGAGTTGATGTTAATAGATATATACTTGCCTTTATGGGCTTCTGTCGGTATGGTGGCAGTCGTCCATCGTCCCTCCCGTCCATGCAGCGTCTTCGTGGCAGTCGTCACTGCCTCTGGGGGACTTCACGCTCCATTTCTGCCCCAAGGATGATGATGTCCAGGGTCCTGAGAGTAAAGATAATAAAAAGTTTTAGTGTTTGAAAGAGTTGATGTTAATAGATATATACTTGCCTTTATGGGCTTCTGTCGGTATGGTGGCAGTCGTCCATCGTCCCTCCCGTCCATGCAGCGTCTTCGTGGCAGTCGTCACTGCCTCTGGGGGACTTCACGCTCCATTTCTGCCCCCAGGATGATGATGTCCAGGGTCCTGAGAGTAAAGATAATAAAGAGTTTAGTGTTTGAAAGAGTTGATGTTAATAGATATATACTTGCCTTTATGGGCTTCTGTCGGTATGGTGGCAGTCGTCCATCGTCCCTCCCGTCCATGCAGCGTCTTCGTGGCAGTCGTCACTGCCTCTGGGGGACTTCACGCTCCATTTCTGCCCCCAGGATGATGATGTCCAGGGTCCTGAGAGTAAAGATAATAAAGAGTTTAGTGTTTGACAGAGTTGATGTTAATAGATATATACTTGCCTTTATGGGCTTCTGTCGGTATGGTGGCAGTCGTCCATCGTCCCTCCCGTCCATGCAGCGTCTTCGTGGCAGTCGTCACTGCCTCTGGGGGACTTCACGCTCCATTTCTGCCCCCAGGATGATGATGTCCAGGGTCCTGAGAGTAAAGATAATAAAGAGTTTAGTGTTTGAAAGAGTTGATGTTAATAGATATATACTTGCCTTTATGGGCTTCTGTCGGTATGGTGGCAGTCGTCCATCGTCCCTCCCGTCCATGCAGCGTCTTCGTGGCAGTCGTCACTGCCTCTGGGGGACTTCACGCTCCATTTCTGCCCCAAGGATGATGATGTCCAGGGTCCTGAGAGTAAAGATAATAAAAAGTTTTAGTGTTTGAAAGAGTTGATGTTAATAGATATATACTTGCCTTTATGGGCTTCTGTCGGTATGGTGGCAGTCGTCCATCGTCCCTCCCGTCCATGCAGCGTCTTCGTGGCAGTCGTCACTGCCTCTGGGGGACTTCACGCTCCATTTCTGCCCCCAGGATGATGATGTCCAGGGTCCTGAGAGTAAAGATAATAAAGAGTTTAGTGTTTGAAAGAGTTGATGTTAATAGATATATACTTGCCTTTATGGGCTTCTGTCGGTATGGTGGCAGTCGTCCATCGTCCCTCCCGTCCATGCAGCGTCTTCGTGGCAGTCGTCACTGCCTCTGGGGGACTTCACGCTCCATTTCTGCCCCCAGGATGATGATGTCCAGGGTCCTGAGAGTAAAGATAATAAAGAGTTTAGTGTTTGAAAGAGTTGATGTTAATAGATATATACTTGCCTTTATGGGCTTCTGTCGGTATGGTGGCAGTCGTCCATCGTCCCTCCCGTCCATGCAGCGTCTTCGTGGCAGTCGTCACTGCCTCTGGGGGACTTCACGCTCCATTTCTGCCCCCAGGATGATGATGTCCAGGGTCCTGAGAGTAAAGATAATAAAGAGTTTAGTGTTTGAAAGAGTTGATGTTAATAGATATATACTTGCCTTTATGGGCTTCTGTCGGTATGGTGGCAGTCGTCCATCGTCCCTCCCGTCCATGCAGCGTCTTCGTGGCAGTCGTCACTGCCTCTGGGGGACTTCACGGTCCACTTCTGCCCCCAGGATGATGATGTCCAGGGTCCTAAGTGTAAAGATAATAAAGAGTTTAGTGTTTGAAAGAGTTGATGTTAATAGATATATACTTGCCTTTATGGGCTTCTGTCGGTATGGTGGCAGTCGTCCATCGTCTCTCCCGTCCATGCAGCGTCTTCGTGGCAGTCGTCACTGCCTCTGGGGGACTTCACGCTCCATTTCTGCCCCCAGGATGATGATGTCCAGAGTCCTGAGAGTAAAGATAATAAAGAGTTTAGTGTTTGAAAGAGTTGATGTTAATAGATATATATACTTGCCTTTATGGGCTTCTGTCGGTATGGTGGCAGTCGTCCATCGTCCCTCCCGTCCATGCAGCGTCTTCGTGGCAGTCGTCACTGCCTCTGGGGGACTTCACGCTCCATTTCTGCCCCCAGGATGATGATGTCCAGGGTCCTGAGAGTAAAGATAATAAAGAGTTTAGTGTTTGAAAGAGTTGATGTTAATAGATATATACTTGCCTTTATGGGCTTCTGTCGGTATGGTGGCAGTCGTCCATCGTCCCTCCCGTCCATGCAGCGTCTTCGTGGCAGTCGTCACTGCCTCTGGGGGACTTCACGCTCCATTTCTGCCCCCAGGATGATGATGTCCAGGGTCCTGAGAGTAAAGATAATAAAGAGTTTAGTGTTTGAAAGAGTTGATGTTAATAGATATATACTTGCCTTTATGGGCTTCTGTCGGTATGGTGGCAGTCGTCCATCGTCCCTCCCGTCCATGCAGCGTCTTCGTGGCAGTCGTCACTGCCTCTGGGGGACTTCACGCTCCATTTCTGCCCCCAGGATGATGATGTCCAGGGTCCTGAGAGTAAAGATAATAAAGAGTTTAGTGTTTGAAAGAGTTGATGTTAATAGATATATACTTGCCTTTATGGGCTTCTGTCGGTATGGTGGCAGTCGTCCATCGTCCCTCCCGTCCATGCAGCGTCTTCGTGGCAGTCGTCACTGCCTCTGGGGGACTTCACGGTCCACTTCTGCCCCCAGGATGATGATGTCCAGGGTCCTAAGTGTAAAGATAATAAAGAGTTTAGTGTTTGAAAGAGTTGATGTTAATAGATATATACTTGCCTTTATGGGCTTCTGTCGGTATGGTGGCAGTCGTCCATCGTCTCTCCCGTCCATGCAGCGTCTTCGTGGCAGTCGTCACTGCCTCTGGGGGACTTCACGCTCCATTTCTGCCCCCAGGATGATGATGTCCAGGGTCCTGAGAGTAAAGATAATAAAGAGTTTAGTGTTTGAAAGAGTAGATGTTAATAGATATATACTTGCCTTTATGGGCTTCTGTCGGTATGGTGGCAGTCGTCCATCGTCCCTCCCGTCCATGCAGCGTCTTCGTGGCAGTCGTCACTGCCTCTGGGGGACTTCACGCTCCATTTCTGCCCCCAGGATGATGATGTCCAGTGTCCTGAGAGTAAAGATAATAAAGAGTTTAGTGTTTGAAAGAGTTGATGTTAATAGATATATATACTTGCCTTTATGGGCTTCTGTCGGTATGGTGGCAGTCGTCCATCGTCCCTCCCGTCCATGCAGCGTCTTCGTGGCAGTCGTCACTGCCTCTGGGGGACTTCACGCTCCATTTCTGCCCCCAGGATGATGATGTCCAGGGTCCTGAGAGTAAAGATAATAAAGAGTTTAGTGTTTGAAAGAGTTGATGTTAATAGATATATACTTGCCTTTATGGGCTTCTGTCGGTATGGTGGCAGTCGTCCATCGTCCCTCCCGTCCATGCAGCGTCTTCGTGGCAGTCGTCACTGCCTCTGGGGGACTTCACGCTCCATTTCTGCAACCAGGATGATGATGTCCAGGGTCCTGAGAGTAAAGATAATAAAGAGTTTAGTGTTTGAAAGAGTTGATGTTAATAGATATATACTTGCCTTTATGGGCTTCTGTCGGTATGGTGGCAGTCGTCCATCGTCCCTCCCGTCCATGCAGCGTCTTCGTGGCAGTCGTCACTGCCTCTGGGGGACTTCACGGTCCACTTCTGCCCCCAGGATGATGATGTCCAGGGTCCTAAGTGTAAAGATAATAAAGAGTTTAGTGTTTGAAAGAGTTGATGTTAATAGATATATACTTGCCTTTATGGGCTTCTGTCGGTATGGTGGCAGTCGTCCATCGTCCCTCCCGTCCATGCAGCGTCTTCGTGGCAGTCGTCACTGCCTCTGGGGGACTTCACGGTTCATTTCTGCTCCCAGGATGATGATGTCCATGGTCCTAAGTGTAAAGATAATAAAGAGTTTAGTGTTTGAAAGAGTTGATGTTAATAGATATATACTTGCCTTTATGGGCTTCTGTCGGTATGGTGGCAGTCGTCCATCGTCCGTCCCGTCCATGCAGCGTCTTCGTGGCAGTCGTCACTGCCTCTGGGGGACTTCACGGTCCATTTCTGCCCCCAGGATGATGATGTCCAGGGTCCTGAGAGTAAAGATAATAAAAAGTTTTAGTGTTTGAAAGAGTTGATGTTAATAGATATATACTTGCCTTTATGGGCTTCTGTCGGTATGGTGGCAGTCGTCCATCGTCCCTCCCGTCCATGCAGCGTCTTCGTGGCAGTCGTCACTGCCTCTGGGGGACTTCACGCTCCATTTCTGCCCCCAGGATGATGATGTCCAGGGTCCTGAGAGTAAAGATAATAAAGAGTTTAGTGTTTGAAAGAGTTGATGTTAATAGATATATACTTGCCTTTATGGGCTTCTGTCGGTATGGTGGCAGTCGTCCATCGTCCCTCCCGTCCATGCAGCGTCTTCGTGGCAGTCGTCACTGCCTCTGGGGGACTTCACGCTCCATTTCTGCCCCCAGGATGATGATGTCCAGGGTCCTGAGAGTAAAGATAATAAAGAGTTTAGTGTTTGAAAGAGTTGATGTTAATAGATATATACTTGCCTTTATGGGCTTCTGTCGGTATGGTGGCAGTCGTCCATCGTCCCTCCCGTCCATGCAGCGTCTTCGTGGCAGTCGTCACTGCCTCTGGGGGACTTCACGGTCCACTTCTGCCCCCAGGATGATGATGTCCAGGGTCCTAAGTGTAAAGATAATAAAGAGTTTAGTGTTTGAAAGAGTTGATGTTAATAGATATATACTTGCCTTTATGGGCTTCTGTCGGTATGGTGGCAGTCGTCCATCGTCTCTCCCGTCCATGCAGCGTCTTCGTGGCAGTCGTCACTGCCTCTGGGGGACTTCACGCTCCATTTCTGCCCCCAGGATGATGATGTCCAGGGTCCTGAGAGTAAAGATAATAAAGAGTTTAGTGTTTGAAAGAGTAGATGTTAATAGATATATACTTGCCTTTATGGGCTTCTGTCGGTATGGTGGCAGTCGTCCATCGTCCCTCCCGTCCATGCAGCGTCTTCGTGGCAGTCGTCACTGCCTCTGGGGGACTTAACGCTCCATTTCTGCCCCCAGGATGATGATGTCCAGTGTCCTGAGAGTAAAGATAATAAAGAGTTTAGTGTTTGAAAGAGTTGATGTTAATAGATATATATACTTGCCTTTATGGGCTTCTGTCGGTATGGTGGCAGTCGTCCATCGTCCCTCCCGTCCATGCAGCGTCTTCGTGGCAGTCGTCACTGCCTCTGGGGGACTTCACGCTCCATTTCTGCCCCCAGGATGATGATGTCCAGGGTCCTGAGAGTAAAGATAATAAAGAGTTTAGTGTTTGAAAGAGTTGATGTTAATAGATATATACTTGCCTTTATGGGCTTCTGTCGGTATGGTGGCAGTCGTCCATCGTCCCTCCCGTCCATGCAGCGTCTTCGTGGCAGTCGTCACTGCCTCTGGGGGACTTCACGGTCCACTTCTGCCCCCAGGATGATGATGTCCAGGGTCCTAAGTGTAAAGATAATAAAGAGTTTAGTGTTTGAAAGAGTTGATGTTAATAGATATATACTTGCCTTTATGGGCTTCTGTCGGTATGGTGGCAGTCGTCCATCGTCCCTCCCGTCCATGCAGCGTCTTCGTGGCAGTCCTCACTGCCTCTGGGGGACTTCACGGTTCATTTCTGCTCCCAGGATGATGATGTCCATGGTCCTAAGTGTAAAGATAATAAAGAGTTTAGTGTTTGAAAGAGTTGATGTTAATAGATATATACTTGCCTTTATGGGCTTCTGTCGGTATGGTGGCAGTCGTCCATCGTCCGTCCCGTCCATGCAGCGTCTTCGTGGCAGTCGTCACTGCCTCTGGGGGACTTCACGGTCCATTTCTGCCCCCAGGATGATGATGTCCAGGGTCCTGAGAGTAAAGATAATAAAAAGTTTTAGTGTTTGAAAGAGTTGATGTTAATAGATATATACTTGCCTTTATGGGCTTCTGTCGGTATGGTGGCAGTCGTCCATCGTCCCTCCCGTCCATGCAGCGTCTTCGTGGCAGTCGTCACTGCCTCTGGGGGACTTCACGCTCCATTTCTGCCCCCAGGATGATGATGTCCAGGGTCCTGAGAGTAAAGATAATAAAGAGTTTAGTGTTTGAAAGAGTTGATGTTAATAGATATATACTTGCCTTTATGGGCTTCTGTCGGTATGGTGGCAGTCGTCCATCGTCCCTCCCGTCCATGCAGCGTCTTCGTGGCAGTCGTCACTGCCTCTGGGGGACTTCACGCTCCATTTCTGCCCCCAGGATGATGATGTCCAGGGTCCTGAGAGTAAAGATAATAAAGAGTTTAGTGTTTGAAAGAGTTGATGTTAATAGATATATACTTGCCTTTATGGGCTTCTGTCGGTATGGTGGCAGTCGTCCATCGTCCCTCCCGTCCATGCAGCGTCTTCGTGGCAGTCGTCACTGCCTCTGGGGGACTTCACGCTCCATTTCTGCCCCCAGGATGATGATGTCCAGGGTCCTGAGAGTAAAGATAATAAAGAGTTTAGTGTTTGAAAGAGTTGATGTTAATAGATATATACTTGCCTTTATGGGCTTCTGTCGGTATGGTGGCAGTCGTCCATCGTCCCTCCCGTCCATGCAGCGTCTTCGTGGCAGTCGTCACTGCCTCTGGGGGACTTCACGCTCCATTTCTGCCCCCAGGATGATGATGTCCAGTGTCCTGAGAGTAAAGATAATAAAGAGTTTAGTGTTTGAAAGAGTTGATGTTAATAGATATATATACTTGCCTTTATGGGCTTCTGTCGGTATGGTGGCAGTCGTCCATCGTCCCTCCCGTCCATGCAGCGTCTTCGTGGCAGTCGTCACTGCCTCTGGGGGACTTCACGCTCCATTTCTGCCCCCAGGATGATGATGTCCAGGGTCCTGAGAGTAAAGATAATAAAGAGTTTAGTGTTTGAAAGAGTTGATGTTAATAGATATATACTTGCCTTTATGGGCTTCTGTCGGTATGGTGGCAGTCGTCCATCGTCCCTCCCGTCCATGCAGCGTCTTCGTGGCAGTCGTCACTGCCTCTGGGGGACTTCACGGTCCACTTCTGCCCCCAGGATGATGATGTCCAGGGTCCTAAGTGTAAAGATAATAAAGAGTTTAGTGTTTGAAAGAGTTGATGTTAATAGATATATACTTGCCTTTATGGGCTTCTGTCGGTATGGTGGCAGTCGTCCATCGTCCCTCCCGTCCATGCAGCGTCTTCGTGGCAGTCCTCACTGCCTCTGGGGGACTTCACGGTTCATTTCTGCTCCCAGGATGATGATGTCCATGGTCCTAAGTGTAAAGATAATAAAGAGTTTAGTGTTTGAAAGAGTTGATGTTAATAGATATATACTTGCCTTTATGGGCTTCTGTCGGTATGGTGGCAGTCGTCCATCGTCCGTCCCGTCCATGCAGCGTCTTCGTGGCAGTCGTCACTGCCTCTGGGGGACTTCACGGTCCATTTCTGCCCCCAGGATGATGATGTCCAGGGTCCTGAGAGTAAAGATAATAAAAAGTTTTAGTGTTTGAAAGAGTTGATGTTAATAGATATATACTTGCCTTTATGGGCTTCTGTCGGTATGGTGGCAGTCGTCCATCGTCCCTCCCGTCCATGCAGCGTCTTCGTGGCAGTCGTCACTGCCTCTGGGGGACTTCACGCTCCATTTCTGCCCCCAGGATGATGATGTCCAGGGTCCTGAGAGTAAAGATAATAAAGAGTTTAGTGTTTGAAAGAGTTGATGTTAATAGATATATACTTGCCTTTATGGGCTTCTGTCGGTATGGTGGCAGTCGTCCATCGTCCCTCCCGTCCATGCAGCGTCTTCGTGGCAGTCGTCACTGCCTCTGGGGGACTTCACGCTCCATTTCTGCCCCCAGGATGATGATGTCCAGGGTCCTGAGAGTAAAGATAATAAAGAGTTTAGTGTTTGAAAGAGTTGATGTTAATAGATATATACTTGCCTTTATGGGCTTCTGTCGGTATGGTGGCAGTCGTCCATCGTCCCTCCCGTCCATGCAGCGTCTTCGTGGCAGTCGTCACTGCCTCTGGGGGACTTCACGCTCCATTTCTGCCCCCAGGATGATGATGTCCAGGGTCCTGAGAGTAAAGATAATAAAGAGTTTAGTGTTTGAAAGAGTTGATGTTAATAGATATATACTTGCCTTTATGGGCTTCTGTCGGTATGGTGGCAGTCGTCCATCGTCCCTCCCGTCCATGCAGCGTCTTCGTGGCAGTCGTCACTGCCTCTGGGGGACTTCACGGTCCACTTCTGCCCCCAGGATGATGATGTCCAGGGTCCTAAGTGTAAAGATAATAAAGAGTTTAGTGTTTGAAAGAGTTGATGTTAATAGATATATACTTGCCTTTATGGGCTTCTGTCGGTATGGTGGCAGTCGTCCATCGTCTCTCCCGTCCATGCAGCGTCTTCGTGGCAGTCGTCACTGCCTCTGGGGGACTTCACGCTCCATTTCTGCCCCCAGGATGATGATGTCCAGGGTCCTGAGAGTAAAGATAACAAAGAGTTTAGTGTTTGACAGAGTTGATGTTAATAGATATATACTTGCCTTTATGGGCTTCTGTCGGTATGGTGGCAGTCGTCCATCGTCCCTCCCGTCCATGCAGCGTCTTCGTGGCAGTCGTCACTGCCTCTGGGGGACTTCACGGTCCACTTCTGCCCCCAGGATGATGATGTCCAGGGTCCTAAGTGTAAAGATAATAAAGAGTTTAGTGTTTGAAAGAGTTGATGTTAATAGATATATACTTGCCTTTATGGGCTTCTGTCGGTATGGTGGCAGTCGTCCATCGTCTCTCCCGTCCATGCAGCGTCTTCGTGGCAGTCGTCACTGCCTCTGGGGGACTTCACGCTCCATTTCTGCCCCCAGGATGATGATGTCCAGGGTCCTGAGAGTAAAGATAATAAAGAGTTTAGTGTTTGAAAGAGTAGATGTTAATAGATATATACTTGCCTTTATGGGCTTCTGTCGGTATGGTGGCAGTCGTCCATCGTCCCTCCCGTCCATGCAGCGTCTTCGTGGCAGTCGTCACTGCCTCTGGGGGACTTAACGCTCCATTTCTGCCCCCAGGATGATGATGTCCAGTGTCCTGAGAGTAAAGATAATAAAGAGTTTAGTGTTTGAAAGAGTTGATGTTAATAGATATATATACTTGCCTTTATGGGCTTCTGTCGGTATGGTGGCAGTCGTCCATCGTCCCTCCCGTCCATGCAGCGTCTTCGTGGCAGTCGTCACTGCCTCTGGGGGACTTCACGCTCCATTTCTGCCCCCAGGATGATGATGTCCAGGGTCCTGAGAGTAAAGATAATAAAGAGTTTAGTGTTTGAAAGAGTTGATGTTAATAGATATATACTTGCCTTTATGGGCTTCTGTCGGTATGGTGGCAGTCGTCCATCGTCCCTCCCGTCCATGCAGCGTCTTCGTGGCAGTCGTCACTGCCTCTGGGGGACTTCACGGTCCACTTCTGCCCCCAGGATGATGATGTCCAGGGTCCTAAGTGTAAAGATAATAAAGAGTTTAGTGTTTGAAAGAGTTGATGTTAATAGATATATACTTGCCTTTATGGGCTTCTGTCGGTATGGTGGCAGTCGTCCATCGTCCCTCCCGTCCATGCAGCGTCTTCGTGGCAGTCCTCACTGCCTCTGGGGGACTTCACGGTTCATTTCTGCTCCCAGGATGATGATGTCCATGGTCCTAAGTGTAAAGATAATAAAGAGTTTAGTGTTTGAAAGAGTTGATGTTAATAGATATATACTTGCCTTTATGGGCTTCTGTCGGTATGGTGGCAGTCGTCCATCGTCCGTCCCGTCCATGCAGCGTCTTCGTGGCAGTCGTCACTGCCTCTGGGGGACTTCACGGTCCATTTCTGCCCCCAGGATGATGATGTCCAGGGTCCTGAGAGTAAAGATAATAAAAAGTTTTAGTGTTTGAAAGAGTTGATGTTAATAGATATATACTTGCCTTTATGGGCTTCTGTCGGTATGGTGGCAGTCGTCCATCGTCCCTCCCGTCCATGCAGCGTCTTCGTGGCAGTCGTCACTGCCTCTGGGGGACTTCACGCTCCATTTCTGCCCCCAGGATGATGATGTCCAGGGTCCTGAGAGTAAAGATAATAAAGAGTTTAGTGTTTGAAAGAGTTGATGTTAATAGATATATACTTGCCTTTATGGGCTTCTGTCGGTATGGTGGCAGTCGTCCATCGTCCCTCCCGTCCATGCAGCGTCTTCGTGGCAGTCGTCACTGCCTCTGGGGGACTTCACGCTCCATTTCTGCCCCCAGGATGATGATGTCCAGGGTCCTGAGAGTAAAGATAATAAAGAGTTTAGTGTTTGAAAGAGTTGATGTTAATAGATATATACTTGCCTTTATGGGCTTCTGTCGGTATGGTGGCAGTCGTCCATCGTCCCTCCCGTCCATGCAGCGTCTTCGTGGCAGTCGTCACTGCCTCTGGGGGACTTCACGCTCCATTTCTGCCCCCAGGATGATGATGTCCAGGGTCCTGAGAGTAAAGATAATAAAGAGTTTAGTGTTTGAAAGAGTTGATGTTAATAGATATATACTTGCCTTTATGGGCTTCTGTCGGTATGGTGGCAGTCGTCCATCGTCCCTCCCGTCCATGCAGCGTCTTCGTGGCAGTCGTCACTGCCTCTGGGGGACTTCACGGTCCACTTCTGCCCCCAGGATGATGATGTCCAGGGTCCTAAGTGTAAAGATAATAAAGAGTTTAGTGTTTGAAAGAGTTGATGTTAATAGATATATACTTGCCTTTATGGGCTTCTGTCGGTATGGTGGCAGTCGTCCATCGTCTCTCCCGTCCATGCAGCGTCTTCGTGGCAGTCGTCACTGCCTCTGGGGGACTTCACGCTCCATTTCTGCCCCCAGGATGATGATGTCCAGGGTCCTGAGAGTAAAGATAACAAAGAGTTTAGTGTTTGACAGAGTTGATGTTAATAGATATATACTTGCCTTTATGGGCTTCTGTCGGTATGGTGGCAGTCGTCCATCGTCCCTCCCGTCCATGCAGCGTCTTCGTGGCAGTCGTCACTGCCTCTGGGGGACTTCACGCTCCATTTCTGCCCCCAGGATGATGATGTCCAGGGTCCTGAGAGTAAAGATAATAAAGAGTTTAGTGTTTGAAAGAGTTGATGTTAATAGATATATACTTGCCTTTATGGGCTTCTGTCGGTATGGTGGCAGTCGTCCATCGTCCCTCCCGTCCATGCAGCGTCTTCGTGGCAGTCGTCACTGCCTCTGGGGGACTTCACGCTCCATTTCTGCCCCCAGGATGATGATGTCCAGGGTCCTGAGAGTAAAGATAATAAAGAGTTTAGTGTTTGAAAGAGTTGATGTTAATAGATATATACTTGCCTTTATGGGCTTCTGTCGGTATGGTGGCAGTCGTCCATCGTCCCTCCCGTCCATGCAGCGTCTTCGTGGCAGTCGTCACTGCCTCTGGGGGACTTCACGCTCCACTTCTGCCCCCAGGATGATGATGTCCAGGGTCCTAAGTGTAAAGATAATAAAGAGTTTAGTGTTTGAAAGAGTTGATGTTAATAGATATATACTTGCCTTTATGGGCTTCTGTCGGTATGGTGGCAGTCGTCCATCGTCCCTCCCGTCCATGCAGCGTCTTCGTGGCAGTCGTCACTGCCTCTGGGGGACTTCACGGTCCACTTCTGCCCCCAGGATGATGATGTCCAGGGTCCTAAGTGTAAAGATAATAAAGAGTTTAGTGTTTGAAAGAGTTGATGTTAATAGATATATACTTGCCTTTATGGGCTTCTGTCGGTATGGTGGCAGTCGTCCATCGTCCCTCCCGTCCATGCAGCGTCTTCGTGGCAGTCGTCACTGCCTCTGGGGGACTTCACGGTTCATTTCTGCTCCCAGGATGATGATGTCCATGGTCCTAAGTGTAAAGATAATAAAGAGTTTAGTGTTTGAAAGAGTTGATGTTAATAGATATATACTTGCCTTTATGGGCTTCTGTCGGTATGGTGGCAGTCGTCCATCGTCCGTCCCGTCCATGCAGCGTCTTCGTGGCAGTCGTCACTGCCTCTGGGGGACTTCACGGTCCATTTCTGCCCCCAGGATGATGATGTCCAGGGTCCTGAGAGTAAAGATAATAAAAAGTTTTAGTGTTTGAAAGAGTTGATGTTAATAGATATATACTTGCCTTTATGGGCTTCTGTCGGTATGGTGGCAGTCGTCCATCGTCCCTCCCGTCCATGCAGCGTCTTCGTGGCAGTCGTCACTGCCTCTGGGGGACTTCACGCTCCATTTCTGCCCCCAGGATGATGATGTCCAGGGTCCTGAGAGTAAAGATAATAAAGAGTTTAGTGTTTGAAAGAGTTGATGTTAATAGATATATACTTGCCTTTATGGGCTTCTGTCGGTATGGTGGCAGTCGTCCATCGTCCCTCCCGTCCATGCAGCGTCTTCGTGGCAGTCGTCACTGCCTCTGGGGGACTTCACGCTCCATTTCTGCCCCCAGGATGATGATGTCCAGGGTCCTGAGAGTAAAGATAATAAAGAGTTTAGTGTTTGAAAGAGTTGATGTTAATAGATATATACTTGCCTTTATGGGCTTCTGTCGGTATGGTGGCAGTCGTCCATCGTCCCTCCCGTCCATGCAGCGTCTTCGTGGCAGTCGTCACTGCCTCTGGGGGACTTCACGGTCCACTTCTGCCCCCAGGATGATGATGTCCAGGGTCCTAAGTGTAAAGATAATAAAGAGTTTAGTGTTTGAAAGAGTTGATGTTAATAGATATATACTTGCCTTTATGGGCTTCTGTCGGTATGGTGGCAGTCGTCCATCGTCTCTCCCGTCCATGCAGCGTCTTCGTGGCAGTCGTCACTGCCTCTGGGGGACTTCACGCTCCATTTCTGCCCCCAGGATGATGATGTCCAGGGTCCTGAGAGTAAAGATAATAAAGAGTTTAGTGTTTGAAAGAGTAGATGTTAATAGATATATACTTGCCTTTATGGGCTTCTGTCGGTATGGTGGCAGTCGTCCATCGTCCCTCCCGTCCATGCAGCGTCTTCGTGGCAGTCGTCACTGCCTCTGGGGGACTTAACGCTCCATTTCTGCCCCCAGGATGATGATGTCCAGTGTCCTGAGAGTAAAGATAATAAAGAGTTTAGTGTTTGAAAGAGTTGATGTTAATAGATATATATACTTGCCTTTATGGGCTTCTGTCGGTATGGTGGCAGTCGTCCATCGTCCCTCCCGTCCATGCAGCGTCTTCGTGGCAGTCGTCACTGCCTCTGGGGGACTTCACGCTCCATTTCTGCCCCCAGGATGATGATGTCCAGGGTCCTGAGAGTAAAGATAATAAAGAGTTTAGTGTTTGAAAGAGTTGATGTTAATAGATATATACTTGCCTTTATGGGCTTCTGTCGGTATGGTGGCAGTCGTCCATCGTCCCTCCCGTCCATGCAGCGTCTTCGTGGCAGTCGTCACTGCCTCTGGGGGACTTCACGGTCCACTTCTGCCCCCAGGATGATGATGTCCAGGGTCCTAAGTGTAAAGATAATAAAGAGTTTAGTGTTTGAAAGAGTTGATGTTAATAGATATATACTTGCCTTTATGGGCTTCTGTCGGTATGGTGGCAGTCGTCCATCGTCCCTCCCGTCCATGCAGCGTCTTCGTGGCAGTCCTCACTGCCTCTGGGGGACTTCACGGTTCATTTCTGCTCCCAGGATGATGATGTCCATGGTCCTAAGTGTAAAGATAATAAAGAGTTTAGTGTTTGAAAGAGTTGATGTTAATAGATATATACTTGCCTTTATGGGCTTCTGTCGGTATGGTGGCAGTCGTCCATCGTCCGTCCCGTCCATGCAGCGTCTTCGTGGCAGTCGTCACTGCCTCTGGGGGACTTCACGGTCCATTTCTGCCCCCAGGATGATGATGTCCAGGGTCCTGAGAGTAAAGATAATAAAAAGTTTTAGTGTTTGAAAGAGTTGATGTTAATAGATATATACTTGCCTTTATGGGCTTCTGTCGGTATGGTGGCAGTCGTCCATCGTCCCTCCCGTCCATGCAGCGTCTTCGTGGCAGTCGTCACTGCCTCTGGGGGACTTCACGCTCCATTTCTGCCCCCAGGATGATGATGTCCAGGGTCCTGAGAGTAAAGATAATAAAGAGTTTAGTGTTTGAAAGAGTTGATGTTAATAGATATATACTTGCCTTTATGGGCTTCTGTCGGTATGGTGGCAGTCGTCCATCGTCCCTCCCGTCCATGCAGCGTCTTCGTGGCAGTCGTCACTGCCTCTGGGGGACTTCACGCTCCATTTCTGCCCCCAGGATGATGATGTCCAGGGTCCTGAGAGTAAAGATAATAAAGAGTTTAGTGTTTGAAAGAGTTGATGTTAATAGATATATACTTGCCTTTATGGGCTTCTGTCGGTATGGTGGCAGTCGTCCATCGTCCCTCCCGTCCATGCAGCGTCTTCGTGGCAGTCGTCACTGCCTCTGGGGGACTTCACGCTCCATTTCTGCCCCCAGGATGATGATGTCCAGGGTCCTGAGAGTAAAGATAATAAAGAGTTTAGTGTTTGAAAGAGTTGATGTTAATAGATATATACTTGCCTTTATGGGCTTCTGTCGGTATGGTGGCAGTCGTCCATCGTCCCTCCCGTCCATGCAGCGTCTTCGTGGCAGTCGTCACTGCCTCTGGGGGACTTCACGGTCCACTTCTGCCCCCAGGATGATGATGTCCAGGGTCCTAAGTGTAAAGATAATAAAGAGTTTAGTGTTTGAAAGAGTTGATGTTAATAGATATATACTTGCCTTTATGGGCTTCTGTCGGTATGGTGGCAGTCGTCCATCGTCTCTCCCGTCCATGCAGCGTCTTCGTGGCAGTCGTCACTGCCTCTGGGGGACTTCACGGTCCATTTCTGCCCCCAGGATGATGATGTCCAGGGTCCTGAGAGTAAAGATAACAAAGAGTTTAGTGTTTGACAGAGTTGATGTTAATAGATATATACTTGCCTTTATGGGCTTCTGTCGGTATGGTGGCAGTCGTCCATCGTCCCTCCCGTCCATGCAGCGTCTTCGTGGCAGTCGTCACTGCCTCTGGGGGACTTCACGCTCCATTTCTGCCCCCAGGATGATGATGTCCAGGGTCCTGAGAGTAAAGATAATAAAGAGTTTAGTGTTTGAAAGAGTTGATGTTAATAGATATATACTTGCCTTTATGGGCTTCTGTCGGTATGGTGGCAGTCGTCCATCGTCCCTCCCGTCCATGCAGCGTCTTCGTGGCAGTCGTCACTGCCTCTGGGGGACTTCACGCTCCATTTCTGCCCCCAGGATGATGATGTCCAGGGTCCTGAGAGTAAAGATAATAAAGAGTTTAGTGTTTGAAAGAGTTGATGTTAATAGATATATACTTGCCTTTATGGGCTTCTGTCGGTATGGTGGCAGTCGTCCATCGTCCCTCCCGTCCATGCAGCGTCTTCGTGGCAGTCGTCACTGCCTCTGGGGGACTTCACGCTCCACTTCTGCCCCCAGGATGATGATGTCCAGGGTCCTAAGTGTAAAGATAATAAAGAGTTTAGTGTTTGAAAGAGTTGATGTTAATAGATATATACTTGCCTTTATGGGCTTCTGTCGGTATGGTGGCAGTCGTCCATCGTCCCTCCCGTCCATGCAGCGTCTTCGTGGCAGTCGTCACTGCCTCTGGGGGACTTCACGGTCCACTTCTGCCCCCAGGATGATGATGTCCAGGGTCCTAAGTGTAAAGATAATAAAGAGTTTAGTGTTTGAAAGAGTTGATGTTAATAGATATATACTTGCCTTTATGGGCTTCTGTCGGTATGGTGGCAGTCGTCCATCGTCCCTCCCGTCCATGCAGCGTCTTCGTGGCAGTCGTCACTGCCTCTGGGGGACTTCACGGTTCATTTCTGCTCCCAGGATGATGATGTCCATGGTCCTAAGTGTAAAGATAATAAAGAGTTTAGTGTTTGAAAGAGTTGATGTTAATAGATATATACTTGCCTTTATGGGCTTCTGTCGGTATGGTGGCAGTCGTCCATCGTCCGTCCCGTCCATGCAGCGTCTTCGTGGCAGTCGTCACTGCCTCTGGGGGACTTCACGGTCCATTTCTGCCCCCAGGATGATGATGTCCAGGGTCCTGAAAGTAAAGATAATAAAAAGTTTTAGTGTTTGAAAGAGTTGATGTTAATAGATATATACTTGCCTTTATGGGCTTCTGTCGGTATGGTGGCAGTCGTCCATCGTCCCTCCCGTCCATGCAGCGTCTTCGTGGCAGTCGTCACTGCCTCTGGGGGACTTCACGCTCCATTTCTGCCCCCAGGATGATGATGTCCAGGGTCCTGAGAGTAAAGATAATAAAGAGTTTAGTGTTTGAAAGAGTTGATGTTAATAGATATATACTTGCCTTTATGGGCTTCTGTCGGTATGGTGGCAGTCGTCCATCGTCCCTCCCGTCCATGCAGCGTCTTCGTGGCAGTCGTCACTGCCTCTGGGGGACTTCACGCTCCATTTCTGCCCCCAGGATGATGATGTCCAGGGTCCTGAGAGTAAAGATAATAAAGAGTTTAGTGTTTGAAAGAGTTGATGTTAATAGATATATACTTGCCTTTATGGGCTTCTGTCGGTATGGTGGCAGTCGTCCATCGTCCCTCCCGTCCATGCAGCGTCTTCGTGGCAGTCGTCACTGCCTCTGGGGGACTTCACGGTCCACTTCTGCCCCCAGGATGATGATGTCCAGGGTCCTAAGTGTAAAGATAATAAAGAGTTTAGTGTTTGAAAGAGTTGATGTTAATAGATATATACTTGCCTTTATGGGCTTCTGTCGGTATGGTGGCAGTCGTCCATCGTCTCTCCCGTCCATGCAGCGTCTTCGTGGCAGTCGTCACTGCCTCTGGGGGACTTCACGCTCCATTTCTGCCCCCAGGATGATGATGTCCAGGGTCCTGAGAGTAAAGATAATAAAGAGTTTAGTGTTTGAAAGAGTAGATGTTAATAGATATATACTTGCCTTTATGGGCTTCTGTCGGTATGGTGGCAGTCGTCCATCGTCCCTCCCGTCCATGCAGCGTCTTCGTGGCAGTCGTCACTGCCTCTGGGGGACTTAACGCTCCATTTCTGCCCCCAGGATGATGATGTCCAGTGTCCTGAGAGTAAAGATAATAAAGAGTTTAGTGTTTGAAAGAGTTGATGTTAATAGATATATATACTTGCCTTTATGGGCTTCTGTCGGTATGGTGGCAGTCGTCCATCGTCCCTCCCGTCCATGCAGCGTCTTCGTGGCAGTCGTCACTGCCTCTGGGGGACTTCACGCTCCATTTCTGCCCCCAGGATGATGATGTCCAGGGTCCTGAGAGTAAAGATAATAAAGAGTTTAGTGTTTGAAAGAGTTGATGTTAATAGATATATACTTGCCTTTATGGGCTTCTGTCGGTATGGTGGCAGTCGTCCATCGTCCCTCCCGTCCATGCAGCGTCTTCGTGGCAGTCGTCACTGCCTCTGGGGGACTTCACGGTCCACTTCTGCCCCCAGGATGATGATGTCCAGGGTCCTAAGTGTAAAGATAATAAAGAGTTTAGTGTTTGAAAGAGTTGATGTTAATAGATATATACTTGCCTTTATGGGCTTCTGTCGGTATGGTGGCAGTCGTCCATCGTCCCTCCCGTCCATGCAGCGTCTTCGTGGCAGTCCTCACTGCCTCTGGGGGACTTCACGGTTCATTTCTGCTCCCAGGATGATGATGTCCATGGTCCTAAGTGTAAAGATAATAAAGAGTTTAGTGTTTGAAAGAGTTGATGTTAATAGATATATACTTGCCTTTATGGGCTTCTGTCGGTATGGTGGCAGTCGTCCATCGTCCGTCCCGTCCATGCAGCGTCTTCGTGGCAGTCGTCACTGCCTCTGGGGGACTTCACGGTCCATTTCTGCCCCCAGGATGATGATGTCCAGGGTCCTGAGAGTAAAGATAATAAAAAGTTTTAGTGTTTGAAAGAGTTGATGTTAATAGATATATACTTGCCTTTATGGGCTTCTGTCGGTATGGTGGCAGTCGTCCATCGTCCCTCCCGTCCATGCAGCGTCTTCGTGGCAGTCGTCACTGCCTCTGGGGGACTTCACGCTCCATTTCTGCCCCCAGGATGATGATGTCCAGGGTCCTGAGAGTAAAGATAATAAAGAGTTTAGTGTTTGAAAGAGTTGATGTTAATAGATATATACTTGCCTTTATGGGCTTCTGTCGGTATGGTGGCAGTCGTCCATCGTCCCTCCCGTCCATGCAGCGTCTTCGTGGCAGTCGTCACTGCCTCTGGGGGACTTCACGCTCCATTTCTGCCCCCAGGATGATGATGTCCAGGGTCCTGAGAGTAAAGATAATAAAGAGTTTAGTGTTTGAAAGAGTTGATGTTAATAGATATATACTTGCCTTTATGGGCTTCTGTCGGTATGGTGGCAGTCGTCCATCGTCCCTCCCGTCCATGCAGCGTCTTCGTGGCAGTCGTCACTGCCTCTGGGGGACTTCACGCTCCATTTCTGCCCCCAGGATGATGATGTCCAGGGTCCTGAGAGTAAAGATAATAAAGAGTTTAGTGTTTGAAAGAGTTGATGTTAATAGATATATACTTGCCTTTATGGGCTTCTGTCGGTATGGTGGCAGTCGTCCATCGTCCCTCCCGTCCATGCAGCGTCTTCGTGGCAGTCGTCACTGCCTCTGGGGGACTTCACGGTCCACTTCTGCCCCCAGGATGATGATGTCCAGGGTCCTAAGTGTAAAGATAATAAAGAGTTTAGTGTTTGAAAGAGTTGATGTTAATAGATATATACTTGCCTTTATGGGCTTCTGTCGGTATGGTGGCAGTAGTCCATCGTCTCTCCCGTCCATGCAGCGTCTTCGTGGCAGTCGTCACTGCCTCTGGGGGACTTCACGCTCCATTTCTGCCCCCAGGATGATGATGTCCAGGGTCCTGAGAGTAAAGATAACAAAGAGTTTAGTGTTTGACAGAGTTGATGTTAATAGATATATACTTGCCTTTATGGGCTTCTGTCGGTATGGTGGCAGTCGTCCATCGTCCCTCCCGTCCATGCAGCGTCTTCGTGGCAGTCGTCACTGCCTCTGGGGGACTTCACGCTCCATTTCTGCCCCCAGGATGATGATGTCCAGGGTCCTGAGAGTAAAGATAATAAAGAGTTTAGTGTTTGAAAGAGTTGATGTTAATAGATATATACTTGCCTTTATGGGCTTCTGTCGGTATGGTGGCAGTCGTCCATCGTCCCTCCCGTCCATGCAGCGTCTTCGTGGCAGTCGTCACTGCCTCTGGGGGACTTCACGGTCCATTTCTGCCCCCAGGATGATGATGTCCAGGGTCCTGAGAGTAAAGATAATAAAGAGTTTAGTGTTTGAAAGAGTTGATGTTAATAGATATATACTTGCCTTTATGGGCTTCTGTCGGTATGGTGGCAGTCGTCCATCGTCCCTCCCGTCCATGCAGCGTCTTCGTGGCAGTCGTCACTGCCTCTGGGGGACTTCACGGTCCACTTCTGCCCCCAGGATGATGATGTCCAGGGTCCTAAGTGTAAAGATAATAAAGAGTTTAGTGTTTGAAAGAGTTGATGTTAATAGATATATACTTGCCTTTATGGGCTTCTGTCGGTATGGTGGCAGTCGTCCATCGTCCCTCCCGTCCATGCAGCGTCTTCGTGGCAGTCGTCACTGCCTCTGGGGGACTTCACGGTCCACTTCTGCCCCCAGGATGATGATGTCCAGGGTCCTGAGTGTAAAGATAATAAAGAGTTTAGTGTTTGAAAGAGTTGATGTTAATAGATATATACTTGCCTTTATGGGCTTCTGTCGGTATGGTGGCAGTCGTCCATCGTCTCTCCCGTCCATGCAGCGTCTTCGTGGCAGTCGTCACTGCCTCTGGGGGACTTCACGCTCCATTTCTGCCCCCAGGATGATGATGTCCAGGGTCCTGAGAGTAAAGATAATAAAGAGTTTAGTGTTTGAAAGAGTTGATGTTAATAGATATATACTTGCCTTTATGGGCTTCTGTCGGTATGGTGGCAGTCGTCCATCGTCCCTCCCGTCCATGCAGCGTCTTCGTGGCAGTCGTCACGGCCTCTGGGGGACTTCACGCTCCATTTCTGCCCCCAGGATGATGATGTCCAGGGTCCTGAGAGTAAAGATAATAAAGAGTTTAGTGTTTGAAAGAGTTGATGTTAATAGATATATACTTGCCTTTATGGGCTTCTGTCGGTATGGTGGCAGTCGTCCATCGTCCCTCCCGTCCATGCAGCGTCTTCGTGGCAGTCGTCACTGCCTCTGGGGGACTTCACGGTCCACTTCTGCCCCCAGGATGATGATGTCCAGGGTCCTAAGTGTAAAGATAATAAAGAGTTTAGTGTTTGAAAGAGTTGATGTTAATAGATATATACTTGCCTTTATGGGCTTCTGTCGGTATGGTGGCAGTCGTCCATCGTCCCTCCCGTCCATGCAGCGTCTTCGTGGCAGTCCTCACTGCCTCTGGGGGACTTCACGGTTCATTTCTGCTCCCAGGATGATGATGTCCATGGTCCTAAGTGTAAAGATAATAAAGAGTTTAGTGTTTGAAAGAGTTGATGTTAATAGATATATACTTGCCTTTATGGGCTTCTGTCGGTATGGTGGCAGTCGTCCATCGTCCGTCCCGTCCATGCAGCGTCTTCGTGGCAGTCGTCACTGCCTCTGGGGGACTTCACGGTCCATTTCTGCCCCCAGGATGATGATGTCCAGGGTCCTGAGAGTAAAGATAATAAAAAGTTTTAGTGTTTGAAAGAGTTGATGTTAATAGATATATACTTGCCTTTATGGGCTTCTGTCGGTATGGTGGCAGTCGTCCATCGTCCCTCCCGTCCATGCAGCGTCTTCGTGGCAGTCGTCACTGCCTCTGGGGGACTTCACGCTCCATTTCTGCCCCCAGGATGATGATGTCCAGGGTCCTGAGAGTAAAGATAATAAAGAGTTTAGTGTTTGAAAGAGTTGATGTTAATAGATATATACTTGCCTTTATGGGCTTCTGTCGGTATGGTGGCAGTCGTCCATCGTCCCTCCCGTCCATGCAGCGTCTTCGTGGCAGTCGTCACTGCCTCTGGGGGACTTCACGCTCCATTTCTGCCCCCAGGATGATGATGTCCAGGGTCCTGAGAGTAAAGATAATAAAGAGTTTAGTGTTTGAAAGAGTTGATGTTAATAGATATATACTTGCCTTTATGGGCTTCTGTCGGTATGGTGGCAGTCGTCCATCGTCCCTCCCGTCCATGCAGCGTCTTCGTGGCAGTCGTCACTGCCTCTGGGGGACTTCACGCTCCATTTCTGCCCCCAGGATGATGATGTCCAGGGTCCTGAGAGTAAAGATAATAAAGAGTTTAGTGTTTGAAAGAGTTGATGTTAATAGATATATACTTGCCTTTATGGGCTTCTGTCGGTATGGTGGCAGTCGTCCATCGTCCCTCCCGTCCATGCAGCGTCTTCGTGGCAGTCGTCACTGCCTCTGGGGGACTTCACGGTCCACTTCTGCCCCCAGGATGATGATGTCCAGGGTCCTAAGTGTAAAGATAATAAAGAGTTTAGTGTTTGAAAGAGTTGATGTTAATAGATATATACTTGCCTTTATGGGCTTCTGTCGGTATGGTGGCAGTAGTCCATCGTCTCTCCCGTCCATGCAGCGTCTTCGTGGCAGTCGTCACTGCCTCTGGGGGACTTCACGCTCCATTTCTGCCCCCAGGATGATGATGTCCAGGGTCCTGAGAGTAAAGATAATAAAGAGTTTAGTGTTTGACAGAGTTGATGTTAATAGATATATACTTGCCTTTATGGGCTTCTGTCGGTATGGTGGCAGTCGTCCATCGTCCCTCCCGTCCATGCAGCGTCTTCGTGGCAGTCGTCACTGCCTCTGGGGGACTTCACGCTCCATTTCTGCCCCCAGGATGATGATGTCCAGGGTCCTGAGAGTAAAGATAATAAAGAGTTTAGTGTTTGAAAGAGTTGATGTTAATAGATATATACTTGCCTTTATGGGCTTCTGTCGGTATGGTGGCAGTCGTCCATCGTCCCTCCCGTCCATGCAGCGTCTTCGTGGCAGTCGTCACTGCCTCTGGGGGACTTCACGGTCCATTTCTGCCCCCAGGATGATGATGTCCAGGGTCCTGAGAGTAAAGATAATAAAGAGTTTAGTGTTTGAAAGAGTTGATGTTAATAGATATATACTTGCCTTTATGGGCTTCTGTCGGTATGGTGGCAGTCGTCCATCGTCCCTCCCGTCCATGCAGCGTCTTCGTGGCAGTCGTCACTGCCTCTGGGGGACTTCACGGTCCACTTCTGCCCCCAGGATGATGATGTCCAGGGTCCTAAGTGTAAAGATAATAAAGAGTTTAGTGTTTGAAAGAGTTGATGTTAATAGATATATACTTGCCTTTATGGGCTTCTGTCGGTATGGTGGCAGTCGTCCATCGTCCCTCCCGTCCATGCAGCGTCTTCGTGGCAGTCGTCACTGCCTCTGGGGGACTTCACGGTCCACTTCTGCCCCCAGGATGATGATGTCCAGGGTCCTGAGTGTAAAGATAATAAAGAGTTTAGTGTTTGAAAGAGTTGATGTTAATAGATATATACTTGCCTTTATGGGCTTCTGTCGGTATGGTGGCAGTCGTCCATCGTCTCTCCCGTCCATGCAGCGTCTTCGTGGCAGTCGTCACTGCCTCTGGGGGACTTCACGCTCCATTTCTGCCCCCAGGATGATGATGTCCAGGGTCCTGAGAGTAAAGATAATAAAGAGTTTAGTGTTTGAAAGAGTTGATGTTAATAGATATATACTTGCCTTTATGGGCTTCTGTCGGTATGGTGGCAGTCGTCCATCGTCCCTCCCGTCCATGCAGCGTCTTCGTGGCAGTCGTCACGGCCTCTGGGGGACTTCACGCTCCATTTCTGCCCCCAGGATGATGATGTCCAGGGTCCTGAGAGTAAAGATAATAAAGAGTTTAGTGTTTGAAAGAGTTGATGTTAATAGATATATACTTGCCTTTATGGGCTTCTGTCGGTATGGTGGCAGTCGTCCATCGTCCCTCCCGTCCATGCAGCGTCTTCGTGGCAGTCGTCACTGCCTCTGGGGGACTTATCGCTCCATTTCTGCCCCCAGGATGATGATGTCCAGGGTCCTGAGAGTAAAGATAATAAAGAGTTTAGTGTTTGAAAGAGTTGATGTTAATAGATATATACTTGCCTTTATGGGCTTCTGTCGGTATGGTGGCAGTCGTCCATCGTCCCTCCCGTCCATGCAGCGTCTTCGTGGCAGTCGTCACTGCCTCTGGGGGACTTCACGCTCCATTTCTGCCCCCAGGATGATGATGTCCAGGGTCCTGAGAGTAAAGATAATAAAGAGTTTAGTGTTTGAAAGAGTTGATGTTAATAGATATATATACTTGCCTTTATGGGCTTCTGTCGGTATGGTGGCAGTCGTCCATCGTCCCTCCCGTCCATGCAGCGTCTTCGTGGCAGTCGTCACTGCCTCTGGGGGACTTCACGCTCCATTTCTGCCCCCAGGATGATGATGTCCAGGGTCCTGAGAGTAAAGATAATAAAGAGTTTAGTGTTTGAAAGAGTTGATGTTAATAGATATATACTTGCCTTTATGGGCTTCTGTCGGTATGGTGGCAGTCGTCCATCGTCCCTCCCGTCCATGCAGCGTCTTCGTGGCAGTCGTCACTGCCTCTGGGGGACTTCACGGTCCACTTCTGCCCCCAGGATGATGATGTCCAGGGTCCTAAGTGTAAAGATAATAAAGAGTTTAGTGTTTGAAAGAGTTGATGTTAATAGATATATACTTGCCTTTATGGGCTTCTGTCGGTATGGTGGCAGTCGTCCATCGTCTCTCCCGTCCATGCAGCGTCTTCGTGGCAGTCGTCACTGCCTCTGGGGGACTTCACGCTCCATTTCTGCCCCCAGGATGATGATGTCCAGGGTCCTGAGAGTAAAGATAATAAAGAGTTTAGTGTTTGACAGAGTTGATGTTAATAGATATATACTTGCCTTTATGGGCTTCTGTCGGTATGGTGGCAGTCGTCCATCGTCCCTCCCGTCCATGCAGCGTCTTCGTGGCAGTCGTCACTGCCTCTGGGGGACTTCACGCTCCATTTCTGCCCCCAGGATGATGATGTCCAGGGTCCTGAGAGTAAAGATAATAAAGAGTTTTAGTGTTTGAAAGAGTTGATGTTAATAGATATATATACTTGCCTTTATGGGCTTCTGTCGGTATGGTGGCAGTCGTCCATCGTCCCTCCCGTCCATGCAGCGTCTTCGTGGCAGTCGTCACTGCCTCTGGGGGACTTCACGGTCCACTTCTGCCCCCAGGATGATGATGTCCAGGGTCCTAAGTGTAAAGATAATAAAGAGTTTAGTGTTTGAAAGAGTTGATGTTAATAGATATATACTTGCCTTTATGGGCTTCTGTCGGTATGGTGGCAGTCGTCCATCGTCTCTCCCGTCCATGCAGCGTCTTCGTGGCAGTCGTCACTGCCTCTGGGGGACTTCACGCTCCATTTCTGCCCCCAGGATGATGATGTCCAGGGTCCTGAGAGTAAAGATAATAAAGAGTTTAGTGTTTGAAAGAGTTGATGTTAATAGATATATACTTGCCTTTATGGGCTTCTGTCGGTATGGTGGCAGTCGTCCATCGTCCCTCCCGTCCATGCAGCGTCTTCGTGGCAGTGGTCACGGCCTGTGGGGGACTTCACGCTCCATTTCTGCCCCCAGGATGATGATGTCCAGGGTCCTGAGAGTAAAGATAATAAAGAGTTTAGTGTTTGAAAGAGTTGATGTTAATAGATATATACTTGCCTTTATGGGCTTCTGTCGGTATGGTGGCAGTCGTCCATCGTCCCTCCCGTCCATGCAGCGTCTTCGTGGCAGTCGTCACTGCCTCTGGGGGACTTCACGCTCCATTTCTGCCCTCAGGATGATGATGTCCAGGGTCCTGAGAGTAAAGATAATAAAGAGTTTAGTGTTTGAAAGAGTTGATGTTAATATATATATATACTTGCCTTTATGGGCTTCTGTCGGTATGGTGGCAGTCGTCCATCGTCTCTCCCGTCCATGCAGCGTCTTCGTGGCAGTCGTCACTGCCTCTGGGGGACTTCACGCTCCATTTCTGCCCCCAGGATGATGATGTCCAGGGTCCTGAGAGTAAAGATAATAAAGAGTTTAGTGTTTGAAAGAGTTGATGTTAATAGATATATACTTGCCTTTATGGGCTTCTGTCGGTATGGTGGCAGTCGTCCATCGTCCCTCCCGTCCATGCAGCGTCTTCGTGGCAGTCGTCACGGCCTCTGGGGGACTTCACGCTCCATTTCTGCCCCCAGGATGATGATGTCCAGGGTCCTGAGAGTAAAGATAATAAAGAGTTTAGTGTTTGAAAGAGTTGATGTTAATAGATATATACTTGCCTTTATGGGCTTCTGTCGGTATGGTGGCAGTCGTCCATCGTCCCTCCCGTCCATGCAGCGTCTTCGTGGCAGTCGTCACTGCCTCTGGGGGACTTCACGCTCCATTTCTGCCCCCAGGATGATGATGTCCAGGGTCCTGAGAGTAAAGATAATAAAGAGTTTAGTGTTTGAAAGAGTTGATGTTAATAGATATATACTTGCCTTTATGGGCTTCTGTCGGTATGGTGGCAGTCGTCCATCGTCCCTCCCGTCCATGCAGCGTCTTCGTGGCAGTCGTCACTGCCTCTGGGGGACTTCACGCTCCATTTCTGCCCCCAGGATGATGATGTCCAGGGTCCTGAGAGTAAAGATAATAAAGAGTTTAGTGTTTGAAAGAGTTGATGTTAATAGATATATATACTTGCCTTTATGGGCTTCTGTCGGTATGGTGGCAGTCGTCCATCGTCCCTCCCGTCCATGCAGCGTCTTCGTGGCAGTCGTCACTGCCTCTGGGGGACTTCACGCTCCATTTCTGCCCCCAGGATGATGATGTCCAGGGTCCTGAGAGTAAAGATAATAAAGAGTTTAGTGTTTGAAAGAGTTGATGTTAATAGATATATACTTGCCTTTATGGGCTTCTGTCGGTATGGGGGCAGTCGTCCATCGTCCCTCCCGTCCATGCAGCGTCTTCGTGGCAGTCGTCACTGCCTCTGGGGGACTTCACGCTCCATTTCTGCCCCCAGGATGATGATGTCCAGGGTCCTGAGAGTAAAGATAATAAAGAGTTTAGTGTTTGAAAGAGTTGATGTTAATAGATATATATACTTGCCTTTATGGGCTTCTGTCGGTATGGTGGCAGTCGTCCATCGTCCCTCCCGTCCATGCAGCGTCTTCGTGGCAGTCGTCACTGCCTCTGGGGGACTTCACGCTCCATTTCTGCCCCCAGGATGATGATGTCCAGGGTCCTGAGAGTAAAGATAATAAAGAGTTTAGTGTTTGAAAGAGTTGATGTTAATAGATATATACTTGCCTTTATGGGCTTCTGTCGGTATGGTGGCAGTCGTCCATCGTCCCTCCCGTCCATGCAGCGTCTTCGTGGCAGTCGTCACTGCCTCTGGGGGACTTCACGGTCCACTTCTGCCCCCAGGATGATGATGTCCAGGGTCCTAAGTGTAAAGATAATAAAGAGTTTAGTGTTTGAAAGAGTTGATGTTAATAGATATATACTTGCCTTTATGGGCTTCTGTCGGTATGGTGGCAGTCGTCCATCGTCTCTCCCGTCCATGCAGCGTCTTCGTGGCAGTCGTCACTGCCTCTGGGGGACTTCACGCTCCATTTCTGCCCCCAGGATGATGATGTCCAGGGTCCTGAGAGTAAAGATAATAAAGAGTTTAGTGTTTGACAGAGTTGATGTTAATAGATATATACTTGCCTTTATGGGCTTCTGTCGGTATGGTGGCAGTCGTCCATCGTCCCTCTCGTCCATGCAGCGTCTTCGTGGCAGTCGTCACGGCCTCTGGGGGACTTCACGCTCCATTTCTGCCCCCAGGATGATGATGTCCAGGGTCCTGAGAGTAAAGATAATAAAGAGTTTAGTGTTTGAAAGAGTTGATGTTAATAGATATATACTTGCCTTTATGGGCTTCTGTCGGTATGGTGGCAGTCGTCCATCGTCCCTCCCGTCCATGCAGCGTCTTCGTGGCAGTCGTCACTGCCTCTGGGGGACTTCACGCTCCATTTCTGCCCCCAGGATGATGATGTCCAGGGTCCTGAGAGTAAAGATAATAAAGAGTTTAGTGTTTGAAAGAGTTGATGTTAATATATATATACTTGCCTTTATGGGCTTCTGTCGGTATGGTGGCAGTCGTCCATCGTCCCTCCCGTCCATGCAGCGTCTTCGTGGCAGTGGTCACGGCCTGTGGGGGACTTCACGCTCCATTTCTGCCCCCAGGATGATGATGTCCAGGGTCCTGAGAGTAAAGATAATAAAGAGTTTAGTGTTTGAAAGAGTTGATGTTAATAGATATATACTTGCCTTTATGGGCTTCTGTCGGTATGGTGGCAGTCGTCCATCGTCCCTCCCGTCCATGCAGCGTCTTCGTGGCAGTCGTCACTGCCTCTGGGGGACTTCACGCTCCATTTCTGCCCTCAGGATGATGATGTCCAGGGTCCTGAGAGTAAAGATAATAAAGAGTTTAGTGTTTGAAAGAGTTGATGTTAATAGATATATACTTGCCTTTATGGGCTTCTGTCGGTATGGTGGCAGTCGTCCATCGTCCCTCCCGTCCATGCAGCGTCTTCGTGGCAGTCGTCACGGCCTCTGGGGGACTTCACGCTCCATTTCTGCCCCCAGGATGATGATGTCCAGGGTCCTGAGAGTAAAGATAATAAAGAGTTTAGTGTTTGAAAGAGTTGATGTTAATAGATATATACTTGCCTTTATGGGCTTCTGTCGGTATGGTGGCAGTCGTCCATCGTCCCTCCCGTCCATGCAGCGTCTTCGTGGCAGTCGTCACTGCCTCTGGGGGACTTCACGCTCCATTTCTGCCCCCAGGATGATGATGTCCAGGGTCCTGAGAGTAAAGATAATAAAGAGTTTAGTGTTTGAAAGAGTTGATGTTAATAGATATATACTTGCCTTTATGGGCTTCTGTCGGTATGGTGGCAGTCGTCCATCGTCCCTCCCGTCCATGCAGCGTCTTCGTGGCAGTCGTCACTGCCTCTGGGGGACTTCACGCTCCATTTCTGCCCCCAGGATGATGATGTCCAGGGTCCTGAGAGTAAAGATAATAAAGAGTTTAGTGTTTGAAAGAGTTGATGTTAATAGATATATATACTTGCCTTTATGGGCTTCTGTCGGTATGGTGGCAGTCGTCCATCGTCCCTCCCGTCCATGCAGCGTCTTCGTGGCAGTCGTCACTGCCTCTGGGGGACTTCACGCTCCATTTCTGCCCCCAGGATGATGATGTCCAGGGTCCTGAGAGTAAAGATAATAAAGAGTTTAGTGTTTGAAAGAGTTGATGTTAATAGATATATACTTGCCTTTATGGGCTTCTGTCGGTATGGTGGCAGTCGTCCATCGTCCCTCCCGTCCATGCAGCGTCTTCGTGGCAGTGGTCACGGCCTGTGGGGGACTTCACGCTCCATTTCTGCCCCCAGGATGATGATGTCCAGGGTCCTGAGAGTAAAGATAATAAAGAGTTTAGTGTTTGAAAGAGTTGATGTTAATAGATATATACTTGCCTTTATGGGCTTCTGTCGGTATGGTGGCAGTCGTCCATCGTCCCTCCCGTCCATGCAGCGTCTTCGTGGCAGTCGTCACTGCCTCTGGGGGACTTCACGCTCCATTTCTGCCCTCAGGATGATGATGTCCAGGGTCCTGAGAGTAAAGATAATAAAGAGTTTAGTGTTTGAAAGAGTTGATGTTAATAGATATATACTTGCCTTTATGGGCTTCTGTCGGTATGGTGGCAGTCGTCCATCGTCCCTCCCGTCCATGCAGCGTCTTCGTGGCAGTCGTCACGGCCTCTGGGGGACTTCACGCTCCATTTCTGCCCCCAGGATGATGATGTCCAGGGTCCTGAGAGTAAAGATAATAAAGAGTTTAGTGTTTGAAAGAGTTGATGTTAATAGATATATACTTGCCTTTATGGGCTTCTGTCGGTATGGTGGCAGTCGTCCATCGTCCCTCCCGTCCATGCAGCGTCTTCGTGGCAGTCGTCACTGCCTCTGGGGGACTTCACGCTCCATTTCTGCCCCCAGGATGATGATGTCCAGGGTCCTGAGAGTAAAGATAATAAAGAGTTTAGTGTTTGAAAGAGTTGATGTTAATAGATATATACTTGCCTTTATGGGCTTCTGTCGGTATGGTGGCAGTCGTCCATCGTCCCTCCCGTCCATGCAGCGTCTTCGTGGCAGTCGTCACTGCCTCTGGGGGACTTCACGCTCCATTTCTGCCCCCAGGATGATGATGTCCAGGGTCCTGAGAGTAAAGATAATAAAGAGTTTAGTGTTTGAAAGAGTTGATGTTAATAGATATATATACTTGCCTTTATGGGCTTCTGTCGGTATGGTGGCAGTCGTCCATCGTCCCTCCCGTCCATGCAGCGTCTTCGTGGCAGTCGTCACTGCCTCTGGGGGACTTCACGCTCCATTTCTGCCCCCAGGATGATGATGTCCAGGGTCCTGAGAGTAAAGATAATAAAGAGTTTAGTGTTTGAAAGAGTTGATGTTAATAGATATATACTTGCCTTTATGGGCTTCTGTCGGTATGGTGGCAGTCGTCCATCGTCCCTCCCGTCCATGCAGCGTCTTCGTGGCAGTCGTCACTGCCTCTGGGGGACTTCACGCTCCATTTCTGCCCCCAGGATGATGATGTCCAGGGTCCTGAGAGTAAAGATAATAAAGAGTTTAGTGTTTGAAAGAGTTGATGTTAATAGATATATATACTTGCCTTTATGGGCTTCTGTCGGTATGGTGGCAGTCGTCCATCGTCCCTCCCGTCCATGCAGCGTCTTCGTGGCAGTCGTCACTGCCTCTGGGGGACTTCACGCTCCATTTCTGCCCCCAGGATGATGATGTCCAGGGTCCTGAGAGTAAAGATAATAAAGAGTTTAGTGTTTGAAAGAGTTGATGTTAATAGATATATACTTGCCTTTATGGGCTTCTGTCGGTATGGTGGCAGTCGTCCATCGTCCCTCCCGTCCATGCAGCGTCTTCGTGGCAGTCGTCACTGCCTCTGGGGGACTTCACGGTCCACTTCTGCCCCCAGGATGATGATGTCCAGGGTCCTAAGTGTAAAGATAATAAAGAGTTTAGTGTTTGAAAGAGTTGATGTTAATAGATATATACTTGCCTTTATGGGCTTCTGTCGGTATGGTGGCAGTCGTCCATCGTCTCTCCCGTCCATGCAGCGTCTTCGTGGCAGTCGTCACTGCCTCTGGGGGACTTCACGCTCCATTTCTGCCCCCAGGATGATGATGTCCAGGGTCCTGAGAGTAAAGATAATAAAGAGTTTAGTGTTTGACAGAGTTGATGTTAATAGATATATACTTGCCTTTATGGGCTTCTGTCGGTATGGTGGCAGTCGTCCATCGTCCCTCTCGTCCATGCAGCGTCTTCGTGGCAGTCGTCACGGCCTCTGGGGGACTTCACGCTCCATTTCTGCCCCCAGGATGATGATGTCCAGGGTCCTGAGAGTAAAGATAATAAAGAGTTTAGTGTTTGAAAGAGTTGATGTTAATAGATATATACTTGCCTTTATGGGCTTCTGTCGGTATGGTGGCAGTCGTCCATCGTCCCTCCCGTCCATGCAGCGTCTTCGTGGCAGTCGTCACTGCCTCTGGGGGACTTCACGCTCCATTTCTGCCCCCAGGATGATGATGTCCAGGGTCCTGAGAGTAAAGATAATAAAGAGTTTAGTGTTTGAAAGAGTTGATGTTAATAGATATATACTTGCCTTTATGGGCTTCTGTCGGTATGGTGGCAGTCGTCCATCGTCCCTCCCGTCCATGCAGCGTCTTCGTGGCAGTCGTCACTGCCTCTGGGGGACTTCACGCTCCATTTCTGCCCCCAGGATGATGATGTCCAGGGTCCTGAGAGTAAAGATAATAAAGAGTTTAGTGTTTGAAAGAGTTGATGTTAATAGATATATATACTTGCCTTTATGGGCTTCTGTCGGTATGGTGGCAGTCGTCCATCGTCCCTCCCGTCCATGCAGCGTCTTCGTGGCAGTCGTCACTGCCTCTGGGGGACTTCACGCTCCATTTCTGCCCCCAGGATGATGATGTCCAGGGTCCTGAGAGTAAAGATAATAAAGAGTTTAGTGTTTGAAAGAGTTGATGTTAATAGATATATACTTGCCTTTATGGGCTTCTGTCGGTATGGTGGCAGTCGTCCATCGTCCCTCCCGTCCATGCAGCGTCTTCGTGGCAGTCGTCACTGCCTCTGGGGGACTTCACGCTCCATTTCTGCCCCCAGGATGATGATGTCCAGGGTCCTGAGAGTAAAGATAATAAAGAGTTTAGTGTTTGAAAGAGTTGATGTTAATAGATATATATACTTGCCTTTATGGGCTTCTGTCGGTATGGTGGCAGTCGTCCATCGTCCCTCCCGTCCATGCAGCGTCTTCGTGGCAGTCGTCACTGCCTCTGGGGGACTTCACGCTCCATTTCTGCCCCCAGGATGATGATGTCCAGGGTCCTGAGAGTAAAGATAATAAAGAGTTTAGTGTTTGAAAGAGTTGATGTTAATAGATATATACTTGCCTTTATGGGCTTCTGTCGGTATGGTGGCAGTCGTCCATCGTCCCTCCCGTCCATGCAGCGTCTTCGTGGCAGTCGTCACTGCCTCTGGGGGACTTCACGGTCCACTTCTGCCCCCAGGATGATGATGTCCAGGGTCCTAAGTGTAAAGATAATAAAGAGTTTAGTGTTTGAAAGAGTTGATGTTAATAGATATATACTTGCCTTTATGGGCTTCTGTCGGTATGGTGGCAGTCGTCCATCGTCTCTCCCGTCCATGCAGCGTCTTCGTGGCAGTCGTCACTGCCTCTGGGGGACTTCACGCTCCATTTCTGCCCCCAGGATGATGATGTCCAGGGTCCTGAGAGTAAAGATAATAAAGAGTTTAGTGTTTGACAGAGTTGATGTTAATAGATATATACTTGCCTTTATGGGCTTCTGTCGGTATGGTGGCAGTCGTCCATCGTCCCTCTCGTCCATGCAGCGTCTTCGTGGCAGTCGTCACGGCCTCTGGGGGACTTCACGCTCCATTTCTGCCCCCAGGATGATGATGTCCAGGGTCCTGAGAGTAAAGATAATAAAGAGTTTAGTGTTTGAAAGAGTTGATGTTAATAGATATATACTTGCCTTTATGGGCTTCTGTCGGTATGGTGGCAGTCGTCCATCGTCCCTCCCGTCCATGCAGCGTCTTCGTGGCAGTCGTCACTGCCTCTGGGGGACTTCACGGTCCATTTCTGCCCCCAGGATGATGATGTCCAGGGTCCTGAGAGTAAAGATAATAAAGAGTTTAGTGTTTGAAAGAGTTGATGTTAATAGATATATACTTGCCTCTATGGGCTTCTGTCGGTATGGTGGCAGTCGTCCATCGTCCCTCCCGTCCATGCAGCGTCTTCGTGGCAGTCGTCACTGCCTCTGGGGGACTTCACGCTCCATTTCTGCCCCCAGGATGATGATGTCCAGGGTCCTGAGAGTAAAGATAATAAAGAGTTTAGTGTTTGAAAGAGTTGATGTTAATAGATATATATACTTGCCTTTATGGGCTTCTGTCGGTATGGTGGCAGTCGTCCATCGTCCCTCCCGTCCATGCAGCGTCTTCGTGGCAGTCGTCACTGCCTCTGGGGGACTTCACGGTCCATTTCTGCCCCCAGGATGATGATGTCCAGGGTCCTGAGAGTAAAGATAATAAAGAGTTTAGTGTTTGAAAGAGTTGATGTTAATAGATATATACTTGCCTTTATGGGCTTCTGTCGGTATGGTGGCAGTCGTCCATCGTCCCTCCCGTCCATGCAGCGTCTTCGTGGCAGTCGTCACTGCCTCTGGGGGACTTCACGGTCCACTTCTGCCCCCAGGATGATGATGTCCAGGGTCCTAAGTGTAAAGATAATAAAGAGTTTAGTGTTTGAAAGAGTTGATGTTAATAGATATATACTTGCCTTTATGGGCTTCTGTCGGTATGGTGGCAGTCGTCCATCGTCTCTCCCGTCCATGCAGCGTCTTCGTGGCAGTCGTCACTGCCTCTGGGGGACTTCACGCTCCATTTCTGCCCCCAGGATGATGATGTCCAGGGTCCTGAGAGTAAAGATAATAAAGAGTTTAGTGTTTGACAGAGTTGATGTTAATAGATATATACTTGCCTTTATGGGCTTCTGTCGGTATGGTGGCAGTCGTCCATCGTCCCTCCCGTCCATGCAGCGTCTTCGTGGCAGTCGTCACTGCCTCTGGGGGACTTCACGCTCCATTTCTGCCCCCAGGATGATGATGTCCAGGGTCCTGAGAGTAAAGATAATAAAAAGTTTTAGTGTTTGAAAGAGTTGATGTTAATAGATATATACTTGCCTTTATGGGCTTCTGTCGGTATGGTGGCAGTCGTCCATCGTCCCTCCCGTCCATGCAGCGTCTTCGTGGCAGTCGTCACTGCCTCTGGGGGACTTCACGCTCCATTTCTGCCCCCAGGATGATGATGTCCAGGGTCCTGAGAGTAAAGATAATAAAGAGTTTAGTGTTTGAAAGAGTTGATGTTAATAGATATATACTTGCCTTTATGGGCTTCTGTCGGTATGGTGGCAGTCGTCCATCGTCCCTCCCGTCCATGCAGCGTCTTCGTGGCAGTCGTCACTGCCTCTGGGGGACTTCACGCTCCATTTCTGCCCCCAGGATGATGATGTCCAGGGTCCTGAGAGTAAAGATAATAAAGAGTTTAGTGTTTGAAAGAGTTGATGTTAATAGATATATACTTGCCTTTATGGGCTTCTGTCGGTATGGTGGCAGTCGTCCATCGTCTCTCCCGTCCATGCAGCGTCTTCGTGGCAGTCGTCACTGCCTCTGGGGGACTTCACGCTCCATTTCTGCCCCCAGGATGATGATGTCCAGGGTCCTGAGAGTAAAGATAATAAAGAGTTTAGTGTTTGAAAGAGTTGATGTTAATAGATATATACTTGCCTTTATGGGCTTCTGTCGGTATGGTGGCAGTCGTCCATCGTCCCTCCCGTCCATGCAGCGTCTTCGTGGCAGTCGTCACGGCCTCTGGGGGACTTCACGCTCCATTTCTGCCCCCAGGATGATGATGTCCAGGGTCCTGAGAGTAAAGATAATAAAGAGTTTAGTGTTTGAAAGAGTTGATGTTAATAGATATACATACTTGCCTTTATGGGCTTCTGTCGGTATGGTGGCAGTCGTCCATAGTCCCTCCCGTCCATGCAGCGTCTTCGTGGCAGTCGTCACTGCCTCTGGGGGACTTCACGCTCCATTTCTGCCCCCAGGATGATGATGTCCAGGGTCCTGAGAGTAAAGATAATAAAGAGTTTAGTGTTTGAAAGAGTTGATGTTAATAGATATATACTTGCCTCTATGGGCTTCTGTCGGTATGGTGGCAGTCGTCCATCGTCCCTCCCGTCCATGCAGCGTCTTCGTGGCAGTCGTCACTGCCTCTGGGGGACTTCACGGTCCACTTCTGCCCCCAGGATGATGATGTCCAGGGTCCTGAGAGTAAAGATAATAAAGAGTTTAGTGTTTGAAAGAGTTGATGTTAATAGATATATATACTTGCCTTTATGGGCTTCTGTCGGTATGGTGGCAGTCGTCCATCGTCTCTCCCGTCCATGCAGCGTCTTCGTGGCAGTCGTCACTGCCTCTGGGGGACTTCACGGTCCATTTCTGCCCCCAGGATGATGATGTCCAGGGTCCTGAGAGTAAAGATAATAAAGAGTTTAGTGTTTGAAAGAGTTGATGTTAATAGATATATACTTGCCTTTATGGGCTTCTGTCGGTATGGTGGCAGTCGTCCATCGTCCCTCCCGTCCATGCAGCGTCTTCGTGGCAGTCGTCACTGCCTATGGGGGACTTCACGGTCCACTTCTGCCCCCAGGATGATGATGTCCAGGGTCCTAAGTGTAAAGATAATAAAGAGTTTAGTGTTTGAAAGAGTTGATGTTAATAGATATATACTTGCCTTTATGGGCTTCTGTCGGTATGGTGGCAGTCGTCCATCGTCTCTCCCGTCCATGCAGCGTCTTCGTGGCAGTCGTCACTGCCTCTGGGGGACTTCACGCTCCATTTCTGCCCCCAGGATGATGATGTCCAGGGTCCTGAGAGTAAAGATAATAAAGAGTTTAGTGTTTGAAAGAGTTGATGTTAATAGATATACATACTTGCCTTTATGGGCTTCTGTCGGTATGGTGGCAGTCGTCCATAGTCCTTCCCGTCCATGCAGCGTCTTCGTGGCAGTCGTCACTGCCTCTGGGGGACTTCACGCTCCATTTCTGCCCCCAGGATGATGATGTCCAGGGTCCTGAGAGTAAAGATTATAAAGAGTTTAGTGTTTGAAAGAGTTGATGTTAATAGATATATACTTGCCTCTATGGGCTTCTGTCGGTATGGTGGCAGTCGTCCATCGTCCCTCCCGTCCATGCAGCGTCTTCGTGGCAGTCGTCACTGCCTCTGGGGGACTTCACGGTCCACTTCTGCCCCCAGGATGATGATGTCCAGGGTCCTGAGAGTAAAGATAATAAAGAGTTTAGTGTTTGAAAGAGTTGATGTTAATAGATATATATACTTGCCTTTATGGGCTTCTGTCGGTATGGTGGCAGTCGTCCATCGTCTCTCCCGTCCATGCAGCGTCTTCGTGGCAGTCGTCACTGCCTCTGGGGGACTTCACGGTCCATTTCTGCCCCCAGGATGATGATGTCCAGGGTCCTGAGAGTAAAGATAATAAAGAGTTTAGTGTTTGAAAGAGTTGATGTTAATAGATATATACTTGCCTCTATGGGCTTCTGTCGGTATGGTGGCAGTCGTCCATCGTCCCTCCCGTCCATGCAGCGTCTTCGTGGCAGTCGTCACTGCCTCTGGGGGACTTCACGGTCCACTTCTGCCCCCAGGATGATGATGTCCAGGGTCCTGAGAGTAAAGATAATAAAGAGTTTAGTGTTTGAAAGAGTTGATGTTAATAGATATATATACTTGCCTTTATGGGCTTCTGTCGGTATGGTGGCAGTCGTCCATCGTCTCTCCCGTCCATGCAGCGTCTTCGTGGCAGTCGTCACTGCCTCTGGGGGACTTCACGGTCCATTTCTGCCCCCAGGATGATGATGTCCAGGGTCCTGAGAGTAAAGATAATAAAGAGTTTAGTGTTTGAAAGAGTTGATGTTAATAGATATATACTTGCCTTTATGGGCTTCTGTCGGTATGGTGGCAGTCGTCCATCGTCCCTCCCGTCCATGCAGCGTCTTCGTGGCAGTCGTCACTGCCTCTGGGGGACTTCACGGTCCACTTCTGCCCCCAGGATGATGATGTCCAGGGTCCTAAGTGTAAAGATAATAAAGAGTTTAGTGTTTGAAAGAGTTGATGTTAATAGATATATACTTGCCTTTATGGGCTTCTGTCGGTATGGTGGCAGTCGTCCATCGTCTCTCCCGTCCATGCAGCGTCTTCGTGGCAGTCGTCACTGCCTCTGGGGGACTTCACGCTCCATTTCTGCCCCCAGGATGATGATGTCCAGGGTCCTGAGAGTAAAGATAATAAAGAGTTTAGTGTTTGAAAGAGTTGATGTTAATAGATATACATACTTGCCTTTATGGGCTTCTGTCGGTATGGTGGCAGTCGTCCATAGTCGCTCCCGTCCATGCAGCGTCTTCGTGGCAGTCGTCACTGCCTCTGGGGGACTTCACGCTCCATTTCTGCCCCCAGGATGATGATGTCCAGGGTCCTGAGAGTAAAGATAATAAAGAGTTTAGTGTTTGAAAGAGTTGATGTTAATAGATATATACTTGCCTCTATGGGCTTCTGTCGGTATGGTGGCAGTCGTCCATCGTCCCTCCCGTCCATGCAGCGTCTTCGTGGCAGTCGTCACTGCCTCTGGGGGACTTCACGGTCCACTTCTGCCCCCAGGATGATGATGTCCAGGGTCCTGAGAGTAAAGATAATAAAGAGTTTAGTGTTTGAAAGAGTTGATGTTAATAGATATATATACTTGCCTTTATGGGCTTCTGTCGGTATGGTGGCAGTCGTCCATCGTCTCTCCCGTCCATGCAGCGTCTTCGTGGCAGTCGTCACTGCCTCTGGGGGACTTCACGGTCCATTTCTGCCCCCAGGATGATGATGTCCAGGGTCCTGAGAGTAAAGATAATAAAGAGTTTAGTGTTTGAAAGAGTTGATGTTAATAGATATATACTTGCCTTTATGGGCTTCTGTCGGTATGGTGGCAGTCGTCCATCGTCCCTCCCGTCCATGCAACGTCTTCGTGGCAGTCGTCACTGCCTCTGGGGGACTTCACGGTCCACTTCTGCCCCCAGGATGATGATGTCCAGGGTCCTAAGTGTAAAGATAGTAAAGAGTTTAGTGTTTGAAAGAGTTGATGTTAATAGATATATACTTGCCTTTATGGGCTTCTGTCGGTATGGTGGCAGTCGTCCATCGTCTCTCCCGTCCATGCAGCGTCTTCGTGGCAGTCGTCACTGCCTCTGGGGGACTTCACGCTCCATTTCTGCCCCCAGGATGATGATGTCCAGGGTCCTGAGAGTAAAGATAATAAAGAGTTTAGTGTTTGAAAGAGTTGATGTTAATAGATATATACTTGCCTTTATGGGCTTCTGTCGGTATGGTGGCAGTCGTCCATCGTCCCTCCCGTCCATGCAGCGTCTTCGTGGCAGTCGTCACTGCCTCTGGGGGACTTCACGCTCCATTTCTGCCCCCAGGATGATGATGTCCAGGGTCCTGAGAGTAAAGATAATAAAGAGTTTAGTGTTTGAAAGAGTTGATGTTAATAGATATATACTTGCCTTTATGGGCTTCTGTCGGTATGGTGGCAGTCGTCCATCGTCTCTCCCGTCCATGCAGCGTCTTCGTGGCAGTCGTCACTGCCTCTGGGGGACTTCACGCTCCATTTCTGCCCCCAGGATGATGATGTCCAGGGTCCTGAGAGTAAAGATAATAAAGAGTTTAGTGTTTGAAAGAGTTGATGTTAATAGATGTATACTTGCCTTTATGGGCTTCTGTCGGTATGGTGGCAGTCGTCCATCGTCCCTCCCGTCCATGCAGCGTCTTCGTGGCAGTCGTCACTGCCTCTGGGGGACTTCACGCTCCATTTCTGCCCCCAGGATGATGATGTCCAGGGTCCTGAGAGTAAAGATAATAAAGAGTTTAGTGTTTGAAAGAGTTGATGTGAATAGATATACATACTTGCCTTTATGGGCTTCTGTCGGTATGGTGGCAGTCGTCCATAGTCCCTCCCGTCCATGCAGCGTCTTCGTGGCAGTCGTCACTGCCTCTGGGGGACTTCACGCTCCATTTCTGCCCCCAGGATGATGATGTCCAGGGTCCTGAGAGTAAAGATAATAAAGAGTTTAGTGTTTGAAAGAGTTGATGTTAATAGATATATACTTGCCTTTATGGGCTTCTGTCGGTATGGTGGCAGTCGTCCATCGTCCCTCCCGTCCATGCAGCGTCTTCGTGGCAGTCGTCACTGCCTCTGGGGGACTTCACGGTCCATTTCTGCCCCCAGGATGATGATGTCCAGGGTCCTGAGAGTAAAGATAATAAAGAGTTTAGTGTTTGAAAGAGTTGATGTTAATAGATATATACTTGCCTTTATGGGCTTCTGTCGGTATGGTGGCAGTCGTCCATCGTCTCTCCCGTCCATGCAGCGTCTTCGTGGCAGTCGTCACTGCCTCTGGGGGACTTCACGCTCCATTTCTGCCCCCAGGATGATGATGTCCAGGGTCCTGAGAGTAAAGATAATAAAGAGTTTAGTGTTTGAAAGAGTTGATGTTAATAGATGTATACTTGCCTTTATGGGCTTCTGTCGGTATGGTGGCAGTCGTCCATCGTCCCTCCCGTCCATGCAGCGTCTTCGTGGCAGTCGTCACTGCCTCTGGGGGACTTCACGCTCCATTTCTGCCCCCAGGATGATGATGTCCAGGGTCCTGAGAGTAAAGATAATAAAGAGTTTAGTGTTTGAAAGAGTTGATGTGAATAGATATACATACTTGCCTTTATGGGCTTCTGTCGGTATGGTGGCAGTCGTCCATAGTCCCTCCCGTCCATGCAGCGTCTTCGTGGCAGTCGTCACTGCCTCTGGGGGACTTCACGCTCCATTTCTGCCCCCAGGATGATGATGTCCAGGGTCCTGAGAGTAAAGATAATAAAGAGTTTAGTGTTTGAAAGAGTTGATGTTAATAGATATATACTTGCCTTTATGGGCTTCTGTCGGTATGGTGGCAGTCGTCCATCGTCCCTCCCGTCCATGCAGCGTCTTCGTGGCAGTCGTCACTGCCTCTGGGGGACTTCACGGTCCATTTCTGCCCCCAGGATGATGATGTCCAGGGTCCTGAGAGTAAAGATAATAAAGAGTTTAGTGTTTGAAAGAGTTGATGTTAATAGATATATACTTGCCTTTATGGGCTTCTGTCGGTATGGTGGCAGTCGTCCATCGTCCCTCCCGTCCATGCAGCGTCTTCGTGGCAGTCGTCACTGCCTCTGGGGGACTTCACGCTCCATTTCTGCCCCCAGGATGATGATGTCCAGGGTCCTGAGAGTAAAGATAATAAAGAGTTTAGTGTTTGAAAGAGTTGATGTTAATAGATATATACTTGCCTTTATGGGCTTCTGTCGGTATGGTGGCAGTCGTCCATCGTCTCTCCCGTCCATGCAGCGTCTTCGTGGCAGTCGTCACTGCCTCTGGGGGACTTCACGCTCCATTTCTGCCCCCAGGATGATGATGTCCAGGGTCCTGAGAGTAAAGATAATAAAGAGTTTAGTGTTTGAAAGAGTTGATGTTAATAGATATATACTTGCCTTTATGGGCTTCTGTCGGTATGGTGGCAGTCGTCCATCGTCCCTCCCGTCCATGCAGCGTCTTCGTGGCAGTCGTCACTGCCTCTGGGGGACTTCACGCTCCATTTCTGCCCCCAGGATGATGATGTCCAGGGTCCTGAGAGTAAAGATAATAAAGAGTTTAGTGTTTGAAAGAGTTGATGTTAATAGATATATACTTGCCTTTATGGGCTTCTGTCGGTATGGTGGCAGTCGTCCATCGTCTCTCCCGTCCATGCAGCGTCTTCGTGGCAGTCGTCACTGCCTCTGGGGGACTTCACGCTCCATTTCTGCCCCCAGGATGATGATGTCCAGGGTCCTGAGAGTAAAGATAATAAAGAGTTTAGTGTTTGAAAGAGTTGATGTTAATAGATATATACTTGCCTTTATGGGCTTCTGTCGGTATGGTGGCAGTCGTCCATCGTCCCTCCCGTCCATGCAGCGTCTTCGTGGCAGTCGTCACTGCCTCTGGGGGACTTCACGCTCCATTTCTGCCCCCAGGATGATGATGTCCAGGGTCCTGAGAGTAAAGATAATAAAGAGTTTAGTGTTTGAAAGAGTTGATGTGAATAGATATACATACTTGCCTTTATGGGCTTCTGTCGGTATGGTGGCAGTCGTCCATAGTCCCTCCCGTCCATGCAGCGTCTTCGTGGCAGTCGTCACTGCCTCTGGGGGACTTCACGCTCCATTTCTGCCCCCAGGATGATGATGTCCAGGGTCCTGAGAGTAAAGATAATAAAGAGTTTAGTGTTTGAAAGAGTTGATGTTAATAGATATATACTTGCCTTTATGGGCTTCTGTCGGTATGGTGGCAGTCGTCCATCGTCCCTCCCGTCCATGCAGCGTCTTCGTGGCAGTCGTCACTGCCTCTGGGGGACTTCACGGTCCACTTCTGCCCCCAGGATGATGATGTCCAGGGTCCTGAGAGTAAAGATAATAAAAAGTTTTAGTGTTTGAAAGAGTTGATGTTAATAGATATATACTTGCCTTTATGGGCTTCTGTCGGTATGGTGGCAGTCGTCCATCGTCCCTCCCGTCCATGCAGCGTCTTCGTGGCAGTCGTCACTGCCTCTGGGGGACTTCACGCTCCATTTCTGCCCCCAGGATGATGATGTCCAGGGTCCTGAGAGTAAAGATAATAAAGAGTTTAGTGTTTGAAAGAGTTGATGTTAATAGATATATACTTGCCTTTATGGGCTTCTGTCGGTATGGTGGCAGTCGTCCATCGTCCCTCCCGTCCATGCAGCGTCTTCGTGGCAGTCGTCACTGCCTCTGGGGGACTTCACGCTCCATTTCTGCCCCCAGGATGATGATGTCCAGGGTCCTGAGAGTAAAGATAATAAAGAGTTTAGTGTTTGACAGAGTTGATGTTAATAGATATATACTTGCCTTTATGGGCTTCTGTCGGTATGGTGGCAGTCGTCCATCGTCCCTCCCGTCCATGCAGCGTCTTCGTGGCAGTCGTCACTGCCTCTGGGGGACTTCACGGTCCATTTCTGCCCCCAGGATGATGATGTCCAGGGTCCTGAGAGTAAAGATAATAAAGAGTTTAGTGTTTGAAAGAGTTGATGTTAATAGATATATACTTGCCTTGATGGGCTTCTGTCGGTATGGTGGCAGTCGTCCATCGTCCCTCCCGTCCATGCAGCGTCTTCGTGGCAGTCGTCACTGCCTCTGGGGGACTTCACGCTCCATTTCTGCCCCCAGGATGATGATGTCCAGGGTCCTGAGAGTAAAGATAATAAAGAGTTTAGTGTTTGAAAGAGTTGATGTTAATAGATATATACTTGCCTTTATGGGCTTCTGTCGGTATGGTGGCAGTCGTCCATCGTCTCTCCCGTCCATGCAGCGTCTTCGTGGCAGTCGTCACTGCCTCTGGGGGACTTCACGCTCCATTTCTGCCCCCAGGATGATGATGTCCAGGGTCCTGAGAGTAAAGATAATAAAGAGTTTAGTGTTTGAAAGAGTTGATGTTAATAGATATATACTTGCCTTTATGGGCTTCTGTCGGTATGGTGGCAGTCGTCCATCGTCCCTCCCGTCCATGCAGCGTCTTTGTGGCAGTCGTCACTGCCTCTGGGGGACTTCACGCTCCATTTCTGCCCCCAGGATGATGATGTCCAGGGTCCTGAGAGTAAAGATAATAAAGAGTTTAGTGTTTGACAGAGTTGATGTTAATAGATATATACTTGCCTTTATGGGCTTCTGTCGGTATGGTGGCAGTCGTCCATCGTCCCTCCCGTCCATGCAGCGTCTTCGTGGCAGTCGTCACTGCCTCTGGGGGACTTCACGCTCCATTTCTGCCCCCAGGATGATGATGTCCAGGGTCCTGAGAGTAAAGATAATAAAGAGTTTAGTGTTTGAAAGAGTTGATGTTAATAGATATATACTTGCCTTGATGGGCTTCTGTCGGTATGGTGGCAGTCGTCCATCGTCCCTCCCGTCCATGCAGCGTCTTCGTGGCAGTCGTCACTGCCTCTGGGGGACTTCACGCTCCATTTCTGCCCCCAGGATGATGATGTCCAGGGTCCTGAGAGTAAAGATAATAAAGAGTTTAGTGTTTGAAAGAGTTGATGTTAATAGATATATACTTGCCTTTATGGGCTTCTGTCGGTATGGTGGCAGTCGTCCATCGTCTCTCCCGTCCATGCAGCGTCTTCGTGGCAGTCGTCACTGCCTCTGGGGGACTTCACGCTCCATTTCTGCCCCCAGGATGATGATGTCCAGGGTCCTGAGAGTAAAGATAATAAAGAGTTTAGTGTTTGAAAGAGTTGATGTTAATAGATATATACTTGCCTTTATGGGCTTCTGTCGGTATGGTGGCAGTCGTCCATCGTCCCTCCCGTCCATGCAGCGTCTTCGTGGCAGTCGTCACTGCCTCTGGGGGACTTCACGGTCCATTTCTGCCCCCAGGATGATGATGTCCAGGGTCCTGAGAGTAAAGATAATAAAGAGTTTAGTGTTTGAAAGAGTTGATGTTAATAGATATCCATACTTGCCTTTATGGGCTTCTGTCGGTATGGTGGCAGTCGTCCATAGTCCCTCCCGTCCATGCAGCGTCTTCGTGGCAGTCGTCACTGCCTCTGGGGGACTTCACGCTCCATTTCTGCCCCCAGGATGATGATGTCCAGGGTCCTGAGAGTAAAGATAATAAAGAGTTTAGTGTTTGAAAGAGTTGATGTTAATAGATATATACTTGCCTTTATGGGCTTCTGTCGGTATGGTGGCAGTCGTCCATCGTCCCTCCCGTCCATGCAGCGTCTTCGTGGCAGTCGTCACTGCCTCTGGGGGACTTCACGGTCCACTTCTGCCCCCAGGATGATGATGTCCAGGGTCCTAAGTGTAAAGATAATAAAGAGTTTAGTGTTTGAAAGAGTTGATGTTAATAGATATATACTTGCCTTTATGGGCTTCTGTCGGTATGGTGGCAGTCGTCCATCGTCTCTCCCGTCCATGCAGCGTCTTCGTGGCAGTCGTCACTGCCTCTGGGGGACTTCACGCTCCATTTCTGCCCCCAGGATGATGATGTCCAGGGTCCTGAGAGTAAAGATAATAAAGAGTTTAGTGTTTGACAGAGTTGATGTTAATAGATATATACTTGCCTTTATGGGCTTCTGTCGGTATGGTGGCAGTCGTCCATAGTCCCTCCCGTCCATGCAGCGTCTTCGTGGCAGTCGTCACTGCCTCTGGGGGACTTCACGGTCCATTTCTGCCCCCAGGATGATGATGTCCAGGGTCCTGAGAGTAAAGATAATAAAAAGTTTTAGTGTTTGAAAGAGTTGATGTTAATAGATATATACTTGCCTTTATGGGCTTCTGTCGGTATGGTGGCAGTCGTCCATCGTCCCTCCCGTCCATGCAGCGTCTTCGTGGCAGTCGTCACTGCCTCTGGGGGACTTCACGCTCCATTTCTGCCCCCAGGATGATGATGTCCAGGGTCCTGAGAGTAAAGATAATAAAGAGTTTAGTGTTTGAAAGAGTTGATGTTAATAGATATATACTTGCCTTTATGGGCTTCTGTCGGTATGGTGGCAGTCGTCCATCGTCCCTCCCGTCCATGCAGCGTCTTCGTGGCAGTCGTCACTGCCTCTGGGGGACTTCACGCTCCATTTCTGCCCCCAGGATGATGATGTCCAGGGTCCTGAGAGTAAAGATAATAAAGAGTTTAGTGTTTGAAAGAGTTGATGTTAATAGATATATACTTGCCTTTATGGGCTTCTGTCGGTATGGTGGCAGTCGTCCATCGTCCCTCCCGTCCATGCAGCGTCTTCGTGGCAGTCGTCACTGCCTCTGGGGGACTTCACGCTCCATTTCTGCCCCCAGGATGATGATGTCCAGGGTCCTGAGAGTAAAGATAATAAAGAGTTTAGTGTTTGAAAGAGTTGATGTTAATAGATATATACTTGCCTTTATGGGCTTCTGTCGGTATGGTGGCAGTCGTCCATCGTCCCTCCCGTCCATGCAGCGTCTTCGTGGCAGTCGTCACTGCCTCTGGGGGACTTCACGCTCCATTTCTGCCCCCAGGATGATGATGTCCAGGGTCCTGAGAGTAAAGATAATAAAGAGTTTAGTGTTTGAAAGAGTTGATGTTAATAGATATACATACTTGCCTTTATGGGCTTCTGTCGGTATGGTGGCAGTCGTCCATAGTCCCTCCCGTCCATGCAGCGTCTTCGTGGCAGTCGTCACTGCCTCTGGGGGACTTCACGCTCCATTTCTGCCCCCAGGATGATGATGTCCAGGGTCCTGAGAGTAAAGATAATAAAGAGTTTAGTGTTTGAAAGAGTTGATGTTAATAGATATATACTTGCCTTTATGGGCTTCTGTCGGTATGGTGGCAGTCGTCCATCGTCCCTCCCGTCCATGCAGCGTCTTCGTGGCAGTCGTCACTGCCTCTGGGGGACTTCACGCTCCATTTCTGCCCCCAGGATGATGATGTCCAGGGTCCTGAGAGTAAAGATAATAAAGAGTTTAGTGTTTGAAAGAGTTGATGTTAATAGATATATACTTGCCTTTATGGGCTTCTGTCGGTATGGTGGCAGTCGTCCATCGTCCCTCCCGTCCATGCAGCGTCTTCGTGGCAGTCGTCACTGCCTCTGGGGGACTTCACGCTCCATTTCTGCCCCCAGGATGATGATGTCCAGGGTCCTGAGAGTAAAGATAATAAAGAGTTTAGTGTTTGAAAGAGTTGATGTTAATAGATATATACTTGCCTTTATGGGCTTCTGTCGGTATGGTGGCAGTCGTCCATCGTCCCTCCCGTCCATGCAGCGTCTTCGTGGCAGTCGTCACTGCCTCTGGGGGACTTCACGCTCCATTTCTGCCCCCAGGATGATGATGTCCAGGGTCCTGAGAGTAAAGATAATAAAGAGTTTAGTGTTTGAAAGAGTTGATGTTAATAGATATACATACTTGCCTTTATGGGCTTCTGTCGGTATGGTGGCAGTCGTCCATCGTCCCTCCCGTCCATGCAGCGTCTTCGTGGCAGTCGTCACTGCCTCTGGGGGACTTCACGCTCCATTTCTGCCCCCAGGATGATGATGTCCAGGGTCCTGAGAGTAAAGATAATAAAGAGTTTAGTGTTTGAAAGAGTTGATGTTAATAGATATATACTTGCCTTTATGGGCTTCTGTCGGTATGGTGGCAGTCGTCCATCGTCCCTCCCGTCCATGCAGCGTCTTCGTGGCAGTCGTCACTGCCTCTGGGGGACTTCACGGTCCACTTCTGCCCCCAGGATGATGATGTCCAGGGTCCTAAGTGTAAAGATAATAAAGAGTTTAGTGTTTGAAAGAGTTGATGTTAATAGATATATACTTGCCTTTATGGGCTTCTGTCGGTATGGTGGCAGTCGTCCATCGTCCCTCCGTCCATGCAGCGTCTTCGTGGCAGTCGTCACTGCCTCTGGGGGACTTCACGCTCCATTTCTGCCCCCAGGATGATGATGTCCAGGGTCCTGAGAGTAAAGATAATAAAGAGTTTAGTGTTTGACAGAGTTGATGTTAATAGATATATACTTGCCTTTATGGGCTTCTGTCGGTATGGTGGCAGTCGTCCATAGTCCCTCCCGTCCATGCAGCGTCTTCGTGGCAGTCGTCACTGCCTCTGGGGGACTTCACGCTCCATTTCTGCCCCCAGGATGATGATGTCCAGGGTCCTGAGAGTAAAGATAATAAAAAGTTTTAGTGTTTGAAAGAGTTGATGTTAATAGATATATACTTGCCTTTATGGGCTTCTGTCGGTATGGTGGCAGTCGTCCATCGTCCCTCCCGTCCATGCAGCGTCTTCGTGGCAGTCGTCACTGCCTCTGGGGGACTTCACGCTCCATTTCTGCCCCCAGGATGATGATGTCCAGGGTCCTGAGAGTAAAGATAATAAAGAGTTTAGTGTTTGAAAGAGTTGATGTTAATAGATATATACTTGCCTTGATGGGCTTCTGTCGGTATGGTGGCAGTCGTCCATCGTCCCTCCCGTCCATGCAGCGTCTTCGTGGCAGTCGTCACTGCCTCTGGGGGACTTCACGCTCCATTTCTGCCCCCAGGATGATGATGTCCAGGGTCCTGAGAGTAAAGATAATAAAGAGTTTAGTGTTTGAAAGAGTTGATGTTAATAGATATATACTTGCCTTTATGGGCTTCTGTCGGTATGGTGGCAGTCGTCCATCGTCTCTCCCGTCCATGCAGCGTCTTCGTGGCAGTCGTCACTGCCTCTGGGGGACTTCACGCTCCATTTCTGCCCCCAGGATGATGATGTCCAGGGTCCTGAGAGTAAAGATAATAAAGAGTTTAGTGTTTGAAAGAGTTGATGTTAATAGATATATACTTGCCTTTATGGGCTTCTGTCGGTATGGTGGCAGTCGTCCATCGTCCCTCCCGTCCATGCAGCGTCTTCGTGGCAGTCGTCACTGCCTCTGGGGGACTTCACGCTCCATTTCTGCCCCCAGGATGATGATGTCCAGGGTCCTGAGAGTAAAGATAATAAAGAGTTTAGTGTTTGAAAGAGTTGATGTTAATAGATATACATACTTGCCTTTATGGGCTTCTGTCGGTATGGTGGCAGTCGTCCATAGTCCCTCCCGTCCATGCAGCGTCTTCGTGGCAGTCGTCACTGCCTCTGGGGGACTTCACGCTCCATTTCTGCCCCCAGGATGATGATGTCCAGGGTCCTGAGAGTAAAGATAATAAAGAGTTTAGTGTTTGAAAGAGTTGATGTTAATAGATATATACTTGCCTTTATGGGCTTCTGTCGGTATGGTGGCAGTCGTCCATCGTCCCTCCCGTCCATGCAGCGTCTTCGTGGCAGTCGTCACTGCCTCTGGGGGACTTCACGGTCCACTTCTGCCCCCAGGATGATGATGTCCAGGGTCCTAAGTGTAAAGATAATAAAGAGTTTAGTGTTTGAAAGAGTTGATGTTAATAGATATATACTTGCCTTTATGGGCTTCTGTCGGTATGGTGGCAGTCGTCCATCGTCTCTCCCGTCCATGCAGCGTCTTCGTGGCAGTCGTCACTGCCTCTGGGGGACTTCACGCTCCATTTCTGCCCCCAGGATGATGATGTCCAGGGTCCTGAGAGTAAAGATAATAAAGAGTTTAGTGTTTGACAGAGTTGATGTTAATAGATATATACTTGCCTTTATGGGCTTCTGTCGGTATGGTGGCAGTCGTCCATAGTCCCTCCCGTCCATGCAGCGTCTTCGTGGCAGTCGTCACTGCCTCTGGGGGACTTCACGGTCCATTTCTGCCCCCAGGATGATGATGTCCAGGGTCCTGAGAGTAAAGATAATAAAAAGTTTTAGTGTTTGAAAGAGTTGATGTTAATAGATATATACTTGCCTTTATGGGCTTCTGTCGGTATGGTGGCAGTCGTCCATCGTCCCTCCCGTCCATGCAGCGTCTTCGTGGCAGTCGTCACTGCCTCTGGGGGACTTCACGCTCCATTTCTGCCCCCAGGATGATGATGTCCAGGGTCCTGAGAGTAAAGATAATAAAGAGTTTAGTGTTTGAAAGAGTTGATGTTAATAGATATATACTTGCCTTTATGGGCTTCTGTCGGTATGGTGGCAGTCGTCCATCGTCCCTCCCGTCCATGCAGCGTCTTCGTGGCAGTCGTCACTGCCTCTGGGGGACTTCACGCTCCATTTCTGCCCCCAGGATGATGATGTCCAGGGTCCTGAGAGTAAAGATAATAAAGAGTTTAGTGTTTGAAAGAGTTGATGTTAATAGATATATACTTGCCTTTATGGGCTTCTGTCGGTATGGTGGCAGTCGTCCATCGTCCCTCCCGTCCATGCAGCGTCTTCGTGGCAGTCGTCACTGCCTCTGGGGGACTTCACGCTCCATTTCTGCCCCCAGGATGATGATGTCCAGGGTCCTGAGAGTAAAGATAATAAAGAGTTTAGTGTTTGAAAGAGTTGATGTTAATAGATATACATACTTGCCTTTATGGGCTTCTGTCGGTATGGTGGCAGTCGTCCATAGTCCCTCCCGTCCATGCAGCGTCTTCGTGGCAGTCGTCACTGCCTCTGGGGGACTTCACGCTCCATTTCTGCCCCCAGGATGATGATGTCCAGGGTCCTGAGAGTAAAGATAATAAAGAGTTTAGTGTTTGAAAGAGTTGATGTTAATAGATATATACTTGCCTTTATGGGCTTCTGTCGGTATGGTGGCAGTCGTCCATCGTCCCTCCCGTCCATGCAGCGTCTTCGTGGCAGTCGTCACTGCCTCTGGGGGACTTCACGCTCCATTTCTGCCCCCAGGATGATGATGTCCAGGGTCCTGAGAGTAAAGATAATAAAGAGTTTAGTGTTTGAAAGAGTTGATGTTAATAGATATATACTTGCCTTTATGGGCTTCTGTCGGTATGGTGGCAGTCGTCCATCGTCCCTCCCGTCCATGCAGCGTCTTCGTGGCAGTCGTCACTGCCTCTGGGGGACTTCACGCTCCATTTCTGCCCCCAGGATGATGATGTCCAGGGTCCTGAGAGTAAAGATAATAAAGAGTTTAGTGTTTGAAAGAGTTGATGTTAATAGATATATACTTGCCTTTATGGGCTTCTGTCGGTATGGTGGCAGTCGTCCATCGTCCCTCCCGTCCATGCAGCGTCTTCGTGGCAGTCGTCACTGCCTCTGGGGGACTTCACGCTCCATTTCTGCCCCCAGGATGATGATGTCCAGGGTCCTGAGAGTAAAGATAATAAAGAGTTTAGTGTTTGAAAGAGTTGATGTTAATAGATATACATACTTGCCTTTATGGGCTTCTGTCGGTATGGTGGCAGTCGTCCATCGTCCCTCCCGTCCATGCAGCGTCTTCGTGGCAGTCGTCACTGCCTCTGGGGGACTTCACGCTCCATTTCTGCCCCCAGGATGATGATGTCCAGGGTCCTGAGAGTAAAGATAATAAAGAGTTTAGTGTTTGAAAGAGTTGATGTTAATAGATATATACTTGCCTTTATGGGCTTCTGTCGGTATGGTGGCAGTCGTCCATCGTCCCTCCCGTCCATGCAGCGTCTTCGTGGCAGTCGTCACTGCCTCTGGGGGACTTCACGGTCCACTTCTGCCCCCAGGATGATGATGTCCAGGGTCCTAAGTGTAAAGATAATAAAGAGTTTAGTGTTTGAAAGAGTTGATGTTAATAGATATATACTTGCCTTTATGGGCTTCTGTCGGTATGGTGGCAGTCGTCCATCGTCCCTCCCGTCCATGCAGCGTCTTCGTGGCAGTCGTCACTGCCTCTGGGGGACTTCACGCTCCATTTCTGCCCCCAGGATGATGATGTCCAGGGTCCTGAGAGTAAAGATAATAAAGAGTTTAGTGTTTGAAAGAGTTGATGTTAATAGATATATACTTGCCTTTATGGGCTTCTGTCGGTATGGTGGCAGTCGTCCATCGTCCCTCCCGTCCATGCAGCGTCTTCGTGGCAGTCGTCACTGCCTCTGGGGGACTTCACGCTCCATTTCTGCCCCCAGGATGATGATGTCCAGGGTCCTGAGAGTAAAGATAATAAAGAGTTTAGTGTTTGACAGAGTTGATGTTAATAGATATATACTTGCCTTTATGGGCTTCTGTCGGTATGGTGGCAGTCGTCCATAGTCCCTCCCGTCCATGCAGCGTCTTCGTGGCAGTCGTCACTGCCTCTGGGGGACTTCACGCTCCATTTCTGCCCCCAGGATGATGATGTCCAGGGTCCTGAGAGTAAAGATAATAAAAAGTTTTAGTGTTTGAAAGAGTTGATGTTAATAGATATATACTTGCCTTTATGGGCTTCTGTCGGTATGGTGGCAGTCGTCCATCGTCCCTCCCGTCCATGCAGCGTCTTCGTGGCAGTCGTCACTGCCTCTGGGGGACTTCACGCTCCATTTCTGCCCCCAGGATGATGATGTCCAGGGTCCTGAGAGTAAAGATAATAAAGAGTTTAGTGTTTGAAAGAGTTGATGTTAATAGATATATACTTGCCTTTATGGGCTTCTGTCGGTATGGTGGCAGTCGTCCATCGTCCCTCCCGTCCATGCAGCGTCTTCGTGGCAGTCGTCACTGCCTCTGGGGGACTTCACGCTCCATTTCTGCCCCCAGGATGATGATGTCCAGGGTCCTGAGAGTAAAGATAATAAAGAGTTTAGTGTTTGAAAGAGTTGATGTTAATAGATATATACTTGCCTTTATGGGCTTCTGTCGGTATGGTGGCAGTCGTCCATCGTCTCTCCCGTCCATGCAGCGTCTTCGTGGCAGTCGTCACTGCCTCTGGGGGACTTCACGCTCCATTTCTGCCCCCAGGATGATGATGCCCAGGGTCCTGAGAGTAAAGATAATAAAGAGTTTAGTGTTTGAAAGAGTTGATGTTAATAGATATATACTTGCCTTTATGGGCTTCTGTCGGTATGGTGGCAGTCGTCCATAGTCCCTCCCGTCCATGCAGCGTCTTCGTGGCAGTCGTCACTGCCTCTGGGGGACTTCACGCTCCATTTCTGCCCCCAGGATGATGATGTCCAGGGTCCTGAGAGTAAAGATAATAAAGAGTTTAGTGTTTGAAAGAGTTGATGTTAATAGATATATACTTGCCTTTATGGGCTTCTGTCGGTATGGTGGCAGTCGTCCATCGTCCCTCCCGTCCATGCAGCGTCTTCGTGGCAGTCGTCACTGCCTCTGGGGGACTTCACGCTCCATTTCTGCCCCCAGGATGATGATGTCCAGGGTCCTGAGAGTAAAGATAATAAAGAGTTTAGTGTTTGAAAGAGTTGATGTTAATAGATATATACTTGCCTTTATGGGCTTCTGTCGGTATGGTGGCAGTCGTCCATCGTCTCTCCCGTCCATGCAGCGTCTTCGTGGCAGTCGTCACTGCCTCTGGGGGACTTCACGCTCCATTTCTGCCCCCAGGATGATGATGCCCAGGGTCCTGAGAGTAAAGATAATAAAGAGTTTAGTGTTTGAAAGAGTTGATGTTAATAGATATATACTTGCCTTTATGGGCTTCTGTCGGTATGGTGGCAGTCGTCCATCGTCCCTCCCGTCCATGCAGCGTCTTCGTGGCAGTCGTCACTGCCTCTGGGGGACTTCACGCTCCATTTCTGCCCCCAGGATGATGATGTCCAGGGTCCTGAGAGTAAAGATAATAAAGAGTTTAGTGTTTGAAAGAGTTGATGTTAATAGATATACATACTTGCCTTTATGGGCTTCTGTCGGTATGGTGGCAGTCGTCCATAGTCCCTCCCGTCCATGCAGCGTCTTCGTGGCAGTCGTCACTGCCTCTGGGGGACTTCACGCTCCATTTCTGCCCCCAGGATGATGATGTCCAGGGTCCTGAGAGTAAAGATAATAAAGAGTTTAGTGTTTGAAAGAGTTGATGTTAATAGATATATACTTGCCTTTATGGGCTTCTGTCGGTATGGTGGCAGTCGTCCATCGTCCCTCCCGTCCATGCAGCGTCTTCGTGGCAGTCGTCACTGCCTCTGGAGGACTTCACGGTCCACTTCTGCCCCCAGGATGATGATGTCCAGGGTCCTAAGTGTAAAGATAATAAAGAGTTTAGTGTTTGAAAGAGTTGATGTTAATAGATATATACTTGCCTTTATGGGCTTCTGTCGGTATGGTGGCAGTCGTCCATCGTCTCTCCCGTCCATGCAGCGTCTTCGTGGCAGTCGTCACTGCCTCTGGGGGACTTCACGCTCCATTTCTGCCCCCAGGATGATGATGTCCAGGGTCCTGAGAGTAAAGATAATAAAGAGTTTAGTGTTTGACAGAGTTGATGTTAATAGATATATACTTGCCTTTATGGGCTTCTGTCGGTATGGTGGCAGTCGTCCATCGTCCCTCCCGTCCATGCAGCGTCTTCGTGGCAGTCGTCACTGCCTCTGGGGGACTTCACGCTCCATTTCTGCCCCCAGGATGATGATGTCCAGGGTCCTGAGAGTAAAGATAATAAAGAGTTTAGTGTTTGAAAGAGTTGATGTTAATAGATATATACTTGCCTTTATGGGCTTCTGTCGGTATGGTGGCAGTCGTCCATCGTCCCTCCCGTCCATGCAGCGTCTTCGTGGCAGTCGTCACTGCCTCTGGGGGACTTCACGCTCCATTTCTGCCCCCAGGGTGATGATGTCCAGGGTCCTGAGAGTAAAGATAATAAAGAGTTTAGTGTTTGAAAGAGTTGATGTTAATAGATATATACTTGCCTTTATGGGCTTCTGTCGGTATGGTGGCAGTCGTCCATAGTCCCTCCCGTCCATGCAGCGTCTTCGTGGCAGTCGTCACTGCCTCTGGGGGACTTCACGCTCCATTTCTGCCCCCAGGATGATGATGTCCAGGGTCCTGAGAGTAAAGATAATAAAGAGTTTAGTGTTTGAAAGAGTTGATGTTAATAGATATATACTTGCCTTTATGGGCTTCTGTCGGTATGGTGGCAGTCGTCCATCGTCCCTCCCGTCCATGCAGCGTCTTCGTGGCAGTCGTCACTGCCTCTGGAGGACTTCACGGTCCACTTCTGCCCCCAGGATGATGATGTCCAGGGTCCTAAGTGTAAAGATAATAAAGAGTTTAGTGTTTGAAAGAGTTGATGTTAATAGATATATACTTGCCTTTATGGGCTTCTGTCGGTATGGTGGCAGTCGTCCATCGTCTCTCCCGTCCATGCAGCGTCTTCGTGGCAGTCGTCACTGCCTCTGGGGGACTTCACGCTCCATTTCTGCCCCCAGGATGATGATGTCCAGGGTCCTGAGAGTAAAGATAATAAAGAGTTTAGTGTTTGACAGAGTTGATGTTAATAGATATATACTTGCCTTTATGGGCTTCTGTCGGTATGGTGGCAGTCGTCCATCGTCCCTCCCGTCCATGCAGCGTCTTCGTGGCAGTCGTCACTGCCTCTGGGGGACTTCACGCTCCATTTCTGCCCCCAGGATGATGATGTCCAGGGTCCTGAGAGTAAAGATAATAAAGAGTTTAGTGTTTGAAAGAGTTGATGTTAATAGATATATACTTGCCTTTATGGGCTTCTGTCGGTATGGTGGCAGTCGTCCATCGTCCCTCCCGTCCATGCAGCGTCTTCGTGGCAGTCGTCACTGCCTCTGGGGGACTTCACGCTCCATTTCTGCCCCCAGGGTGATGATGTCCAGGGTCCTGAGAGTAAAGATAATAAAGAGTTTAGTGTTTGAAAGAGTTGATGTTAATAGATATATACTTGCCTTTATGGGCTTCTGTCGGTATGGTGGCAGTCGTCCATCGTCCCTCCCGTCCATGCAGCGTCTTCGTGGCAGTCGTCACTGCCTCTGGGGGACTTCACGCTCCATTTCTGCCCCCAGGATGATGATGTCCAGGGTCCTGAGAGTAAAGATAATAAAGAGTTTAGTGTTTGAAAGAGTTGATGTTAATAGATATATACTTGCCTTTATGGGCTTCTGTCGGTATGGTGGCAGTCGTCCATCGTCCCTCCCGTCCATGCAGCGTCTTCGTGGCAGTCGTCACTGCCTCTGGGGGACTTCACGCTCCATTTCTGCCCCCAGGATGATGATGTCCAGGGTCCTGAGAGTAAAGATAATAAAGAGTTTAGTGTTTGAAAGAGTTGATGTTAATAGATATATACTTGCCTTTATGGGCTTCTGTCGGTATGGTGGCAGTCGTCCATCGTCCCTCCCGTCCATGCAGCGTCTTCGTGGCAGTCGTCACTGCCTCTGGGGGACTTCACGGTCCACTTCTGCCCCCAGGATGATGATGTCCAGGGTCCTAAGTGTAAAGATAATAAAGAGTTTAGTGTTTGAAAGAGTTGATGTTAATAGATATATACTTGCCTTTATGGGCTTCTGTCGGTATGGTGGCAGTCGTCCATCGTCTCTCCCGTCCATGCAGCGTCTTCGTGGCAGTCGTCACTGCCTCTGGGGGACTTCACGCTCCATTTCTGCCACCAGGATGATGATGTCCAGGGTCCTGAGAGTAAAGATAATAAAGAGTTTAGTGTTTGAAAGAGTTGATGTTAATAGATATATACTTACCTTTATGGGCTTCTGTCGGTATGGTGGCAGTCGTCCATCGTCCCTCCCGTCCATGCAGCGTCTTCGTGGCAGTCGTCACTGCCTCTGGGGGACTTCACGCTCCATTTCTGCCCCCAGGATGGTGATTTTCAGGGTCCTGAGAGTAAAGATAATAAAGAGTTTAGTGTTTGAAAGAGTTGATGTTAATAGATATATACCTGCCTTTATGGGCTTCTGTCGGTATGGTGGCAGTCGCCCATCGTCCCTCCCGTCCATGCAGCGTCTTCGTGGCAGTCGCCACTGCCTCTGGGGGACTTCACGGTCCACGTCTGCCCCCAGGATGATGATGTCCAGGGTCTAAGTTTAAAGATAATAAAGAGTTTAGTGTTTGAAAGAGTTGATGTTAATAGATATATACTTGCCTTTATGGGCTTCTGTCGGTATGGTGGCAGTCGTCCATCGTCCCTCCCGTCCATGCAGCGTCTTCGTGGCAGTCGTCACTGCCTCTGGGGGACTTCACGCTCCATTTCTGCCCCCAGGATGATGATGTCCAGGGTCCTGAGAGTAAAGATAATAAAGAGTTTAGTGTTTGAAAGAGTTGATGTTAATAAATATATACTTGCCTTTATGGGCTTCTGTCGGTATGGTGGCAGTCGTCCATCGTCCCTCCCGTCCATGCAGCGTCTTCGTGGCAGTCGTCACTGCCTCTGGGGGACTTCACGCTCCATTTCTGCCCCCAGGATGATGATGTCCAGGGTCCTGAGAGTAAAGATAATAAAGAGTTTAGTGTTTGAAAGAGTTGATGTTAATAGATATATACTTGCCTTTATGGGCTTCTGTCGGTATGGTGGCAGTCGTCCATCGTCCCTCCCGTCCATGCAGCGTCTTCGTGGCAGTCGTCACTGCCTCTGGGGGACTTCACGCTCCATTTCTGCCCCCAGGATGATGATGTCCAGGGTCCTGAGAGTAAAGATAATAAAGAGTTTAGTGTTTGAAAGAGTTGATGTTAATAGATATATACTTACCTTTATGGGCTTCTGTCGGTATGGTGGCAGTCGTCCATCGTCCCTCCCGTCCATGCAGCGTCTTCGTGGCAGTCGTCACTGCCTCTGGGGTACTTCACGCTCCATTTCTTCCCCCAGGATGGTGATTTTCAGGGTCCTGAGAGTAAAGATAATAAAGAGTTTAGTGTTTGAAAGAGTTGATGTTAGTAGATATATACTTGCCTTTATGGGCTTCTGTCGGTATTTTGGCAGTCGCCCATCGTCCCTCCCGTCCATGCAGCGTCTTCGTGGCAGTCGCCACTGCCTCTGGGGGACTTCACGGTCCACGTCTGCCCCCAGGATGATGATGTCCAGGGTCTAAGTTTAAAGATAATAAAGAGTTTAGTGTTTGAAAGAGTTGATGTTAATAGATATATACTTGCCTTTATGGGCTTCTGTCGGTATGGTGGCAGTCGTCCATCGTCCCTCCCGTCCATGCAGCGTCTTCGTGGCAGTCGTCACTGCCTCTGGGGGACTTCACGCTCCATTTCTGCCCCCAGGATGATGATGTCCAGGGTCCTGAGAGTAAAGATAATAAAGAGTGTAGTGTTTGAAAGAGTTGATGTTAATAGATATATACTTGCCTTTATGGGCTTCTGTCGGTATGGTGGCAGTCGTCCATCGTCCCTCCCGTCCATGCAGAGTCTTCGTGGCAGTCGTCACTGCCTCTGGGGGACTTCACGCTCCATTTCTGCCCCCAGGATGATGATGTCCAGGGTCCTGAGATTAAGGATAATAAAGAGTTTAGTGTTTGCAAGAGTTGATGTTAGTAGATATATACTTGCCTTTATGGGCTTCTGTCGGTATGGTGGCAGTCGTCCATCGTCCCTCCCGTCCATGCAGCGTCTTCGTGGCAGTCGTCACTGCCTCTGGGGGACTTCACGGTCCACGTCTGCCCCCAGGATGATGATGTCCAGGGTCTAAGTTTAAAGATAATAAAGAGTTTAGTGTTTGAAAGAGTTGATGTTAATAGATATATACTTGCCTTTATGGGCTTCTGTCGGTATGGTGGCAGTCGTCCATCGTCCCTCCCGTCCATGCAGCGTCTTCGTGGCAGTCGTCACTGCCTCTGGGGGACTTCACGGTCCATTTCTGCCCATAGGATGATGATGTCCAGGGTCCTGAGAGTAAAGATAATAAACAGTTTAGTGTTTGAAAGAGTTGATGTTAATAAATATATACTTGCCTTTATGGGCTTCTGTCGGTATGGTGGCAGTCGTCCATCGTCCCTCCCGTCCATGCAGCGTCTTCGTGGCAGTCGTCACTGCCTCTGGGGGACTTCACGCTCCATTTCTGCCCCCAGGATGATGATGTCCAGGGTCCTGAGAGTAAAGATAATAAAGAGTTTAGTGTTTGAAAGAGTTGATGTTAATAGATATATACTTGCCTTTATGGGCTTCTGTCGGTATGGTGGCAGTCGTCCATCGTCCCTCCCGTCCATGCAGCGTCTTCGTGGCAGTCGTCACTGCCTCTGGGGGACTTCACGCTCCATTTCTGCCCCCAGGATGATGATGTCCAGGGTCCTGAGAGTAAAGATAATAAAGAGTTTAGTGTTTGAAAGAGTTGATGTTAATAGATATATACTTACCTTTATGGGCTTCTGTCGGTATGGTGGCAGTCGTCCATCGTCCCTCCCGTCCATGCAGCGTCTTCGTGGCAGTCGTCACTGCCTCTGGGGGACTTCACGCTCCATTTCTGCCCCCAGGATGGTGATTTTCAGGGTCCTGAGAGTAAAGATAATAAAGAGTTTAGTGTTTGAAAGAGTTGATGTTAATAGATATATACTTGCCTTTATGGGCTTCTGTCGGTATTTTGGCAGTCGCCCATCGTCCCTCCCGTCCATGCAGCGTCTTCGTGGCAGTCGCCACTGCCTCTGGGGGACTTCACGGTCCACGTCTGCCCCCAGGATGATGATGTCCAGGGTCTAAGTTTAAAGATAATAAAGAGTTTAGTGTTTGAAAGAGTTGATGTTAATAGATATATACTTGCCTTTATGGGCTTCTGTCGGTATGGTGGCAGTCGTCCATAGTCCCTCCCGTCCATGCAGCGTCTTCGTGGCAGTCGTCACTGCCTCTGGGGGACTTCACGCTCCATTTCTGCCCCCAGGATGGTGATTTTCAGGGTCCTGAGAGTAAAGATAATAAAGAGTTTAGTGTTTGAAAGAGTTGATGTTAATAGATATATACTTGCCTTTATGGGCTTCTGTCGGTATTGTGGCAGTCGTCCATCGTCCCTCCCGTCCATGCAGCGTCTTCGTGGCAGTCGTCACTGCCTCTGGGGGACTTCACGCTCCATTTCTGCCCCCAGGATGATGATGTCCAGGGTCCTGAGAGTAAAGATAATAAAGAGTTTAGTGTTTGAAAGAGTTGATGTTAATAGATATATACTTGCCTTTATGGGCTTCTGTCGGTATGGTGGCAGTCGTCCATAGTCCCTCCCGTCCATGCAGCGTCTTCGTGGCAGTCGTCACTGCCTCTGGGGGACTTCACGCTCCATTTCTGCCCCCAGGATGATGATGTCCAGGGTCCTGAGAGTAAAGATAATAAAGAGTTTAGTGTTTGAAAGAGTTGATGTTAATAGATATATACTTGCCTTTATGGGCTTCTGTCGGTATGGTGGCAGTCGTCCATCGTCCCTCCCGTCCATGCAGCGTCTTCGTGGCAGTCGTCACTGCCTCTGGGGGACTTCACGCTCCATTTCTGCCCCCAGGATGATGATGTCCAGGGTCCTGAGAGTAAAGATAATAAAGAGTTTAGTGTTTGAAAGAGTTGATGTTAATAGATATATACTTGCCTTTATGGGCTTCTGTCGGTATGGTGGCAGTCGTCCATCGTCCCTCCCGTCCATGCAGCGTCTTCGTGGCAGTCGTCACTGCCTCTGGGGGACTTCACGCTCCATTTCTGCCCCCAGGATGATGATGTCCAGGGTCCTGAGAGTAAAGATAATAAAGAGTTTAGTGTTTGAAAGAGTTGATGTTAATAGATATATACTTGCCTTTATGGGCTTCTGTCGGTATGGTGGCAGTCGTCCATCGTCCCTCCCGTCCATGCAGCGTCTTCGTGGCAGTCGTCACTGCCTCTGGGGGACTTCACGCTCCATTTCTGCCCCCAGGATGATGATGTCCAGGGTCCTGAGATTAAGGATAATAAAGAGTATAGTGTTTGAAAGAGTTGATGTTAGTAGATATATACTTACCTTTATGGGCTTCTGTCGGTATGGTGGCAGTCGTCCATCGTCCCTCCCGTCCATGCAGCGTCTTCGTGGCAGTCGTCACTGCCTCTGGGGGACTTCACGGTCCACTCTTCCCCCAGGATGATGATGTCCAGGGTCCTAAGTGTAAAGATAATAAAGAGTTTAGTGTTTGAAAGAGTTGATATTAATAGATATATACTTGCCTTTATGGGCTTCTGTCGGTATGGTGGCAGTCGTCCATCGTCCCTCCCGTCCATGCAGCGTCTTCGTGGCAGTCGTCACTGCGTCTGGGGGACTTCACGGTCCATTTCTGCCCCCAGGATGATGATGTCCAGGGTCCTGAGAGTAAAGATAATAAAGAGTTTAGTGTTTGAAAGAGTTGATGTTAATAGATATATACTTGCCTTTATGGGCTTCTGTCGGTATGGTGGCAGTCGTCCATCGTCCCTCCCGTCCATGCAGCGTCTTCGTGGCAGTCGTCACTGCCTCTGGGGGACTTCACGCTCCATTTCTGCCCCCAGGATGATGATGTCCAGGGTCCTGAGAGTAAAGATAATAAAGAGTTTAGTGTTTGAAAGAGTTGATGTTAGTAGATATGTACTTGCCTTTATGGGCTTCTGTCGGTATGGTGGCAGTCGTCCATCGTCCCTCCCGTCCATGCAGCGTCTTCGTGGCAGTCGTCACTGCCTCTGGGGGACTTCACGGTCCACGTCTGCCCCCAGGATGATGATGTCCAGGGTCTAAGTTTAAAGATAATAAAGAGTTTAGTGTTTGAAAGAGTTGATGTTAATAGATATATACTTGCCTTTATGGGCTTCTGTCGGTATGGTGGCAGTCGTCCATCGTCCCTCCCGTCCATGCAGCGTCTTCGTGGCAGTCGTCACTGCCTCTGGGGGACTTCACGGTCCATTTCTGCCCCCAGGATGATGATGTCCAGGGTCCTGAGAGTAAAGATAATAAAGAGTTTAGTGTTTGAAAGAGTTGATGTTAATAGATATATACTTGCCTTTATGGGCTTCTGTCGGTATGGTGGCAGTCGTCCATCCTCCCTCCCGTCCATGCAGCGTCTTCGTGGCAGTCGTCACTGCCTCTGGGGGACTTCACGCTCCATTTCTGCCCCCAGGATGATGATGTCCAGGGTCCTGAGAGTAAAGATAATAAAGAGTTTAGTGTTTGAAAGAGTTGATGTTAATAGATATATACTTACCTTTATGGGCTTCTGTCGGTATGGTGGCAGTCGTCCATCGTCCCTCCCGTCCATGCAGCGTCTTCGTGGCAGTCGTCACTGCCTCTGGGGGACTTCACGCTCCATTTCTGCCCCCAGGATGGTGATTTTCAGGGTCCTGAGAGTAAAGATAATAAAGAGTTTAGTGTTTGAAAGAGTTGATGTTAATAGATATATACTTGCCTTTATGGGCTTCTGTCGGTATTTTGGCAGTCGCCCATCGTCCCTCCCGTCCATGCAGCGTCTTCGTGGCAGTCGCCACTGCCTCTGGGGGACTTCACGGTCCACGTCTGCCCCCAGGATGATGATGTCCAGGGTCTAAGTTTAAAGATAATAAAGAGTTTAGTGTTTGAAAGAGTTGATGTTAATAGATATATACTTGCCTTTATGGGCTTCTGTCGGTATGGTGGCAGTCGTCCATCGTCCCTCCCGTCCATGCAGCGTCTTCGTGGCAGTCGTCACTGCCTCTGGGGGACTTCACGCTCCATTTCTGCCCCCAGGATGATGATGTCCAGGGTCCTGAGAGTAAAGATAATAAAGAGTTTAGTGTTTGAAAGAGTTGATGTTAATAGATATATACTTGCCTTTATGGGCTTCTGTCGGTATGGTGGCAGTCGTCCATCGTCCCTCCCGTCCATGCAGAGTCTTCGTGGCAGTCGTCACTGCCTCTGGGGGACTTCACGCTCCATTTCTGCCCCCAGGATGATGATGTCCAGGGTCCTGAGATTAAGGATAATAAAGAGTTTAGTGTTTGAAAGAGTTGATGTTAGTAGATATATACTTGCCTTTATGGGCTTCTGTCGGTATGGTGGCAGTCGTCCATCGTCCCTCCCGTCCATGCAGCGTCTTCGTGGCAGTCGTCACTGCCTCTGGGGGACTTCACGGTCCACGTCTGCCCCCAGGATGATGATGTCCAGGGTCTAAGTTTAAAGATAATAAAGAGTTTAGTGTTTGAAAGAGTTGATGTTAATAGATATATACTTGCCTTTATGGGCTTCTGTCGGTATGGTGGCAGTCGTCTATCGTCCCTCCCGTCCATGCAGCGTCTTCGTGGCAGTCGTCACTGCCTCTGGGGGACTTCACGGTCCATTTCTGCCCCCAGGATGATGATGTCCAGGGTCCTGAGAGTAAAGATAATAAAGAGTTTAGTGTTTGAAAGAGTTGATGTTAATAAATATATACTTGCCTTTATGGGCTTCTGTCGGTATGGTGGCAGTCGTCCATCGTCCCTCCCGTCCATGCAGCGTCTTCGTGGCAGTCGTCACTGCCTCTGGGGGACTTCACGCTCCATTTCTGCCCCCAGGATGATGATGTCCAGGGTCCTGAGAGTAAAGATAATAAAGAGTTTAGTGTTTGAAAGAGTTGATGTTAATAGATATATACTTGCCTTTATGGGCTTCTGTCGGTATGGTGGCAGTCGTCCTTCCTCCCTCCCGTCCATGCAGCGTCTTCGTGGCAGTCGTCACTGCCTCTGGGGGACTTCACGCTCCATTTCTGCCCCCAGGATGATGATGTCCAGGGTCCTGAGAGTAAAGATAATAAAGAGTTTAGTGTTTGAAAGAGTTGATGTTAGTAGATATATACTTACCTTTATGGGCTTCTGTCGGTATGGTGGCAGTCGTCCATCGTCCCTCCCGTCCATGCAGCGTCTTCGTGGCAGTCGTCACTGCCTCTGGGGGACTTCACGCTCCATTTCTGCCCCCAGGATGGTGATTTTCAGGGTCCTGAGAGTAAAGATAATAAAGAGTTTAGTGTTTGAAAGAGTTGATGTTAATAGATATATACTTGCCTTTATGGGCTTCTGTCGGTATTTTGGCAGTCGCACATCGTCCCTCCCGTCCATGCAGCGTCTTCGTGGCAGTCGCCACTGCCTCTGGGGGACTTCACGGTCCACGTCTGCCCCCAGGATGATGATGTCCAGGGTCTAAGTTTAAAGATAATAAAGAGTTTAGTGTTTGAAAGAGTTGATGTTAATAGATATATACTTGCCTTTATGGGCTTCTGTCGGTATGGTGGCAGTCGTCCATCGTCCCTCCCGTCCATGCAGCGTCTTCGTGGCAGTCGTCACTGCCTCTGGGGGACTTCACGCTCCATTTCTGCCCCCAGGATGATGATGTCCAGGGTCCTGAGAGTAAAGATAATAAAGACTTTAGTGTTTGAAAGAGTTGATGTTAATAGATATACATACTTGCCTTTATGGGCTTCTGTCGGTATGGTGGCAGTCGTCCATCGTCCCTCCCGTCCATGCAGCGTCTTCGTGGCAGTCGTCACTGCCTCTGGGGGACTTCACGCTCCATTTCTGCCCCCAGGATGGTGATTTTCAGGGTCCTGAGATTAAGGATAATAAAGAGTTTAGTGTTTGAAAGAGTTGATGTTAATAGATATATACTTGCCTTTATGGGCTTCTGTCGGTATTTTGGCAGTCGCACATCGTCCCTCCCGTCCATGCAGCGTCTTCGTGGCAGTCGCCACTGCCTCTGGGGGACTTCACGGTCCACGTCTGCCCCCAGGATGATGATGTCCAGGGTCTAGGTTTAAAGATAATAAAGAGTTTAGTGTTTGAAAGAGTTGATGTTAATAGATATATACTTGCCTTTATGGGCTTCTGTCGGTATGGTGGCAGTCGTCCATCGTCCCTCCCGTCCATGCAGCGTCTTCGTGGCAGTCGTCACTGCCTCTGGGGGACTTCACGCTCCATTTCTGCCCCCAGGATGATGATGTCCAGGGTCCTGAGAGTAAAGATAATAAAGAGTTTAGTGTTTGAAAGAGTTGATGTTAATAGATATACATACTTGCCTTTATGGGCTTCTGTCGGTATGGTGGCAGTCGTCCATCGTCCCTCCCGTCCATGCAGCGTCTTCGTGGCAGTCGTCACTGCCTCTGGGGGACTTCACGCTCCATTTCTGCCCCCAGGATGATGATGTCCAGGGTCCTGAGATTAAGGATAATAAAGAGTTTAGTGTTTGAAAGAGTTGATGTTAATAGATATATACTTGCCTTTATGGGCTTCTGTCGGTATGGTGGCAGTCGTCCATCGTCCCTCCCGTCCATGCAGCGTCTTCGTGGCAGTCGTCACTGCCTCTGGGGGACTTCACGGTCCACTCTTCCCCCAGGATGATGATGTCCAGGGTCCTAAGTGTAAAGATAATAAAGAGTTTAGTGTTTGAAAGAGTTGATGTTAATAGATATATACTTGCCTTTATGGGCTTCTGTCGGTATGGTGGCAGTCGTCCATCGTCCCTCCCGTCCATGCAGCGTCTTCGTGGCAGTCGTCACTGCCTCTGGGGGACTTCACGCTCCATTTCTGCCCCCAGGATGATGATGTCCAGGGTCCTGAGAGTAAAGATAATAAAGAGTTTAGTGTTTGAAAGAGTTGATGTTAATAGATATATACTTGCCTTTATGGGCTTCTGTCGGTATGGTGGCAGTCGTCCATCGTCCCTCCCGTCCATGCAGAGTCTTCGTGGCAGTCGTCACTGCCTCTGGGGGACTTCACGCTCCATTTCTGCCCCCAGGATGATGATGTCCAGGGTCCTGAGATTAAGGATAATAAAGAGTTTAGTGTTTGAAAGAGTTGATGTTAGTAGATATATACTTGCCTTTATGGGCTTCTGTCGGTATGGTGGCAGTCGTCCATCGTCCCTCCCGTCCATGCAGCGTCTTCGTGGCAGTCGTCACTGCCTCTGGGGGACTTCACGGTCCACGTCTGCCCCCAGGATGATGATGTCCAGGGTCTAAGTTTAAAGATAATAAAGAGTTTAGTGTTTGAAAGAGTTGATGTTAATAGATATATACTTGCCTTTATGGGCTTCTGTCGGTATGGTGGCAGTCGTCTATCTTCCTCCCGTCCATGCAGCGTCTTCGTGGCAGTCGTCACTGCCTCTGGGGGACTTCACGGTCCATTTCTGCCCCCAGGATGATGATGTCCAGGGTCCTGAGAGTAAAGATAATAAAGAGTTTAGTGTTTGAAAGAGTTGATGTTAATAAATATATACTTGCCTTTATGGGCTTCTGTCGGTATGGTGGCAGTCGTCCATCGTCCCTCCCGTCCATGCAGCGTCTTCGTGGCAGTCGTCACTGCCTCTGGGGGACTTCACGGTCCACGTCTGCCCCCAGGATGATGATGTCCAGGGTCTAAGTTTAAAGATAATAAAGAGTTTAGTGTTTGAAAGAGTTGATGTTAATAGATATATACTTGCCTTTATGGGCTTCTGTCGGTATGGTGGCAGTCGTCCATCGTCCCTCCCGTCCATGCAGCGTCTTCGTGGCAGTCGTCACTGCCTCTGGGGGACTTCACGGTCCACGTCTGCCCCCAGGATGATGATGTCCAGGGTCTAAGTTTAAAGATAATAAAGAGTTTAGTGTTTGAAAGAGTTGATGTTAATAGATATATACTTGCCTTTATGGGCTTCTGTCGGTATGGTGGCAGTCGTCCATCGTCCCTCCCGTCCATGCAGCGTCTTCGTGGCAGTCGTCACTGCCTCTGGGGGACTTCACGCTCCATTTCTGCCCCCAGGATGATGATGTCCAGGGTCCTGAGAGTAAAGATAATAAAGAGTTTAGTGTTTGAAAGAGTTGATGTTAATAGATATACATACTTGCCTTTATGGGCTTCTGTCGGTATGGTGGCAGTCGTCCATCGTCCCTCCCGTCCATGCAGCGTCTTCGTGGCAGTCGTCACTGCCTCTGGGGGACTTCACGCTCCATTTCTGCCCCCAGGATGGTGATTTTCAGGGTCCTGAGATTAAGGATAATAAAGAGTTTAGTGTTTGAAAGAGTTGATGTTAATAGATATATACTTGCCTTTATGGGCTTCTGTCGGTATTTTGGCAGTCGCACATCGTCCCTCCCGTCCATGCAGCGTCTTCGTGGCAGTCGCCACTGCCTCTGGGGGACTTCACGGTCCACGTCTGCCCCCAGGATGATGATGTCCAGGGTCTAGGTTTAAAGATAATAAAGAGTTTAGTGTTTGAAAGAGTTGATGTTAATAGATATATACTTGCCTTTATGGGCTTCTGTCGGTATGGTGGCAGTCGTCCATCGTCCCTCCCGTCCATGCAGCGTCTTCGTGGCAGTCGTCACTGCCTCTGGGGGACTTCACGCTCCATTTCTGCCCCCAGGATGATGATGTCCAGGGTCCTGAGAGTAAAGATAATAAAGAGTTTAGTGTTTGAAAGAGTTGATGTTAATAGATATACATACTTGCCTTTATGGGCTTCTGTCGGTATGGTGGCAGTCGTCCATCGTCCCTCCCGTCCATGCAGCGTCTTCGTGGCAGTCGTCACTGCCTCTGGGGGACTTCACGCTCCATTTCTGCCCCCAGGATGATGATGTCCAGGGTCCTGAGATTAAGGATAATAAAGAGTTTAGTGTTTGAAAGAGTTGATGTTAATAGATATATACTTGCCTTTATGGGCTTCTGTCGGTATGGTGGCAGTCGTCCATCGTCCCTCCCGTCCATGCAGCGTCTTCGTGGCAGTCGTCACTGCCTCTGGGGGACTTCACGGTCCACTCTTCCCCCAGGATGATGATGTCCAGGGTCCTAAGTGTAAAGATAATAAAGAGTTTAGTGTTTGAAAGAGTTGATGTTAATAGATATATACTTGCCTTTATGGGCTTCTGTCGGTATGGTGGCAGTCGTCCATCGTCCCTCCCGTCCATGCAGCGTCTTCGTGGCAGTCGTCACTGCCTCTGGGGGACTTCACGCTCCATTTCTGCCCCCAGGATGGTGATTTTCAGGGTCCTGAGAGTAAAGATAATAAAGAGTTTAGTGTTTGAAAGAGTTGATGTTAATAGATATATGCTTGCCTTTATGGGCTTCTGTCGGTATTTTGGCAGTCGCCCATCGTCCCTCCCGTCCATGCAGCGTCTTCGTGGCAGTCGCCACTGCCTCTGGGGGACTTCACGGTCCACGTCTGCCCCCAGGATGATGATGTCCAGGGTCTAAGTTTAAAGATAATAAAGAGTTTAGTGTTTGAAAGAGTTGATGTTAATAGATATATACTTGCCTTTATGGGCTTCTGTCGGTATGGTGGCAGTCGTCCATCGTCCCTCCCGTCCATGCAGCGTCTTCGTGGCAGTCGTCACTGCCTCTGGGGGACTTCACGCTCCATTTCTGCCCCCAGGATGATGATGTCCAGGGTCCTGAGAGTAAAGATAATAAAGAGTTTAGTGTTTGAAAGAGTTGATGTTAATAGATATATACTTGCCTTTATGGGCTTCTGTCGGTATGGTGGCAGTCGTCCATCGTCCCTCCCGTCCATGCAGAGTCTTCGTGGCAGTCGTCACTGCCTCTGGGGGACTTCACGCTCCATTTCTGCCCCCAGGATGATGATGTCCAGGGTCCTGAGATTAAGGATAATAAAGAGTTTAGTGTTTGAAAGAGTTGATGTTAGTAGATATATACTTGCCTTTATGGGCTTCTGTCGGTATGGTGGCAGTCGTCCATCGTCCCTCCCGTCCATGCAGCGTCTTCGTGGCAGTCGTCACTGCCTCTGGGGGACTTCACGGTCCACGTCTGCCCCCAGGATGATGATGTCCAGGGTCTAAGTTTAAAGATAATAAAGAGTTTAGTGTTTGAAAGAGTTGATGTTAATAGATATATACTTGCCTTTATGGGCTTCTGTCGGTATGGTGGCAGTCGTCTATCTTCCTCCCGTCCATGCAGCGTCTTCGTGGCAGTCGTCACTGCCTCTGGGGGACTTCACGGTCCATTTCTGCCCCCAGGATGATGATGTCCAGGGTCCTGAGAGTAAAGATAATAAAGAGTTTAGTGTTTGAAAGAGTTGATGTTAATAAATATATGCTTGCCTTTATGGGCTTCTGTCGGTATGGTGGCAGTCGTCCATCGTCCCTCCCGTCCATGCAGCGTCTTCGTGGCAGTCGTCACTGCCTCTGGGGGACTTCACGCTCCATTTCTGCCCCCAGGATGATGATGTCCAGGGTCCTGAGAGTAAAGATAATAAAGAGTTTAGTGTTTGAAAGAGTTGATGTTAATAGATATATACTTGCCTTTATGGGCTTCTGTCGGTATGGTGGCAGTCGTCCTTCCTCCCTCCCGTCCATGCAGCGTCTTCGTGGCAGTCGTCACTGCCTCTGGGGGACTTCACGCTCCATTTCTGCCCCCAGGATGATGATGTCCAGGGTCCTGAGAGTAAAGATAATAAAGAGTTTAGTGTTTGAAAGAGTTGATGTTAATAGATATATACTTACCTTTATGGGCTTCTGTCGGTATGGTGGCAGTCGTCCATCGTCCCTCCCGTCCATGCAGCGTCTTCGTGGCAGTCGTCACTGCCTCTGGGGGACTTCACGGTCCACGTCTGCCCCCAGGATGATGATGTCCAGGGTCTAAGTTTAAAGATAATAAAGAGTTTAGTGTTTGAAAGAGTTGATGTTAATAGATATATACTTGCCTTTATGGGCTTCTGTCGGTATGGTGGCAGTCGTCTATCTTCCTCCCGTCCATGCAGCGTCTTCGTGGCAGTCGTCACTGCCTCTGGGGGACTTCACGGTCCATTTCTGCCCCCAGGATGATGATGTCCAGGGTCCTGAGAGTAAAGATAATAAAGAGTTTAGTGTTTGAAAGAGTTGATGTTAATAAATATATACTTGCCTTTATGGGCTTCTGTCGGTATGGTGGCAGTCGTCCATCGTCCCTCCCGTCCATGCAGCGTCTTCGTGGCAGTCGTCACTGCCTCTGGGGGACTTCACGGTCCACGTCTGCCCCCAGGATGATGATGTCCAGGGTCTAAGTTTAAAGATAATAAAGAGTTTAGTGTTTGAAAGAGTTGATGTTAATAGATATATACTTGCCTTTATGGGCTTCTGTCGGTATGGTGGCAGTCGTCCATCGTCCCTCCCGTCCATGCAGCGTCTTCGTGGCAGTCGTCACTGCCTCTGGGGGACTTCACGGTCCACGTCTGCCCCCAGGATGATGATGTCCAGGGTCTAAGTTTAAAGATAATAAAGAGTTTAGTGTTTGAAAGAGTTGATGTTAATAGATATATACTTGCCTTTATGGGCTTCTGTCGGTATGGTGGCAGTCGTCCATCGTCCCTCCCGTCCATGCAGCGTCTTCGTGGCAGTCGTCACTGCCTCTGGGGGACTTCACGCTCCATTTCTGCCCCCAGGATGATGATGTCCAGGGTCCTGAGAGTAAAGATAATAAAGAGTTTAGTGTTTGAAAGAGTTGATGTTAATAGATATACATACTTGCCTTTATGGGCTTCTGTCGGTATGGTGGCAGTCGTCCATCGTCCCTCCCGTCCATGCAGCGTCTTCGTGGCAGTCGTCACTGCCTCTGGGGGACTTCACGCTCCATTTCTGCCCCCAGGATGGTGATTTTCAGGGTCCTGAGATTAAGGATAATAAAGAGTTTAGTGTTTGAAAGAGTTGATGTTAATAGATATATACTTGCCTTTATGGGCTTCTGTCGGTATTTTGGCAGTCGCACATCGTCCCTCCCGTCCATGCAGCGTCTTCGTGGCAGTCGCCACTGCCTCTGGGGGACTTCACGGTCCACGTCTGCCCCCAGGATGATGATGTCCAGGGTCTAGGTTTAAAGATAATAAAGAGTTTAGTGTTTGAAAGAGTTGATGTTAATAGATATATACTTGCCTTTATGGGCTTCTGTCGGTATGGTGGCAGTCGTCCATCGTCCCTCCCGTCCATGCAGCGTCTTCGTGGCAGTCGTCACTGCCTCTGGGGGACTTCACGCTCCATTTCTGCCCCCAGGATGATGATGTCCAGGGTCCTGAGAGTAAAGATAATAAAGAGTTTAGTGTTTGAAAGAGTTGATGTTAATAGATATACATACTTGCCTTTATGGGCTTCTGTCGGTATGGTGGCAGTCGTCCATCGTCCCTCCCGTCCATGCAGCGTCTTCGTGGCAGTCGTCACTGCCTCTGGGGGACTTCACGCTCCATTTCTGCCCCCAGGATGATGATGTCCAGGGTCCTGAGATTAAGGATAATAAAGAGTTTAGTGTTTGAAAGAGTTGATGTTAATAGATATATACTTGCCTTTATGGGCTTCTGTCGGTATGGTGGCAGTCGTCCATCGTCCCTCCCGTCCATGCAGCGTCTTCGTGGCAGTCGTCACTGCCTCTGGGGGACTTCACGGTCCACTCTTCCCCCAGGATGATGATGTCCAGGGTCCTAAGTGTAAAGATAATAAAGAGTTTAGTGTTTGAAAGAGTTGATGTTAATAGATATATACTTGCCTTTATGGGCTTCTGTCGGTATGGTGGCAGTCGTCCATCGTCCCTCCCGTCCATGCAGCGTCTTCGTGGCAGTCGTCACTGCCTCTGGGGGACTTCACGCTCCATTTCTGCCCCCAGGATGGTGATTTTCAGGGTCCTGAGAGTAAAGATAATAAAGAGTTTAGTGTTTGAAAGAGTTGATGTTAATAGATATATGCTTGCCTTTATGGGCTTCTGTCGGTATTTTGGCAGTCGCCCATCGTCCCTCCCGTCCATGCAGCGTCTTCGTGGCAGTCGCCACTGCCTCTGGGGGACTTCACGGTCCACGTCTGCCCCCAGGATGATGATGTCCAGGGTCTAAGTTTAAAGATAATAAAGAGTTTAGTGTTTGAAAGAGTTGATGTTAATAGATATATACTTGCCTTTATGGGCTTCTGTCGGTATGGTGGCAGTCGTCCATCGTCCCTCCCGTCCATGCAGCGTCTTCGTGGCAGTCGTCACTGCCTCTGGGGGACTTCACGCTCCATTTCTGCCCCCAGGATGATGATGTCCAGGGTCCTGAGAGTAAAGATAATAAAGAGTTTAGTGTTTGAAAGAGTTGATGTTAATAGATATATACTTGCCTTTATGGGCTTCTGTCGGTATGGTGGCAGTCGTCCATCGTCCCTCCCGTCCATGCAGAGTCTTCGTGGCAGTCGTCACTGCCTCTGGGGGACTTCACGCTCCATTTCTGCCCCCAGGATGATGATGTCCAGGGTCCTGAGATTAAGGATAATAAAGAGTTTAGTGTTTGAAAGAGTTGATGTTAGTAGATATATACTTGCCTTTATGGGCTTCTGTCGGTATGGTGGCAGTCGTCCATCGTCCCTCCCGTCCATGCAGCGTCTTCGTGGCAGTCGTCACTGCCTCTGGGGGACTTCACGGTCCACGTCTGCCCCCAGGATGATGATGTCCAGGGTCTAAGTTTAAAGATAATAAAGAGTTTAGTGTTTGAAAGAGTTGATGTTAATAGATATATACTTGCCTTTATGGGCTTCTGTCGGTATGGTGGCAGTCGTCTATCTTCCTCCCGTCCATGCAGCGTCTTCGTGGCAGTCGTCACTGCCTCTGGGGGACTTCACGGTCCATTTCTGCCCCCAGGATGATGATGTCCAGGGTCCTGAGAGTAAAGATAATAAAGAGTTTAGTGTTTGAAAGAGTTGATGTTAATAAATATATGCTTGCCTTTATGGGCTTCTGTCGGTATGGTGGCAGTCGTCCATCGTCCCTCCCGTCCATGCAGCGTCTTCGTGGCAGTCGTCACTGCCTCTGGGGGACTTCACGCTCCATTTCTGCCCCCAGGATGATGATGTCCAGGGTCCTGAGAGTAAAGATAATAAAGAGTTTAGTGTTTGAAAGAGTTGATGTTAATAGATATATACTTGCCTTTATGGGCTTCTGTCGGTATGGTGGCAGTCGTCCTTCCTCCCTCCCGTCCATGCAGCGTCTTCGTGGCAGTCGTCACTGCCTCTGGGGGACTTCACGCTCCATTTCTGCCCCCAGGATGATGATGTCCAGGGTCCTGAGAGTAAAGATAATAAAGAGTTTAGTGTTTGAAAGAGTTGATGTTAATAGATATATACTTACCTTTATGGGCTTCTGTCGGTATGGTGGCAGTCGTCCATCGTCCCTCCCGTCCATGCAGCGTCTTCGTGGCAGTCGTCACTGCCTCTGGGGGACTTCACGCTCCATTTCTGCCCCCAGGATGGTGATTTTCAGGGTCCTGAGAGTAAAGATAATAAAGAGTTTAGTGTTTGAAAGAGTTGATGTTAATAGATATATACTTGCCTTTATGGGCTTCTGTCGGTATTTTGGCAGTCGCCCATCGTCCCTCCCGTCCATGCAGCGTCTTCGTGGCAGTCGCCACTGCCTCTGGGGGACTTCACGGTCCACGTCTGCCCCCAGGATGATGATGTCCAGGGTCTAAGTTTAAAGATAATAAAGAGTTTAGTGTTTGAAAGAGTTGATGTTAATAGATATATACTTGCCTTTATGGGCTTCTGTCGGTATGGTGGCAGTCGTCCATCGTCCCTCCCGTCCATGCAGCGTCTTCGTGGCAGTCGTCACTGCCTCTGGGGGACTTCACGCTCCATTTCTGCCCCCAGGATGATGATGTCCAGGGTCCTGAGAGTAAAGATAATAAAGAGTTTAGTGTTTGAAAGAGTTGATGTTAATAGATATATACTTGCCTTTATGGGCTTCTGTCGGTATGGTGGCAGTCGTCCATCGTCCCTCCCGTCCATGCAGCGTCTTCGTGGCAGTCGTCACTGCCTCTGGGGGACTTCACGCTCCATTTCTGCCCCCAGGATGATGATGTCCAGGGTCCTGAGATTAAGGATAATAAAGAGTTTAGTGTTTGAAAGAGTTGATGTTAATAGATATATACTTGCCTTTATGGGCTTCTGTCGGTATGGTGGCAGTCGTCCATCGTCCCTCCCGTCCATGCAGCGTCTTCGTGGCAGTCGTCACTGCCTCTGGGGGACTTCACGGTCCACTCTTCCCCCAGGATGATGATGTCCAGGGTCCTAAGTGTAAAGATAATAAAGAGTTTAGTGTTTGAAAGAGTTGATGTTAATAGATATATACTTGCCTTTATGGGCTTCTGTCGGTATGGTGGCAGTCGTCCATCGTCCCTCCCGTCCATGCAGCGTCTTCGTGGCAGTCGTCACTGCGTCTGGGGGACTTCACGCTCCATTTCTGCCCCCAGGATGATGATGTCCAGGGTCCTGAGAGTAAAGATAATAAAGAGTTTAGTGTTTGAAAGAGTTGATGTTAATAGATATATACTTGCCTTCATGGGCTTCTGTCGGTATTTTGGCAGTCGCCCATCGTACCTCCCGTCCAGGAAGCGTCTTCGTGGCAGTCGTCACTGCCTCTGGGGGACTTCACGGTCTATTTCTGCCCCCAGGATGATGATGTCCAGGGTCCTGAGAGTAAAGATAATAAAGAGTTTAGTGTTTGAAAGAGTTGATGTTAATAGATATATACTTGCCTTTATGGGCTTCTGTCGGTATGGTGGCAGTCGTCCATCGTCCCTCCCGTCCATGCAGCGTCTTCGTGGCAGTCGTCACTGCCTCTGGGGGACTTCACGGTCCATTTCTGCCCCCAGGATGATGATGTCCAGGGTCCTGAGAGTAAAGATAATAAAGAGTTTAGTGTTTGAAAGAGTTGATGTTAATAGATATATACTTGCCTTTATGGGCTTCTGTCGGTATTTTGGCAGTCGCCCATCGTCCCTCCCGTCCATGCAGCGTCTTCGTGGCAGTCGTCACTGCCTCTGGTTGACTTCATGGTCCATTTCTGCCCCCAGGATGATGATGTCCAGGGTCCTGAGAGTAAAGATAATAAAGAGTTTAGTGTTTGAAAGAGTTGATGTTAATAGATATATACTTGCCTTTATGGGCTTCTGTCGGTATTTTGGCAGTCGCCCATCGTCCCTCCCGTCCATGCAGCGTCTTCGTGGCAGTCGTCACTGCCTCTGGGGGACTTCACGCTCCATTTCTGCCCCCAGGATGATGATGTCCAGGGTCCTGAGAGTAAAGATAATAAAGAGTTTAGTGTTTGAAAGAGTTGATGTTAGTAGATATATACTTGCCTTTATGGGCTTCTGTCGGTATGGTGGCAGTCGTCCATCGTCCCTCCCGTCCATGCAGCGTCTTCGTGGCAGTCGTCACTGCCTCTGGGGGACTTCACGGTCCATTTCTGCCCCCAGGATGATGATGTCCAGGGTCCTGAGAGTAAAGATAATAAAGAGTTTAGTGTTTGAAAGAGTTGATGTTAATAGATATATACTTGCCTTTATGGGCTTCTGTCGGTATGGTGGCAGTCGTCCATCGTCCCTCCCGTCCATGCAGCGTCTTCGTGGCAGTCGTCACTGCCTCTGGGGGACTTCACGCTCCATTTCTGCCCCCAGGATGATGATGTCCAGGGTCCTGAGATTAAGGATAATAAAGAGTTTAGTGTTTGAAAGAGTTGATGTTAATAGATATATACTTGCCTTTATGGGCTTCTGTCGGTATGGTGGCAGTCGTCCATCGTCCCTCCCGTCCATGCAGCGTCTTCGTGGCAGTCGTCACTGCCTCTGGGGGACTTCACGGTCCACTCTTCCCCCAGGATGATGATGTCCAGGGTCCTAAGTGTAAAGATAATAAAGAGTTTAGTGTTTGAAAGAGTTGATGTTAATAGATATATACTTGCCTTTATGGGCTTCTGTCGGTATGGTGGCAGTCGTCCATCGTCCCTCCCGTCCATGCAGCGTCTTCGTGGCAGTCGTCACTGCGTCTGGGGGACTTCACGCTCCATTTCTGCCCCCAGGATGATGATGTCCAGGGTCCTGAGAGTAAAGATAATAAAGAGTTTAGTGTTTGAAAGAGTTGATGTTAATAGATATATACTTGCCTTCATGGGCTTCTGTCGGTATTTTGGCAGTCGCCCATCGTACCTCCCGTCCAGGAAGCGTCTTCGTGGCAGTCGTCACTGCCTCTGGGGGACTTCACGGTCTATTTCTGCCCCCAGGATGATGATGTCCAGGGTCCTGAGAGTAAAGATAATAAAGAGTTTAGTGTTTGAAAGAGTTGATGTTAATAGATATATACTTGCCTTTATGGGCTTCTGTCGGTATGGTGGCAGTCGTCCATCGTCCCTCCCGTCCATGCAGCGTCTTCGTGGCAGTCGTCACTGCCTCTGGGGGACTTCACGGTCCATTTCTGCCCCCAGGATGATGATGTCCAGGGTCCTGAGAGTAAAGATAATAAAGAGTTTAGTGTTTGAAAGAGTTGATGTTAATAGATATATACTTGCCTTTATGGGCTTCTGTCGGTATTTTGGCAGTCGCCCATCGTCCCTCCCGTCCATGCAGCGTCTTCGTGGCAGTCGTCACTGCCTCTGGTTGACTTCATGGTCCATTTCTGCCCCCAGGATGATGATGTCCAGGGTCCTGAGAGTAAAGATAATAAAGAGTTTAGTGTTTGAAAGAGTTGATGTTAATAGATATATACTTGCCTTTATGGGCTTCTGTCGGTATTTTGGCAGTCGCCCATCGTCCCTCCCGTCCATGCAGCGTCTTCGTGGCAGTCGTCACTGCCTCTGGGGGACTTCACGCTCCATTTCTGCCCCCAGGATGATGATGTCCAGGGTCCTGAGAGTAAAGATAATAAAGAGTTTAGTGTTTGAAAGAGTTGATGTTAGTAGATATATACTTGCCTTTATGGGCTTCTGTCGGTATGGTGGCAGTCGTCCATCGTCCCTCCCGTCCATGCAGCGTCTTCGTGGCAGTCGTCACTGCCTCTGGGGGACTTCACGGTCCATTTCTGCCCCCAGGATGATGATGTCCAGGGTCCTGAGAGTAAAGATAATAAAGAGTTTAGTGTTTGAAAGAGTTGATGTTAATAGATATATACTTGCCTTTATGGGCTTTTGTCGGTATTTTGGCAGTCGCCCATCGTCCCTCCCGTCCATGCAGCGTCTTCGTGGTAGTCGTCACTGCCTGTGGGGGACTTCACGCTCCATTTCTGCCCCCAGGATGATGATGTCCAGGGTCCTAAGTGTAAAGATAATAAAGAGTTTAGTGTTTGAAAGAGTTGATGTTAATAGATATATACTTGCCTTTATGGGCTTCTGTCGGTATGGTGGCAGTCGTCCATCGTCCCTCCCGTCCATGCAGCGTCTTCGTGGCAGTCGTCACTGCCTCTGGGGGACTTCACGCTCCATTTCTGCCCCCAGGATGATGATGTCCAGGGTCCTGAGAGTAAAGATAATAAAGAGTTTAGTGTTTGAAAGAGTTGATGTTAATAGATATATACTTGCCTTTATGGGCTTCTGTCGGTATGGTGGCAGTCGTCCATCGTCCCTCCCGTCCATGCAGCGTCTTCGTGGCAGTCGTCACTGCCTCTGGGGGACTTCACGCTCCATTTCTGCCCCCAGGATGATGATGTCCAGGGTCCTGAGATTAAGGATAATAAAGAGTTTAGTGTTTGAAAGAGTTGATGTTAATAGATATATACTTGCCTTTATGGGCTTCTGTCGGTATGGTGGCAGTCGTCCATCGTCCCTCCCGTCCATGCAGCGTCTTCGTGGCAGTCGTCACTGCCTCTGGGGGACTTCACGGTCCACTCTTCCCCCAGGATGATGATGTCCAGGGTCCTAAGTGTAAAGATAATAAAGAGTTTAGTGTTTGAAAGAGTTGATGTTAATAGATATATACTTGCCTTTATGGGCTTCTGTCGGTATGGTGGCAGTCGTCCATCGTCCCTCCCGTCCATGCAGCGTCTTCGTGGCAGTCGTCACTGCGTCTGGGGGACTTCACGCTCCATTTCTGCCCCCAGGATGATGATGTCCAGGGTCCTGAGAGTAAAGATAATAAAGAGTTTAGTGTTTGAAAGAGTTGATGTTAATAGATATATACTTGCCTTCATGGGCTTCTGTCGGTATTTTGGCAGTCGCCCATCGTACCTCCCGTCCAGGAAGCGTCTTCGTGGCAGTCGTCACTGCCTCTGGGGGACTTCACGGTCTATTTCTGCCCCCAGGATGATGATGTCCAGGGTCCTGAGAGTAAAGATAATAAAGAGTTTAGTGTTTGAAAGAGTTGATGTTAATAGATATATACTTGCCTTTATGGGCTTCTGTCGGTATGGTGGCAGTCGTCCATCGTCCCTCCCGTCCATGCAGCGTCTTCGTGGCAGTCGTCACTGCCTCTGGGGGACTTCACGCTCCATTTCTGCCCCCAGGATGATGATGTCCAGGGTCCTGAGAGTAAAGATAATAAAGAGTTTAGTGTTTGAAAGATGTGATGGTAATAGATATATACTTGCCTTTATGGGCTTCTGTCGGTATGGTGGCAGTCGTCCATCGTCCCCCCCGTCCATGCAGCGTCTTCGTGGCAGTCGTCACTGCCTCTGGGGGACTTCACGCTCCATTTCTGCCCCCAGGATGATGATGTCCAGGGTCCTGAGAGTAAAGATAATAAAGAGTTTAGTGTTTGAAAGAGTTGATGTTAATAGATATATACTTGCCTTTATGGGCTTCTGTCGGTATGGTGGCAGTCGTCCATCGTCCCTCCCGTCCATGCAGCGTCTTCGTGGCAGTCGTCACTGCCTCTGGGGGACTTCACGCTCCATTTCTGCCCCCAGGATGATGATGTCCAGGGTCCTGAGAGTAAAGATAATAAAGAGTTTAGTGTTTGAAAGAGTTGATGTTAATAGATATATACTTGCCTTTATGGGCTTCTGTCGGTATGGTGGCAGTCGTCCATCGTCCCTCCCGTCCATGCAGCGTCTTCGTGGCAGTCGTCACTGCCTCTGGGGGACTTCACGCTCCATTTCTGCCCCCAGGATGATGATGTCCAGGGTCCTGAGATTAAGGATAATAAAGAGTTTAGTGTTTGAAAGAGTTGATGTTAATAGATATATACTTGCCTTTATGGGCTTCTGTCGGTATGGTGGCAGTCGTCCATCGTCCCTCCCGTCCATGCAGCGTCTTCGTGGCAGTCGTCACTGCCTCTGGGGGACTTCACGGTCCACTCTTCCCCCAGGATGATGATGTCCAGGGTCCTAAGTGTAAAGATAATAAAGAGTTTAGTGTTTGAAAGAGTTGATGTTAATAGATATATACTTGCCTTTATGGGCTTCTGTCGGTATGGTGGCAGTCGTCCATCGTCCCTCCCGTCCATGCAGCGTCTTCGTGGCAGTCGTCACTGCGTCTGGGGGACTTCACGCTCCATTTCTGCCCCCAGGATGATGATGTCCAGGGTCCTGAGAGTAAAGATAATAAAGAGTTTAGTGTTTGAAAGAGTTGATGTTAATAGATATATACTTGCCTTCATGGGCTTCTGTCGGTATTTTGGCAGTCGCCCATCGTACCTCCCGTCCAGGAAGCGTCTTCGTGGCAGTCGTCACTGCCTCTGGGGGACTTCACGGTCTATTTCTGCCCCCAGGATGATGATGTCCAGGGTCCTGAGAGTAAAGATAATAAAGAGTTTAGTGTTTGAAAGAGTTGATGTTAATAGATATATACTTGCCTTTATGGGCTTCTGTCGGTATGGTGGCAGTCGTCCATCGTCCCTCCCGTCCATGCAGCGTCTTCGTGGCAGTCGTCACTGCCTCTGGGGGACTTCACGCTCCATTTCTGCCCCCAGGATGATGATGTCCAGGGTCCTGAGAGTAAAGATAATAAAGAGTTTAGTGTTTGAAAGATGTGATGGTAATAGATATATACTTGCCTTTATGGGCTTCTGTCGGTATGGTGGCAGTCGTCCATCGTCCCCCCCGTCCATGCAGCGTCTTCGTGGCAGTCGTCACTGCCTCTGGGGGACTTCACGCTCCATTTCTGCCCCCAGGATGATGATGTCCAGGGTCCTGAGAGTAAAGATAATAAAGAGTTTAGTGTTTGAAAGAGTTGATGTTAATAGATATATACTTGCCTTTATGGGCTTCTGTCGGTATGGTGGCAGTCGTCCATCGTCCCTCCCGTCCATGCAGCGTCTTCGTGGCAGTCGTCACTGCCTCTGGGGGACTTCACGCTCCATTTCTGCCCCCAGGATGATGATGTCCAGGGTCCTGAGAGTAAAGATAATAAAGAGTTTAGTGTTTGAAAGAGTTGATGTTAATAGATATATACTTGCCTTTATGGGCTTCTGTCGGTATTTTGGCAGTCGCCCATCGTCCCTCCCGTCCATGCAGCGTCTTCGTGGCAGTCGTCACTGCCTCTGGTTGACTTCATGGTCCATTTCTGCCCCCAGGATGATGATGTCCAGGGTCCTGAGAGTAAAGATAATAAAGAGTTTAGTGTTTGAAAGAGTTGATGTTAATAGATATATACTTGCCTTTATGGGCTTCTGTCGGTATTTTGGCAGTCGCCCATCGTCCCTCCCGTCCATGCAGCGTCTTCGTGGCAGTCGTCACTGCCTCTGGGGGACTTCACGCTCCATTTCTGCCCCCAGGATGATGATGTCCAGGGTCCTGAGAGTAAAGATAATAAAGAGTTTAGTGTTTGAAAGAGTTGATGTTAGTAGATATATACTTGCCTTTATGGGCTTCTGTCGGTATGGTGGCAGTCGTCCATCGTCCCTCCCGTCCATGCAGCGTCTTCGTGGCAGTCGTCACTGCCTCTGGGGGACTTCACGGTCCATTTCTGCCCCCAGGATGATGATGTCCAGGGTCCTGAGAGTAAAGATAATAAAGAGTTTAGTGTTTGAAAGAGTTGATGTTAATAGATATATACTTGCCTTTATGGGCTTTTGTCGGTATTTTGGCAGTCGCCCATCGTCCCTCCCGTCCATGCAGCGTCTTCGTGGTAGTCGTCACTGCCTGTGGGGGACTTCACGCTCCATTTCTGCCCCCAGGATGATGATGTCCAGGGTCCTAAGTGTAAAGATAATAAAGAGTTTAGTGTTTGAAAGAGTTGATGTTAATAGATATATACTTGCCTTTATGGGCTTCTGTCGGTATGGTGGCAGTCGTCCATCGTCCCTCCCGTCCATGCAGCGTCTTCGTGGCAGTCGTCACTGCCTCTGGGGGACTTCACGCTCCATTTCTGCCCCCAGGATGATGATGTCCAGGGTCCTGAGAGTAAAGATAATAAAGAGTTTAGTGTTTGAAAGAGTTGATGTTAATAGATATATACTTGCCTTTATGGGCTTCTGTCGGTATGGTGGCAGTCGTCCATCGTCCCTCCCGTCCATGCAGCGTCTTCGTGGCAGTCGTCACTGCCTCTGGGGGACTTCACGCTCCATTTCTGCCCCCAGGATGATGATGTCCAGGGTCCTGAGATTAAGGATAATAAAGAGTTTAGTGTTTGAAAGAGTTGATGTTAATAGATATATACTTGCCTTTATGGGCTTCTGTCGGTATGGTGGCAGTCGTCCATCGTCCCTCCCGTCCATGCAGCGTCTTCGTGGCAGTCGTCACTGCGTCTGGGGGACTTCACGCTCCATTTCTGCCCCCAGGATGATGATGTCCAGGGTCCTGAGAGTAAAGATAATAAAGAGTTTAGTGTTTGAAAGAGTTGATGTTAATAGATATATACTTGCCTTCATGGGCTTCTGTCGGTATTTTGGCAGTCGCCCATCGTACCTCCCGTCCAGGAAGCGTCTTCGTGGCAGTCGTCACTGCCTCTGGGGGACTTCACGGTCTATTTCTGCCCCCAGGATGATGATGTCCAGGGTCCTGAGAGTAAAGATAATAAAGAGTTTAGTGTTTGAAAGAGTTGATGTTAATAGATATATACTTGCCTTTATGGGCTTCTGTCGGTATGGTGGCAGTCGTCCATCGTCCCTCCCGTCCATGCAGCGTCTTCGTGGCAGTCGTCACTGCCTCTGGGGGACTTCACGCTCCATTTCTGCCCCCAGGATGATGATGTCCAGGGTCCTGAGAGTAAAGATAATAAAGAGTTTAGTGTTTGAAAGATGTGATGGTAATAGATATATACTTGCCTTTATGGGCTTCTGTCGGTATGGTGGCAGTCGTCCATCGTCCCCCCCGTCCATGCAGCGTCTTCGTGGCAGTCGTCACTGCCTCTGGGGGACTTCACGCTCCATTTCTGCCCCCAGGATGATGATGTCCAGGGTCCTGAGAGTAAAGATAATAAAGAGTTTAGTGTTTGAAAGAGTTGATGTTAATAGATATATACTTGCCTTTATGGGCTTCTGTCGGTATGGTGGCAGTCGTCCATCGTCCCTCCCGTCCATGCAGCGTCTTCGTGGCAGTCGTCACTGCCTCTGGGGGACTTCACGCTCCATTTCTGCCCCCAGGATGATGATGTCCAGGGTCCTGAGAGTAAAGATAATAAAGAGTTTAGTGTTTGAAAGAGTTGATGTTAATAGATATATACTTGCCTTTATGGGCTTCTGTCGGTATTTTGGCAGTCGCCCATCGTCCCTCCCGTCCATGCAGCGTCTTCGTGGCAGTCGTCACTGCCTCTGGTTGACTTCATGGTCCATTTCTGCCCCCAGGATGATGATGTCCAGGGTCCTGAGAGTAAAGATAATAAAGAGTTTAGTGTTTGAAAGAGTTGATGTTAATAGATATATACTTGCCTTTATGGGCTTCTGTCGGTATTTTGGCAGTCGCCCATCGTCCCTCCCGTCCATGCAGCGTCTTCGTGGCAGTCGTCACTGCCTCTGGGGGACTTCACGCTCCATTTCTGCCCCCAGGATGATGATGTCCAGGGTCCTGAGAGTAAAGATAATAAAGAGTTTAGTGTTTGAAAGAGTTGATGTTAGTAGATATATACTTGCCTTTATGGGCTTCTGTCGGTATGGTGGCAGTCGTCCATCGTCCCTCCCGTCCATGCAGCGTCTTCGTGGCAGTCGTCACTGCCTCTGGGGGACTTCACGGTCCATTTCTGCCCCCAGGATGATGATGTCCAGGGTCCTGAGAGTAAAGATAATAAAGAGTTTAGTGTTTGAAAGAGTTGATGTTAATAGATATATACTTGCCTTTATGGGCTTTTGTCGGTATTTTGGCAGTCGCCCATCGTCCCTCCCGTCCATGCAGCGTCTTCGTGGTAGTCGTCACTGCCTCTGGGGGACTTCACGCTCCATTTCTGCCCCCAGGATGATGATGTCCAGGGTCCTAAGTGTAAAGATAATAAAGAGTTTAGTGTTTGAAAGAGTTGATGTTAATAGATATATACTTGCCTTTATGGGCTTCTGTCTTTATGGTGGCAGTCGTCCATCGTCCCTCCCGTCCATGCAGCGTCTTCGTGGCAGTCGTCACTGCCTCTGGGGGACTTCACGCTCCATTTCTGCCCCCAGGATGATGATGTCCAGGGTCCTGAGAGTAAAGATAATAAAGAATTTAGTGTTTGAAAGAGTTGATGTTAATAGATATATACTTCCCTTTATGGGCTTCTGTCGGTATGGTGGCAGTCGTCCATCGTCCCTCCCGTCCATGCAGCGTCTTCGTGGCAGTCGTCACTGCCTCTGGGGGACTTCACGGTCCATTTCTGCCCCCAGGATGATGATGTCCAGGGTCCTGAGAGTAAAGATAATAAAGAGTTTAGTGTTTGAAAGAGTTGATGTTAATAGATATATATACTTGCCTTTATGGGCTTCTGTCGGTATGGTGGCAGTCGTCCATCGTCCCTCCCGTCCATGCAGCGTCTTCGTGGCAGTCGTCACTGCCTCTGGGGGACTTCACGGTCCATTTCTGCCCCCAGGATGATATGTCCAGGGTCCTGAGAGTAAAGATAATAAAGAGTTTAGTGTTTGAAAGAGTTGATGTTAATAGATATATACTTGCCTTTATGGGCTTCTGTCGGTATGGTGGCAGTCGTCCATCGTCCCTCCCGTCCATGCAGCGTCTTCGTGGCAGTCGTCACTGCCTCTGGGGGACTTCACGCTCCATTTCTGCCCCCAGGATGATGATGTCCAGGGTCCTGAGAGTAAAGATAATAAAGAGTTTAGTGTTTGAAAGAGTTGATGTTAATAGATATATACTTGCCTTTATGGGCTTCTGTCGGTATGGTGGCAGTCGTCCATCGTCCCTCCCGTCCATGCAGAGTCTTCGTGGCAGTCGTCACTGCCTCTGGGGGACTTCACGCTCCATTTCTGCCCCCAGGATGATGATGTCCAGGGTCCTGAGAGTAAAGATAATAAAGAGTTTAGTGTTTGAAAGAGTTGATGTTAATAGATATATACTTGCCTTTATGGGCTTCTGTCGGTATGGTGGCAGTCGTCCATCGTCCCTCCCGTCCATGCAGCGTCTTCGTGGCAGTCGTCACTGCCTCTGGGGGACTTCACGGTCCATTTCTGCCCCCAGGATGATATGTCCAGGGTCCTGAGAGTAAAGATAATAAAGAGTTTAGTGTTTGAAAGAGTTGATGTTAATAGATATATACTTGCCTTTATGGGCTTCTGTCGGTATGGTGGCAGTCGTCCATCGTCCCTCCCGTCGATGCAGCGTCTTCGTGGCAGTCGTCACTGCCTCTGGGGGACTTCACGCTCCATTTCTGCCCCCAGGATGATGATGTCCAGGGTCCTGAGAGTAAAGATAATAAAGAGTTTAGTGTTTGAAAGAGTTGATGTTAATAGATATATACTTGCCTTTATGGGCTTCTGTCGGTATGGTGGCAGTCGTCCATCGTCCCTCCCGTCCATGCAGCGTCTTCGTGGCAGTCGTCACTGCCTCTGGGGGACTTCACGCTCCATTTCTGCCCCCAGGATGATGATGTCCAGGGTCCTGAGAGTAAAGATAATAAAGAGTTTAGTGTTTGAAAGAGTTGATGTTAATAGATATATACTTGCCTTTATGGGCTTCTGTCGGTATGGTGGCAGTCGTCCATCGTCCCTCCCGTCCATGCAGAGTCTTCGTGGCAGTCGTCACTGCCTCTGGGGGACTTCACGCTCCATTTCTGCCCCCAGGATGATGATGTCCAGGGTCCTGAGATTAAGGATAATAAAGAGTTTAGTGTTTGAAAGAGTTGATGTTAATAGATATATACTTGCCTTTATGGGCTTCTGTCGGTATGGTGGCAGTCGTCCATCGTCCCTCCCGTCCATGCAGCGTCTTCGTGGCAGTCGTCACTGCCTCTGGGGGACTTCACGGTCCACGTCTGCCCCCAGGATGATGATGTCCAGGGTCTAAGTTTAAAGATAATAAAGAGTTTAGTGTTTGAAAGAGTTGATGTTAATAGATATATACTTGCCTTTATGGGCTTCTGTCGGTATGGTGGCAGTCGTCTATCGTCCTCCCGTCCATGCAGCGTCTTCGTGGCAGTCGTCACTGCCTCTGGGGGACTTCACGGTCCATTTCTGCCCCCAGGATGATGATGTCCAGGGTCCTGAGAGTAAAGATAATAAAGAGTTTAGTGTTTGAAAGAGTTGATGTTAATAAATATATACTTGCCTTTATGGGCTTCTGTCGGTATGGTGGCAGTCGTCCATCGTCCCTCCCGTCCATGCAGCGTCTTCGTGGCAGTCGTCACTGCCTCTGGGGGACTTCACGCTCCATTTCTGCCCCCAGGATGATGATGTCCAGGGTCCTGAGAGTAAAGATAATAAAGAGTTTAGTGTTTGAAAGAGTTGATGTTAATAGATATATACTTGCCTTTATGGGCTTCTGTCGGTATGGTGGCAGTCGTCCTTCCTCCCTCCCGTCCATGCAGCGTCTTCGTGGCAGTCGTCACTGCCTCTGGGGGACTTCACGCTCCATTTCTGCCCCCAGGATGATGATGTCCAGGGTCCTGAGAGTAAAGATAATAAAGAGTTTAGTGTTTGAAAGAGTTGATGTTAATAGATATATACTTACCTTTATGGGCTTCTGTCGGTATGGTGGCAGTCGTCCATCGTCCCTCCCGTCCATGCAGCGTCTTCGTGGCAGTCGTCACTGCCTCTGGGGGACTTCACGCTCCATTTCTGCCCCCAGGATGGTGATTTTCAGGGTCCTGAGAGTAAAGATAATAAAGAGTTTAGTGTTTGAAAGAGTTGATGTTAATAGATATATACTTGCCTTTATGGGCTTCTGTCGGTATTTTGGCACTCGTACATCGTCCCTCCCGTCCATGCAGCGTCTTCGTGGCAGTCGCCACTGCCTCTGGGGGACTTCACGGTCCACGTCTGCCCCCAGGATGATGATGTCCAGGGTCTAAGTTTAAAGATAATAAAGAGTTTAGTGTTTGAAAGAGTTGATGTTAATAGATATATACTTGCCTTTATGGGCTTCTGTCGGTATGGTGGCAGTCGTCCATCGTCCCTCCCGTCCATGCAGCGTCTTCGTGGCAGTCGTCACTGCCTCTGGGGGACTTCACGCTCCATTTCTGCCCCCAGGATGATGATGTCCAGGGTCCTGAGAGTAAAGATAATAAAGAGTTTAGTGTTTGAAAGAGTTGATGTTAATAGATATATACTTGCCTTTATGGGCTTCTGTCGGTATGGTGGCAGTCGTCCATCGTCCCTCCCGTCCATGCAGCGTCTTCGTGGCAGTCGTCACTGCCTCTGGGGGACTTCACGCTCCATTTCTGCCCCCAGGATGATGATGTCCAGGGTCCTGAGATTAAGGATAATAAAGAGTTTAGTGTTTGAAAGAGTTGATGTTAATAGATATATACTTGCCTTTATGGGCTTCTGTCGGTATGGTGGCAGTCGTCCATCGTCCCTCCCGTCCATGCAGCGTCTTCGTGGCAGTCGTCACTGCCTCTGGGGGACTTCACGGTCCACTCTTCCCCCAGGATGATGATGTCCAGGGTCCTAAGTGTAAAGATAATAAAGAGTTTAGTGTTTGAAAGAGTTGATGTTAATAGATATATACTTGCCTTTATGGGCTTCTGTCGGTATGGTGGCAGTCGTCCATCGTCCCTCCCGTCCATGCAGCGTCTTCGTGGCAGTCGTCACTGCCTCTGGGGGACTTCACGCTCCATTTCTGCCCCCAGGATGATGATGTCCAGGGTCCTGAGAGTAAAGATAATAAAGAGTTTAGTGTTTGAAAGATGTGATGGTAATAGATATATACTTGCCTTTATGGGCTTCTGTCGGTATGGTGGCAGTCGTCCATCGTCCCCCCCGTCCATGCAGCGTCTTCGTGGCAGTCGTCACTGCCTCTGGGGGACTTCACGCTCCATTTCTGCCCCCAGGATGATGATGTCCAGGGTCCTGAGAGTAAAGATAATAAAGAGTTTAGTGTTTGAAAGAGTTGATGTTAATAGATATATACTTGCCTTTATGGGCTTCTGTCGGTATGGTGGCAGTCGTCCATCGTCCCTCCCGTCCATGCAGCGTCTTCGTGGCAGTCGTCACTGCCTCTGGGGGACTTCACGCTCCATTTCTGCCCCCAGGATGATGATGTCCAGGGTCCTGAGAGTAAAGATAATAAAGAGTTTAGTGTTTGAAAGAGTTGATGTTAATAGATATATACTTGCCTTTATGGGCTTCTGTCGGTATTTTGGCAGTCGCCCATCGTCCCTCCCGTCCATGCAGCGTCTTCGTGGCAGTCGTCACTGCCTCTGGTTGACTTCATGGTCCATTTCTGCCCCCAGGATGATGATGTCCAGGGTCCTGAGAGTAAAGATAATAAAGAGTTTAGTGTTTGAAAGAGTTGATGTTAATAGATATATACTTGCCTTTATGGGCTTCTGTCGGTATGGTGGCAGTCGTCCATCGTCCCTCCCGTCCATGCAGCGTCTTCGTGGCAGTCGTCACTGCCTCTGGGGGACTTCACGCTCCATTTCTGCCCCCAGGATGATGATGTCCAGGGTCCTGAGAGTAAAGATAATAAAGAGTTTAGTGTTTGAAAGAGTTGATGTTAGTAGATATATACTTGCCTTTATGGGCTTCTGTCGGTATGGTGGCAGTCGTCCATCGTCCCTCCCGTCCATGCAGCGTCTTCGTGGCAGTCGTCACTGCCTCTGGGGGACTTCACGCTCCATTTCTGCCCCCAGGATGATGATGTCCAGGGTCCTGAGAGTAAAGATAATAAAGAGTTTAGTGTTTGAAAGAGTTGATGTTAATAGATATATACTTGCCTTTATGGGCTTTTGTCGGTATTTTGGCAGTCGCCCATCGTCCCTCCCGTCCATGCAGCGTCTTCGTGGTAGTCGTCACTGCCTCTGGGGGACTTCACGCTCCATTTCTGCCCCCAGGATGATGATGTCCAGGGTCCTAAGTGTAAAGATAATAAAGAGTTTAGTGTTTGAAAGAGTTGATGTTAATAGATATATACTTGCCTTTATGGGCTTCTGTCTTTATGGTGGCAGTCGTCCATCGTCCCTCCCGTCCATGCAGCGTCTTCGTGGCAGTCGTCACTGCCTCTGGGGGACTTCACGCTCCATTTCTGCCCCCAGGATGATGATGTCCAGGGTCCTGAGAGTAAAGATAATAAAGAATTTAGTGTTTGAAAGAGTTGATGTTAATAGATATATACTTGCCTTTATGGGCTTCTGTCGGTATGGTGGCAGTCGTCCATCGTCCCTCCCGTCCATGCAGCGTCTTCGTGGCAGTCGTCACTGCCTCTGGGGGACTTCACGGTCCATTTCTGCCCCCAGGATGATGATGTCCAGGGTCCTGAGAGTAAAGATAATAAAGAGTTTAGTGTTTGAAAGAGTTGATGTTAATAGATATATATACTTGCCTTTATGGGCTTCTGTCGGTATGGTGGCAGTCGTCCATCGTCCCTCCCGTCCATGCAGCGTCTTCGTGGCAGTCGTCACTGCCTCTGGGGGACTTCACGGTCCATTTCTGCCCCCAGGATGATATGTCCAGGGTCCTGAGAGTAAAGATAATAAAGAGTTTAGTGTTTGAAAGAGTTGATGTTAATAGATATATACTTGCCTTTATGGGCTTCTGTCGGTATGGTGGCAGTCGTCCATCGTCCCTCCCGTCCATGCAGCGTCTTCGTGGCAGTCGTCACTGCCTCTGGGGGACTTCACGCTCCATTTCTGCCCCCAGGATGATGATGTCCAGGGTCCTGAGAGTAAAGATAATAAAGAGTTTAGTGTTTGAAAGAGTTGATGTTAATAGATATATACTTGCCTTTATGGGCTTCTGTCGGTATGGTGGCAGTCGTCCATCGTCCCTCCCGTCCATGCAGAGTCTTCGTGGCAGTCGTCACTGCCTCTGGGGGACTTCACGCTCCATTTCTGCCCCCAGGATGATGATGTCCAGGGTCCTGAGAGTAAAGATAATAAAGAGTTTAGTGTTTGAAAGAGTTGATGTTAATAGATATATACTTGCCTTTATGGGCTTCTGTCGGTATGGTGGCAGTCGTCCATCGTCCCTCCCGTCCATGCAGCGTCTTCGTGGCAGTCGTCACTGCCTCTGGGGGACTTCACGGTCCATTTCTGCCCCCAGGATGATATGTCCAGGGTCCTGAGAGTAAAGATAATAAAGAGTTTAGTGTTTGAAAGAGTTGATGTTAATAGATATATACTTGCCTTTATGGGCTTCTGTCGGTATGGTGGCAGTCGTCCATCGTCCCTCCCGTCGATGCAGCGTCTTCGTGGCAGTCGTCACTGCCTCTGGGGGACTTCACGCTCCATTTCTGCCCCCAGGATGATGATGTCCAGGGTCCTGAGAGTAAAGATAATAAAGAGTTTAGTGTTTGAAAGAGTTGATGTTAATAGATATATACTTGCCTTTATGGGCTTCTGTCGGTATGGTGGCAGTCGTCCATCGTCCCTCCCGTCCATGCAGCGTCTTCGTGGCAGTCGTCACTGCCTCTGGGGGACTTCACGCTCCATTTCTGCCCCCAGGATGATGATGTCCAGGGTCCTGAGAGTAAAGATAATAAAGAGTTTAGTGTTTGAAAGAGTTGATGTTAATAGATATATACTTGCCTTTATGGGCTTCTGTCGGTATGGTGGCAGTCGTCCATCGTCCCTCCCGTCCATGCAGAGTCTTCGTGGCAGTCGTCACTGCCTCTGGGGGACTTCACGCTCCATTTCTGCCCCCAGGATGATGATGTCCAGGGTCCTGAGATTAAGGATAATAAAGAGTTTAGTGTTTGAAAGAGTTGATGTTAATAGATATATACTTGCCTTTATGGGCTTCTGTCGGTATGGTGGCAGTCGTCCATCGTCCCTCCCGTCCATGCAGCGTCTTCGTGGCAGTCGTCACTGCCTCTGGGGGACTTCACGGTCCACGTCTGCCCCCAGGATGATGATGTCCAGGGTCTAAGTTTAAAGATAATAAAGAGTTTAGTGTTTGAAAGAGTTGATGTTAATAGATATATACTTGCCTTTATGGGCTTCTGTCGGTATGGTGGCAGTCGTCTATCGTCCTCCCGTCCATGCAGCGTCTTCGTGGCAGTCGTCACTGCCTCTGGGGGACTTCACGGTCCATTTCTGCCCCCAGGATGATGATGTCCAGGGTCCTGAGAGTAAAGATAATAAAGAGTTTAGTGTTTGAAAGAGTTGATGTTAATAAATATATACTTGCCTTTATGGGCTTCTGTCGGTATGGTGGCAGTCGTCCATCGTCCCTCCCGTCCATGCAGCGTCTTCGTGGCAGTCGTCACTGCCTCTGGGGGACTTCACGCTCCATTTCTGCCCCCAGGATGATGATGTCCAGGGTCCTGAGAGTAAAGATAATAAAGAGTTTAGTGTTTGAAAGAGTTGATGTTAATAGATATATACTTGCCTTTATGGGCTTCTGTCGGTATGGTGGCAGTCGTCCTTCCTCCCTCCCGTCCATGCAGCGTCTTCGTGGCAGTCGTCACTGCCTCTGGGGGACTTCACGCTCCATTTCTGCCCCCAGGATGATGATGTCCAGGGTCCTGAGAGTAAAGATAATAAAGAGTTTAGTGTTTGAAAGAGTTGATGTTAATAGATATATACTTACCTTTATGGGCTTCTGTCGGTATGGTGGCAGTCGTCCATCGTCCCTCCCGTCCATGCAGCGTCTTCGTGGCAGTCGTCACTGCCTCTGGGGGACTTCACGCTCCATTTCTGCCCCCAGGATGGTGATTTTCAGGGTCCTGAGAGTAAAGATAATAAAGAGTTTAGTGTTTGAAAGAGTTGATGTTAATAGATATATACTTGCCTTTATGGGCTTCTGTCGGTATTTTGGCAGTCGCCCATCGTCCCTCCCGTCCATGCAGCGTCTTCGTGGCAGTCGCCACTGCCTCTGGGGGACTTCACGGTCCACGTCTGCCCCCAGGATGATGATGTCCAGGGTCTAAGTTTAAAGATAATAAAGAGTTTAGTGTTTGAAAGAGTTGATGTTAATAGATATATACTTGCCTTTATGGGCTTCTGTCGGTATGGTGGCAGTCGTCCATCGTCCCTCCCGTCCATGCAGCGTCTTCGTGGCAGTCGTCACTGCCTCTGGGGGACTTCACGCTCCATTTCTGCCCCCAGGATGATGATGTCCAGGGTCCTGAGAGTAAAGATAATAAAGAGTTTAGTGTTTGAAAGAGTTGATGTTAATAGATATATACTTGCCTTTATGGGCTTCTGTCGGTATGGTGGCAGTCGTCCATCGTCCCTCCCGTCCATGCAGCGTCTTCGTGGCAGTCGTCACTGCCTCTGGGGGACTTCACGCTCCATTTCTGCCCCCAGGATGATGATGTCCAGGGTCCTGAGATTAAGGATAATAAAGAGTTTAGTGTTTGAAAGAGTTGATGTTAATAGATATATACTTGCCTTTATGGGCTTCTGTCGGTATGGTGGCAGTCGTCCATCGTCCCTCCCGTCCATGCAGCGTCTTCGTGGCAGTCGTCACTGCCTCTGGGGGACTTCACGGTCCACTCTTCCCCCAGGATGATGATGTCCAGGGTCCTAAGTGTAAAGATAATAAAGAGTTTAGTGTTTGAAAGAGTTGATGTTAATAGATATATACTTGCCTTTATGGGCTTCTGTCGGTATGGTGGCAGTCGTCCATCGTCCCTCCCGTCCATGCAGCGTCTTCGTGGCAGTCGTCACTGCGTCTGGGGGACTTCACGCTCCATTTCTGCCCCCAGGATGATGATGTCCAGGGTCCTGAGAGTAAAGATAATAAAGAGTTTAGTGTTTGAAAGAGTTGATGTTAATAGATATATACTTGCCTTCATGGGCTTCTGTCGGTATTTTGGCAGTCGCCCATCGTACCTCCCGTCCAGGAAGCGTCTTCGTGGCAGTCGTCACTGCCTCTGGGGGACTTCACGGTCTATTTCTGCCCCAGGATGATGATGTCCAGGGTCCTGAGAGTAAAGATAATAAAGAGTTTAGTGTTTGAAAGAGTTGATGTTAATAGATATATACTTGCCTTTATGGGCTTCTGTCGGTATGGTGGCAGTCGTCCATCGTCCCTCCCGTCCATGCAGCGTCTTCGTGGCAGTCGTCACTGCCTCTGGGGGACTTCACGCTCCATTTCTGCCCCCAGGATGATGATGTCCAGGGTCCTGAGAGTAAAGATAATAAAGAGTTTAGTGTTTGAAAGATGTGATGGTAATAGATATATACTTGCCTTTATGGGCTTCTGTCGGTATGGTGGCAGTCGTCCATCGTCCCCCCCGTCCATGCAGCGTCTTCGTGGCAGTCGTCACTGCCTCTGGGGGACTTCACGCTCCATTTCTGCCCCCAGGATGATGATGTCCAGGGTCCTGAGAGTAAAGATAATAAAGAGTTTAGTGTTTGAAAGAGTTGATGTTAATAGATATATACTTGCCTTTATGGGCTTCTGTCGGTATGGTGGCAGTCGTCCATCGTCCCTCCCGTCCATGCAGCGTCTTCGTGGCAGTCGTCACTGCCTCTGGGGGACTTCACGGTCCATTTCTGCCCCCAGGATGATGATGTCCAGGGTCCTGAGAGTAAAGATAATAAAGAGTTTAGTGTTTGAAAGAGTTGATGTTAATAGATATATACTTGCCTTTATGGGCTTCTGTCGGTATTTTGGCAGTCGCCCATCGTCCCTCCCGTCCATGCAGCGTCTTCGTGGCAGTCGTCACTGCCTCTGGTTGACTTCATGGTCCATTTCTGCCCCCAGGATGATGATGTCCAGGGTCCTGAGAGTAAAGATAATAAAGAGTTTAGTGTTTGAAAGAGTTGATGTTAATAGATATATACTTGCCTTTATGGGCTTCTGTCGGTATTTTGGCAGTCGCCCATCGTCCCTCCCGTCCATGCAGCGTCTTCGTGGCAGTCGTCACTGCCTCTGGGGGACTTCACGCTCCATTTCTGCCCCCAGGATGATGATGTCCAGGGTCCTGAGAGTAAAGATAATAAAGAGTTTAGTGTTTGAAAGAGTTGATGTTAGTAGATATATACTTGCCTTTATGGGCTTCTGTCGGTATGGTGTGACAGTCGTCCATCGTCCCTCCCGTCCATGCAGCGTCTTCGTGGCAGTCGTCACTGCCTCTGGGGGACTTCACGCTCCATTTCTGCCCCCAGGATGATGATGTCCAGGGTCCTGAGAGTAAAGATAATAAAGAGTTTAGTGTTTGAAAGAGTTGATGTTAATAGATATATACTTGCCTTTATGGGCTTTTGTCGGTATTTTGGCAGTCGCCCATCGTCCCTCCCGTCCATGCAGCGTCTTCGTGGTAGTCGTCACTGCCTGTGGGGGACTTCACGCTCCATTTCTGCCCCCAGGATGATGATGTCCAGGGTCCTAAGTGTAAAGATAATAAAGAGTTTAGTGTTTGAAAGAGTTGATGTTAATAGATATATACTTGCCTTTATGGGCTTCTGTCGGTATGGTGGCAGTCGTCCATCGTCCCTCCCGTCCATGCAGCGTCTTCGTGGCAGTCGTCACTGCCTCTGGGGGACTTCACGCTCCATTTCTGCCCCCAGGATGATGATGTCCAGGGTCCTGAGAGTAAAGATAATAAAGAATTTAGTGTTTGAAAGAGTTGATGTTAATAGATATATACTTCCCTTTATGGGCTTCTGTCGGTATGGTGGCAGTCGTCCATCGTCCCTCCCGTCCATGCAGCGTCTTCGTGGCAGTCGTCACTGCCTCTGGGGGACTTCACGGTCCATTTCTGCCCCCAGGATGATGATGTCCAGGGTCCTGAGAGTAAAGATAATAAAGAGTTTAGTGTTTGAAAGAGTTGATGTTAATAGATATATATACTTGCCTTTATGGGCTTCTGTCGGTATGGTGGCAGTCGTCCATCGTCCCTCCCGTCCATGCAGCGTCTTCGTGGCAGTCGTCACTGCCTCTGGGGGACTTCACGGTCCATTTCTGCCCCCAGGATGATATGTCCAGGGTCCTGAGAGTAAAGATAATAAAGAGTTTAGTGTTTGAAAGAGTTGATGTTAATAGATATATACTTGCCTTTATGGGCTTCTGTCGGTATGGTGGCAGTCGTCCATCGTCCCTCCCGTCCATGCAGCGTCTTCGTGGCAGTCGTCACTGCCTCTGGGGGACTTCACGCTCCATTTCTGCCCCCAGGATGATGATGTCCAGGGTCCTGAGAGTAAAGATAATAAAGAGTTTAGTGTTTGAAAGAGTTGATGTTAATAGATATATACTTGCCTTTATGGGCTTCTGTCGGTATGGTGGCAGTCGTCCATCGTCCCTCCCGTCCATGCAGAGTCTTCGTGGCAGTCGTCACTGCCTCTGGGGGACTTCACGCTCCATTTCTGCCCCCAGGATGATGATGTCCAGGGTCCTGAGAGTAAAGATAATAAAGAGTTTAGTGTTTGAAAGAGTTGATGTTAATAGATATATACTTGCCTTTATGGGCTTCTGTCGGTATGGTGGCAGTCGTCCATCGTCCCTCCCGTCCATGCAGCGTCTTCGTGGCAGTCGTCACTGCCTCTGGGGGACTTCACGGTCCATTTCTGCCCCCAGGATGATATGTCCAGGGTCCTGAGAGTAAAGATAATAAAGAGTTTAGTGTTTGAAAGAGTTGATGTTAATAGATATATACTTGCCTTTATGGGCTTCTGTCGGTATGGTGGCAGTCGTCCATCGTCCCTCCCGTCGATGCAGCGTCTTCGTGGCAGTCGTCACTGCCTCTGGGGGACTTCACGCTCCATTTCTGCCCCCAGGATGATGATGTCCAGGGTCCTGAGAGTAAAGATAAAAAAGAGTTTAGTGTTTGAAAGAGTTGATGTTAATAGATATATACTTGCCTTTATGGGCTTCTGTCGGTATGGTGGCAGTCGTCCATCGTCCCTCCCGTCCATGCAGCGTCTTCGTGGCAGTCGTCACTGCCTCTGGGGGACTTCACGCTCCATTTCTGCCCCCAGGATGATGATGTCCAGGGTCCTGAGAGTAAAGATAATAAAGAGTTTAGTGTTTGAAAGAGTTGATGTTAGTAGATATATACTTACCTTTATGGGCTTCTGTCGGTATGGTGGCAGTCGTCCATCGTCCCTCCCGTCCATGCAGCGTCTTCGTGGCAGTCGTCACTGCCTCTGGGGGACTTCACGCTCCATTTCTGCCCCCAGGATGGTGATTTTCAGGGTCCTGAGAGTAAAGATAATAATGAGTTTAGTGTTTGAAAGAGTTGATGTTAATAGATATATACTTGCCTTTATGGGCTTCTGTCGGTATTTTGGCAGTCGTCCATCGTCCCTCCCGTCCATGCAGCGTCTTCGTGGCAGTCGTCACTGCCTCTGGGGGACTTCACGGTCCATTTCTGCCCCCAGGATGATGATGTCCAGGGTCCTGAGAGTAAAGATAATAAAGAGTTTAGTGTTTGAAAGAGTTGATGTTAATAGATATATACTTGCCTTTATGGGCTTCTGTCGGTATGGTGGCAGTCGTCCATCGTCCCTCCCGTCCATGCAGCGTCTTCGTGGCAGTCGTCACTGCCTCTGGGGGACTTCACGGTCCATTTCTGCCCCCAGGATGATGATGTCCAGGGTCCTGAGAGTAAAGATAATAAAGAGTTTAGTGTTTGAAAGAGTTGATGTTAATAGATATATACTTGCCTTTATGGGCTTCTGTCGGTATTTTGGCAGTCGTCCATCGTCCCTCCCGTCCATGCAGCGTCTTCGTGGCAGTCGTCACTGCCTCTGGGGGACTTCACGGTCCATTTCTGCCCCCAGGATGATGATGTCCAGGGTCCTGAGAGTAAAGATAATAAAGAGTTTAGTGTTTGAAAGAGTTGATGTTAATAGATATATACTTGCCTTTATGGGCTTCTGTCGGTATGGTGGCAGTCGTCCATCGTCCTTCCCGTCCATGCAGCGTCTTCGTGGCAGTCGTCACTGCCTCTGGGGGACTTCACGCTCCATTTCTGCCCCCAGGATGATGATGTCCAGGGTCCTGAGAGTAAAGATAATAAAGAGTTTAGTGTTTGAAAGAGTTGATGTTAATAGATATATACTTGCCTTTATGGGCTTCTGTCGGTATGGTGGCAGTCGTCCATCGTCCCTCCCGTCCATGCAGCGTCTTCGTGGCAGTCGTCACTGCCTCTGGGGGACTTCACGGTCCATTTCTGCCCCCAGGATGATGATGTCCAGGGTCCTGAGATTAAAGATAATAAAGAGTTTAGTGTTTGAAAGAGTTGATGTTAATAGATATATATACTTGCCTTTATGGGCTTCTGTCGGTATGGTGGCAGTCGTCCATCGTCCCTCCCGTCCATGCAGCGTCTTCGTGACAGTCGTCACTGCCTCTGGGGTCTTCACGCTCCATTTCTGCCCCGAGGATGATGATGTCCAGGGTCCTGAGAGTAAAGATAATAAAGAGTTTAGTGTTTGAAAGAGTTGATGTTAATAGATATATACTTGCCTATATGGGCTTCTGTCGGTATGGTGGCAGTCGTCCATCGTCCCTCCCGTCCATGCAGCGTCTTCGTGGCAGTCGTCACTGCCTCTGGGGGACTTCACGGTCCATTTCTGCCCCCAGGATGATGATGTCCAGGGTCCTGAGAGTAAAGATAATAAAGAGTTTAGTGTTTGAAAGAGTTGATGTTAATAGATATATACTTGCCTTTATGGGCTTCTGTCGGTATTTTGGCAGTCGTCCATCGTCCCTCCCGTCCATGCAGCGTCTTCGTGGCAGTCGTCACTGCCTCTGGGGGACTTCACGGTCCATTTCTGCCCCCAGGATGATGATGTCCAGGGTCCTGAGAGTAAAGATAATAAAGAGTTTAGTGTTTGAAAGAGTTGATGTTAATAGATATATACTTGCCTTTATGGGCTTCTGTCGGTATGGTGGCAGTCGTCCATCGTCCCTCCCGTCCATGCAGCGTCTTCGTGGCAGTCGTCACTGCCTCTGAGGGACTTCACGGTCCATTTCTGCCCCCAGGATGATGATGTCCAGGGTCCTGAGAGTAAAGATAATAAAGAGTTTAGTGTTTGAAAGAGTTGATGTTAATAGATATATACTTGCCTTTATGGGCTTCTGTCGGTATGGTGGCAGTCGTCCATCGTCCCTCCCGTCCATGCAGCGTCTTCGTGGCAGTCGTCACTGCCTCTGGGGGACTTCACGCTCCATTTCTGCCCCCAGGATGATGATGTCCAGGGTCCTGAGAGTAAAGATAATAAAGAGTTTAGTGTTTGAAAGAGTTGATGTTAATAGATATATACTTGCCTTTATGGGCTTCTGTCGGTATGGTGGCGGTCGTCCATCGTCCCTCCCGTCCATGCAGCGTCTTCGTGGCAGTCGTCACTGCCTCTGGGGGACTTCACGGTCCATTTCTGCCCCCAGGATGATGATGTCCAGGGTCCTGAGAGTAAAGATAATAAAGAGTTTAGTGTTTGACAGAGTTGATGTTAATAGATATATACTTGCCTTTATGGGCTTTTGTCGGTATTTTGGCAGTCGCCCATCGTCCCTCCCGTCCATGCAGCGTCTTCGTGGTAGTCGTCACTGCCTCTGGGGGACTTCACGCTCCATTTCTGCCCCCAGGATGATGATGTCCAGGGTCCTAAGTGTAAAGATAATAAAGAGTTTAGTGTTTGAAAGAGTTGATGTTAATAGATATATACTTGCCTTTATGGGCTTCTGTCTTTATGGTGGCAGTCGTCCATCGTCCCTCCCGTCCATGCAGCGTCTTCGTGGCAGTCGTCACTGCCTCTGGGGGACTTCACGCTCCATTTCTGCCCCCAGGATGATGATGTCCAGGGTCCTGAGAGTAAAGATAATAAAGAGTTTAGTGTTTGAAAGAGTTGATGTTAATAGATATATACTTGCCTTTATGGGCTTCTGTCGGTATGGTGGCAGTCGTCCATCGTCCCTCCCGTCCATGCAGCGTCTTCGTGGCAGTCGTCACTGCCTCTGGGGGACTTCACGCTCCATTTCTGCCCCCAGGATGATGATGTCCAGGGTCCTGAGAGTAAAGATAATAAAGAGTTTAGTGTTTGAAAGAGTTGATGTTAATAGATATATACTTGCCTTTATGGGCTTCTGTCGGTATGGTGGCAGTCGTCCATCGTCCCTCCCGTCCATGCAGCGTCTTCGTGGCAGTCGTCACTGCCTCTGGGGGACTTCACGCTCCATTTCTGCCCCCAGGATGATGATGTCCAGGGTCCTGAGAGTAAAGATAATAAAGAGTTTAGTGTTTGAAAGAGTTGATGTTAATAGATATATACTTGCCTTTATGGGCTTCTGTCGGTATGGTGGCGGTCGTCCATCGTCCCTCCCGTCCATGCAGCGTCTTCGTGGCAGTCGTCACTGCCTCTGGGGGACTTCACGGTCCATTTCTGCCCCCAGGATGATGATGTCCAGGGTCCTGAGAGTAAAGATAATAAAGAGTTTAGTGTTTGACAGAGTTGATGTTAATAGATATATACTTGCCTTTATGGGCTTTTGTCGGTATTTTGGCAGTCGCCCATCGTCCCTCCCGTCCATGCAGCGTCTTCGTGGTAGTCGTCACTGCCTCTGGGGGACTTCACGCTCCATTTCTGCCCCCAGGATGATGATGTCCAGGGTCCTAAGTGTAAAGATAATAAAGAGTTTAGTGTTTGAAAGAGTTGATGTTAATAGATATATACTTGCCTTTATGGGCTTCTGTCTTTATGGTGGCAGTCGTCCATCGTCTCTCCCGTCCATGCAGCGTCTTCGTGGCAGTCGTCACTGCCTCTGGGGGACTTCACGCTCCATTTCTGCCCCCAGGATGATGATGTCCAGGGTCCTGAGAGTAAAGATAATAAAGAGTTTAGTGTTTGAAAGAGTTGATGTTAATAGATATATATACTTGCCTTTATGGGCTTCTGTCGGTATGGTGGCAGTCGTCCATCGTCCCTCCCGTCCATGCAGCGTCTTCGTGGCAGTCGTCACTGCCTCTGGGGGACTTCACGGTCCATTTCTGCCCCCAGGATGATATGTCCAGGGTCCTGAGAGTAAAGATAATAAAGAGTTTAGTGTTTGAAAGAGTTGATGTTAATAAATATATACTTGCCTTTATGGGCTTCTGTCGGTATGGTGGCAGTCGTCCATCGTCCCTCCCGTCCATGCAGCGTCTTCGTGGCAGTCGTCACTGCCTCTGGGGGACTTCACGCTCCATTTCTACCCCCAGGATGATGATGTCCAGGGTCCTAAGTGTAAAGATAATAAAGAGTTTAGTGTTTGAAAGAGTTGATGTTAATAGATATATACTTGCCTTTATGGGCTTCTGTCGGTATGGTGGCAGTCGTCTATCGTCCCTCCCGTCCATGCAGCGTCTTCGTGGCAGTCGTCACTGCCTCTGGGGGACTTCACGGTCCATTTCTGCCCCCAGGATGATGATGTCCAGGGTCCTGAGAGTAAAGATAATAAAGAGTTTAGTGTTTGAAAGAGTTGATGTTAATAGATATATACTTGCCTTTATGGGCTTCTGTCGGTATGGTGGCAGTCGTCCATCGTCCTTCCCGTCCATGCAGCGTCCTCGTGGCGGTCGTCACTGCCTGTGGGGTACTTCACGCTCCATTTCTGCCCCCAGGATGATGATGTCCAGGGTCCTGAGATTAAAGATAATAAAGAGTTTAGTGTTTGAAAGAGTTGATGTTAATAGATATATATACTTGCCTTTATGGGCTTCTGTCGGTTTCGTGGCAGTCGTCCATCGTCCCTCCCGTCCATGCAGCGTCTTCGTGGTAGTCGTCACTGCCTCTGGGGGACTTCACGCTCCATTTCTGCCCCCAGGATGATGATGTCCAGGGTCCTGAGAGTAAAGATAATAAAGAGTTTAGTGTTTGAAAGAGTTGATGTTAATAGATATATACTTCCCTTTATGGGCTTCTGTCGGTATGGTGGCAGTCGTCCATCGTCCCTCCCGTCCATGCAGCGTCTTCGTGGCAGTCGTCACTGCCTCTGGGGGACTTCACGCTCCATTTCTGCCCCCAGGATGATGATGTCCAGGGTCCTGAGAGTAAAGATAATAAAGAGTTTAGTGTTTGAAAGAGTTGATGTTAATAGATATACATACTTGCCTTTATGGGCTTCTGTCGGTATGGTGGCAGTCGTCCATCGTCCCTCCCGTCCATGCAGCGTCTTCGTGGCAGTCGTCACTGCCTCTGGGGTCTTCACGGTCCATTTCTGCCCCCAGGATGATGATGTCCAGGGTCCTGAGAGTAAAGATAATAAAGAGTTTAGTGTTTGAAAGAGTTGATGTTAATAGATATATACTTGCCTTTATGGGCTTCTGTCGGTATGGTGGCAGTCGTCCATCGTCCCTCCCGTCCATGCAGCGTCTTCGTGGCAGTCGTCACTGCCTCTGGGGGACTTCACAGTCCATTTCTGCCCCCAGGATGATGATGTCCAGGGTCCTGAGTGTAAAGATAATAAAGAGTTTAGTGTTTGAAAGAGTTGATGTTAATAGATATATACTTGCCTTTATGGGCTTCTGTCGGTATGGTGGCAGTCGTCCATCGTCCCTCCCGTCCATGCAGCGTCTTCGTGGCAGTCGTCACTGCCTCTGGGGGACTTCACGGTCCATTTCTGCCCCCAGGATGATGATGTCCAGGGTCCTGAGAGTAAAGATAATAAAGAGTTTAGTGTTTGAAAGAGTTGATGTTAATAGATATATACTTGCCTTTATGGGCTTCTGTCGGTATGGTGGCAGTCGTCCATCGTCCCTCCCGTCCATGCAGCGTCTTCGTGGCAGTCGTCACTGCCTCTGGGGGACTTCACGGTCCATTTCTGCCCCCAGGATGATGATGTCCAGGGTCCTGAGATTAAAGATAATAAAGAGTTTAGTGTTTGAAAGAGTTGATGTTAATAGATATATATACTTGCTTTTCAGGGCTTCTGTCGGTTTCGTGGCAGTCGTCCATCGTCCCTCCCGTCCATGCAGCGTCTTCGTGGTAGTCGTCACTGCCTCTGGGGGACTTCACGGTCCATTTCTGCCCCCAGGATGATGATGTCCAGGGTCCTGAGAGTAAAGATAATAAAGAGTTTAGTGTTTGAAAGAGTTGATGTTAATAGATATATATACTTGCCTTTATGGGCTTCTGTCGGTATGGTGGCAGTCGTCCATCGTCCCTCCCGTCCATGCAGCGTCTTCGTGGCAGTCGTCACTGCCTCTGGGGTCTTCACGCTCCATTTCTGCCCCCAGGATGATGATGTCCAGGGTCCTGAGAGTAAAGATAATAAAGAGTTTAGTGTTTGAAAGAGTTGATGTTAATAGATATATACTTGCCTTTATGGGCTTCTGTCGGTATGGTGGCAGTCGTCCATCGTCCCTCCCGTCCATGCAGCGTCTTCGTGGCAGTCGTCACTGCCTCTGGGGGACTTCACAGTCCATTTCTGCCCCCAGGATGATGATGTCCAGGGTCCTGAGTGTAAAGATAATAAAGAGTTTAGTGTTTGAAAGAGTTGATGTTAATAGATATATACTTGCCTTTATGGGCTTCTGTCGGTATGGTGGCAGTCGTCCATCGTCCCTCCCGTCCATGCAGCGTCTTCGTGGCAGTCGTCACTGCCTCTGGGGGACTTCACGGTCCATTTCTGCCCCCAGGATGATGATGTCCAGGGTCCTGAGATTAAAGATAATAAAGAGTTTAGTGTTTGAAAGAGTTGATGTTAGTAGATATATATACTTGCCTTTATGGGCTTCTGTCGGTATGGTGGCAGTCGTCCATCGTCCCTCCCGTCCATGCAGCGTCTTCGTGACAGTCGTCACTGCCTCTGGGGTCTTCACGGTCCATTTCTGCCCCCAGGATGATGATGTCCAGGGTCCTGAGAGTAAAGATAATAAAGAGTTTAGTGTTTGAAAGAGTTGATGTTAATAGATATATATACTTGCCTTTATGGGCTTCTGTCGGTATGGTGGCAGTCGTCCATCGTCCTTCCCGTCCATGCAGCGTCTTCGTGGCAGTCGTCACTGCCTCTGGGGGACTTCACGGTCCATTTCTGCCCCCAGGATGATGATGTCCAGGGTCCTGAGAGTAAAGATAATAAAGAGTTTAGTGTTTGAAAGAGTTGATGTTAATAGATATATATCCTTGCTTTTCAGGGCTTCTGTCGGTTTCGTGGCAGTCGTCCATCGTCCTTCCCGTCCATGCAGCGTCTTCGTGGTAGTCGTCACTGCCTCTGGGGGACTTCACGGTCCATTTCTGCCCCCAGGATGATGATGTCCAGGGTCCTGAGAGTAAAGATAATAAAGAGTTTAGTGTTTGAAAGAGTTGATGTTAATAGATATATATACTTGCCTTTATGGGCTTCTGTCGGTATGGTGGCAGTCGTCCATCGTCCCTCCCGTCCATGCAGCGTCTTCGTGGCAGTCGTCACTGCCTCTGGGGTCTTCACGCTCCATTTCTGCCCCCAGGATGATGATGTCCAGGGTCCTGAGAGTAAAGATAATAAAGAGTTTAGTGTTTGAAAGAGTTGATGTTAATAGATATATACTTGCCTTTATGGGCTTCTGTCGGTATGGTGGCAGTCGTCCATCGTCCCTCCCGTCCATGCAGCGTCTTCGTGGCAGTCGTCACTGCCTCTGGGGGACTTCACAGTCCATTTCTGCCCCCAGGATGATGATGTCCAGGGTCCTGAGTGTAAAGATAATAAAGAGTTTAGTGTTTGAAAGAGTTGATGTTAATAGATATATACTTGCCTTTATGGGCTTCTGTCGGTATGGTGGCAGTCGTCCATCGTCCCTCCCGTCCATGCAGCGTCTTCGTGGCAGTCGTCACTGCCTCTGGGGGACTTCACGGTCCATTTCTGCCCCCAGGATGATGATGTCCAGGGTCCTGAGAGTAAAGATAATAAAGAGTTTAGTGTTTGAAAGAGTTGATGTTAATAGATATATACTTGCCTTTATGGGCTTCTGTCGGTATGGTGGCAGTCGTCCATCGTCCCTCCCGTCCATGCAGCGTCTTCGTGGCAGTCGTCACTGCCTCTGGGGTCTTCACGCTCCATTTCTGCCCCCAGGATGATGATGTCCAGGGTCCTGAGAGTAAAGATAATAAAGAGTTTAGTGTTTGAAAGAGTTGATGTTAATAGATATATACTTGCCTTTATGGGCTTCTGTCGGTATGGTGGCAGTCGTCCATCGTCCCTCCCGTCCATGCAGCGTCTTCGTGGCAGTCGTCACTGCCTCTGGGGTCTTCACGCTCCATTTCTGCCCCCAGGATGATGATGTCCAGGGTCCTGAGAGTAAAGATAATAAAGAGTTTAGTGTTTGAAAGAGTTGATGTTAATAGATATATACTTGCCTTTATGGGCTTCTGTCGGTATGGTGGCAGTCGTCCATCGTCCCTCCCGTCCATGCAGCGTCTTCGTGGCAGTCGTCACTGCCTCTGGGGGACTTCACGGTCCATTTCTGCCCCCAGGATGATGATGTCCAGGGTCCTGAGAGTAAAGATAATAAAGAGTTTAGTGTTTGAAAGAGTTGATGTTAATAGATATATATCCTTGCTTTTCAGGGCTTCTGTCGGTTTCGTGGCAGTCGTCCATCGTCCTTCCCGTCCATGCAGCGTCTTCGTGGTAGTCGTCACTGCCTCTGGGGGACTTCACGGTCCATTTCTGCCCCCAGGATGATGATGTCCAGGGTCCTGAGAGTAAAGATAATAAAGAGTTTAGTGTTTGAAAGAGTTGATGTTAATAGATATATATACTTGCCTTTATGGGCTTCTGTCGGTATGGTGGCAGTCGTCCATCGTCCCTCCCGTCCATGCAGCGTCTTCGTGGCAGTCGTCACTGCCTCTGGGGTCTTCACGCTCCATTTCTGCCCCCAGGATGATGATGTCCAGGGTCCTGAGAGTAAAGATAATAAAGAGTTTAGTGTTTGAAAGAGTTGATGTTAATAGATATATACTTGCCTTTATGGGCTTCTGTCGGTATGGTGGCAGTCGTCCATCGTCCCTCCCGTCCATGCAGCGTCTTCGTGGCAGTCGTCACTGCCTCTGGGGGACTTCACAGTCCATTTCTGCCCCCAGGATGATGATGTCCAGGGTCCTGAGTGTAAAGATAATAAAGAGTTTAGTGTTTGAAAGAGTTGATGTTAATAGATATATACTTGCCTTTATGGGCTTCTGTCGGTATGGTGGCAGTCGTCCATCGTCCCTCCCGTCCATGCAGCGTCTTCGTGGCAGTCGTCACTGCCTCTGGGGGACTTCACGGTCCATTTCTGCCCCCAGGATGATGATGTCCAGGGTCCTGAGATTAAAGATAATAAAGAGTTTAGTGTTTGAAAGAGTTGATGTTAGTAGATATATATACTTGCCTTTATGGGCTTCTGTCGGTATGGTGGCAGTCGTCCATCGTCCCTCCCGTCCATGCAGCGTCTTCGTGACAGTCGTCACTGCCTCTGGGGTCTTCACGGTCCATTTCTGCCCCCAGGATGATGATGTCCAGGGTCCTGAGAGTAAAGATAATAAAGAGTTTAGTGTTTGAAAGAGTTGATGTTAATAGATATATATACTTGCCTTTATGGGCTTCTGTCGGTATGGTGGCAGTCGTCCATCGTCCTTCCCGTCCATGCAGCGTCTTCGTGGCAGTCGTCACTGCCTCTGGGGGACTTCACGGTCCATTTCTGCCCCCAGGATGATGATGTCCAGGGTCCTGAGAGTAAAGATAATAAAGAGTTTAGTGTTTGAAAGAGTTGATGTTAATAGATATATATCCTTGCTTTTCAGGGCTTCTGTCGGTTTCGTGGCAGTCGTCCATCGTCCCTCCCGTCCATGCAGCGTCTTCGTGGTAGTCGTCACTGCCTCTGGGGGACTTCACGGTCCATTTCTGCCCCCAGGATGATGATGTCCAGGGTCCTGAGAGTAAAGATAATAAAGAGTTTAGTGTTTGAAAGAGTTGATGTTAATAGATATATATACTTGCCTTTATGGGCTTCTGTCGGTATGGTGGCAGTCGTCCATCGTCCCTCCCGTCCATGCAGCGTCTTCGTGGCAGTCGTCACTGCCTCTGGGGTCTTCACGGTCCATTTCTGCCCCCAGGATGATGATGTCCAGGGTCCTGAGAGTAAAGATAATAAAGAGTTTAGTGTTTGAAAGAGTTGATGTTAATAGATATATACTTGCCTTTATGGGCTTCTGTCGGTATGGTGGCAGTCGTCCATCGTCCCTCCCGTCCATGCAGCGTCTTCGTGGCAGTCGTCACTGCCTCTGGGGGACTTCACAGTCCATTTCTGCCCCCAGGATGATGATGTCCAGGGTCCTGAGTGTAAAGATAATAAAGAGTTTAGTGTTTGAAAGAGTTGATGTTAATAGATATATACTTGCCTTTATGGGCTTCTGTCGGTATGGTGGCAGTCGTCCATCGTCCCTCCCGTCCATGCAGCGTCTTCGTGGCAGTCGTCACTGCCTCTGGGGGACTTCACGGTCCATTTCTGCCCCCAGGATGATGATGTCCAGGGTCCTGAGAGTAAAGATAATAAAGAGTTTAGTGTTTGAAAGAGTTGATGTTAATAGATATATACTTGCCTTTATGGGCTTCTGTCGGTATGGTGGCAGTCGTCCATCGTCCCTCCCGTCCATGCAGCGTCTTCGTGGCAGTCGTCACTGCCTCTGGGGGACTTCACGGTCCATTTCTGCCCCCAGGATGATGATGTCCAGGGTCCTGAGATTAAAGATAATAAAGAGTTTAGTGTTTGAAAGAGTTGATGTTAGTAGATATATATACTTGCCTTTATGGGCTTCTGTCGGTATGGTGGCAGTCGTCCATCGTCCCTCCCGTCCATGCAGCGTCTTCGTGACAGTCGTCACTGCCTCTGGGGTCTTCACGGTCCATTTCTGCCCCCAGGATGATGATGTCCAGGGTCCTGAGAGTAAAGATAATAAAGAGTTTAGTGTTTGAAAGAGTTGATGTTAATAGATATATATACTTGCCTTTATGGGCTTCTGTCGGTATGGTGGCAGTCGTCCATCGTCCTTCCCGTCCATGCAGCGTCTTCGTGGCAGTCGTCACTGCCTCTGGGGGACTTCACGGTCCATTTCTGCCCCCAGGATGATGATGTCCAGGGTCCTGAGAGTAAAGATAATAAAGAGTTTAGTGTTTGAAAGAGTTGATGTTAATAGATATATATCCTTGCTTTTCAGGGCTTCTGTCGGTTTCGTGGCAGTCGTCCATCGTCCCTCCCGTCCATGCAGCGTCTTCGTGGTAGTCGTCACTGCCTCTGGGGGACTTCACGGTCCATTTCTGCCCCCAGGATGATGATGTCCAGGGTCCTGAGAGTAAAGATAATAAAGAGTTTAGTGTTTGAAAGAGTTGATGTTAATAGATATATATACTTGCCTTTATGGGCTTCTGTCGGTATGGTGGCAGTCGTCCATCGTCCCTCCCGTCCATGCAGCGTCTTCGTGGCAGTCGTCACTGCCTCTGGGGTCTTCACGGTCCATTTCTGCCCCCAGGATGATGATGTCCAGGGTCCTGAGAGTAAAGATAATAAAGAGTTTAGTGTTTGAAAGAGTTGATGTTAATAGATATATACTTGCCTTTATGGGCTTCTGTCGGTATGGTGGCAGTCGTCCATCGTCCCTCCCGTCCATGCAGCGTCTTCGTGGCAGTCGTCACTGCCTCTGGGGGACTTCACAGTCCATTTCTGCCCCCAGGATGATGATGTCCAGGGTCCTGAGTGTAAAGATAATAAAGAGTTTAGTGTTTGAAAGAGTTGATGTTAATAGATATATACTTGCCTTTATGGGCTTCTGTCGGTATGGTGGCAGTCGTCCATCGTCCCTCCCGTCCATGCAGCGTCTTCGTGGCAGTCGTCACTGCCTCTGGGGGACTTCACGGTCCATTTCTGCCCCCAGGATGATGATGTCCAGGGTCCTGAGAGTAAAGATAATAAAGAGTTTAGTGTTTGAAAGAGTTGATGTTAATAGATATATACTTGCCTTTATGGGCTTCTGTCGGTATGGTGGCAGTCGTCCATCGTCCCTCCCGTCCATGCAGCGTCTTCGTGGCAGTCGTCACTGCCTCTGGGGGACTTCACGGTCCATTTCTGCCCCCAGGATGATGATGTCCAGGGTCCTGAGATTAAAGATAATAAAGAGTTTAGTGTTTGAAAGAGTTGATGTTAGTAGATATATATACTTGCCTTTATGGGCTTCTGTCGGTATGGTGGCAGTCGTCCATCGTCCCTCCCGTCCATGCAGCGTCTTCGTGACAGTCGTCACTGCCTCTGGGGTCTTCACGGTCCATTTCTGCCCCCAGGATGATGATGTCCAGGGTCCTGAGATTAAAGATAATAAAGAGTTTAGTGTTTGAAAGAGTTGATGTTAATAGATATATATACTTGCCTTTATGGGCTTCTGTCGGTATGGTGGCAGTCGTCCATCGTCCCTCCCGTCCATGCAGCGTCTTCGTGACAGTCGTCACTGCCTCTGGGGTCTTCACGGTCCATTTCTGCCCCCAGGATGATGATGTCCAGGGTCCTGAGAGTAAAGATAATAAAGAGTTTAGTGTTTGAAAGAGTTGATGTTAATAGATATATACTTGCCTTTATGGGCTTCTGTCGGTATGGTGGCAGTGGTCCATCGTCCCTCCCGTCCATGCAGCGTCTTCGTGGCAGTCGTCACTGCCTCTGGGGGACTTCACGCTCCATTTCTGCCCCCAGGATGATGATGTCCAGGGTCCTGAGAGTAAAGATAATAAAGAGTTTAGTGTTTGAAAGAGTTGATGTTAATAGATATATACTTGCCTTTATGGGCTTCTGTCGGTATGGTGGCAGTCGTCTATCGTCTCTCCCGTCCATGCAGCGTCTTCGTGGCAGTCGTCACTGCCTCTGAGGGACTTCACGGTCCATTTCTGCCCCCAGGATGATGATGTCCAGGGTCCTGAGAGTAAAGATAATAAAGAGTTTAGTGTTTGAAAGAGTTGATGTTAATAGATATATACTTGCCTTTATGGGCTTCTGTCGGTATGGTGGCAGTCGTCCATCGTCCCTCCCGTCCATGCAGCGTCTTCGTGGCAGTCGTCACTGCCTCTGGGGGACTTCACGCTCCATTTCTGCCCCCAGGATGATGATGTCCAGGGTCCTGAGAGTAAAGATAATAAAGAGTTTAGTGTTTGAAAGAGTTGATGTTAATAGATATATACTTGCCTTTATGGGCTTCTGTCGGTATGGTGGCGGTCGTCCATCGTCCCTCCCGTCCATGCAGCGTCTTCGTGGCAGTCGTCACTGCCTCTGGGGGACTTCACGGTCCATTTCTGCCCCCAGGATGATGATGTCCAGGGTCCTGAGAGTAAAGATAATAAAGAGTTTAGTGTTTGAAAGAGTTGATGTTAATAGATATATACTTGCCTTTATGGGCTTTTGTCGGTATTTTGGCAGTCGCCCATCGTCCCTCCCGTCCATGCAGCGTCTTCGTGGTAGTCGTCACTGCCTGTGGGGGACTTCACGCTCCATTTCTGCCCCCAGGATGATGATGTCCAGGGTCCTAAGTATAAAGATAATAAAGAGTTTAGTGTTTGAAAGAGTTGATGTTAATAGATATATACTTGCCTTTATGGGCTTCTGTCGGTATGGTGGCAGTCGTCCATCGTCCCTCCCGTCCATGCAGCGTCTTCGTGGCAGTCGTCACTGCCTCTGGGGGACTTCACGCTCCATTTCTGCCCCCAGGATGATGATGTCCAGGGTCCTGAGAGTAAAGATAATAAAGAGTTTAGTGTTTGAAAGAGTTGATGTTAATAGATATATACTTGCCTTTATGGGCTTCTCTCGGTATGGTGGCAGTCGTCTATCGTCCCTCCCGTCCATGCAGCGTCTTCGTGGCAGTCGTCACTGCCTGTGGGGGACTTCACGGTCCATTTCTGCCCCCAGGATGATGATGCCCAGGGTCCTGAGAGTAAAGATAATAAAGAGTTTAGTGTTTGAAAGAGTTGATGTTAATAGATATATATACTTGCCTTTATGGGCTTCTGTCGGTATGGTGGCAGTCGTCCATCGTCCCTCCCGTCCATGCAGCGTCTTCGTGGCAGTCGTCACTGCCTTTGGGGGACTTCACGCTCCATTTCTGCCCCCAGGATGACATGTCCAGGGTCCTGAGAGTAAAGATAATAAAGAGTTTAGTGTTTGAAAGAGTTGATGTTAATAGATATATACTTGCCTTTATGGGCTTCTGTCGGTATGGTGGCAGTCGTCCATCGTCCCTCCCGTCCATGCAGCGTCTTCGTGGCAGTCGTCACTGCCTCTGGGGGACTTCACGCTCCATTTCTGCCCCCAGGATGATGATGTCCAGGGTCCTAAGTGTAAAGATAATAAAGAGTTTAGTGTTTGAAAGAGTTGATGTTAATAGATATATACTTGCCTTTATGGGCTTCTGTCGGTATGGTGGCAGTCGTGTATCGTCCCTCCCGTCCATGCAGCGTCTTCGTGGCAGTCGTCACTGCCTCTGGGGGACTTCACGGTCCATTTCTGCCCCCAGGATGATGATGTCCAGGGTCCTGAGAGTAAAGATAATAAAGAGTTTAGTGTTTGAAAGAGTTGATGTTAATAGATATATACTTGCCTTTATGGGCTTCTGTCGGTATGGTGGCAGTCGTCCATCGTCCCTTCCGTCCATGCAGCGTCTTCGTGGCAGTCGTCACTGCCTCTGGGGGACTTCACGGTCCATTTCTGCCCCCAGGATGATGATGTCCAGGGTCCTGAGAGTAAAGATAATAAAGAGTTTAGTGTTTGAAAGAGTTGATGTTAATAGATATATACTTGCCTTTATGGGCTTCTGTCGGTATGGTGGCAGTCGTCCATCGTCCCTCCCGTCCATGCAGCGTCTTCGTGACAGTCGTCACTGCCTCTGGGGTCTTCACGGTCCATTTCTGCCCCCAGGATGATGATGTCCAGGGTCCTGAGAGTAAAGATAATAAAGAGTTTAGTGTTTGAAAGAGTTGATGTTAACAGATATATACTTGCCTTTATGGGCTTCTGTCGGTATGGTGGCAGTCGTCCATCGTCCCTCCCGTCCATGCAGCGTCTTCGTGGCAGTCGTCACTGCCTCTGGGGTCTTCACGGTCCATTTCTGCCCCCAGGATGATGATGTCCAGGGTCCTGAGAGTAAAGATAATAAAGAGTTTAGTGTTTGAAAGAGTTGATGTTAATAGATATATACTTGCCTTTATGGGCTTCTGTCGGTATGGTGGCAGTCGTCCATCGTCCCTCCCGTCCATGCAGCGTCTTCGTGGCAGTCGTCACTGCCTCTGAGGGACTTCACGGTCCATTTCTGCCCCCAGGATGATGATGTCCAGGGTCCTGAGAGTAAAGATAATAAAGAGTTTAGTGTTTGAAAGAGTTGATGTTAATAGATATATACTTGCTTTTATGGGCTTCTGTCGGTATGGTGGCAGTCGTCCATCGTCCCTCCCGTCCATGCAGCGTCTTCGTGGCAGTCGTCACTGCCTCTGGGGGACTTCACGCTCCATTTCTGCCCCCAGGATGATGATGTCCAGGGTCCTGAGAGTAAAGATAATAAAGAGTTTAGTGTTTGAAAGAGTTGATGTTAATAGATATATACTTGCCTTTATGGGCTTCTGTCGGTATGGTGGCAGTCGTCCATCGTCCCTCCCGTCCATGCAGCGTCTTCGTGGCAGTCGTCACTGCCTCTGGGGGACTTCACGCTCCATTTCTGCCCCCAGGATGATGATGTCCAGGGTCCTGAGAGTAAAGATAATAAAGAGTTTAGTGTTTGAAAGAGTTGATGTTAATAGATATATACTTGCCTTTATGGGCTTTTGTCGGTATTTTGGCAGTCGCCCATCGTCCCTCCCGTCCATGCAGCGTCTTCGTGGTAGTCGTCACTGCCTGTGGGGGACTTCACGCTCCATTTCTGCCCCCAGGATGATGATGTCCAGGGTCCTAAGTGTAAAGATAATAATGAGTTTAGTGTTTGAAAGAGTTGATGTTAATAGATATATAGTTGCCTTTATGGGCTTCTGTCTTTATGGTGGCAGTCGTCCATCGTCCCTCCCGTCCATGCAGCGTCTTCGTGGCAGTCGTCACTGCCTCTGGGGGACTTCACGCTCCATTTCTGCCCCCAGGATGATGATGTCCAGGGTCTTGAGAGTAAAGATAATAAAGAGTTTAGTGTTTGAAAGAGTTGATGTTAATAGATATATACTTGCCTTTATGGGCTTCTGTCGGTATGGTGGCAGTCGTCCATCGTCCCTCCCGTCCATGCAGCGTCTTCGTGGCAGTCGTCACTGCCTCTGGGGGACTTCACGCTCCATTTCTGCCCCCAGGATGATGATGTCCAGGGTCCTGAGAGTAAAGATAATAAAGAGTTTAGTGTTTGAAAGAGTTGATGTTAATAGATATATATACTTGCCTTTATGGGCTTCTGTCGGTATGGTGGCAGTCGTCCATCGTCCCTCCCGTCCATGCAGCGTCTTCGTGGCAGTCGTCACTGCCTCTGGGGGACTTCACGGTCCATTTCTGCCCCCAGGATGATATGTCCAGGGTCCTGAGAGTAAAGATAATAAAGAGTTTAGTGTTTGAAAGAGTTGATGTTAATAGATATATACTTGCCTTTATGGGCTTCTGTCGGTATGGTGGCAGTCGTCCATCGTCCTTCCCGTCCATGCAGCGTCCTCGTGGCGGTCGTCACTGCCTGTGGGGGACTTCACGGTCCATTTCTGCCCCCAGGATGATGATGTCCAGGGTCCTATGTGTAAAGATAATAAAGAGTTTAGTGTTTGAAAGGGTTGATGTTAATAGATATATACTTGCCTTTATGGGCTTCTGTCGGTATGGTGGCAGTCGTCCATCGTCCCTCCCGTCCATGCAGCGTCTTCGTGGCAGTCGTCACTGCCTCTGGGGGACTTCACGCTCCATTTCTGCCCCCAGGATGATGATGTCCAGGGTCCTGAGAGTAAAGATAATAAAGAGTTTAGTGTTTGAAAGAGTTGATGTTAATAGATATATACTTGCTTTTATGGGCTTCTGTCGGTATGGTGGCAGTCGTCCATCGTCCCTCCCGTCCATGCAGCGTCTTCGTGGCAGTCGTCACTGCCTCTGGGGGACTTCACGCTCCATTTCTGCCCCCAGGATGATGATGTCCAGGGTCCTGAGAGTAAAGATAATAAAGAGTTTAGTGTTTGAAAGAGTTGATGTTAATAGATATATACTTGCCTTTATGGGCTTCTGTCGGTATGGTGGCAGTCGTCCATCGTCCCTCCCGTCCATGCAGCGTCTTCGTGGCAGTCGTCACTGCCTCTGGGGGACTTCACGCTCCATTTCTGCCCCCAGGATGATGATGTCCAGGGTCCTGAGAGTAAAGATAATAAAGAGTTTAGTGTTTGAAAGAGTTGATGTTAATAGATATATACTTGCTTTTATGGGCTTCTGTCGGTATGGTGGCAGTCGTCCATCGTCCCTCCCGTCCATGCAGCGTCTTCGTGGCAGTCGTCACTGCCTCTGGGGGACTTCACGGTCCATTTCTGCCCCCAGGATGATGATGTCCAGGGTCCTGAGAGTAAAGATAATAAAGAGTTTAGTGTTTGAAAGAGTTGATGTTAATAGATATATACTTGCTTTTATGGGCTTCTGTCGGTATGGTGGCAGTCGTCCATCGTCCCTCCCGTCCATGCAGCGTCTTCGTGGCAGTCGTCACTGCCTCTGGGGGACTTCACGCTCCATTTCTGCCCCCAGGATGATGATGTCCAGGGTCCTGAGAGTAAAGATAATAAAGAGTTTAGTGTTTGAAAGAGTTGATGTTAATAGATATATACTTGCTTTTATGGGCTTCTGTCGGTATGGTGGCAGTCGTCCATCGTCCCTCCCGTCCATGCAGCGTCTTCGTGGCAGTCGTCACTGCCTCTGGGGGACTTCACGCTCCATTTCTGCCCCCAGGATGATGATGTCCAGGGTCCTGAGAGTAAAGATAATAAAGAGTTTAGTGTTTGAAAGAGTTGATGTTAATAGATATATACTTGCTTTTATGGGCTTCTGTCGGTATGGTGGCAGTCGTCCATCGTCCCTCCCGTCCATGCAGCGTCTTCGTGGCAGTCGTCACTGCCTCTGGGGGACTTCACGCTCCATTTCTGCCCCCAGGATGATGATGTCCAGGGTCCTGAGAGTGAAGATAATAAAGAGTTTAGTGTTTGAAAGAGTTGATGTTAATAGATATATATACTTGCCTTTATGGGCTTCTGTCGGTTTCGTGGCAGTCGTCCCTACCGTCCATCCAGCGTCCCTCCCGTCCATGCAGCGTCTTCGTGGTAGTCGTCACTGCCTCTGGGGGACTTCACGGTCCATTTCTGCCCCCAGGATGATGATGTCCAGGGTCCTGAGAGTAAAGATAATAAAGAGTTTAGTGTTTGAAAGAGTTGATGTTAATAGATATATACTTGCCTTTATGGGCTTCTGTCGGTATGGTGGCAGTCGTCTATCGTCCCTCCCGTCCATGCAGCGTCTTCGTGGCAGTCGTCACTGCCTCTGGGGGACTTCACGGTCCATTTCTGCCACCAGGATGATGATGTCCAGGGTCCTGAGAGTAAAGATAATAAAGAGTTTAGTTTTTGAAAGAGTTGATGTTAATAGATATATACTTGCCTTTATGGGCTTCTGTCGGTATGGTGGCAGTCGTCCATCGTCCTTCCCGTCCATGCAGCGTCCTCGTGGCGGTCGTCACTGCCTGTGGGGGACTTCACGGTCCATTTCTGCCCCCAGGTTGATGATGTCCAGGGTCCTAAGTGTAAAGATAATAAAGAGTTTAGTGTTTGAAAGGGTTGATGTTAATAGATATATACTTGCCTTTATGGGCTTCTGTCGGTATGGTGGCAGTCGTCCATCGTCCCTCCCGTCCATGCAGCGTCTTCGTGGCAGTCGTCACTGCCTCTGGGGGACTTCACGCTCCATTTCTGCCCCCAGGATGATGATGTCCAGGGTCCTGAGAGTAAAGATAATAAAGAGTTTAGTGTTTGAAAGAGTTGATGTTAATAGATATATACTTGCTTTTATGGGCTTCTGTCGGTATGGTGGCAGTCGTCCATCGTCCCTCCCGTCCATGCAGCGTCTTCGTGGCAGTCGTCACTGCCTCTGGGGGACTTCACGCTCCATTTCTGCCCCCAGGATGATGATGTCCAGGGTCCTGAGAGTAAAGATAATAAAGAGTTTAGTGTTTGAAAGAGTTGATGTTAATAGATATATACTTGCTTTTATGGGCTTCTGTCGGTATGGTGGCAGTCGTCCATCGTCCCTCCCGTCCATGCAGCGTCTTCGTGGCAGTCGTCACTGCCTCTGGGGGACTTCACGCTCCATTTCTGCCCCCAGGATGATGATGTCCAGGGTCCTGAGAGTAAAGATAATAAAGAGTTTAGTGTTTGAAAGAGTTGATGTTAATAGATATATACTTGCTTTTATGGGCTTCTGTCGGTATGGTGGCAGTCGTCCATCGTCCCTCCCGTCCATGCAGCGTCTTCGTGGCAGTCGTCACTGCCTCTGGGGGACTTCACGCTCCATTTCTGCCCCCAGGATGATGATGTCCAGGGTCCTGAGAGTAAAGATAATAAAGAGTTTAGTGTTTGAAAGAGTTGATGTTAATAGATATATACTTGCTTTTATGGGCTTCTGTCGGTATGGTGGCAGTCGTCCATCGTCCCTCCCGTCCATGCAGCGTCTTCGTGGCAGTCGTCACTGCCTCTGGGGGACTTCACGCTCCATTTCTGCCCCCAGGATGATGATGTCCAGGGTCCTGAGAGTAAAGATAATAAAGAGTTTAGTGTTTGAAAGAGTTGATGTTAATAGATATATACTTGCTTTTATGGGCTTCTGTCGGTATGGTGGCAGTCGTCCATCGTCCCTCCCGTCCATGCAGCGTCTTCGTGGCAGTCGTCACTGCCTCTGGGGGACTTCACGCTCCATTTCTGCCCCCAGGATGATGATGTCCAGGGTCCTGAGAGTGAAGATAATAAAGAGTTTAGTGTTTGAAAGAGTTGATGTTAATAGATATATATACTTGCCTTTATGGGCTTCTGTCGGTTTCGTGGCAGTCGTCCCTACCGTCCATGCAGCGTCCCTCCCGTCCATGCAGCGTCTTCGTGGTAGTCGTCACTGCCTCTGGGGGACTTCACGGTCCATTTCTGCCCCCAGGATGATGATGTCCAGGGTCCTGAGAGTAAAGATAATAAAGAGTTTAGTGTTTGAAAGAGTTGATGTTAATAGATATATACTTGCCTTTATGGGCTTCTGTCGGTATGGTGGCAGTCGTCTATCGTCCCTCCCGTCCATGCAGCGTCTTCGTGGCAGTCGTCACTGCCTCTGGGGGACTTCACGGTCCATTTCTGCCACCAGGATGATGATGTCCAGGGTCCTGAGAGTAAAGATAATAAAGAGTTTAGTGTTTGAAAGAGTTGATGTTAATAGATATATACTTGCCTTTATGGGCTTCTGTCGGTATGGTGGCAGTCGTCCATCGTCCTTCCCGTCCATGCAGCGTCCTCGTGGCGGTCGTCACTGCCTGTGGGGGACTTCACGGTCCATTTCTGCCCCCAGGATGATGATGTCCAGGGTCCTAAGTGTAAAGATAATAAAGAGTTTAGTGTTTGAAAGGGTTGATGTTAATAGATATATACTTGCCTTTATGGGCTTCTGTCGGTATGGTGGCAGTCGTCCATCGTCCCTCCCGTCCATGCAGCGTCTTCGTGGCAGTCGTCACTGCCTCTGGGGGACTTCACGCTCCATTTCTGCCCCCAGGATGATGATGTCCAGGGTCCTGAGAGTAAAGATAATAAAGAGTTTAGTGTTTGAAAGAGTTGATGTTAATAGATATATACTTGCTTTTATGGGCTTCTGTCGGTATGGTGGCAGTCGTCCATCGTCCCTCCCGTCCATGCAGCGTCTTCGTGGCAGTCGTCACTGCCTCTGGGGGACTTCACGCTCCATTTCTGCCCCCAGGATGATGATGTCCAGGGTCCTGAGAGTGAAGATAATAAAGAGTTTAGTGTTTGAAAGAGTTGATGTTAATAGATATATATACTTGATTTTCAGGGCTTCTGTCGGTTTCGTGGCAGTCGTCCATCGTCCCTCCCGTCCATGCAGCGTCTTCGTGGTAGTCGTCACTGCCTCTGGGGGACTTCACGCTCCATTTCTGCCCCCAGGATGATGATGTCCAGGGTCCTGAGAGTAAAGATAATAAAGAGTTTAGTGTTTGAAAGAGTTGATGTTAAAAGATATATACTTGCCTTTATGGGCTTCTGTCTTTATGGTGGCAGTCGCCCATCGTCCCTCCCGTCCATGCAGCGTCTCCGTGGCAGTCGTCACTGCCTCTGGGGGACTCCACGGTCCATTTCTGCCCCCAGGATGATGATGTCCAGGGTCCTGAGTGTAAAGATAATAAAGAGTTTAGTGTTTGAAAGAGTTGATGTTAATAGATATACATACTTGCCTTTATGGGCTTCTGTCTTTATGGTGGCAGTCGTCCATTGTCCCTCCCGTCCATGCAGCGTCTTCGTGGCAGTCGTCACTGCCTCTGGGGGACTTCACGCTCCATTTCTGCCCCCAGAATGAAAATGTCCAGGGTCCTGAGATTAAAGATAATAAAGAGTTTAGTGTTTGAAAGAGTTGATGTTAATAGATATATACTTGCTTTTATGGGCTTCTGTCGGTATGGTGGCAGTCGTCCATCGTCCCTCCCGTCCATGCAGTGTCCTCGTTTCAGTTGTCACTGCCTTTGGGGGACTTCACGGTCCATTTCTGCCCCCAGGATGATGATGTCCAGGGTCCTGAGAACAAAGATAATAAAGAGTTTAGTGCTTGAAAGAGTTGATGTTAATAGATATATACTTACCTTCATGGGCTTCTGTCGGTATGGTGGCTGTCGCCCATCGTCCCTCCCGTCCATGCAATGTCCTCGTTTCAGTCGTCACAGCCTCTGGGGGACTTCACGATCCATTTCTGCCCCCAGGATGATGATGTCCAGGGTCCTAAGTGTAAAGATAATAAAGAGTTTAGTGTTTGAAAGAGTTGATGTTAATAGATATATACTTGTATTTATGGGCTTCTGTCGGTATGGTGGCTGTCGCCCATCGTCCCTCCCGTCCATGCAATGTCCTCGTTTCAGTCGTCACTGCCTCTGGGGGACTTCACGATCCATTTCTGCCCCCAGGATGATGATGTCCAGGGTCCTAAGTGTAAAGATAATAAAGAGTTTAGTGTTTGAAAGAGTTGATGTTAATAGATATATACTTGCCTTTATGGGCTTCTGTCGGTATGGTGGCAGTCGTCTATCGTCCCTCCCGTCCATGCAGCGTCTTCGTGGCAGTCGTCACTGCCTCTGGGGGACTTCACGGTCCATTTCTGCCCCCAGGATGATGATGTCCAGGGTCCTGAGAGTAAAGATAATAAAGAGTTTAGTGTTTGAAAGAGTTGATGTTAATAGATATATACTTGCCTTTATGGGCTTCTGTCGGTATGGTGGCAGTCGTCCATCGTCCTTCCCGTCCATGCAGCGTCCTCGTGGCGGTCGTCACTGCCTGTGGGGGACTTCACGGTCCATTTCTGCCCCCAGGATGATGATGTCCAGGGTCCTAAGTGTAAAGATAATAAAGAGTTTAGTGTTTGAAAGGGTTGATGTTAATAGATATATACTTGCCTTTATGGGCTTCTGTCGGTATGGTGGCAGTCGTCCATCGTCCCTCCCGTCCATGCAGCGTCTTCGTGGCAGTCGTCACTGCCTCTGGGGGACTTCACGCTCCATTTCTGCCCCCAGGATGATGATGTCCAGGGTCCTGAGAGTAAAGATAATAAAGAGTTTAGTGTTTGAAAGAGTTGATGTTAATAGATATATACTTGCTTTTATGGGCTTCTGTCGGTATGGTGGCAGTCGTCCATCGTCCCTCCCGTCCATGCAGCGTCTTCGTGGCAGTCGTCACTGCCTCTGGGGGACTTCACGGTCCATTTCTGCCCCCAGGATGATGATGTCCAGGGTCCTGAGAGTGAAGATAATAAAGAGTTTAGTGTTTGAAAGAGTTGATGTTAATAGATATATATACTTGCCTTTATGGGCTTCTGTCGGTTTCGTGGCAGTCGTCCCTACCGTCCATGCAGCGTCCCTCCCGTCCATGCAGCGTCTTCGTGGTAGTCGTCACTGCCTCTGGGGGACTTCACGGTCCATTTCTGCCCCCAGGATGATGATGTCCAGGGTCCTGAGAGTAAAGATAATAAAGAGTTTAGTGTTTGAAAGAGTTGATGTTAATAGATATATACTTGCCTTTATGGGCTTCTGTCGGTATGGTGGCAGTCGTCTATCGTCCCTCCCGTCCATGCAGCGTCTTCGTGGCAGTCGTCACTGCCTCTGGGGGACTTCACGGTCCATTTCTGCCACCAGGATGATGATGTCCAGGGTCCTGAGAGTAAAGATAATAAAGAGTTTAGTGTTTGAAAGAGTTGATGTTAATAGATATATACTTGCCTTTATGGGCTTCTGTCGGTATGGTGGCAGTCGTCCATCGTCCTTCCCGTCCATGCAGCGTCCTCGTGGCGGTCGTCACTGCCTGTGGGGAACTTCACGGTCCATTTCTGCCCCCAGGATGATGATGTCCAGGGTCCTAAGTGTAAAGATAATAAAGAGTTTAGTGTTTGAAAGGGTTGATGTTAATAGATATATACTTGCCTTTATGGGCTTCTGTCGGTATGGTGGCAGTCGTCCATCGTCCCTCCCGTCCATGCAGCGTCTTCGTGGCAGTCGTCACTGCCTCTGGGGGACTTCACGCTCCATTTCTGCCCCCAGGATGATGATGTCCAGGGTCCTGAGAGTGAAGATAATAAAGAGTTTAGTGTTTGAAAGAGTTGATGTTAATAGATATATATACTTGCTTTTCAGGGCTTCTGTCGGTTTCGTGGCAGTCGTCCATCGTCCCTCCCGTCCATGCAGCGTCTTCGTGGCAGTCGTCACTGCCTCTGGGGGACTTCACGGTCCATTTCTGCCCCCAGGATGATGATGTCCAGGGTCCTGAGAGTAAAGATAATAAAGAGTTTAGTGTTTGAAAGAGTTGATGTTAATAGATATATACTTGCCTTTATGGGCTTCTGTCTTTATGGTGGCAGTCGCCCATCGTCCCTCCCGTCCATGCAGCGTCTCCGTGGCAGTCGTCACTGCCTCTGGGGGACTCCACGGTCCATTTCTGCCCCCAGGATGATGATGTCCAGGGTCCTGAGTGTAAAGATAATAAAGAGTTTAGTGTTTGAAAGAGTTGATGTTAATAGATATACATACTTGCCTTTATGGGCTTCTGTCTTTATGGTGGCAGTCGTCCATTGTCCCTCCCGTCCATGCAGCGTCTTCGTGGCAGTCGTCACTGCCTCTGGGGGACTTCACGCTCCATTTCTGCCCCCAGGATGAAAATGTCCAGGGTCCTGAGATTAAAGATAATAAAGAGTTTAGTGTTTGAAAGAGTTGATGTTAATAGATATATACTTGCCTTTATGGGCTTCTGTCGGTATGGTGGCAGTCGTCCATCGTCCCTCCCGTCCATGCAGTGTCCTCGTTTCAGTTGTCACTGCCTTTGGGGGACTTCACGGTCCATTTCTGCCCCCAGGATGATGATGTCCAGGGTCCTGAGAACAAAGATAATAAAGAGTTTAGTGCTTGAAAGAGTTGATGTTAATAGATATATACTTACCTTCATGGGCTTCTGTCGGTATGGTGGCTGTCGCCCATCGTCCCTCCCGTCCATGCAATGTCCTCGTTTCAGTCGTCACTGCCTCTGGGGGACTTCACGATCCATTTCTGCCCCCAGGATGATGATGTCCAGGGTCCTAAGTGTAAAGATAATAAAGAGTTTAGTGTTTGAAAGAGTTGATGTTAATAGATATATACTTGTATTTATGGGCTTCTGTCGGTATGGTGGCTGTCGTCCATCGTCCCTCCCGTCCATGCAATGTCCTCGTTTCAGTCGTCACTGCCTCTGGGGGACTTCACGATCCATTTCTGCCCCCAGGATGATGATGTCCAGGGTCCTAAGTGTAAAGATAATAAAGAGTTTAGTGTTTGAAAGAGTTGATGTTAATAGATATATACTTGCCTTTATGGGCTTCTGTCGGTATGGTGGCAGTCGTCTATCGTCCCTCCCGTCCATGCAGCGTCTCCGTGGCAGTCGTCACTGCCTCTGGGGGACTTCACGGTCCATTTCTGCCCCCAGGATGATGATGTCCAGGGTCCTGAGAGTAAAGATAATAAAGAGTTTAGTGTTTGAAAGAGTTGATGTTAATAGATATATACTTGCCTTTATGGGCTTCTGTCGGTATGGTGGCAGTCGTCCATCGTCCTTCCCGTCCATGCAGCGTCCTCGTGGCGGTCGTCACTGCCTGTGGGGGACTTCACGGTCCATTTCTGCCCCCAGGATGATGATGTCCAGGGTCCTAAGTGTAAAGATAATAAAGAGTTTAGTGTTTGAAAGAGTTGATGTTAATAGATATATACTTCCCTTTATGGGCTTCTGTCGGTATGGTGGCAGTCGTCCATCGTCCCTCCCGTCCATGCAGCGTCTTCGTGGCAGTCGTCACTGCCTCTGGGGGACTTCACGCTCCATTTCTGCCCCCAGGATGATGATGTCCAGGGTCCTGAGAGTAAAGATAATAAAGAGTTTAGTGTTTGAAAGAGTTGATGTTAATAGATATATATACTTGCCTCTGTGGGCTTCTGTCGGTATGGTGGCAGTCGTCCATCGTCCCTCCCGTCCATGCAGCGTCTTTGTGACAGTCGTCACTGCCTCTGGGGTTTTCACGGTCCATTTCTGCCCCCAGGATGATGATGTCCAGGGTCCTGAGAGTAAAGATAATAAAGAGTTTAGTGTTTGAAAGAGTTGATGTTAATAGATATATATACTTGCCTTTATGGGCTTCTGTCGGTATGGTGGCAGTCGTCCATCGTCCCTCCCGTCCATGCAGCGTCTTCGTGGCAGTCGTCACTGCCTCTGGGGTCTTCACGGTCCATTTCTGCCCCCAGGATGATGATGTCCAGGGTCCTGAGAGTAAAGATAATAAAGAGTTTAGTGTTTGAAAGAGTTGATGTTAATAGATATATACTTGCCTTTATGGGCTTCTGTCGGTATGGTGGCAGTCGTCCATCGTCCCTCCCGTCCATGCAGCGTCTTCGTGGCAGTCGTCACTGCCTCTGAGGGACTTCACGGTCCATTTCTGCCCCCAGGATGATGATGTCCAGGGTCCTGAGAGTAAAGATAATAAAGAGTTTAGTGTTTGAAAGAGTTGATGTTAATAGATATATACTTGCTTTTATGGGCTTCTGTCGGTATGGTGGCAGTCGTCCATCGTCCCTCCCGTCCATGCAGCGTCTTCGTGGCAGTCGTCACTGCCTCTGGGGGACTTCACGCTCCATTTCTGCCCCCAGGATGATGATGTCCAGGGTCCTGAGAGTAAAGATAATAAAGAGTTTAGTGTTTGAAAGAGTTGATGTTAATAGATATATACTTGCCTTTATGGGCTTCTGTCGGTATGGTGGCGGTCGTCCATCGTCCCTCCCGTCCATGCAGCGTCTTCGTGGCAGTCGTCACTGCCTCTGGGGGACTTCACGGTCCATTTCTGCCCCCAGGATGATGATGTCCAGGGTCCTGAGAGTAAAGATAATAAAGAGTTTAGTGTTTGAAAGAGTTGATGTTAATAGATATATACTTGCCTTTATGGGCTTTTGTCGGTATTTTGGCAGTCGCCCATCGTCCCTCCCGTCCATGCAGCGTCTTCGTGGCAGTCGTCACTGCCTCTGGGGGACTTCACGCTCCATTTCTGCCCCCAGGATGATGATGTCCAGGGTCCTGAGAGTGAAGATAATAAAGAGTTTAGTGTTTGAAAGAGTTGATGTTAATAGATATATATACTTGCTTTTCAGGGCTTCTGTCGGTTTCGTGGCAGTCGTCCATCGTCCCTCCCGTCCATGCAGCGTCTTCGTGGTAGTCGTCACTGCCTCTGGGGGACTTCACGGTCCATTTCTGCCCCCAGGATGATGATGTCCAGGGTCCTGAGAGTAAAGATAATAAAGAGTTTAGTGTTTGAAAGAGTTGATGTTAATAGATATATACTTGCCTTTATGGGCTTCTGTCTTTATGGTGGCAGTCGCCCATCGTCCCTCCCGTCCATGCAGCGTCTCCGTGGCAGTCGTCACTGCCTCTGGGGGACTCCACGGTCCATTTCTGCCCCCAGGATGATGATGTCCAGGGTCCTGAGTGTAAAGATAATAAAGAGTTTAGTGTTTGAAAGAGTTGATGTTAATAGATATACATACTTGCCTTTATGGGCTTCTGTCTTTATGGTGGCAGTCGTCCATTGTCCCTCCCGTCCATGCAGCGTCTTCGTGGCAGTCGTCACTGCCTCTGGGGGACTTCACGCTCCATTTCTGCCCCCAGGATGAAAATGTCCAGGGTCCTGAGATTAAAGATAATAAAGAGTTTAGTGTTTGAAAGAGTTGATGTTAATAGATATATACTTGCCTTTATGGGCTTCTGTCGGTATGGTGGCAGTCGTCCATCGTCCCTCCCGTCCATGCAGTGTCCTCGTTTCAGTTGTCACTGCCTTTGGGGGACTTCACGGTCCATTTCTGCCCCCAGGATGATGATGTCCAGGGTCCTGAGAACAAAGATAATAAAGAGTTTAGTGCTTGAAAGAGTTGATGTTAATAGATATATACTTACCTTCATGGGCTTCTGTCGGTATGGTGGCTGTCGCCCATCGTCCCTCCCGTCCATGCAATGTCCTCGTTTCAGTCGTCACTGCCTCTGGGGGACTTCACGATCCATTTCTGCCCCCAGGATGATGATGTCCAGGGTCCTAAGTGTAAAGATAATAAAGAGTTTAGTGTTTGAAAGAGTTGATGTTAATAGATATATACTTGTATTTATGGGCTTCTGTCGGTATGGTGGCTGTCGTCCATCGTCCCTCCCGTCCATGCAATGTCCTCGTTTCAGTCGTCACTGCCTCTGGGGGACTTCACGATCCATTTCTGCCCCCAGGATGATGATGTCCAGGGTCCTAAGTGTAAAGATAATAAAGAGTTTAGTGTTTGAAAGAGTTGATGTTAATAGATATATACTTGCCTTTATGGGCTTCTGTCGGTATGGTGGCAGTCGTCTATCGTCCCTCCCGTCCATGCAGCGTCTTCGTGGCAGTCGTCACTGCCTCTGGGGGACTTCACGGTCCATTTCTGCCCCCAGGATGATGATGTCCAGGGTCCTGAGAGTAAAGATAATAAAGAGTTTAGTGTTTGAAAGAGTTGATGTTAATAGATATATACTTGCCTTTATGGGCTTCTGTCGGTATGGTGGCAGTCGTCCATCGTCCTTCCCGTCCATGCAGCGTCCTCGTGGCGGTCGTCACTGCCTGTGGGGGACTTCACGGTCCATTTCTGCCCCCAGGATGATGATGTCCAGGGTCCTAAGTGTAAAGATAATAAAGAGTTTAGTGTTTGAAAGGGTTGATGTTAATAGATATATACTTCCCTTTATGGGCTTCTGTCGGTATGGTGGCAGTCGTCCATCGTCCCTCCCGTCCATGCAGCGTCTTCGTGGCAGTCGTCACTGCCTCTGGGGGACTTCACGCTCCATTTCTGCCCCCAGGATGATGATGTCCAGGGTCCTGAGAGTAAAGATAATAAAGAGTTTAGTGTTTGAAAGAGTTGATGTTAATAGATATATATACTTGCCTCTGTGGGCTTCTGTCGGTATGGTGGCAGTCGTCCATCGTCCCTCCCGTCCATGCAGCGTCTTTGTGACAGTCGTCACTGCCTCTGGGGTCTTCACGGTCCATTTCTGCCCCCAGGATGATGATGTCCAGGGTCCTGAGAGTAAAGATAATAAAGAGTTTAGTGTTTGAAAGAGTTGATGTTAATAGATATATATACTTGCCTTTATGGGCTTCTGTCGGTATGGTGGCAGTCGTCCATCGTCCCTCCCGTCCATGCAGCGTCTTCGTGGCAGTCGTCACTGCCTCTGGGGTCTTCACGGTCCATTTCTGCCCCCAGGATGATGATGTCCAGGGTCCTGAGAGTAAAGATAATAAAGAGTTTAGTGTTTGAAAGAGTTGATGTTAATAGATATATACTTGCCTTTATGGGCTTCTGTCGGTATGGTGGCAGTCGTCCATCGTCCCTCCCGTCCATGCAGCGTCTTCGTGGCAGTCGTCACTGCCTCTGAGGGACTTCACGCTCCATTTCTGCCCCCAGGATGATGATGTCCAGGGTCCTGAGAGTAAAGATAATAAAGAGTTTAGTGTTTGAAAGAGTTGATGTTAATAGATATATACTTGCTTTTATGGGCTTCTGTCGGTATGGTGGCAGTCGTCCATCGTCCCTCCCGTCCATGCAGCGTCTTCGTGGCAGTCGTCACTGCCTCTGGGGGACTTCACGCTCCATTTCTGCCCCCAGGATGATGATGTCCAGGGTCCTGAGAGTAAAGATAATAAAGAGTTTAGTGTTTGAAAGAGTTGATGTTAATAGATATATACTTGCCTTTATGGGCTTCTGTCGGTATGGTGGCGGTCGTCCATCGTCCCTCCCGTCCATGCAGCGTCTTCGTGGCAGTCGTCACTGCCTCTGGGGGACTTCACGGTCCATTTCTGCCCCCAGGATGATGATGTCCAGGGTCCTGAGAGTAAAGATAATAAAGAGTTTAGTGTTTGAAAGAGTTGATGTTAATAGATATATACTTGCCTTTATGGGCTTTTGTCGGTATTTTGGCAGTCGCCCATCGTCCCTCCCGTCCATGCAGCGTCTTCGTGGTAGTCGTCACTGCCTCTGGGGGACTTCACGATCCATTTCTGCCCCCAGGATGATGATGTCCAGGGTCCTAAGTGTAAAGATAATAAAGAGTTTAGTGTTTGAAAGAGTTGATGTTAATAGATATATACTTGCCTTTATGGGCTTCTGTCTTTATGGTGGCAGTCGTCCATCGTCCCTCCCGTCCATGCAGCGTCTTCGTGGCAGTCGTCACTGCCTCTGGGGGACTTCACGCTCCATTTCTGCCCCCAGGATGATGATGTCCAGGGTCCTGAGAGTAAAGATAATAAAGAGTTTAGTGTTTGAAAGAGTTGATGTTAATAGATATATACTTGCCTTTATGGGCTTCTGTCGGTATGGTGGCAGTCGTCCATCGTCCCTCCCGTCCATGCAGCGTCTTCGTGGCAGTCGTCACTGCCTCTGGGGGACTTCACGGTCCATTTCTGCCCCCAGGATGATGATGTCCAGGGTCCTGAGAGTAAAGATAATAAAGAGTTTAGTGTTTGAAAGAGTTGTTGTTAATAGATATATATACTTGCCTTTATGGGCTTCTGTCGGTATGGTGGCAGTCGTCCATCGTCCCTCCCGTCCATGCAGCGTCTTCGTGGCAGTCGTCACTGCCTCTGGGGGACTTCACGGTCCATTTCTGTCCCCAGGATGATATGTCCAGGGTCCTGAGAGTAAAGATAATAAAGAGTTTAGTGTTTGAAAGAGTTGATGTTAATAGATATATACTTGCCTTTATGGGCTTCTGTCGGTATGGTGGCAGTCGTCCATCGTCCCTCCCGTCCATGCAGCGTCTTCGTGGCAGTCGTCACTGCCTCTGGGGGACTTCACGCTCCATTTCTGCCCCCAGGATGATGATGTCCAGGGTCCTAAGTGTAAAGATAATAAAGAGTTTAGTGTTTGAAAGAGTTGATGTTAATAGATATATACTTGCCTTTATGGGCTTCTGTCGGTATGGTGGCAGTCGTCTATCGTCCCTCCCGTCCATGCAGCGTCTTCGTGGCAGTCGTCACTGCCTCTGGGGGACTTCACGGTCCATTTCTGCCCCCAGGATGATGATGTCCAGGGTCCTGAGAGTAAAGATAATAAAGAGTTTAGTGTTTGAAAGAGTTGATGTTAATAGATATATACTTGCCTTTATGGGCTTCTGTCGGTATGGTGGCAGTCGTCCATCGTCCTTCCCGTCCATGCAGCGTCCTCGTGGCGGTCGTCACTGCCTGTGGGGGACTTCACGGTCCATTTCTGCCCCCAGGATGATGATGTCCAGGGTCCTAAGTGTAAAGATAATAAAGAGTTTAGTGTTTGAAAGGGTTGATGTTAATAGATATATACTTGCCTTTATGGGCTTCTGTCGGTATGGTGGCAGTCGTCCATCGTCCTTCCCGTCCATGCAGCGTCCTCGTGGCGGTCGTCACTGCCTGTGGGGGACTTCACGGTCCATTTCTGCCCCCAGGATGATGATGTCCAGGGTCCTAAGTGTAAAGATAATAAAGAGTTTAGTGTTTGAAAGGGTTGATGTTAATAGATATATACTTCCCTTTATGGGCTTCTGTCGGTATGGTGGCAGTCGTCCATCGTCCCTCCCGTCCATGCAGCGTCTTCGTGGCAGTCGTCACTGCCTCTGGGGGACTTCACGCTCCATTTCTGCCCCCAGGATGATGATGTCCAGGGTCCTGAGAGTAAAGATAATAAAGAGTTTAGTGTTTGAAAGAGTTGATGTTAATAGATATATATACTTGCCTCTGTGGGCTTCTGTCGGTATGGTGGCAGTCGTCCATCGTCCCTCCCGTCCATGCAGCGTCTTTGTGACAGTCGTCACTGCCTCTGGGGTCTTCACGGTCCATTTCTGCCCCCAGGATGATGATGTCCAGGGTCCTGAGAGTAAAGATAATAAAGAGTTTAGTGTTTGAAAGAGTTGATGTTAATAGATATATATACTTGCCTTTATGGGCTTCTGTCGGTATGGTGGCAGTCGTCCATCGTCCCTCCCGTCCATGCAGCGTCTTCGTGGCAGTCGTCACTGCCTCTGGGGTCTTCACGGTCCATTTCTGCCCCCAGGATGATGATGTCCAGGGTCCTGAGAGTAAAGATAATAAAGAGTTTAGTGTTTGAAAGAGTTGATGTTAATAGATATATACTTGCCTTTATGGGCTTCTGTCGGTATGGTGGCAGTCGTCCATCGTCCCTCCCGTCCATGCAGCGTCTTCGTGGCAGTCGTCACTGCCTCTGAGGGACTTCACGCTCCATTTCTGCCCCCAGGATGATGATGTCCAGGGTCCTGAGAGTAAAGATAATAAAGAGTTTAGTGTTTGAAAGAGTTGATGTTAATAGATATATACTTGCTTTTATGGGCTTCTGTCGGTATGGTGGCAGTCGTCCATCGTCCCTCCCGTCCATGCAGCGTCTTCGTGGCAGTCGTCACTGCCTCTGGGGGACTTCACGCTCCATTTCTGCCCCCAGGATGATGATGTCCAGGGTCCTGAGAGTAAAGATAATAAAGAGTTTAGTGTTTGAAAGAGTTGATGTTAATAGATATATACTTGCCTTTATGGGCTTCTGTCGGTATGGTGGCGGTCGTCCATCGTCCCTCCCGTCCATGCAGCGTCTTCGTGGCAGTCGTCACTGCCTCTGGGGGACTTCACGGTCCATTTCTGCCCCCAGGATGATGATGTCCAGGGTCCTGAGAGTAAAGATAATAAAGAGTTTAGTGTTTGAAAGAGTTGATGTTAATAGATATATACTTGCCTTTATGGGCTTTTGTCGGTATTTTGGCAGTCGCCCATCGTCCCTCCCGTCCATGCAGCGTCTTCGTGGTAGTCGTCACTGCCTCTGGGGGACTTCACGATCCATTTCTGCCCCCAGGATGATGATGTCCAGGGTCCTAAGTGTAAAGATAATAAAGAGTTTAGTGTTTGAAAGAGTTGATGTTAATAGATATATACTTGCCTTTATGGGCTTCTGTCTTTATGGTGGCAGTCGTCCATCGTCCCTCCCGTCCATGCAGCGTCTTCGTGGCAGTCGTCACTGCCTCTGGGGGACTTCACGCTCCATTTCTGCCCCCAGGATGATGATGTCCAGGGTCCTGAGAGTAAAGATAATAAAGAGTTTAGTGTTTGAAAGAGTTGATGTTAATAGATATATACTTGCCTTTATGGGCTTCTGTCGGTATGGTGGCAGTCGTCCATCGTCCCTCCCGTCCATGCAGCGTCTTCGTGGCAGTCGTCACTGCCTCTGGGGGACTTCACGGTCCATTTCTGCCCCCAGGATGATGATGTCCAGGGTCCTGAGAGTAAAGATAATAAAGAGTTTAGTGTTTGAAAGAGTTGTTGTTAATAGATATATATACTTGCCTTTATGGGCTTCTGTCGGTATGGTGGCAGTCGTCCATCGTCCCTCCCGTCCATGCAGCGTCTTCGTGGCAGTCGTCACTGCCTCTGGGGGACTTCACGGTCCATTTCTGTCCCCAGGATGATATGTCCAGGGTCCTGAGAGTAAAGATAATAAAGAGTTTAGTGTTTGAAAGAGTTGATGTTAATAGATATATACTTGCCTTTATGGGCTTCTGTCGGTATGGTGGCAGTCGTCCATCGTCCCTCCCGTCCATGCAGCGTCTTCGTGGCAGTCGTCACTGCCTCTGGGGGACTTCACGCTCCATTTCTGCCCCCAGGATGATGATGTCCAGGGTCCTAAGTGTAAAGATAATAAAGAGTTTAGTGTTTGAAAGAGTTGATGTTAATAGATATATACTTGCCTTTATGGGCTTCTGTCGGTATGGTGGCAGTCGTCTATCGTCCCTCCCGTCCATGCAGCGTCTTCGTGGCAGTCGTCACTGCCTCTGGGGGACTTCACGGTCCATTTCTGCCCCCAGGATGATGATGTCCAGGGTCCTGAGAGTAAAGATAATAAAGAGTTTAGTGTTTGAAAGAGTTGATGTTAATAGATATATACTTGCCTTTATGGGCTTCTGTCGGTATGGTGGCAGTCGTCCATCGTCCTTCCCGTCCATGCAGCGTCCTCGTGGCGGTCGTCACTGCCTGTGGGGGACTTCACGGTCCATTTCTGCCCCCAGGATGATGATGTCCAGGGTCCTAAGTGTAAAGATAATAAAGAGTTTAGTGTTTGAAAGGGTTGATGTTAATAGATATATACTTCCCTTTATGGGCTTCTGTCGGTATGGTGGCAGTCGTCCATCGTCCCTCCCGTCCATGCAGCGTCTTCGTGGCAGTCGTCACTGCCTCTGGGGGACTTCACGGTCCATTTCTGCCCCCAGGATGATGATGTCCAGGGTCCTGAGAGTAAAGATAATAAAGAGTTTAGTGTTTGAAAGAGTTGATGTTAATAGATATATATACTTGCCTTTATGGGCTTCTGTCGGTATGGTGGCAGTCGTCCATCGTCCCTCCCGTCCATGCAGCGTCTTCGTGACAGTCGTCACTGCCTCTGGGGTCTTCACGGTCCATTTCTGCCCCCAGGATGATGATGTCCAGGGTCCTGAGAGTAAAGATAATAAAGAGTTTAGTGTTTGAAAGAGTTGATGTTAATAGATATATATACTTGCCTTTATGGGCTTCTGTCGGTATGGTGGCAGTCGTCCATCGTCCCTCCCGTCCATGCAGCGTCTTCGTGGCAGTCGTCACTGCCTCTGGGGTCTTCACGGTCCATTTCTGCACCAAGGATGATGATGTCCAGGGTCCTGAGAGTAAAGATAATAAAGAGTTTAGTGTTTGAAAGAGTTGATGTTAACAGATATATACTTGCCTTTATGGGCTTCTGTCGGTATGGTGGCAGTCGTCTATCGTCCCTCCCGTCCATGCAGCGTCTTCGTGGCAGTCGTCACTGCCTCTGGGGGACTTCACGGTCCATTTCTGCCCCCAGGATGATGATGTCCAGGGTCCTGAGAGTAAAGATAATAAAGAGTTTAGTGTTTGAAAGAGTTGATGTTAATAGATATATACTTGCCTTTATGGGCTTCTGTCGGTATGGTGGCAGTCGTCCATCGTCCCTCCCGTCCATGCAGCGTCTTCGTGGTAGTCGTCACTGCCTCTGGGGGACTTCACGGTCCATTTCTGCCCCCAGGATGATGATGTCCAGGGTCCTGAGAGTAAAGATAATAAAGAGTTTAGTGTTTGAAAGAGTTGATGTTAATAGATATATATACTTGCCTTTGAGGGCTTCTGTCGGTTTCGTGGCAGTCGTCCATCGTCCCTCCCGTCCATGCAGCGTCTTCGTGGTAGTCGTCACTGCCTCTGGGGGACTTCACGGTCCATTTCTGCCCCCAGGATGATGATGTCCAGGGTCCTGAGAGTAAAGATAATAAAGAGTTTAGTGTTTGAAAGAGTTGATGTTAATAGATATATACTTGCCTTTATGGGCTTCTGTCTTTATGGTGGCAGTCGCCCATCGTCCCTCCCGTCCATGCAGCGTCTTCGTGGCAGTCGTCACTGCCTCTGGGGTACTCCACGGTCCATTTCTGCCCCCAGGATGATGATGTCCAGGGTACTGAGTGTAAAGATAATAAAGAGTTTAGTGTTTGAAAGAGTTGATGTTAATAGATATACATACTTGCCTTTATGGGCTTCTGTCTTTATGGTGGCAGTCGTCCATTGTCCCTCCCGTCCATGCAGCGTCTTCGTGGCAGTCGTCACTGCCTCTGGGGGACTTCACGGTCCATTTCTGCCCCCAGGATGATGATGTCCAGGGTCCTGAGAGTAAAGATAATAAAGAGTTTAGTGTTTGAAAGAGTTGATGTTAATAGATATATACTTGCCTTTATGGGCTTCTGTCGGTATGGTGGCAGTCGTCCATCGTCCCTCACGTCCATGCAGTGTCTCGTTTCAGTTGTCACTGCCTTTGGGGGACTTCACGGTCCATTTCTGCCCCCAGGATGATGATGTGCAGGGTCCTGAGAGTAAAGATAATAAAGAGTTTAGTGCTTGAAAGAGTTGATGTTAATAGATATATACTTACCTTCATGGGCTTCTGTCGGTATGGTGGCTGTCGCCCATCGTCCCTCCCGTCCATGCAATGTCCTCGTTTCAGTCGTCACTGCCTGTGGGGGACTTCACGATCCATTTCTGCCCCCAGGATGATGATGTCCAGGGTCCTAAGTGTAAAGATAATAAAGAGTTTAGTGTTTGAAAGAGTTGATGTTAATAGATATATACTTGTATTTATGGGCTTCTGTCGGTATGGTGGCAGCCGCCCATCGTCCCTCACGTCCATGCAGTGTCCTCGTTTCAGTTGTCACTGCCTTTGGGGGACTTCACGATCCATTTCTGCCCCCAGGATGATGATGTCCAGGGTCCTGAGAACAAAGATAATGAAGAGTTTAGTGTTTGAAAGAGTTGATGTTAATAGATATATACTTGCCTTTATGGGCTTCTGTCGGTATGGTGGCAGTCGTCCATCGTCCCTCCCGTCCATGCAGCGTCTTCGTGGCAGTCGTCACTGCCTCTGGGGGGACTTCACGGTCCATTTCTGCCCCCAGGATGATGATGTCCAGGGTCCTGAGAGTAAAGATAATAAAGAGTTTAGTGTTTGAAAGAGTTGATGTTAATAGATATATATACTTGCCTTTATGGGCTTCTGTCGGTATGGTGGCAGTCGTCCATCGTCCCTCCCGTCCATGCAGCGTCTTCGTGGCAGTCGTCACTGCCTCTGGGGGACTTCACGGTCCATTTCTGCCCCCAGGATGATGATGTCCAGGGTCCTGAGATTAAAGATAATAAAGAGTTTAGTGTTTGAAAGAGTTGATGTTAATAGATATATATACTTGCCTTTATGGGCTTCTGTCGGTATGGTGGCAGTCGTCCATCGTCCCTCCCGTCCATGCAGCGTCTTCGTGACAGTCGTCACTGCCTCTGGGGTCTTCACGGTCCATTTCTGCCCCCAGGATGATGATGTCCAGGGTCCTGAGAGTAAAGATAATAAAGAGTTTAGTGTTTGAAAGAGTTGATGTTAATAGATATATACTTGCCTTTATGGGCTTCTGTCGGTATGGTGGCAGTCGTCTATCGTCCCTCCCGTCCATGCAGCGTCTTCGTGGCAGTCGTCACTGCCTCTGGGGGACTTCACGGTCCATTTCTGCCCCCAGGATGATGATGTCCAGGGTCCTGAGAGTAAAGATAATAAAGAGTTTAGTGTTTGAAAGAGTTGATGTTAATAGATATATACTTGCCTTTATGGGCTTCTGTCGGTATGGTGGCAGTCGTCCATCGTCCCTCCCGTCCATGCAGCGTCTTCGTGGCAGTTGTCACTGCCTGTGGGGGACTTCACGCTCCATTTCTGCCCCCAGGATGATGATGTCCAGGGTCCTGAGAGTAAAGATAATAAAGAGTTTAGTGTTTGAAAGAGTTGATGTTAATAGATATATACTTGCCTTTATGGGCTTCTGTCGGTATGGTGGCAGTCGTCCATCGTCCCTCCCGTCCATGCAGCGTCTTCGTGGCAGTCGTCACTGCCTTTGGGGGACTTCACGCGCCATTTCTGCCCCCAGGATGATGATGTCCAGGGTCCTGAGAGTAAAGATAATAAAGAGTTTAGTGTTTGAAAGAGTTGATGTTAATAGATATATACTTGCCTTTATGGGCTTCTGTCGGTATGGTGGCAGTCGTCTATCGTCCCTCCCGTCCATGCAGCGTCTTCGTGGCAGTCGTCACTGCCTCTGGGGGACTTCACGGTCCATTTCTGCCCCCAGGATGATGATGTCCAGGGTCCTGAGAGTAAAGATAATAAAGAGTTTAGTGTTTGAAAGAGTTGATGTTAATAGATATATACTTGCCTTTATGGGCTTCTGTCGGTATGGTGGCAGTCGTCCATCGTCCCTCCCGTCCATGCAGCGTCTTCGTGGCAGTTGTCACTGCCTGTGGGGGACTTCACGCTCCATTTCTGCCCCCAGGATGATGATGTCCAGGGTCCTGAGAGTAAAGATAATAAAGAGTTTAGTGTTTGAAAGAGTTGATGTTAATAGATATATACTTGCCTTTATGGGCTTCTGTCGGTATGGTGGCAGTCGTCCATCGTCCCTCCCGTCCATGCAGCGTCTTCGTGGCAGTCGTCACTCCCTTTGGGGGACTTCACGCTCCATTTCTGCCCCCAGGATGATGATGTCCAGGGTCCTGAGAGTAAAGATAATAAAGAGTTTAGTGTTTGAAAGAGTTGATGTTAATAGATATATACTTGCCTTTATGGGCTTCTGTCGGTATTTTGGCAGTCGCCCATCGTCCCTCCCGTCCATGCAGCGTCTTCGTGGCAGTCGTCACTGCCTCTGGGGGACTTCACGCTCCATTTCTGCCCCCAGGATGATGATGTCCAGGGTCCTGAGAGTAAAGATAATAAAGAGTTTAGTGTTTGAAAGAGTTGATGTTAACAGATATATACTTGCCTTTATGGGCTTCTGTCGGTATGGTGGCAGTCGTCCATCGTCCCTCCCGTCCATGCAGCGTCTTCGTGGCAGTCGTCACTGCCTGTGGGGGACTTCACGGTCCATTTCTGCCCCCAGGATGATGATGTCCAGGGTCCTGAGAGTAAAGATAATAAAGAGTTTAGTGTTTGAAAGAGTTGATGTTAATAGATATATACTTGCCTTTATGGGCTTCTGTCGGTATGGTGGCAGTCGTCCATTGTCCCTCCCGTCCATGCAGCGTCTTCGTGACAGTCGTCAATGCCTTTGGGGGACTTCACGCTCCATTTCTGCCCCCAGGATGATGATGTCCAGGGTCCTAAGTGTAAAGATAATAAAGAGTTTAGTGTTTGAAAGGGTTGATGTTAATAGATATATACTTGCCTTTATGGGCTTCTGTCGGTATGGTGGCAGTCGTCCATCGTCCCTCCCGTCCATGCAGCGTCTTCGTGGCAGTCGTCACTGCCTCTGGGGTCTTCACGGTCCATTTCTGCCCCCAGGATGATGATGTCCAGGGTCCTGAGAGTAAAGATAATAAAGAGTTTAGTGTTTGAAAGAGTTGATGTTAATAGATATATACTTGCTTTTATGGGCTTCTGTCTGTATGGTGGCAGTCGTCCATCGTCCCTCCCGTCCATGCAGCGTCTTCGTGGCAGTCGTCACTGCCTCTGTGGGACTTCACGATCCATTTCTGCCCCCAGGATGATGATGTCCAGGGTCCTGAGAGTAAAGATAATAAAGAGTTTAGTGTTTGAAAGAGTTGATGTTAATAGATATATATACTTGCCTTTGAGGGCTTCTGTCGGTTTGGTGGCAGTCGTCCATCGTCCCTCCCGTCCATGCAGCGTCTTCGTGGCAGTCGTCACTGCCTCTGGGGGACGCCACGGTCCATTTCTGCCCCCAGGATGATGATGTCCAGGGTCCTGAGTGTAAAGATAATAAAGAGTTTAGTGTTTGAAAGAGTTGATGTTAATAGATATACATACTTGCCTTTATGGGCTTCTGTTTTTATGGTGGCAGTCGTCCATTGTCCCTCCCGTCCATGCAGCGTCTTCGTGGCAGTCGTCACTGCCTCTGGGGGACTTCACGGTCCATTTCTGCCCCCAGGATGATGATGTCCAGGGTCCTGAGAGTAAAGATAATAAAGAGTTTAGTGTTTGAAAGAGTTGATGTTAATAGATATATACTTGCCTTTATGGGCTTCTGTCGGTATGGTGGCAGTCGTCCATCGTCCCTCCCGTCCATGCAGCGTCTTCGTGGCAGTCGTCACTGCCTCTGGGGGACTTCACGGTCCATTTCTGCCCCCAGGATGATGATGTCCAGGGTCCTGAGACTAAAGATAATAAAGAGTTTAGTGTTTGAAAGAGTTGATGTTAATAGATATATACTTGCCTTTATGGGCTTCTGTCGGTATGGTGGCAGTCGTCCATCGTCCCTCCCGTCCATGCAGCGTCTTCGTGGCAGTCGTCACTGCCTCTGGGGGACTTCACGCTCCATTTCTGCCCCCAGGATGATGATGTCCAGGGTCCTGAGAGTAAAGATAATAAAGAGTTTAGTGTTTGAAAGAGTTGATGTTAACAGATATATACTTGCCTTTATGGGCTTCTGTCGGTATGGTGGCAGTCGTCCATCGTCCCTCCCGTCCATGCAGCGTCTTCGTGGCAGTCGTCACTGCCTGTGGGGGACTTCACGGTCCATTTCTGCCCCCAGGATGATGATGTCCAGGGTCCTGAGAGTAAAGATAATAAAGAGTTTAGTGTTTGAAAGAGTTGATGTTAATAGATATATATACTTGCCTTTGAGGGCTTCTGTCGGTTTGGTGGCAGTCGTCCATCGTCCCTCCCGTCCATGCAGCGTCTTCGTGGTAGTCGTCACTGCCTCTGGGGGACTCCACGGTCCATTTCTGCCCCCAGGATGATGATGTCCAGGGTCCTGAGTGTAAAGATAATAAAGAGTTTAGTGTTTGAAAGAGTTGATGTTAATAGATATACATACTTGCCTTTATGGGCTTCTGTCTTTATGGTGGCAGTCGTCCATTGTCCCTCCCGTCCATGCAGCGTCTTCGTGGCAGTCGTCACTGCCTCTGGGGGACTTCACCGTCCATTTCTGCCCCCAGGATGATGATGTCCAGGGTCCTGAGAGTAAAGATAATAAAGAGTTTAGTGTTTGAAAGAGTTGATGTTAATAAATATATACTTGCCTTTATGGGCTTCTGTCGGTATGGTGGCAGTCGTCCATCGTCCCTCCCGTCCATGCAGCGTCTTCGTGGCAGTCGTCACTGCCTCTGGGGGACTTCACGCTCCATTTCTGCCCCCAGGATGATGATGTCCAGGGTCCTGAGAGTAAAGATAATAAAGAGTTTAGTGTTTGAAAGAGTTGATGTTAATAGATATATACTTGCCTTTATGGGCTTCTGTCGGTATGGTGGCAGTCGTCCATCGTCCCTCCCGTCCATGCAGCGTCTTCGTGGCAGTCGTCACTGCCTCTGGGGGACTTCACGGTCCATTTCTGCCCCCAGGATGATGATGTCCAGGGTCCTGAGAGTAAAGATAATAAAGAGTTTAGTGTTTGAAAGAGTTGATGTTAATAGATATATACTTGCCTTTATGGGCTTCTGTCGGTATGGTGGCAGTCGTCCATCGTCCCTCCCGTCCATGCAGCGTCTTCGTGGCAGTCGTCACTGCCTCTGGGGGACTTCACGCTCCATTTCTGCCCCCAGGATGATGATGTCCAGGGTCCTGAGAGTAAAGATAATAAAGAGTTTAGTGTTTGAAAGAGTTGATGTTAATAGATATATACTTGCCTTTATGGGCTTCTGTCGGTATGGTGGCAGTCGTCCATCGTCCCTCCCGTCCATGCAGCGTCTTCGTGGCAGTCGTCACTGCCTTTGGGGGACTTCACGCTCCATTTCTGCCCCCAGGATGATGATGTCCAGGGTCCTGAGAGTAAAGATAATAAAGAGTTTAGTGTTTGAAAGAGTTGATGTTAATAGATATATATACTTGCCTTTATGGGCTTCTGTCGGTATGGTGGCAGTCGTCCATCGTCCCTCCCGTCCATGCAGCGTCTTCGTGACAGTCGTCACTGCCTCTGGGGTCTTCACGGTCCATTTCTGCCCCCAGGATGATGATGTCCAGGGTCCTGAGAGTAAAGATAATAAAGAGTTTAGTGTTTGAAAGAGTTGATGTTAATAGATATATATACTTGCCTTTGAGGGCTTCTGACGGTTTGGTGGCAGTCGTCCATCGTCCCTCCCGTCCATGCAGCGTCTTCGTGGTAGTCGTCACTGCCTCTGGGGGGACTCCACGGTCTATTTCTGCCCCCAGGATGATGATGTCCAGGGTCCTGAGTGTAAAGATAATAAAGAGTTTAGTGTTTGAAAGAGTTGATGTTAATAGATGTACATACTTGCCTTTATGGGCTTCTGTCTTTATGGTGGCAGTCGTCCATTGTCCCTCCCGTCCATGCAGCGTCTTCGTGGCAGTCGTCACTGCCTCTGGGGGACTTCACGCTCCATTTCTGCCCCCAGGATGATGATGTCCAGGGTCCTGAGAGTAAAGATAATAAAGAGTTTAGTGTTTGAAAGAGTTGATGTTAATAGATATATACTTGCCTTTATGGGCTTCTGTCGGTATGGTGGCAGTCGTCCATCGTCCCTCCCGTCCATGCAGCGTCTTCGTGGCAGTCGTCACTGCCTCTGGGGGACTTCACGCTCCATTTCTGCCCCCAGGATGATGATGTCCAGGGTCCTGAGAGTAAAGATAATAAAGAGTTTAGTGTTTGAAAGAGTTGATGTTAATAGATATATACTTGCCTTTATGGGCTTCTGTCGGTATGGTGGCAGTCGTCCATCGTCCCTCCCGTCCATGCAGCGTCTTCGTGGCAGTCGTCACTGCCTCTGGGGGACTTCACGGTCCATTTCTGCCCCCAGGATGATGATGTCCAGGGTCCTGAGAGTAAAGATAATAAAGAGTTTAGTGTTTGAAAGAGTTGATGTTAATAGATATATACTTGCCTTTATGGGCTTCTGTCGGTATGGTGGCAGTCGTCCATCGTCCCTCCCGTCCATGCAGCGTCTTCGTGGCAGTCGTCACTGCCTCTGGGGGACTTCACGGTCCATTTCTGCCCCCAGGATGATGATGTCCAGGGTCCTGAGAGTAAAGATAATAAAGAGTTTAGTGTTTGAAAGAGTTGATGTTAATAGATATATACTTGCCTTTATGGGCTTCTGTCGGTATGGTGGCAGTCGTCCATCGTCCCTCCCGTCCATGCAGCGTCTTCGTGGCAGTCGTCACTGCCTCTGGGGGACTTCACGCTCCATTTCTGCCCCCAGGATGATGATGTCCAGGGTCCTGAGAGTAAAGATAATAAAGAGTTTAGTGTTTGAAAGAGTTGATGTTAATAGATATATACTTGCCTTTATGGGCTTCTGTCGGTATGGTGGCAGTCGTCCATCGTCCCTCCCGTCCATGCAGCGTCTTCGTGGCAGTCGTCACTGCCTCTGGGGGACTTCACGCTCCATTTCTGCCCCCAGGATGATGATGTCCAGGGTCCTGAGATTAAAGATAATAAAGAGTTTAGTGTTTGAAAGAGTTGATGTTAATAGATATATATACTTGCCTTTATGGGCTTCTGTCGGTATGGTGGCAGTCGTCCATCGTCCCTCCCGTCCATGCAGCGTCTTCGTGACAGTCGTCACTGCCTCTGGGGTCTTCACGGTCCATTTCTGCCCCCAGGATGATGATGTCCAGGGTCCTGAGAGTAAAGATAATAAAGAGTTTAGTGTTTGAAAGAGTTGATGTTAATAGATATATATACTTGCCTTTGAGGGCTTCTGTCGGTTTGGTGGCAGTCGTCCATCGTCCCTCCCGTCCATGCAGCGTCTTCGTGGTAGTCGTCACTGCCTCTGGGGGACTTCACGCTCCATTTCTGCCCCCAGGATGATGATGTCCAGGGTCCTGAGAGTAAAGATAATAAAGAGTTTAGTGTTTGAAAGAGTTGATGTTAATAGATATATACTTGCCTTTATGGGCTTCTGTCGGTATGGTGGCAGTCGTCCATCGTCCCTCCCGTCCATGCAGCGTCTTCGTGGCAGTCGTCACTGCCTCTGGGGGACTTCACGCTCCATTTCTGCCCCCAGGATGATGATGTCCAGGGTCCTGAGAGTAAAGATAATAAAGAGTTTAGTGTTTGAAAGAGTTGATGTTAATAGATATATACTTGCCTTTATGGGCTTCTGTCGGTATGGTGGCAGTCGTCCATCGTCCCTCCCGTCCATGCAGCGTCTTCGTGGCAGTCGTCACTGCCTCTGGGGGACTTCACGCTCCATTTCTGCCCCCAGGATGATGATGTCCAGGGTCCTGAGAGTAAAGATAATAAAGAGTTTAGTGTTTGAAAGAGTTGATGTTAATAGATATATACTTGCCTTTATGGGCTTCTGTCGGTATGGTGGCAGTCGTCCATCGTCCCTCCCGTCCATGCAGCGTCTTCGTGGCAGTCGTCACTGCCTCTGGGGGACTTCACGGTCCATTTCTGCCCCCAGGATGATGATGTCCAGGGTCCTGAGAGTAAAGATAATAAAGAGTTTAGTGTTTGAAAGAGTTGATGTTAATAGATATATACTTGCCTTTATGGGCTTCTGTCGGTATGGTGGCAGTCGTCCATCGTCCCTCCCGTCCATGCAGCGTCTTCGTGGCAGTCGTCACTGCCTCTGGGGGACTTCACGCTCCATTTCTGCCCCCAGGATGATGATGTCCAGGGTCCTGAGAGTAAAGATAATAAAGAGTTTAGTGTTTGAAAGAGTTGATGTTAATAGATATATACTTGCCTTTATGGGCTTCTGTCGGTATGGTGGCAGTCGTCCATCGTCCCTCCCGTCCATGCAGCGTCTTCGTGGCAGTCGTCACTGCCTCTGGGGGACTTCACGGTCCATTTCTGCCCCCAGGATGATGATGTCCAGGGTCCTGAGATTAAAGATAATAAAGAGTTTAGTGTTTGAAAGAGTTGATGTTAATAGATATATATACTTGCCTTTATGGGCTTCTGTCGGTATGGTGGCAGTCGTCCATCGTCCCTCCCGTCCATGCAGCGTCTTCGTGACAGTCGTCACTGCCTCTGGGGTCTTCACGGTCCATTTCTGCCCCCAGGATGATGATGTCCAGGGTCCTGAGAGTAAAGATAATAAAGAGTTTAGTGTTTGAAAGAGTTGATGTTAATAGATATATATACTTGCCTTTGAGGGCTTCTGTCGGTTTGGTGGCAGTCGTCCATCGTCCCTCCCGTCCATGCAGCGTCTTCGTGGTAGTCGTCACTGCCTCTGGGGGACTCCACGGTCCATTTCTGCCCCCAGGATGATGATGTCCAGGGTCCTGAGTGTAAAGATAATAAAGAGTTTAGTGTTTGAAAGAGTTGATGTTAATAGATATACATACTTGCCTTTATGGGCTTCTGTCTTTATGGTGGCAGTCGTCCATTGTCCCTCCCGTCCATGCAGCGTCTTCGTGGCAGTCGTCACTGCCTCTGGGGGACTTCACGGTCCATTTCTGCCCCCAGGATGATGATGTCCAGGGTCCTGAGAGTAAAGATAATAAAGAGTTTAGTGTTTGAAAGAGTTGATGTTAATAGATATATACTTGCCTTTATGGGCTTCTGTCGGTATGGTGGCAGTCGTCCATCGTCCCTCCCGTCCATGCAGCGTCTTCGTGGCAGTCGTCACTGCCTCTGGGGGACTTCACGCTCCATTTCTGCCCCCAGGATGATGATGTCCAGGGTCCTGAGAGTAAAGATAATAAAGAGTTTAGTGTTTGAAAGAGTTGATGTTAATAGATATATACTTGCCTTTATGGGCTTCTGTCGGTATGGTGGCAGTCGTCCATCGTCCCTCCCGTCCATGCAGCGTCTTCGTGGCAGTCGTCACTGCCTCTGGGGGACTTCACGGTCCATTTCTGCCCCCAGGATGATGATGTCCAGGGTCCTGAGACTAAAGATAATAAAGAGTTTAGTGTTTGAAAGAGTTGATGTTAATAGATATATACTTGCCTTTATGGGCTTCTGTCGGTATGGTGGCAGTCGTCCATCGTCCCTCCCGTCCATGCAGCGTCTTCGTGGCAGTCGTCACTGCCTCTGGGGGACTTCACGCTCCATTTCTGCCCCCAGGATGATGATGTCCAGGGTCCTGAGATTAAAGATAATAAAGAGTTTTGTGTTTGAAAGAGTTGATGTTAATAGATATATACTTGCCTTTATGGGCTTCTGTCGGTATTTTGGCAGTCGTCCATCGTCCCTCCCGTCCATGCAGCGTCTTCGTGGCAGTCGTCACTGCCTCTGGGGGACTTCACGGTCCATTTCTGCCCCCAGGATGATGATGTCCAGGGTCCTGAGAGTAAAGATAATAAAGAGTTTAGTGTTTGAAAGAGTTGATGTTAATAGATATATATACTTGCCTTTGAGGGCTTCTGACGGTTTGGTGGCAGTCGTCCATCGTCCCTCCCGTCCATGCAGCGTCTTCGTGGTAGTCGTCACTGCCTCTGGGGGGACTCCACGGTCTATTTCTGCCCCCAGGATGATGATGTCCAGGGTCCTGAGTGTAAAGATAATAAAGAGTTTAGTGTTTGAAAGAGTTGATGTTAATAGATGTACATACTTGCCTTTATGGGCTTCTGTCTTTATGGTGGCAGTCGTCCATTGTCCCTCCCGTCCATGCAGCGTCTTCGTGGCAGTCGTCACTGCCTCTGGGGGACTTCACGCTCCATTTCTGCCCCCAGGATGATGATGTCCAGGGTCCTGAGAGTAAAGATAATAAAGAGTTTAGTGTTTGAAAGAGTTGATGTTAATAGATATATACTTGCCTTTATGGGCTTCTGTCGGTATGGTGGCAGTCGTCCATCGTCCCTCCCGTCCATGCAGCGTCTTCGTGGCAGTCGTCACTGCCTCTGGGGGACTTCACGCTCCATTTCTGCCCCCAGGATGATGATGTCCAGGGTCCTGAGAGTAAAGATAATAAAGAGTTTAGTGTTTGAAAGAGTTGATGTTAATAGATATATACTTGCCTTTATGGGCTTCTGTCGGTATGGTGGCAGTCGTCCATCGTCCCTCCCGTCCATGCAGCGTCTTCGTGGCAGTCGTCACTGCCTCTGGGGGACTTCACGGTCCATTTCTGCCCCCAGGATGATGATGTCCAGGGTCCTGAGAGTAAAGATAATAAAGAGTTTAGTGTTTGAAAGAGTTGATGTTAATAGATATATACTTGCCTTTATGGGCTTCTGTCGGTATGGTGGCAGTCGTCCATCGTCCCTCCCGTCCATGCAGCGTCTTCGTGGCAGTCGTCACTGCCTCTGGGGGACTTCACGGTCCATTTCTGCCCCCAGGATGATGATGTCCAGGGTCCTGAGAGTAAAGATAATAAAGAGTTTAGTGTTTGAAAGAGTTGATGTTAATAGATATATACTTGCCTTTATGGGCTTCTGTCGGTATGGTGGCAGTCGTCCATCGTCCCTCCCGTCCATGCAGCGTCTTCGTGGCAGTCGTCACTGCCTCTGGGGGACTTCACGCTCCATTTCTGCCCCCAGGATGATGATGTCCAGGGTCCTGAGAGTAAAGATAATAAAGAGTTTAGTGTTTGAAAGAGTTGATGTTAATAGATATATACTTGCCTTTATGGGCTTCTGTCGGTATGGTGGCAGTCGTCCATCGTCCCTCCCGTCCATGCAGCGTCTTCGTGGCAGTCGTCACTGCCTCTGGGGGACTTCACGCTCCATTTCTGCCCCCAGGATGATGATGTCCAGGGTCCTGAGATTAAAGATAATAAAGAGTTTAGTGTTTGAAAGAGTTGATGTTAATAGATATATATACTTGCCTTTATGGGCTTCTGTCGGTATGGTGGCAGTCGTCCATCGTCCCTCCCGTCCATGCAGCGTCTTCGTGACAGTCGTCACTGCCTCTGGGGTCTTCACGGTCCATTTCTGCCCCCAGGATGATGATGTCCAGGGTCCTGAGAGTAAAGATAATAAAGAGTTTAGTGTTTGAAAGAGTTGATGTTAATAGATATATATACTTGCCTTTGAGGGCTTCTGTCGGTTTGGTGGCAGTCGTCCATCGTCCCTCCCGTCCATGCAGCGTCTTCGTGGTAGTCGTCACTGCCTCTGGGGGACTTCACGCTCCATTTCTGCCCCCAGGATGATGATGTCCAGGGTCCTGAGAGTAAAGATAATAAAGAGTTTAGTGTTTGAAAGAGTTGATGTTAATAGATATATACTTGCCTTTATGGGCTTCTGTCGGTATGGTGGCAGTCGTCCATCGTCCCTCCCGTCCATGCAGCGTCTTCGTGGCAGTCGTCACTGCCTCTGGGGGACTTCACGCTCCATTTCTGCCCCCAGGATGATGATGTCCAGGGTCCTGAGAGTAAAGATAATAAAGAGTTTAGTGTTTGAAAGAGTTGATGTTAATAGATATATACTTGCCTTTATGGGCTTCTGTCGGTATGGTGGCAGTCGTCCATCGTCCCTCCCGTCCATGCAGCGTCTTCGTGGCAGTCGTCACTGCCTCTGGGGGACTTCACGCTCCATTTCTGCCCCCAGGATGATGATGTCCAGGGTCCTGAGAGTAAAGATAATAAAGAGTTTAGTGTTTGAAAGAGTTGATGTTAATAGATATATACTTGCCTTTATGGGCTTCTGTCGGTATGGTGGCAGTCGTCCATCGTCCCTCCCGTCCATGCAGCGTCTTCGTGGCAGTCGTCACTGCCTCTGGGGGACTTCACGGTCCATTTCTGCCCCCAGGATGATGATGTCCAGGGTCCTGAGAGTAAAGATAATAAAGAGTTTAGTGTTTGAAAGAGTTGATGTTAATAGATATATACTTGCCTTTATGGGCTTCTGTCGGTATGGTGGCAGTCGTCCATCGTCCCTCCCGTCCATGCAGCGTCTTCGTGGCAGTCGTCACTGCCTCTGGGGGACTTCACGCTCCATTTCTGCCCCCAGGATGATGATGTCCAGGGTCCTGAGAGTAAAGATAATAAAGAGTTTAGTGTTTGAAAGAGTTGATGTTAATAGATATATACTTGCCTTTATGGGCTTCTGTCGGTATGGTGGCAGTCGTCCATCGTCCCTCCCGTCCATGCAGCGTCTTCGTGGCAGTCGTCACTGCCTCTGGGGGACTTCACGGTCCATTTCTGCCCCCAGGATGATGATGTCCAGGGTCCTGAGATTAAAGATAATAAAGAGTTTAGTGTTTGAAAGAGTTGATGTTAATAGATATATATACTTGCCTTTATGGGCTTCTGTCGGTATGGTGGCAGTCGTCCATCGTCCCTCCCGTCCATGCAGCGTCTTCGTGACAGTCGTCACTGCCTCTGGGGTCTTCACGGTCCATTTCTGCCCCCAGGATGATGATGTCCAGGGTCCTGAGAGTAAAGATAATAAAGAGTTTAGTGTTTGAAAGAGTTGATGTTAATAGATATATATACTTGCCTTTATGGGCTTCTGTCGGTTTGGTGGCAGTCGTCCATCGTCCCTCCCGTCCATGCAGCGTCTTCGTGGTAGTCGTCACTGCCTCTGGGGGACTCCACGGTCCATTTCTGCCCCCAGGATGATGATGTCCAGGGTCCTGAGTGTAAAGATAATAAAGAGTTTAGTGTTTGAAAGAGTTGATGTTAATAGATATACATACTTGCCTTTATGGGCTTCTGTCTTTATGGTGGCAGTCGTCCATTGTCCCTCCCGTCCATGCAGCGTCTTCGTGGCAGTCGTCACTGCCTCTGGGGGACTTCACGGTCCATTTCTGCCCCCAGGATGATGATGTCCAGGGTCCTGAGAGTAAAGATAATAAAGAGTTTAGTGTTTGAAAGAGTTGATGTTAATAGATATATACTTGCCTTTATGGGCTTCTGTCGGTATGGTGGCAGTCGTCCATCGTCCCTCCCGTCCATGCAGCGTCTTCGTGGCAGTCGTCACTGCCTCTGGGGGACTTCACGCTCCATTTCTGCCCCCAGGATGATGATGTCCAGGGTCCTGAGAGTAAAGATAATAAAGAGTTTAGTGTTTGAAAGAGTTGATGTTAATAGATATATACTTGCCTTTATGGGCTTCTGTCGGTATGGTGGCAGTCGTCCATCGTCCCTCCCGTCCATGCAGCGTCTTCGTGGCAGTCGTCACTGCCTCTGGGGGACTTCACGGTCCATTTCTGCCCCCAGGATGATGATGTCCAGGGTCCTGAGACTAAAGATAATAAAGAGTTTAGTGTTTGAAAGAGTTGATGTTAATAGATATATACTTGCCTTTATGGGCTTCTGTCGGTATGGTGGCAGTCGTCCATCGTCCCTCCCGTCCATGCAGCGTCTTCGTGGCAGTCGTCACTGCCTCTGGGGGACTTCACGCTCCATTTCTGCCCCCAGGATGATGATGTCCAGGGTCCTGAGATTAAAGATAATAAAGAGTTTTGTGTTTGAAAGAGTTGATGTTAATAGATATATACTTGCCTTTATGGGCTTCTGTCGGTATTTTGGCAGTCGTCCATCGTCCCTCCCGTCCATGCAGCGTCTTCGTGGCAGTCGTCACTGCCTCTGGGGGACTTCACGGTCCATTTCTGCCCCCAGGATGATGATGTCCAGGGTCCTGAGAGTAAAGATAATAAAGAGTTTAGTGTTTGAAAGAGTTGATGTTAATAGATATATACTTGCCTTTATGGGCTTCTGTCGGTATGGTGGCAGTCGTCCATCGTCCCTCCCGTCCATGCAGCGTCTTCGTGGCAGTCGTCACTGCCTCTGGGGGACTTCACGCTCCATTTCTGCCCCCAGGATGATGATGTCCAGGGTCCTGAGAGTAAAGATAATAAAGAGTTTAGTGTTTGAAAGAGTTGATGTTAATAGATATATACTTGCCTTTATGGGCTTCTGTCGGTATGGTGGCAGTCGTCCATCGTCCCTCCCGTCCATGCAGCGTCTTCGTGGCAGTCGTCACTGCCTCTGGGGGACTTCACGGTCCATTTCTGCCCCCAGGATGATGATGTCCAGGGTCCTGAGACTAAAGATAATAAAGAGTTTAGTGTTTGAAAGAGTTGATGTTAATAGATATATACTTGCCTTTATGGGCTTCTGTCGGTATGGTGGCAGTCGTCCATCGTCCCTCCCGTCCATGCAGCGTCTTCGTGGCAGTCGTCACTGCCTTTGGGGGACTTCACGGTCCATTTCTGCCCCCAGGATGATGATGTCCAGGGTCCTGAGAGTAAAGATAATAAAGAGTTTAGTGTTTGAAAGAGTTGATGTTAATAGATATATACTTGCCTTTATGGGCTTCTGTCGGTATTTTGGCAGTCGTCCATCGTCCCTCCCGTCCATGCAGCGTCTTCGTGGCAGTCGTCACTGCCTGTGGGGGACTTCACGCTCCATTTCTGCCCCCAGGATGATGATGTCCAGGGTCCTGAGAGTAAAGATAATAAAGAGTTTAGTGTTTGAAAGAGTTGATGTTAATAGATATATACTTGCCTTTATGGGCTTCTGTCGGTATGGTGGCAGTCGTCCATCGTCCCTCCCGTCCATGCAGCGTCTTCGTGGCAGTCGTCACTGCCTTTGGGGGACTTCACGGTCCATTTCTGCCCCCAGGATGATGATGTCCAGGGTCCTGAGAGTAAAGATAATAAAGAGTTTAGTGTTTGAAAGAGTTGATGTTAATAGATATATACTTGCCTTTATGGGCTTCTGTCGGTATGGTGGCAGTCGTCCATCGTCCCTCCCGTCCATGCAGCGTCTTCGTGGCAGTCGTCACTGCCTCTGGGGGACTTCACGGTCCATTTCTGCCCCCAGGATGATGATGTCCAGGGTCCTGAGAGTAAAGATAATAAAGAGTTTAGTGTTTGAAAGAGTTGATGTTAATAGATATATACTTGCCTTTATGGGCTTCTGTCGGTATGGTGGCAGTCGTCCATCGTCCCTCCCGTCCATGCAGCGTCTTCGTGGCAGTCGTCACTGCCTCTGGGGGACTTCACGGTCCATTTCTGCCCCCAGGATGATATGTCCAGGGTCCTGAGAGTAAAGATAATAAAGAGTTTAGTGTTTGAAAGAGTTGATGTTAATAGATATATACTTGCCTCTATGGGCTTCTGTCGGTATGGTGGCAGTCGTCCATCGTCCCTCCCGTCCATGCAGCGTCTTCGTGGCAGTCGTCACTGCCTCTGGGGGACTTCACGCTCCATTTCTGCCCCCAGGATGATGATGTCCAGGGTCCTAAGTGTAAAGATAATAAAGAGTTTTGTGTTTGAAAGAGTTGATGTTAATAGATATATACTTGCCTTTATGGGCTTCTGTCGGTATGGTGGCAGTCGTCCATCGTCCCTCCCGTCCATGCAGCGTCTTCGTGGCAGTCGTCACTGCCTCTGGGGGACTTCACGCTCCATTTCTGCCCCCAGGATGATGATGTCCAGGGTCCTGAGAGTGAAGATAATAAAGAGTTTAGTGTTTGAAAGAGTTGATGTTAATAGATGTATACTTGCCTTTATGGGCTTCTGTCGGTATGGTGGCAGTCGTCCATCGTCCCTCCCGTCCATGCAGCGTCTTCGTGGCAGTCGTCACTGCCTCTGGGGGACTTCACGGTCCATTTCTGCCCCCAGGATGATGATGTCCAGGGTCCTGAGAGTAAAGATAATAAAAAGTTTAGTGTTTGAAAGAGTTGATGTTAATAGATATATACTTGCCTTTATGGGCTTCTGTCGGTATGGTGGCAGTCGTCCATCGTCCCTCCCGTCCATGCAGCGTCTTCGTGGCAGTCGTCACTGCCTTTGGGGGACTTCACGGTCCATTTCTGCCCCCAGGATGATGATGTCCAGGGTCCTGAGAGTAAAGATAATAAAGAGTTTAGTGTTTGAAAGAGTTGATGTTAATAGATATATACTTGCCTTTATGGGCTTCTGTCGGTATGGTGGCAGTCGTCCATCGTCCTTCCCGTCCATGCAGCGTCCTCGTGGCGGTCGTCACTGCCTGTGGGGGACTTCACGCTCCATTTCTGCCCCCAGGATGATGATGTCCAGGGTCCTAACTGTAAAGATAATAAAGAGTTTAGTGTTTGAAAGGGTTGATGTTAATAGATATATACTTGCCTTTATGGGCTTCTGTCGGTATGGTGGCAGTCGTCCATCGTCCCTCCCGTCCATGCAGCGTCTTCGTGGCAGTCGTCACTGCCTCTGGGGTCTTCACGGTCCATTTCTACCCCCAGGATGATGATGTCCAGAGTCCTGAGAGTAACGATAATAAAGAGTTTAGTGTTTGAAAGAGTTGATGTTAATAGATATATACTTGCTTTTATGGGCTTCTGTCGGTATGGTGGCAGTCGTCCATCGTCCCTCCCGTCCATGCAGCGTCTTCGTGGCAGACGTCACTGCCTCTGGGGGACTTCACGGTCTATTTCTGCCCCCAGGATGATGATGTCCAGGGTCCTGAGAGTAAAGATAATAAAGAGTTTAGTGTTTGAAAGAGTTGATGTTAATAGATATATACTTGCCTTTATGGGCTTCTGTCGGTATGGTGGCAGTCGTCCATCGTCCCTCCCGTCCATGCAGCGTCTTCGTGGCAGTCGTCACTGCCTCTGGGGGACTTCACGCTCCATTTCTGCCCCCAGGATGATGATGTCCAGGGTCCTGAGAGTAAAGATAATAAAGAGTTTAGTGTTTGAAAGAGTTGATGTTAATAGATATATACTTGCCTTTATGGGCTTCTGTCGGTATGGTGGCAGTCGTCCATCGTCCCTCCCGTCCATGCAGCGTCTTCGTGGCAGTCGTCACTGCCTCTGGGGGACTTCACGGTCCATTTCTGCCCCCAGGATGATGATGTCCAGGGTCCTGAGACTAAAGATAATAAAGAGTTTAGTGTTTGAAAGAGTTGATGTTAACAGATATATACTTGCCTTTATGGGCTTCTGTCGGTATGGTGGCAGTCGTCCATCGTCCCTCCCGTCCATGCAGCGTCTTCGTGGCAGTCGTCACTGCCTTTGGGGGACTTCACGGTCCATTTCTGCCCCCAGGATGATGATGTCCAGGGTCCTGAGAGTAAAGATAATAAAGAGTTTAGTGTTTGAAAGAGTTGATGTTAATAGATATATACTTGCCTTTATGGGCTTCTGTCGGTATTTTGGCAGTCGTCCATCGTCCCTCCCGTCCATGCAGCGTCTTCGTGGCAGTCGTCACTGCCTGTGGGGGACTTCACGCTCCATTTCTGCCCCCAGGATGATGATGTCCAGGGTCCTGAGAGTAAAGATAATAAAGAGTTTAGTGTTTGAAAGAGTTGATGTTAATAGATATATACTTGCCTTTATGGGCTTCTGTCGGTATGGTGGCAGTCGTCCATCGTCCCTCCCGTCCATGCAGCGTCTTCGTGGCAGTCGTCACTGCCTTTGGGGGACTTCACGGTCCATTTCTGCCCCCAGGATGATGATGTCCAGGGTCCTGAGAGTAAAGATAATAAAGAGTTTAGTGTTTGAAAGAGTTGATGTTAATAGATATATACTTGCCTTTATGGGCTTCTGTCGGTATGGTGGCAGTCGTCCATCGTCCCTCCCGTCCATGCAGCGTCTTCGTGGCAGTCGTCACTGCCTCTGGGGGACTTCACGCTCCATTTCTGCCCCCAGGATGATGATGTCCAGGGTCCTGAGAGTAAAGATAATAAAGAGTTTAGTGTTTGAAAGAGTTGATGTTAATAGATATATACTTGCCTTTATGGGCTTCTGTCGGTATGGTGGCAGTCGTCCATCGTCCCTCCCGTCCATGCAGCGTCTTCGTGGCAGTCGTCACTGCCTCTGGGGGACTTCACGGTCCATTTCTGCCCCCAGGATGATATGTCCAGGGTCCTGAGAGTAAAGATAATAAAGAGTTTAGTGTTTGAAAGAGTTGATGTTAATAGATATATACTTGCCTCTATGGGCTTCTGTCGGTATGGTGGCAGTCGTCCATCGTCCCTCCCGTCCATGCAGCGTCTTCGTGGCAGTCGTCACTGCCTCTGGGGGACTTCACGCTCCATTTCTGCCCCCAGGATGATGATGTCCAGGGTCCTAAGTGTAAAGATAATAAAGAGTTTTGTGTTTGAAAGAGTTGATGTTAATAGATATATACTTGCCTTTATGGGCTTCTGTCGGTATGGTGGCAGTCGTCCATCGTCCCTCCCGTCCATGCAGCGTCTTCGTGGCAGTCGTCACTGCCTCTGGGGGACTTCACGGTCCATTTCTGCCCCCAGGATGATGATGTCCAGGGTCCTGAGAGTAAAGATAATAAAAAGTTTAGTGTTTGAAAGAGTTGATGTTAATAGATATATACTTGCCTTTATGGGCTTCTGTCGGTATGGTGGCAGTCGTCCATCGTCCCTCCCGTCCATGCAGCGTCTTCGTGGCAGTCGTCACTGCCTTTGGGGGACTTCACGGTCCATTTCTGCCCCCAGGATGATGATGTCCAGGGTCCTGAGAGTAAAGATAATAAAGAGTTTAGTGTTTGAAAGAGTTGATGTTAATAGATATATACTTGCCTTTATGGGCTTCTGTCGGTATGGTGGCAGTCGTCCATCGTCCTTCCCGTCCATGCAGCGTCCTCGTGGCGGTCGTCACTGCCTGTGGGGGACTTCACGCTCCATTTCTGCCCCCAGGATGATGATGTCCAGGGTCCTAACTGTAAAGATAATAAAGAGTTTAGTGTTTGAAAGGGTTGATGTTAATAGATATATACTTGCCTTTATGGGCTTCTGTCGGTATGGTGGCAGTCGTCCATCGTCCCTCCCGTCCATGCAGCGTCTTCGTGGCAGTCGTCACTGCCTCTGGGGTCTTCACGGTCCATTTCTGCCCCCAGGATGATGATGTCCAGGGTCCTGAGAGTAACGATAATAAAGAGTTTAGTGTTTGAAAGAGTTGATGTTAATAGATATATACTTGCTTTTATGGGCTTCTGTCGGTATGGTGGCAGTCGTCCATCGTCCCTCCCGTCCATGCAGCGTCTTCGTGGCAGTCGTCACTGCCTGTGGGGGACTTCACGATCCATTTCTGCCCCCAGGATGATGATGTCCAGGGTCCTGAGAGTAAAGATAATAAAGAGTTTAGTGTTTGAAAGAGTTGATGTTAATAGATATATACTTGCCTTTATGGGCTTCTGTCGGTATGGTGGCAGTCGCCCATCGTCCCTCCCGTCCATGCAGCGTCTCCGTGGCAGTCGTCACTGCCTCTGGGGGACTCCACGCTCCATTTCTGCCCCCAGGATGATGATGTCCAGGGTCCTAAGCGTAAAGATAATAAAGAGTTTAGTGTTTGAAAGAGTTGATGTTAATAGATATACATACTTGCCTTTATGGGCTTCTGTCTTTATGGTGGCAGTCGTCCATTGTCCCTCCCGTCCATGCAGCGTCTTCGTGGCAGTCGTCACTGCCTGTGGGGGACTTCACGGTCCATTTCTGCCCCCAGGATGATGATGTCCAGGGTCCTGAGACTAAAGATAATAAAGAGTTTAGTGTTTGAAAGAGTTGATGTTAATAGATATATACTTGCCTTTATGGGCTTCTGTCTTTATGGTGGCAGTCGCCCATCGTCCCTCACGTCCATGCAGTGTCCTCGTTTCAGTTGTCACTGCCTTTGGGGGACTTCACGGTCCATTTCTGCCCCCAGGATGATGATGTCCAGGGTCCTGAGAACAAAGATAATAAAGAGTTTAGTGCTTGAAAGAGTTGATGTTAATAGATATATACTTACCTTCATGGGCTTCTGTCGGTATGGTGGCTGTCGCCCATCGTCCCTCCCGTCCATGCAATGTCCTCGTTTCAGTCGTCACTGCCTCTGGGGGACTTCACGATCCATTTCTGCCCCCAGGATGATGATGTCCAGGGTCCTAAGTGTAAAGATAATAAAGAGTTTAGTGTTTGAAAGAGTTGATGTTAATAGATATATACTTGTATTTATGGGCTTCTGTCGGTATGGTGGCAGTCGTCCATCGTCCCTCCCGTCCATGCAGCGTCTTCGTGACAGTCGTCACTGCCTCTGGGGTCTTCACGGTCCATTTCTGCCCCCAGGATGATGATGTCCAGGGTCCTGAGAGTAAAGATAATAAAGAGTTTAGTGTTTGAAAGAGTTGATGTTAATAGACATATATACTTGCCTTTGAGGGCTTCTGACGGTTTGGTGGCAGTCGTCCATCGTCCCTCCCGTCCATGCAGCGTCTTCGTGGTAGTCGTCACTGCCTCTGGGGGGACTCCACGGTCTATTTCTGCCCCCAGGATGATGATGTCCAGGGTCCTGAGTGTAAAGATAATAAAGAGTTTAGTGTTTGAAAGAGTTGATGTTAATAGATATACATACTTGCCTTTATGGGCTTCTGTCTTTATGGTGGCAGTCGTCCATTGTCCCTCCCGTCCATGCAGCCTCTTCGTGGCAGTCGTCACTGCCTCTGGGGGACTTCACGCTCCATTTCTGCCCCCAGGATGATGATGTCCAGGGTCCTGAGAGTAAAGATAATAAAGAGTTTAGTGTTTGAAAGAGTTGATGTTAATAGATATATACTTGCCTTTATGGGCTTCTGTCGGTATGGTGGCAGTCGTCCATCGTCCTTCCCGTCCATGCAGCGTCCTCGTGGCGGTCGTCACTGCCTGTGGGGGACTTCACGCTCCATTTCTGCCCCCAGGATGATGATGTCCAGGGTCCTAACTGTAAAGATAATAAAGAGTTTAGTGTTTGAAAGAGTTGATGTTAATAGATATACATACTTGCCTTTATGGGCTTCTGTCTTTATGGTGGCAGTCGTCCATTGTCCCTCCCGTCCATGCAGCGTCTTCGTGGCAGTCGTCACTGCCTGTGGGGGACTTCACGGTCCATTTCTGCCCCCAGGATGATGATGTCCAGGGTCCTGAGACTAAAGATAATAAAGAGTTTAGTGTTTGAAAGAGTTGATGTTAATAGATATATACTTGCCTTTATGGGCTTCTGTCTTTATGGTGGCAGTCGCCCATCGTCCCTCACGTCCATGCAGTGTCCTCGTTTCAGTTGTCACTGCCTTTGGGGGACTTCACGGTCCATTTCTGCCCCCAGGATGATGATGTCCAGGGTCCTGAGAACAAAGATAATAAAGAGTTTAGTGCTTGAAAGAGTTGATGTTAATAGATATATACTTACCTTCATGGGCTTCTGTCGGTATGGTGGCTGTCGCCCATCGTCCCTCCCGTCCATGCAATGTCCTCGTTTCAGTCGTCACTGCCTCTGGGGGACTTCACGATCCATTTCTGCCCCCAGGATGATGATGTCCAGGGTCCTAAGTGTAAAGATAATAAAGAGTTTAGTGTTTGAAAGAGTTGATGTTAATAGATATATACTTGTATTTATGGGCTTCTGTCGGTATGGTGGCAGTCGTCCATCGTCCCTCCCGTCCATGCAGCGTCTTCGTGACAGTCGTCACTGCCTCTGGGGTCTTCACGGTCCATTTCTGCCCCCAGGATGATGATGTCCAGGGTCCTGAGAGTAAAGATAATAAAGAGTTTAGTGTTTGAAAGAGTTGATGTTAATAGACATATATACTTGCCTTTGAGGGCTTCTGACGGTTTGGTGGCAGTCGTCCATCGTCCCTCCCGTCCATGCAGCGTCTTCGTGGTAGTCGTCACTGCCTCTGGGGGGACTCCACGGTCTATTTCTGCCCCCAGGATGATGATGTCCAGGGTCCTGAGTGTAAAGATAATAAAGAGTTTAGTGTTTGAAAGAGTTGATGTTAATAGATATACATACTTGCCTTTATGGGCTTCTGTCTTTATGGTGGCAGTCGTCCATTGTCCCTCCCGTCCATGCAGCCTCTTCGTGGCAGTCGTCACTGCCTCTGGGGGACTTCACGCTCCATTTCTGCCCCCAGGATGATGATGTCCAGGGTCCTGAGAGTAAAGATAATAAAGAGTTTAGTGTTTGAAAGAGTTGATGTTAATAGATATATACTTGCCTTTATGGGCTTCTGTCGGTATGGTGGCAGTCGTCCATCGTCCCTCCCGTCCATGCAGCGTCTTCGTGGCAGTCGTCACTGCCTCTGGGGGACTTCACGGTCCATTTCTGCCCCCAGGATGATGATGTCCAGGGTCCTGAGAGTAAAGATAATAAAGAGTTTAGTGTTTGAAAGAGTTGATGTTAATAGATATATACTTGCCTTTATGGGCTTCTGTCGGTATGGTGGCAGTCGTCCATCGTCCCTCCCGTCCATGCAGCGTCTTCGTGGCAGTCGTCACTGCCTCTGGGGGACTTCACGGTCCATTTCTGCCCCCAGGATGATGATGTCCAGGGTCCTGAGAGTAAAGATAATAAAGAGTTTAGTGTTTGAAAGAGTTGATGTTAATAGATATATACTTGCCTTTATGGGCTTCTGTCGGTATGGTGGCAGTCGTCCATCGTCCCTCCCGTCCATGCAGCGTCTTCGTGGCAGTCGTCACTGCCTCTGGGGGACTTCACGGTCCATTTCTGCCCCCAGGATGATGATGTCCAGGGTCCTGAGACTAAAGATAATAAAGAGTTTAGTGTTTGAAAGAGTTGATGTTAATAGATATATACTTGCCTTTATGGGCTTCTGTCGGTATGGTGGCAGTCGTCCATCGTCCCTCCCGTCCATGCAGCGTCTTCGTGGCAGTCGTCACTGCCTCTGGGGGACTTCACGCTCCATTTCTGCCCCCAGGATGATGATGTCCAGGGTCCTGAGAGTAAAGATAATAAAGAGTTTAGTGTTTGAAAGAGTTGATGTTAATAGATATATACTTGCCTTTATGGGCTTCTGTCGGTATGGTGGCAGTCGTCCATCGTCCCTCCCGTTCATGCAGCGTCTTCGTGGCAGTCGTCACTGCCTCTGGGGTCTTCACGATCCATTTCTGCCCCCAGGATGATGATGTCCAGGGTCCTGAGAGTAAAGATAATAAAGAGTTTAGTGTTTGAAAGAGTTGATGTTAATAGACATATATACTTGCCTTTGAGGGCTTCTGACGGTTTGGTGGCAGTCGTCCATCGTCCCTCCCGTCCATGCAGCGTCTTCGTGGTAGTCGTCACTGCCTCTGGGGGGACTCCACGGTCTATTTCTGCCCCCAGGATGATGATGTCCAGGGTCCTGAGTGTAAAGATAATAAAGAGTTTAGTGTTTGAAAGAGTTGATGTTAATAGATATACATACTTGCCTTTATGGGCTTCTGTCTTTATGGTGGCAGTCGTCCATTGTCCCTCCCGTCCATGCAGCGTCTTCGTGGCAGTCGTCACTGCCTCTGGGGGACTTCACGCTCCATTTCTGCCCCCAGGATGATGATGTCCAGGGTCCTGAGAGTAAAGATAATAAAGAGTTTAGTGTTTGAAAGAGTTGATGTTAATAGATATATACTTGCCTTTATGGGCTTCTGTCGGTATGGTGGCAGTCGTCCATCGTCCCTCCCGTCCATGCAGCGTCTTCGTGGCAGTCGTCACTGCCTCTAGGGGACTTCACGATCCATTTCTGCCCCCAGGATGATGATGTCCAGGGTCCTAAGTGTAAAGATAATAAAGAGTTTAGTGTTTGAAAGAGTTGATGTTAATAGATATATACTTGTATTTATGGGCTTCTGTCGGTATGGTGGCAGTCGTCCATCGTCCCTCCCGTCCATGCAGCGTCTTCGTGACAGTCGTCACTGCCTCTGGGGTCTTCACGGTCCATTTCTGCCCCCAGGATGATGATGTCCAGGGTCCTGAGAGTAAAGATAATAAAGAGTTTAGTGTTTGAAAGAGTTGATGTTAATAGACATATATACTTGCCTTTGAGGGCTTTTGACGGTTTGGTGGCAGTCGTCCATCGTCCCTCCCGTCCATGCAGCGTCTTCGTGGTAGTCGTCACTGCCTCTGGGGGGACTCCACGGTCTATTTCTGCCCCCAGGATGATGATGTCCAGGGTCCTGAGTGTAAAGATAATAAAGAGTTTAGTGTTTGAAAGAGTTGATGTTAATAGATATACATACTTGCCTTTATGGGCTTCTGTCTTTATGGTGGCAGTCGTCCATTGTCCCTCCCGTCCATGCAGCGTCTTCGTGGCAGTCGTCACTGCCTGTGGGGGACTTCACGCTCCATTTCTGCCCCCAGGATGATGATGTCCAGGGTCCTGAGAGTAAAGATAATAAAGAGTTTAGTGTTTGAAAGAGTTGATGTTAATAGATATATACTTGCCTTTATGGGCTTCTGTCGGTATGGTGGCAGTCGTCCATCGTCCCTCCCGTCCATGCAGCGTCTTCGTGGCAGTCGTCACTGCCTCTGGGGGACTTCACGGTCCATTTCTGCCCCCAGGATGATGATGTCCAGGGTCCTGAGAGTAAAGATAATAAAGAGTTTAGTGTTTGAAAGAGTTGATGTTAATAGATATATACTTGCCTTTATGGGCTTCTGTCGGTATGGTGGCAGTCGTCCATCGTCCCTCCCGTCCATGCAGCGTCTTCGTGGCAGTCGTCACTGCCTCTGGGGGACTTCACGGTCCATTTCTGCCCCCAGGATGATGATGTCCAGGGTCCTGAGAGTAAAGATAATAAAGAGTTTAGTGTTTGAAAGAGTTGATGTTAATAGATATATACTTGCCTTTATGGGCTTCTGTCGGTATGGTGGCTGTCGTCCATCGTCCCTCCCGTCCATGCAGCGTCTTCGTGGCAGTCGTCACTGCCTCTGGGGGACTTCACGGTCCATTTCTGCCCCCAGGATGATGATGTCCAGGGTCCTGAGACTAAAGATAATAAAGAGTTTAGTGTTTGAAAGAGTTGATGTTAATAGATATATACTTGCCTTTATGGGCTTCTGTCGGTATGGTGGCAGTCGTCCATCGTCCCTCCCGTCCATGCAGCGTCTTCGTGGCAGTCGTCACTGCCTCTGGGGGACTTCACGCTCCATTTCTGCCCCCAGGATGATGATGTCCAGGGTCCTGAGAGTAAAGATAATAAAGAGTTTAGTGTTTGAAAGAGTTGATGTTAATAGATATATACTTGCCTTTATGGGCTTCTGTCGGTATGGTGGCAGTCGTCCATCGTCCCTCCCGTCCATGCAGCGTCTTCGTGGCAGTCGTCACTGCCTCTGGGGGACTTCACGCTCCATTTCTGCCCCCAGGATGATGATGTCCAGGGTCCTGAGATTAAAGATAATAAAGAGTTTAGTGTTTGAAAGAGTTGATGTTAATAGATATATATACTTGCCTTTATGGGCTTCTGTCGGTATGGTGGCAGTCGTCCATCGTCCCTCCCGTCCATGCAGCGTCTTCGTGACAGTCGTCACTGCCTCTGGGGTCTTCACGGTCCATTTCTGCCCCCAGGATGATGATGTCCAGGGTCCTGAGAGTAAAGATAATAAAGAGTTTAGTGTTTGAAAGAGTTGATGTTAATAGATATATATACTTGCCTTTGAGGGCTTCTGTCGGTTTGGTGGCAGTCGTCCATCGTCCCTCCCGTCCATGCAGCGTCTTCGTGGTAGTCGTCACTGCCTCTGGGGGACTCCACGGTCCATTTCTGCCCCCAGGATGATGATGTCCAGGGTCCTGAGTGTAAAGATAATAAAGAGTTTAGTGTTTGAAAGAGTTGATGTTAATAGATATACATACTTGCCTTTATGGGCTTCTGTCTTTATGGTGGCAGTCGTCCATTGTCCCTCCCGTCCATGCAGCGTCTTCGTGGCAGTCGTCACTGCCTCTGGGGGACTTCACGGTCCATTTCTGCCCCCAGGATGATGATGTCCAGGGTCCTGAGAGTAAAGATAATAAAGAGTTTAGTGTTTGAAAGAGTTGATGTTAATAGATATATACTTGCCTTTATGGGCTTCTGTCGGTATGGTGGCAGTCGTCCATCGTCCCTCCCGTCCATGCAGCGTCTTCGTGGCAGTCGTCACTGCCTCTGGGGGACTTCACGCTCCATTTCTGCCCCCAGGATGATGATGTCCAGGGTCCTGAGAGTAAAGATAATAAAGAGTTTAGTGTTTGAAAGAGTTGATGTTAATAGATATATACTTGCCTTTATGGGCTTCTGTCGGTATGGTGGCAGTCGTCCATCGTCCCTCCCGTCCATGCAGCGTCTTCGTGGCAGTCGTCACTGCCTCTGGGGGACTTCACGCTCCATTTCTGCAACCAGGATGATGATGTCCAGGGTCCTGAGACTAAAGATAATAAAGAGTTTAGTGTTTGAAAGAGTTGATGTTAATAGATATATACTTGCCTTTATGGGCTTCTGTCGGTATGGTGGCAATCGTCCATCGTCCCTCCCGTCCATGCAGCGTCTTCGTGGCAGTCGTCACTGCCTCTGGGGGACTTCACGGTCCATTTCTGCCCCCAGGATGATGATGTCCAGGGTCCTGAGATTAAAGATAATAAAGAGTTTTGTGTTTGAAAGAGTTGATGTTAATAGATATATATACTTGCCTTTATGGGCTTCTGTCGGTATGGTGGCAGTCGTCCATCGTCCCTCCCGTCCATGCAGCGTCTTCGTGACAGTCGTCACTGCCTCTGGGGTCTTCACGGTCCATTTCTGCCCCCAGGATGATGATGTCCAGGGTCCTGAGAGTAAAGATAATAAAGAGTTTAGTGTTTGAAAGAGTTGATGTTAATAGATATATACTTGCCTTTATGGGCTTCTGTCGGTATGGTGGCAGTCGTCCATCGTCCCTCCCGTCCATGCAGCGTCTTCGTGGCAGTCGTCACTGCCTGTGGGGGACTTCACGGTCCATTTCTGCCCCCAGGATGATGATGTCCAGGGTCCTGAGAGTAAAGATAATAAAGAGTTTAGTGTTTGAAAGAGTTGATGTTAATAGATATATACTTGCCTTTATGGGCTTCTGTCGGTATGGTGGCAGTAGTCCATCGTCCCTCCCGTCCATGCAGCGTCTTCGTGGCAGTCGTCACTGCCTCTGGGGGACTTCACGCTCCATTTCTGCCCCCAGGATGATGATGTCCAGGGTCCTGAGAGTAAAGATAATAAAGAGTTTAGTGTTTGAAAGAGTTGATGTTAATAGATATATACTTGCCTTTATGGGCTTCTGTCGGTATGGTGGCAGTCGTCCATCGTCCCTCCCGTCCATGCAGCGTCTTCGTGGCAGTCGTCACTGCCTCTGGGGGACTTCACGGTCCATTTCTGCCCCCAGGATGATGATGTCCAGGGTCCTGAGACTAAAGATAATAAAGAGTTTAGTGTTTGAAAGAGTTGATGTTAATAGATATATACTTGCCTTTATGGGCTTCTGTCGGTATGGTGGCAGTCGTCCATCGTCCCTCCCGTCCATGCAGCGTCTTCGTGGCAGTCGTCACTGCCTTTGGGGGACTTCACGGTCCATTTCTGCCCCCAGGATGATGATGTCCAGGGTCCTGAGAGTAAAGATAATAAAGAGTTTAGTGTTTGAAAGAGTTGATGTTAATAGATATATACTTGCCTTTATGGGCTTCTGTCGGTATTTTGGCAGTCGTCCATCGTCCCTCCCGTCCATGCAGCGTCTTCGTGGCAGTCGTCACTGCCTGTGGGGGACTTCACGCTCCATTTCTGCCCCCAGGATGATGATGTCCAGGGTCCTGAGAGTAAAGATAATAAAGAGTTTAGTGTTTGAAAGAGTTGATGTTAATAGATATATACTTGCCTTTATGGGCTTCTGTCGGTATGGTGGCAGTCGTCCATCGTCCCTCCCGTCCATGCAGCGTCTTCGTGGCAGTCGTCACTGCCTTTGGGGGACTTCACGGTCCATTTCTGCCCCCAGGATGATGATGTCCAGGGTCCTGAGAGTAAAGATAATAAAGAGTTTAGTGTTTGAAAGAGTTGATGTTAATAGATATATACTTGCCTTTATGGGCTTCTGTCGGTATGGTGGCAGTCGTCCATCGTCCCTCCCGTCCATGCAGCGTCTTCGTGGCAGTCGTCACTGCCTCTGGGGGACTTCACGCTCCATTTCTGCCCCCAGGATGATGATGTCCAGGGTCCTGAGAGTAAAGATAATAAAGAGTTTAGTGTTTGAAAGAGTTGATGTTAATAGATATATACTTGCCTTTATGGGCTTCTGTCGGTATGGTGGCAGTCGTCCATCGTCCCTCCCGTCCATGCAGCGTCTTCGTGGCAGTCGTCACTGCCTCTGGGGGACTTCACGCTCCATTTCTGCCCCCAGGATGATATGTCCAGGGTCCTGAGAGTAAAGATAATAAAGAGTTTAGTGTTTGAAAGAGTTGATGTTAATAGATATATACTTGCCTCTATGGGCTTCTGTCGGTATGGTGGCAGTCGTCCATCGTCCCTCCCGTCCATGCAGCGTCTTCGTGGCAGTCGTCACTGCCTCTGGGGGACTTCACGCTCCATTTCTGCCCCCAGGATGATGATGTCCAGGGTCCTGAGAGTAAAGATAATAAAAAGTTTAGTGTTTGAAAGAGTTGATGTTAATAGATATATACTTGCCTTTATGGGCTTCTGTCGGTATGGTGGCAGTCGTCCATCGTCCCTCCCGTCCATGCAGCGTCTTCGTGGCAGTCGTCACTGCCTTTGGGGGACTTCACGCTCCATTTCTGCCCCCAGGATGATGATGTCCAGGGTCCTGAGAGTAAAGATAATAAAGAGTTTAGTGTTTGAAAGAGTTGATGTTAATAGATATATACTTGCCTTTATGGGCTTCTGTCGGTATGGTGGCAGTCGTCCATCGTCCTTCCCGTCCATGCAGCGTCCTCGTGGCGGTCGTCACTGCCTCTGGGGGACTTCACGCTCCATTTCTGCCCCCAGGATGATGATGTCCAGGGTCCTAACTGTAAAGATAATAAAGAGTTTAGTGTTTGAAAGGGTTGATGTTAATAGATATATACTTGCCTTTATGGGCTTCTGTCGGTATGGTGGCAGTCGTCCATCGTCCCTCCCGTCCATGCAGCGTCTTCGTGGCAGTCGTCACTGCCTCTGGGGTCTTCACGGTCCATTTCTGCCCCCAGGATGATGATGTCCAGGGTCCTGAGAGTAACGATAATAAAGAGTTTAGTGTTTGAAAGAGTTGATGTTAATAGATATATACTTGCTTTTATGGGCTTCTGTCGGTATGGTGGCAGTCGTCCATCGTCCCTCCCGTCCATGCAGCGTCTTCGTGGCAGTCGTCACTGCCTCTGGGGGACTTCACGATCCATTTCTGCCCCCAGGATGATGATGTCCAGGGTCCTGAGATTAAAGATAATAAAGAGTTTTGTGTTTGAAAGAGTTGATGTTAATAGATATATATACTTGCCTTTATGGGCTTCTGTCGGTATGGTGGCAGTCGTCCATCGTCCCTCCCGTCCATGCAGCGTCTTCGTGACAGTCGTCACTGCCTCTGGGGTCTTCACGGTCCATTTCTGCCCCCAGGATGATGATGTCCAGGGTCCTGAGAGTAAAGATAATAAAGAGTTTAGTGTTTGAAAGAGTTGATGTTAATAGATATATACTTGCCTTTATGGGCTTCTGTCGGTATGGTGGCAGTCGTCCATCGTCCCTCCCGTCCATGCAGCGTCTTCGTGGCAGTCGTCACTGCCTCTGGGGGACTTCACGGTCCATTTCTGCCCCCAGGATGATGATGTCCAGGGTCCTGAGAGTAAAGATAATAAAGAGTTTAGTGTTTGAAAGAGTTGATGTTAATAGATATATACTTGCCTTTATGGGCTTCTGTCGGTATGGTGGCAGTAGTCCATCGTCCCTCCCGTCCATGCAGCGTCTTCGTGGCAGTCGTCACTGCCTCTGGGGGACTTCACGCTCCATTTCTGCCCCCAGGATGATGATGTCCAGGGTCCTGAGAGTAAAGATAATAAAGAGTTTAGTGTTTGAAAGAGTTGATGTTAATAGATATATACTTGCCTTTATGGGCTTCTGTCGGTATGGTGGCAGTCGTCCATCGTCCCTCCCGTCCATGCAGCGTCTTCGTGGCAGTCGTCACTGCCTCTGGGGGACTTCACGGTCCATTTCTGCCCCCAGGATGATGATGTCCAGGGTCCTGAGAGTAAAGATAATAAAGAGTTTAGTGTTTGAAAGAGTTGATGTTAATAGATATATACTTGCCTTTATGGGCTTCTGTCGGTATGGTGGCAGTCGTCCATCGTCCCTCCCGTCCATGCAGCGTCTTCGTGGCAGTCGTCACTGCCTTTGGGGGACTTCACGGTCCATTTCTGCCCCCAGGATGATGATGTCCAGGGTCCTGAGAGTAAAGATAATAAAGAGTTTAGTGTTTGAAAGAGTTGATGTTAATAGATATATACTTGCCTTTATGGGCTTCTGTCGGTATTTTGGCAGTCGTCCATCGTCCCTCCCGTCCATGCAGCGTCTTCGTGGCAGTCGTCACTGCCTGTGGGGGACTTCACGCTCCATTTCTGCCCCCAGGATGATGATGTCCAGGGTCCTGAGAGTAAAGATAATAAAGAGTTTAGTGTTTGAAAGAGTTGATGTTAATAGATATATACTTGCCTTTATGGGCTTCTGTCGGTATGGTGGCAGTCGTCCATCGTCCCTCCCGTCCATGCAGCGTCTTCGTGGCAGTCGTCACTGCCTTTGGGGGACTTCACGGTCCATTTCTGCCCCCAGGATGATGATGTCCAGGGTCCTGAGAGTAAAGATAATAAAGAGTTTAGTGTTTGAAAGAGTTGATGTTAATAGATATATACTTGCCTTTATGGGCTTCTGTCGGTATGGTGGCAGTCGTCCATCGTCCCTCCCGTCCATGCAGCGTCTTCGTGGCAGTCGTCACTGCCTCTGGGGGACTTCACGCTCCATTTCTGCCCCCAGGATGATGATGTCCAGGGTCCTGAGAGTAAAGATAATAAAGAGTTTAGTGTTTGAAAGAGTTGATGTTAATAGATATATACTTGCCTTTATGGGCTTCTGTCGGTATGGTGGCAGTCGTCCATCGTCCCTCCCGTCCATGCAGCGTCTTCGTGGCAGTCGTCACTGCCTCTGGGGGACTTCACGCTCCATTTCTGCCCCCAGGATGATATGTCCAGGGTCCTGAGAGTAAAGATAATAAAGAGTTTAGTGTTTGAAAGAGTTGATGTTAATAGATATATACTTGCCTCTATGGGCTTCTGTCGGTATGGTGGCAGTCGTCCATCGTCCCTCCCGTCCATGCAGCGTCTTCGTGGCAGTCGTCACTGCCTCTGGGGGACTTCACGCTCCATTTCTGCCCCCAGGATGATGATGTCCAGGGTCCTGAGAGTAAAGATAATAAAAAGTTTAGTGTTTGAAAGAGTTGATGTTAATAGATATATACTTGCCTTTATGGGCTTCTGTCGGTATGGTGGCAGTCGTCCATCGTCCCTCCCGTCCATGCAGCGTCTTCGTGGCAGTCGTCACTGCCTTTGGGGGACTTCACGCTCCATTTCTGCCCCCAGGATGATGATGTCCAGGGTCCTGAGAGTAAAGATAATAAAGAGTTTAGTGTTTGAAAGAGTTGATGTTAATAGATATATACTTGCCTTTATGGGCTTCTGTCGGTATGGTGGCAGTCGTCCATCGTCCTTCCCGTCCATGCAGCGTCCTCGTGGCGGTCGTCACTGCCTCTGGGGGACTTCACGCTCCATTTCTGCCCCCAGGATGATGATGTCCAGGGTCCTAACTGTAAAGATAATAAAGAGTTTAGTGTTTGAAAGGGTTGATGTTAATAGATATATACTTGCCTTTATGGGCTTCTGTCGGTATGGTGGCAGTCGTCCATCGTCCCTCCCGTCCATGCAGCGTCTTCGTGGCAGTCGTCACTGCCTCTGGGGTCTTCACGGTCCATTTCTGCCCCCAGGATGATGATGTCCAGGGTCCTGAGAGTAACGATAATAAAGAGTTTAGTGTTTGAAAGAGTTGATGTTAATAGATATATACTTGCTTTTATGGGCTTCTGTCGGTATGGTGGCAGTCGTCCATCGTCCCTCCCGTCCATGCAGCGTCTTCGTGGCAGTCGTCACTGCCTCTGGGGGACTTCACGATCCATTTCTGCCCCCAGGATGATGATGTCCAGGGTCCTGAGAGTAAAGATAATAAAGAGTTTAGTGTTTGAAAGAGTTGATGTTAATAGATATATACTTGCCTTTATGGGCTTCTGTCGGTATGGTGGCAGTCGCCCATCGTCCCTCCCGTCCATGCAGCGTCTCCGTGGCAGTCGTCACTGCCTCTGGGGGACTCCACGGTCCATTTCTGCCCCCAGGATGATGATGTCCAGGGTCCTAAGCGTAAAGATAATAAAGAGTTTAGTGTTTGAAAGAGTTGATGTTAATAGATATACATACTTGCCTTTATGGGCTTCTGTCTTTATGGTGGCAGTCGTCCATTGTCCCTCCCGTCCATGCAGCGTCTTCGTGGCAGTCGTCACTGCCTGTGGGGGACTTCACGGTCCATTTCTGCCCCCAGGATGATGATGTCCAGGGTCCTGAGACTAAAGATAATAAAGAGTTTAGTGTTTGAAAGAGTTGATGTTAATAGATATATACTTGCCTTTATGGGCTTCTGTCTTTATGGTGGCAGTCGCCCATCGTCCCTCACGTCCATGCAGTGTCCTCGTTTCAGTTGTCACTGCCTTTGGGGGACTTCACGGTCCATTTCTGCCCCCAGGATGATGATGTCCAGGGTCCTGAGAACAAAGATAATAAAGAGTTTAGTGCTTGAAAGAGTTGATGTTAATAGATATATACTTACCTTCATGGGCTTCTGTCGGTATGGTGGCTGTCGCCCATCGTCCCTCCCGTCCATGCAATGTCCTCGTTTCAGTCGTCACTGCCTCTGGGGGACTTCACGATCCATTTCTGCCCCCAGGATGATGATGTCCAGGGTCCTAAGTGTAAAGATAATAAAGAGTTTAGTGTTTGAAAGAGTTGATGTTAATAGATATATACTTGTATTTATGGGCTTCTGTCGGTATGGTGGCAGTCGCCCATCGTCCCTCACGTCCATGCAGTGTCCTCGTTTCAGTTGTCACTGCCTTTGGGGGACTTCACGATCCATTTCTGCCCCCAGGATGATGATGTCCAGGGTCCTGAGAACAAAGATAATGAAGAGTTTAGTGTTTGAAAGAGTTGATGTTAATAGATATATACTTGCCTTTATGGGCTTCTGTCGGTATGGTGGCTGTCGCCCATCGTCCCTCCCGTCCATGCAATGTCCTCGTTTCAGTCGTCACTGCCTCTGGGGGACTTCACGATCCATTTCTGCCCCCAGGATGATGATGTCCAGGGTCCTAAGTGTAAAGATAATAAAGAGTTTAGTGTTTGAAAGAGTTGATGTTAATAGATATATACTTGTATTTATGGGCTTCTGTCGGTATGGTGGCAGTCGCCCATCGTCCTTCCCGTCCATGCAGCGTCCTCGTGGCGGTCGTCACTGCCTCTGGGGGACTTCACGCTCCATTTCTGCCCCCAGGATGATGATGTCCAGGGTCCTAAGTGTAAAGATAATAAAGAGTTTAGTGTTTGAAAGGGTTGATGTTAATAGATATATACTTGCCTTTATGGGCTTCTGTCGGTATGGTGGCAGTCGTCCATCGTCCCTCCCGTCCATGCAGCGTCTTCGTGGCAGTCGTCACTGCCTCTGGGGTCTTCACGGTCCATTTCTGCCCCCAGGATGATGATGTCCAGGGTCCTGAGAGTAAAGATAATAAAGAGTTTAGTGTTTGAAAGAGTTGATGTTAATAGATATACATACTTGCCTTTATGGGCTTCTGTCTTTATGGTGGCAGTCGTCCATTGTCCCTCCCGTCCATGCAGCGTCTTCGTGGCAGTCGTCACTGCCTCTGGGGGACTTCACGGTCCATTTCTGCCCCCAGGATGATGATGTCCAGGGTCCTGAGAGTAAAGATAATAAAGAGTTTAGTGTTTGAAAGAGTTGATGTTAATAGATATATACTTGCCTTTATGGGCTTCTGTCTTTATGGTGGCAGTCGTCCATCGTCCCTCCCGTCCATGCAGTGTCCTCGTTTCAGTTGTCACTGCCTTTGGGGGACTTCACGGTCCATTTCTGCCCCCAGGATGATGATGTCCAGGGTCCTGAGAACAAAGATAATAAAGAGTTTAGTGCTTGAAAGAGTTGATGTTAATAGATATATACTTACCTTCATGGGCTTCTGTCGGTATGGTGGCTGTCGCCCATCGTCCCTCCCGTCCATGCAATGTCCTCGTTTCAGTCGTCACTGCCTCTGGGGGACTTCACGATCCATTTCTGCCCCCAGGATGATGATGTCCAGGGTCCTAAGTGTAAAGATAATAAAGAGTTTAGTGTTTGAAAGAGTTGATGTTAATAGATATATACTTGTATTTATGGGCTTCTGTCGGTATGGTGGCAGTCGCCCATCGTCCCTCACGTCCATGCAGTGTCCTCGTTTCAGTTGTCACTGCCTTTGGGGGACTTCACGATCCATTTCTGCCCCCAGGATGATGATGTCCAGGGTCCTGAGAACAAAGATAATGAAGAGTTTAGTGTTTGAAAGAGTTGATGTTAATAGATATATACTTGTATTTATGGGCTTCTGTCGGTATGGTGGCTGTCGCCCATTGTCCCTCCCGTCCATGCAATGTCCTCGTTTCAGTCGTCACTGCCTCTGGGGGACTTCACGATCCATTTCTGCCCCCAGGATGATGATGTCCAGGGTCCTAAGTGTAAAGATAATAAAGAGTTTAGTGTTTGAAAGAGTTGATGTTAATAGATATATACTTGTATTTATGGGCTTCTGTCGGTATGGTGGCAGTCGCCCATCGTCCCTCACGTCCATGCAGTGTCCTCGTTTCAGTTGTCACTGCCTTTGGGGGACTTCACGATCCATTTCTGCCCCCAGGATGATGATGTCCAGGGTCCTGAGAACAAAGATAATGAAGAGTTTAGTGTTTGAAAGAGTTGATGTTAATAGATATATACTTGCCTTTATGGGCTTCTGTCGGTATGGTGGCTGTCGCCCATCGTCCCTCCCGTCCATGCAATGTCCTCGTTTCAGTCGTCACTGCCTCTGGGGGACTTCACGATCCATTTCTGCCCCCAGGATGATGATGTCCAGGGTCCTAAGTGTAAAGATAATAAAGAGTTTAGTGTTTGAAAGAGTTGATGTTAATAGATATATACTTGTATTTATGGGCTTCTGTCGGTATGGTGGCAGTCGCCCATCGTCCTTCCCGTCCATGCAGCGTCCTCGTGGCGGTCGTCACTGCCTCTGGGGGACTTCACGCTCCATTTCTGCCCCCAGGATGATGATGTCCAGGGTCCTAAGTGTAAAGATAATAAAGAGTTTAGTGTTTGAAAGGGTTGATGTTAATAGATATATACTTGCCTTTATGGGCTTCTGTCGGTATGGTGGCAGTCGTCCATCGTCCCTCCCGTCCATGCAGCGTCTTCGTGGCAGTCGTCACTGCCTCTGGGGTCTTCACGGTCCATTTCTGCCCCCAGGATGATGATGTCCAGGGTCCTGAGAGTAAAGATAATAAAGAGTTTAGTGTTTGAAAGAGTTGATGTTAATAGATATACATACTTGCCTTTATGGGCTTCTGTCTTTATGGTGGCAGTCGTCCATTGTCCCTCCCGTCCATGCAGCGTCTTCGTGGCAGTCGTCACTGCCTCTGGGGGACTTCACGGTCCATTTCTGCCCCCAGGATGATGATGTCCAGGGTCCTGAGAGTAAAGATAATAAAGAGTTTAGTGTTTGAAAGAGTTGATGTTAATAGATATATACTTGCCTTTATGGGCTTCTGTCTTTATGGTGGCAGTCGTCCATCGTCCCTCCCGTCCATGCAGTGTCCTCGTTTCAGTTGTCACTGCCTTTGGGGGACTTCACGGTCCATTTCTGCCCCCAGGATGATGATGTCCAGGGTCCTGAGAACAAAGATAATAAAGAGTTTAGTGCTTGAAAGAGTTGATGTTAATAGATATATACTTACCTTCATGGGCTTCTGTCGGTATGGTGGCTGTCGCCCATCGTCCCTCCCGTCCATGCAATGTCCTCGTTTCAGTCGTCACTGCCTCTGGGGGACTTCACGATCCATTTCTGCCCCCAGGATGATGATGTCCAGGGTCCTAAGTGTAAAGATAATAAAGAGTTTAGTGTTTGAAAGAGTTGATGTTAATAGATATATACTTGTATTTATGGGCTTCTGTCGGTATGGTGGCAGTCGCCCATCGTCCCTCACGTCCATGCAGTGTCCTCGTTTCAGTTGTCACTGCCTTTGGGGGACTTCACGATCCATTTCTGCCCCCAGGATGATGATGTCCAGGGTCCTGAGAACAAAGATAATGAAGAGTTTAGTGTTTGAAAGAGTTGATGTTAATAGATATATACTTGTATTTATGGGCTTCTGTCGGTATGGTGGCTGTCGCCCATTGTCCCTCCCGTCCATGCAATGTCCTCGTTTCAGTCGTCACTGCCTCTGGGGGACTTCACGATCCATTTCTGCCCCCAGGATGATGATGTCCAGGGTCCTAAGTGTAAAGATAATAAAGAGTTTAGTGTTTGAAAGAGTTGATGTTAATAGATATATACTTGTATTTATGGGCTTCTGTCGGTATGGTGGCAGTCGCCCATCGTCCCTCACGTCCATGCAGTGTCCTCGTTTCAGTTGTCACTGCCTTTGGGGGACTTCACGATGCATTTCTGCCCCCAGGATGATGATGTCCAGGGTCCTGAGAACAAAGATAATGAAGAGTTTAGTGTTTGAAAGAGTTGATGTTAATAGATATATACTGGCCTTTATGAACTTTTGTCGGTATGGTGGCAGTCGCCCATTATCCCTCCCGTATCTCGGAGAAGCAGTGTACTGAAGTTCCAGTAGAAATGGGTGTGGACTGATCAAAACCAAATCCACAATGTGCCAGAGTTCCTGCGTCTGAAAGAAACGGGTAATGGAATCACATTTTGAACGTATGTAGATTTTTTTAATAACAGTGTGTAAGTGTGGTTTCTGCCGTTTTTAGCATTTTTTTCAACGGGTCGTCATTGACACTCTTTAGGAATGTAAACAAAGTACTCATGTTCCCTCAATCACAAGCGAGTACTTGCACAGGTTCGAGGAATATATTTGTGTAAATGGTAGACATACATAATTCAATCATAAATATCATGGCACTGCACAGACACAATGTAACCATGTTATTTATAACACTTTCAGGATTTACAATTCATTTGTATATGATTTACAAATCCCTTGAGATAAATCATATTACCCTTTATACAAAGATCATGCACATAGATACATTACCTCCTCAAAGGGACGCAGGCTGGATTAACATACTATATAAATTTATGATATAACTTATGGAACACTAGCATGTACAGATTATGTTATACACTTCCAGAATTAATATGCATACATGATATATAAGATGCTTCTAACCCCTGTTTACACATACAAAATGTACATTTATATCCTGTGCAATACACTTTGTCTATACCTCTATGAAGCACACAGGTAAGTTGAATAAACACTACCATACAACAAAATGCATTACTTACTAAAATACTACATTTTTAACAAGGCTTAAAATGAAGGTAAGAGTTCCGCCCGTACCCCAGCCCACCCCCACACCCCTCCCAAAACATGGAAATTATACACCTCTAGTGTCCTCCAGAGTAAATGGAGCCAGTGCCCTCTAGGAGTTGAATAAAAATGTCTCTCTCGGCAATACAGTGATACATATATTCGGCTAGGTGTAGAGCAAAGTATTGTCGCCGAGTGTGTGATGTCGGTAGTTGCCTTTTGATGCACCACCGCCGGTTTTCGATCAGGTTTGTACAGGCACCGGTGTTGGGGTTTGGTACTAAATACAAACAAGTATTACTGGAAATGGCGGATCATTTGCAAATTATTCGCACGCATATACTCTACTGCATACACTAACCTTAAAATATTGAATATTACCCCCAAACTTCTAAATCCCCATTAAACGCTTTAACCCCCCAAACATTTATACCATCGCCCCTTTTTAGAATATTAGATCGGGGAATAAATCCCCGAGACCGCAGTTCTTACTAAAAACAGAGGAGGGTACGGGTGGAACTCTTTCCAAAATGCATATTGTTCAATCTTAGATTCCAGATAAAGTAATACATGAACTTACCCTATGTTCCCTGGCGCAGAACATGTGCTCACTGACAGAAGGGAGAAATAGTCTGCTGATGAGCCAAACGTTTGAAGTTTGACCTCACACGACTGAAACGATCACGTGACCCCCGAGAACAATAAAACCCCAATCACAGGCCAAGCCCATGACTGACCAAGTGACAATACCCAGGAACCTATATACAATAAAGAGGCTAAACTAACCAAGTGCTGGAGTTAACACAGGTATTTAAGGAAATTAAATGTTACATGCTTAGGTTTAAGTCATGAAATATTTAGGTTTAGGTTATTAATTTACTTCATACAAGTTTAATATGATGATGATTTAAAATCTAACAATATACTACTTACAAACATACTGCTACACGAATGCGAAGAGCCTGTGCTGGATTGTAAAAATAAACCTGTAACAGGATGTCTTGGTCGTCCGTTGCCCTCGGAATTCGTCACGTAGCCCTTGAAACCTGGTTGAGAAAGTAAGTGCATGATTTGGAAAGCTATGGGTAGTTTTATGCTGTTTGTGTTTCTCTGTGATCTCTAATGCCTTGCTAATCAGTATCCATGCTCTGATAGTAAGACAAGAGCGCGAGGGGAGTGGAACAATGGTGACCAATCAGTCCCCCGTGTACTCCTGAGACATGCTATTGTCAATCAGAAAATCAGTGCACCAACTTCATTGTCCGCCAGTCAATATGAACACACTATATGTGAAGAGGAAAATAAGAAAAGGACGTTGTAGATTTGGACGGAAAGTGAACAGTCTATGTACCGTCCATGCGACTAACCACGAACGCTTACAAAACAAAACCAGTAATAGTTCCAACTGTTTACTCAATGCTGTCTTCTGGAATGTTTTCAAAACAAAAATCCACAGATATAGCTGACTTGCTTATGGAATATGACATTGATGTTTTATTCTTAACTGAAACTTAGGTCCAAGAGGCAGGGAATGAAGCAATATATAGCTGAAATGACACCACCAGGATTCCCTCATGTGCATGTCCCTGGAGAAGGAAGAGGAGATTGAGTCACAAGGACTGTCTTGTTGAGCGAATCGAACCAAAGGCATCCTTTTCCTCATTTGAAAACTTGGAAGCAACGTTTCATCCTTTTATTATAAGACTTAAGGTTGTCTATATACAGGCCGATACCTTCATCTAAAAATACACTTTGTGTTTTGATGCTGCATCCCACACAAGAACTGTAGATGTTTTACTTATTTATGTTGCCATATCGTTGATTGATGTTTATGTTTGTGATAACAAAGCAAAAGAACCGGACAGGTAACTCTATAAACTTTACGAATCATTTGTCTTGTGGGCTGTGTGGCCCATTCTACAAATAATCACCTTATAATACATACCTAGATATCAGAACTGCTCTTGTTATGTTGAAGTGATTCTTTAACGTTCGGTTAAAAATAATAAGGAATCCGCCACAGATATGGGATCGTTTTCCGGAAATTCAATATAAAAGGAAATCGCCTTAAATGATTTATACCATGTTTACACATCGGAGAGTAACGCAGTTTATGTCACGTGACTACTGACTAACCCTCCAAACTCTGTTTCTACATTTTGGGAGATAGCCTAGTGGTTGGTATAGCGTGTAAAGCCCATTTCTGATGATATTTCTGAATTTGCTTAAAACCCCTGTAAATCCATACTCACCTACTTCCATCTGTTCAATCATACTGTACGTTTTAAATAACTGGTGATGTTTTTCTAGTCAATACCTTAGTCAGTATTCCTTAGTCAAGTTTAAAGTTTGAAGGCCGAAAGTTGAGGTTAACACTATTTCTGGTGGGTTTCGGCATTTGAATCCCGAATCTGAGCATTCTGTTCAGAATCCCGACTCTGAAATTTATTTTTATATTCGGAATTCGAATCTGAAGTCAAAGTTGAGGATGAAACATGGAAAAATGTATGTTTGGGTGTTCACGTTCGTACGGTACCCAGGTTTACTAGTGTCATTGAAATAAATATACATGCATGCATGCATGCATGCATGCATGCATGCATGCATGCATGCATGCATGCATGCATGCATACATACATACATACATACATACATACATACATACATACATACATACATACATACATACATACATACATACATACATACATACATACATACATACATACATACATACATACATACATACATACATACATACATACATACATACATACATACCAATATGCTGGTGTGTCTGTTGTTGACCATATTGTATCCTATTTCTAATGCCATTGCATCATTTGAGTGTGTATCAAATACATTTAGTGTTGGTAATGTTCTACCAATTTACAAGGAAAATTGTAAGAGCAAACATGAACCGCGCAGCTACAGGGGTGTCACTTTTACCCCTGTTCTCTCAAAACCTTTTGTAAGACCACTGCTTAAAAGAATGGAAACATGGACGAAAGCTGAAACGGCAGCGCTTACGCTAACTGAGAGTATTGCCAACTATGTCACCACTTTATTGTGCCTTCCTTGATAATGAGACAGCGTTTGACAAAGTCTGGGTAAATGGACTTCTCTATAAGCTTTACAATTTCGGAATTTGAGGAAAACTCCTACTCCTGTCACTCCTGTCACTCCTACCTGTATCCACCGTAACTCTCACTACAAACCTCTCATTCCTACCTCTGTCCACCTTTCCTCCCACTACACACCTGTCACTCATACCTGTATCCAGCGTACCTCCCACTACACACCTGTCACTCCTACCTATATCCACCTCTTCTTCTACTACACACTCTGTCACTTCTACCTGTGTCTCCCTCTCCTCCTACCACACAGTCACTCCAACCTGTATCTACCTCCCCTCCCGCCACACACCTATCACTTCTACCTGTATCCACCTCTCCTCGTACTACACAATCTCTTAGTCCCACCTGTGTCGACCTCTCCTCCCTCCACACACCGTCGACATTACCTGTATCCTCCTCTTCTCCAACTACACACCGGTGACTCCCACCTGTATCCACCTCTCCTCCTACTACACACTTGTCACTTGCACCTGTATCCACCTCTCCTCCTACTACACTCTCTGTCACTGCTACCTGTGTCTACCTCTCCTCCTGCTACACACCTGCCTTTCACACCTGTATATACCTCTTCTTCCCGCCACACGACTCTCACTTTCTACCTGTATCCACTACTCCTCCCTCTACACAGTTGTCACTCCAACCTGTATCCACCTCTCCTCCCACTACACATCGGTGACTACTACCTGTATCCACCTCTCTTCCTACTCCACACTTGTCACTTGCACCTGTATCCACCTCTCCTCCTACTACACTCTCTGTCCCTCCTACCAGTGTCTACCTCTCATCCTGCCACACACCTGTCTCTCCTACCTGTATCTACCTCTTATCCTGCCACACGATTGTCACTTCCATCTTTATATACCTCTCCTCTCTCTACACAGTTATCACCCCTAGCTGTATCCACCTCTACTCCTAATATACACTTTGTCACTCCTACCTGTGTCTAAATTCTAATCCTACTACACAGTGACTCCATCCTGTAACTACCTCCCCTCCCGCCACACACCTATCACTTCCACCTGTATCCTCCTCTCCTAACCCTACACAGCGGTGACTCCCACCTGTATCCACCTCTCTCCTACTACACACTTGTCACTTGCACCTGTATCCACCTCTCCTCCTACTACACTCTCTGTCACTGCTACCTGTGTCTACCTCTCCTCCTGCTACACACCTGCCTTTCACACCTGTATATACCTCTTCTTCCTGCCACACCACTCTCACTTCTACCTGTATCAACAACACCTGCCTCTCCACAGTTGTCACTCCAACCTGTATCCACCTCTCCTCCCAGTACACACCGGTGACTCCTAACGGTATCCACCTCTCCTCCTACTACACACTTGTTACTTCCACATGCATGCACCTCTCCTCCTAATAAACAATCTGTCACTCCTGCCTGTGTCTACCTCTCCTTCCGCAACACGATTGTCACTTCCACCTGTACCCACCTCTGATCCCTCTACACAGTTGTCAGTCCAACCTGTATCCACCTCTCCTCCTACTACACACCGGTGACTCCTATCTCTATCCACCTATCCTCCAACTACACACCAGTCAATCCTACCTGTATCTACCTCTCCTCCCAGCACACTACTGTTACTTCTACCTGTATCCACCTCTCCCCGCTCTACATACCTGTCACTACTTTTCCTCACACTACGCACCTGTCACTCATATCTGTATATAGCGTACCTCCCACTACACACCTTTCACTCCTACCTGTATGCAACTCTCCTCTCACTACACACTTGTCACTCCTATCTGTATTCACCTCTGCTCCCACTACACACTCTGTCACTCCTATCTTTATCAACCTCTCCTCCCACTTCATACCTGTCCCTCATACCTGTATCTACGTCTAGTCCTTCTACAAACTCTCACTCCTACCTGTATCCAAGTCTCCTCCCACTACACAGCTGTCTGTATCCACCTCTCCTCCCACTACACAGTTGTCATTTCTACAATTATCCATCTCTCCTCCTGTCACACGATTGTCACTTCCATCTGTATCCACCTCTCCTCGCTCTACACAGTTGTCACTGCAACCTGTATCCAAGTCTCCTCCCACTACGCAGCTGTCTGTATACACCTCTCCTCCCACTACACACCTCTCATTCCTACCTGTATCCACCTCTCCTCCTACTACATACTTGTCACTTGCACCTGTATCCACCTCTCCTTCTACTACACATTTTCTTACTCCTACCCGTGTCTACCTCTCCTTCCGCCACACACGTGTCACTTCTACTAGTATCCATTTCTAATCCCACTACACACTAGTGACTCCTACCTGTATTAACCTCTCCTCCCACTACACACCGGTGACTTCCACATGTATATACCTCTCCCCCTACCACACACTCTGTCACTCCTACCTGCATTTACCTCTGCACACAACACAAAGTCACTCCAACCTGCATCTACCTCTCCTTCTGCCACACACCTATCACTTCTACCTGTATCCACCTCTCCTCCCAGAACATACCTGTCACTTCTAAAGGTATCCACCTCCCCTCCCACTACACACCTATCACTCCTACCTGTATCCACCTCTCCTCCCGCCACACGTTTGTCACTTCCACCTGTATCCACCTCTCCTTTCTCTACACAGTTGTCACTCCTACCTGCGTCTACCTCTCCTCCCACCACACACCTATCACTTCTACCTGTCTCCACCTCTCCTCCCACTACACACCTTTCACTTCTAAGTGTATCCGCCTCTCCTCCCACTACAAACTTGTCACTTCTACCTGTATCCAACTCTTCTCCTACTACACAATCTGTCACTCATACCTGTGTCTACCTCTCCTCCCACCACACACCTTTCATTTCTATCAGTATCCACCTCTCCTCCCACTACACACCGGTAACTCCTATCTGTATCCACTTCCCCTCCTACTACACACTTGTCACTTGCACCTGCATCCACCTCTCCTTCTACCACACATTTTCTTACTCCTACCTGTGTCTACCTCTCCTTCCGCCACACACATGTCACTTCTACTAGTATCCATCTCTAATCCCACTACACACCGGTGACTCCTACCTGTATCCTCCTCTACTCCCACTACACACTAGTGACTACTACATGCATTAACCTCTCCTCCCACTACACACCGATGACTTCAACCTGTATCCACCTCTCCTCCTACTACACACTCTGTCACTCCTACCTGCATTTACCTCTCCTCCCAACACAAAGTCACTCCAACCTGTATCTACCTCTGCTCCTGCCACACACCTATCACTTCTACCTGTATCCACCTCTCCTCCTACTACACACTCTGTCACTCCTTCCTGCATCTACCTCTCCTCCCAACACACAGTCACTTCAACCTGCATCTACCTCTGCTCCAACTACACACCTATCACTTCTACCTGCATCCACCTTTCCTCCCAGTACATACCTGTCACTTCTAAAGGTATCCACCTCTCCTCCCACTACACACCTGTCACTCCTACTTGTATCTACCTCTCCTCCCGCCATACGTTTGTCACTTCTACCTGTATCCACCTCTCCTTTCTCTACACAGTTGTCACTCCTACTTGTATCCACCTCTCCTCCTACTATACACTTGTCACTTGCACCTGTATCCACCTCTCCTCCTTCTACACAATCTGTCACTCCTACCTGCGTCTACCTCTCCTCCCACCACACACCTATCACTTTTACCTGTCTCCACCTCTCCTGACACTACAAATCTTTCACTTCTAAGTGTCCGCCTCTCTTCCCACTACAAACTTTTCATTTCTACCTGTACCCACCTCTTCTCCTACTACACAATCTGCCACTCCTACCTGTGTCTACCTCTCCTCCCGCCACACACCTGTCATTTCTACCAGTATCCACCTCTCCTCCTACTACACACTCTGTCACTTCTACCTGTGTCTCCCTCTCCTCCTACCACACAGTCACTCCAACCTGTATCTACCTCTCCTCCCGCCACACACCTATCACTTCTACCTGTATCCACCTCTCTTCGTACTACACAATCTGTTAATCCTACCTGTGTCCTTCTCTTCTCCCACTGCACACCGGTGACTCCTACCTGTAACCACCTCTCCTCCTACTACACACTTGTCAATTGCAAATGCATCCACCTCTCCTCCTACTACACTCTCTGTCCCTCCTACCAGTGTCTACCTCTCATCCTGCCACACACCTGCCTTTCACGCCTGTATTTACCTCTTCTTCCCGCCACACGACTCTCACTTCTACCTGTATCCACTACTCCTCCCTCTACACAGTTGTCACTTCTACATCTATCCACCTCTCCTCCCACTACACAGTTGTCACTCCTACAATTATCCATCTCTCCTCCTGCCACACGATTGTCACTTCCATCTGTATCCACCTCTCCTCATGCTACACCCTGGTGACTCCTACCTGTAATAACCTCTCCTCCCACTACACACCTGTCATTCCTACCTGTATCCACCTCCCCTCCAGCCACAGACCTATCACTTCAACTTGTATCCACCTTTCTTTCTACTACACACCGTTGACTCCTACCTGTATTCTCCTCTCCTCCCACTACACACCGTTGACTCCTACCTGTATCAACCTCCACTCCCATTACACACAGGTAACTCCTACCTGTATCCACCTCTAATTCTACTACACACTTGTCACTTGCACCTGTATCCACCTCTCCTTCTACTACACAATTAGTCTCCTACTATTACACACCTGTCACTCCTACCTGTACCACCTCCCTCCCTACTACACACCTGTCACTCTTACCTTTAGCACGATTGTCTTCTCCCACTACACATCGGTAACTTCCACCTCTATCGGTAATTCCCTCTCCTGTTCCACCCGTCTTCCTGCCACCTTTCCCTTCACCTGCACTCCCTGCTACTACCCATCCCCCACCCCCCAACTCCCATCCCCCTCTTATCTAGACCCGACCCATGACAGTTTCCCTCCCTATCCCTCTCCATCCTCTTTACCCCTTATGATACAGCGTATCATCCTGATGTATGTCCTTTTAATATCTGTATTCATATTGTAAGATATTCTCTGAGATATTTTTTGATAATTCATTGTTGTTTTCAAGTAGTCACAACGAGTGGTCAGTCGTTATCATGTGATACAACGTGACTGCCGGTGTTTTACTGCAATTCTTCTCTGTTCAAATTTGGGTGCGGAATTAGAGACCAGGTAATTCGCGGAGTCATTCTGCCATTCTTGATAAACTATTCCTATTATTGAATTGAAGATATGTTGTGGAGTGCAATATTCTCGCTGGAATAGAGACAGTGACATTATTTGTTTCAGAATGGACGCCTTCCCCATGTGTTCTGTCTGCCAGCAACAATTTACTCTGGAAGACCCTGCCCCCTACCTACTGCCCTCTCTTCATGCTGTGTGTGAAACATGTGTGACATCTGCAGCTGCTGGTGTCAGATCATGCTCCACATGTCAGAGACAGGTCAACCCCATAGACACAAACCTCCAGAAGAATGTAGTGAGACAGAGGGAAATACTTCACCTGACAGCCAAACATTGCCCTACAGAGCTTCTCTGTACACATGAAGATGACGGCAACCAAGCTGTGTGTTGGTGTCAGGGGTGTGAGGAGTTACTCTGTGAATACTGCCAGAACATGCGTAATAGTTTTAAAGCTACCAGACGACATGTGGAAACCATCGTGGACGCAGCACCGGGAATACTAAACCCATCTGCAAACTTCACAATCCTTATCCTCTCGATTATTTTAACAAAACTTGTAACATTTTAATCTGTTACAAATGAAGACTTGCCGACCATGCTGAGCACAACGTTGGTGATGTAGGTGTGGCTGCTAGAGGACGGATAGAACAGCATGAGAAGAGTATGTGTGCATATCATACTTCTCACAAGGCACTTGTGAAGAATATCAGCAAGGTCATAAATGACACCAAGAAGACCAGCAGTGATCTGAAAGAGGCCATCCACCACGCTTTCCATTCTCTGAGGACACAAAGAGAAGGAACTGATCATAGAGCTTGAGAATCAGACGAAGCAGGCACTGTCAAATCTGCACACCGAGCAGGATACCTCTGAAGGCGAGAGTGAACGATGCAAGTGGATCTCAGACTATATCAAGACCGTTCTCAGATATGCTTCAAACTTGGACTTTCTCACACTGGAGAGTTCAATACAAGGCACAACGAAGACGCAACTCGGATCACTTCCACCAGAGAGGCACAGGACCCCTGCAGCCAAATTCAACACGAGGGGACTGGATAAATTGAAATCCGACATCTCTATCTTCAGGTCTGTCAGTGGACATGGCTCAGCATCTGATAAACCGACACTTACAGGTGGTTACTTCTTACTTTAACAATGGGTATTAATATTTACTGTAATACCGATATAGCTTTGTCGAAAATGAACAAAGTTTGAATCATTGTTTTACATTTTCCTATTACATAATGCCACCTTAAGATGGCATATGGACGCTGTATTTCGACATTTCCAACAATAATTCGGTGAAACATTAAATCGGTTGAGGAAACATTTGCTAGTTGTCATGACATAGAAAGCTTGAATAATGAACAGCTGTGGGTTATCTTACAGACAATTGTACACAGACCCCAGAGGTCCATATAATTGACACGAAGAAAGCACACAAGCAGGTAAGTACTTGTTAGTCTGTAGGCATGCGTATATACGTCGCGTTGTTGATTAGGTAAGTACCATCAACACTTTACGATGTACGTATAATGTTCGCATGTTCGCAATGTCTGTAAACTGTGCTTGTATATTAGAGCTGAAACATACCAACTGTAAATCTAAGATCGCGACATTGAATTCTCTCGTTTCAAGGTGAAGCCCCCGGAGGCTGCCAACGATTCAACACCACTACCACAGTTTGGTATGGTTATTTTTCATTACCTTGAAAACAATTATGAAATTGAAAAGAACAAGACTGTTTACATCTCTCTCTTCTCATGTTGTGTTATCACAATAGATACATAGCTATTCTGATATATATCAGAAACACATTCCCAAACCTCCTTATGAATCCAAATATTAACGAATGGTCACAGGTTAACAACATTAGCAAATACATATCCAGGAAATCAGCATTTGGATTTTGTACAACATGTTATCCTGGTATTGTGATATGTGTACACATAATGGACAAGGATTATTAATACCCGACAGCAGTTACATTTTGTGTTTAATCTTCACTATGAAATAGACCCTGATGTATCGTGTAAATGGTGTGCTAAGATGGAGTACCTCCCAAGTCCTGAACATCGAAGATGCTCTTTATTTCTTCATGTCTGTAAGCAGTGTTGGTTTTGTTCTTTAATCCTGGAAATAGTTTACAGATGCGGGGAGCAAAACCTACAGTCTGGAAACAGGACCAGGGACCACGTTGACATTGCTATGTGAGTAAAGTCAGTTTCGTCATTGGTGACGTTACACTACTGATGTGCGCCCTTCTCAAACAGGGTAGGTTACTGGCTCTGCCCTAGCGTGCAACCACGGGGATGTTATACAGGACGCGGATGAAATATTTTCACACTGAGTGCTTTCAGTGTCACTGAAATCCATTATGGGTCCTGTTTTTTTAGTGCCGGACATTTTCTTATCAAAGACATGGGACTGCTTATAGTGTATGTATGTTTTCCATCTTCTGACCACACGATAAGGAATTTAATTTAGACTCATCAAAGAATGGGCTCCTGTGGGAGGGGGGGGGGGGGGGGGGGCTGCGAGGAGCGTCATGTCCAAGGCTAAAGATCCAGCGTGCTTGTGGTGTCAGGAAGGTGTCCACCTGTGATCGGCTGTATACACCTTGTGCGCAGACTCTTCCAGTTTTCTCACAACCCCTAGTGTACAATACACAACAATGTGCACTTAAACGGACCCACCAATACGTTGGTATATGACCAGATGGTGGCCACATGAAAACGTGCAGGTACAGCAACGTGCAGTAAATTTATACAAAGTACTGTTACTATGTGTCCCAATCCACCCCGCTGTAAATAGGTACCTCATATGGATGGGAAAGCCGCAATAACTTGGTGTGGTTAATAGCCGCAAGAATGGTATGGTCCCCAGGGAGCTGAGACTGATAATCAATTCAGGGTCGAAGTTAACTTTTCTTAATAAGGGAGGAACTATAAAACTTAAAGGTATTTTATGTCAGTACTTGGATGCATAAAAATAAATCGGGGGGTGGGGTGGGGGGTGCAACTGAAAAACGCATGTACCAGTTGCATGAATATGTGAGTTAGATTACTAATAAATAATACTTTGTTTCATTATTTCTGTTAACAGTATTAACGGATTGTTATCTTATTATGTGTATTTATATTGTGTGATTTTGTGAGTTTTTCCATATATCAAGCAGCTGATACAATTTAGTGTTTTCAAGTCGGAATAAATGTTGAAACTGCAAGCTCAGCATTCAGTGGAGTTTATAGATTTATTTACATGAATGTTATTTAATTTGATGACGACACTTCCGCCATTCACATGTGTAAAAAGTCTGTTTAGTGAGACATGATCTTCAATTACTTGAATGTCAAATATGTAAAATTAACTGGCGACATTGAGATTCCTCCCGGCAAAATTGTATATTTTTGAGAAACTTTGTAATAAACTTTGTAAATATATACGAATATGATCAATTTGAAAACTGTCAACTGTTAAAATATTTAGTGTTGGAATTATCAATAGTGTTGGAATGAGAAATAACCATATTTACTAGTCAATACACATAACACGACAACCTGTTCCGCCCAGTGAGTGTGTTCAGACTGTGGTCAGTGATTGAAGCGGACGTAGAAGTTACCTGTTGATACAGTGTCTGTTGAACACTCACATGTAAAAATATCTTCAAACAACTACGTTGTCGGTCTTATTGTTCACTAAATTGTATAAGATGAGTTTAGAATACAAACAATGATAGTTTTATCATGATATGAAGTTTATACAAATGTGTTTTCAGTCGGCAAGTCTATTTCTGACTACAGACAGGGAACCAGCTCAACCAACAATTTCTGACAAACTGTTTTATACAGTGTTTATTTCATAGCCAGTCAGTGTAAAATTGCATGAAAAACATTTAGAATACCCACACAAATATTTTCACAACATTATAATATCTATTTATATTGCAGTTATGACACAGTTCTCACTCAGGTGAAAATTGCAGCCGATATTCAGTGCACTGTTTTGTAAACATTGAAACGAGGCTGACAATAAAATGTCAAATTTGTTGTCTGAAGTCAGGAAATTTGTTAAACTGTAAACAAAATGTATATTTCCAGGTACTCAACTACAAATGGAAGCTGCTCGAGCCAACAGAGACTGGTGCCACGTAACTACAGACGGTCAACTGGTCAACTCGCCGCCCGCCACACAGCACAGACACAGCGGCAGGTTACGGAAATATCTGGGTACATGTGCCTCCACCTCCATCCCCCTTCCTCCATTCCCCTCTATTGCGACCCCTGCCCCGCACACAGTACTGGGAGACACACTCTAGGGTGGGTGTGGTGGATAGAGGATTGTGGCCTCTTGTCCTGGAGGTGGGTGTGGTGGCGGAAAGTCAGGTGGACAGTGAGAGGTATGTTTGTCTACAGCACCGCTCCTGGTGTGTCGGTGTATGGAGATGTGACACACACCGGGGGAGTCTCTGTACCAGGGTGTGGCAGCAGGGGGAGGAGGGGAAGTGTTACAGTAACACAATGTCTGACACACTCGGCACACAGGCCACTCTCCACTATGGCGTTGTGCTGGATGTGGGGAGGGGGGAACTCGCCTTCACCGACCTGGACAGAGAGGTTGTTTTAGCCATGGTGGATGTTGAGTGGAGGGAGTCTCTTCTTCACGTGTTTAGTGTTGGTCCACCAGATCGCTGCAGTCAACATGAAGGTGATGAGTGCGACAGATATCACCATGACTGACATCAAGAAGTCACTTATCTATGCCGCCTTGAATTAGACAATAAAATAAACATGACATTGTGTAAACATGTAAGTGTGACTTATTTATTTAAACTGCCAAATGTGATTGTAGTGATTGAGGCGGACGTATAAGTTGTCTGTCTGTGTGTTGTTTGTTGTGTACAAGAATGTAACGAGGTCAGCTAAATCTGTTGTTTTTCTACTTGACTGGATTCTGTGGGATATTACAAACATTTTGCATCCACACATGACTATTGTTATGAGTATTATTCTGCAGTAGTTGACCAGTTTATCACACATTGCATACATGTCTGGGACTTAGCACAACAAATAACTGAATCCACAAATTCATCAAAAGTTGTTTCAAATCATGAATTTATTACCATATTTGGTTTCTACTCTGTAATGTAAATGTTTTAGATCCCCACATGAACAGTTGTGAATCCACACACGTCACATTTGATGTCAGTGAAGAGATGTGGTGAAAGTGATTGAAGCGGGCATAGAATGTACGTGTTTACATCATGTGGCCTGTGCACAGTTAAGCACCTGAACTTCACTCGGTTACCGACACTTCAAAATGTTGAATTCAGGATACCTTGTGTCACATCAAACAAACACATATTCATACTTGAGCCCTATACAGATTTTGACAGTTGTCTCACTCATTCATGCTAGTGGAAGAAAATGAATGAACCTCCTTTGTGAAACATTTTACAACAGTGCAAAAATATGCTTAGAGAAACCGATCTGCTACTGTGGGCATTATTTTTCCATCCTCCGACTTGTGGACCTACTTGTCAATGCATTATTTGACCTGAATACATACCATGCACTGCGTGTGCGTGCGTTCGCACGTGCGTGTGTGTGTGTATTAGCCTGCCACACGGCCACTGAAACAGATGTATCAAACACAGCCCATGCGAGACTATGACATATGTTGCGAGTCCATAGATTTCAGCACTCTCTAAAAATCCATGCTCCATTTCAGTTTTATATTTCAATAAAATAAAGTAAATATGTTAGTCGCGAGCGTGTGCATGTGGAGTGCCAAATTTAGTCAGATTTTACTTCAAAATCTTTTCAAAAAGGGCAATACATGTATCATTCTATTACACCCTCAACTATACAAACTTCCTCATGTTGATATCAAACTGCTATGACTTCTGGGGCGGTGTTCAGAGAAACGGCGCCAGACAATACTCAGTTGTTCGGCTTTAGATGTCAGAAAGTTTACTGTGACAGGCTGAAATGGTACTTGAGTCACAACACACATACACAGATAGAGGAGCCAGTGTTCCGGGTACAGGGACACCATGTTTGGATGGCGATTCTTCATCGTCGACGTTGTCGTATCCAGGGGGTGGACGACAAGGAATGCTGTACTCAGTCAGTGGTCGATGTACATGTACATAGGTAAGATCAGGCCACGGTACGATGCTGTGCTGTCAGTGGTCGTGACGTAATAGTAGGTATGATATGAGGGTCTGTGCAGTATTCATCTACATTTCAGGGGGTAAACTATTTCGTTTACAGGTTTGAACAATCCTGAAATCGCGAAAGCTGTTGTGAAAAATGAAAGCTATATGTTCTCACGATCTACTATCATTTAGTTTTGTCTCCTGCTTTGCCTAGTTTTCGAGTTACAACCCTTGTTTTCATAGACGATGCTGTCAAAATCACTTGATGTCGCTAGGTTGTAATCCGTCTTAGTTGGTATAAACCTACATGTTATTTGTCATCATTCACTTGAAGCTCAGTTAATGAATGTATAACAGGTATGATTAATGGTAACGGCACTTAGATTACCCGACAAAGGTCCCCATTTGGCATTTCTTGTGTCTAGATTGATCAAAGGATTAACCGAAAGCACGCTGATTGATTAATTACTTTTATGCGGATTTAAATGGGGGGTTTGTCAAAAGGTAGTGTTTATGTATGTACATTTACTAATCTATACTGAATACACCCTGTCGTGTCTCTATGTAAAAACAACATTCTTCTTTCAAAGGATTAACCACCAGTACATTAATTGATTGCTCATTATTGGCTAACTAAATTACTTTTTTTTAAAGAATGACGCACATTATGCAATTAGTTGTCAGGTGTGCTTTCTTGGATGACCAATGAGACTATACAGCAATGTGAAAAAACTGAAACAATACCTCACTTTTTCGTATATTAGACTGTTAAAGGACACATCACTTGGGATATCTGCAGATGAATTATATGTCACTCGTTTTTGTGGATACTGATGGATACGTACCTCGAACAAGACAATAGCCGGACATTGCTCCGGTAACTTTAATTTATTTTCATTTTAATATTTGCATTTTTTTTATTAAGTTGTCGTAGCTTTCAACAGAATCATTATTTTCGTCGTGATGTGTAATGATACAGACGACATACACTAGGGCGTGCGTGCGAATTATGTTTCATATAGGAAATCTATAAAATGTCTACATATTACATTCCTGTTATACATTCGCAGTTTCAAAATGCATACAGGTATAATTATAAAGTAATTAGGATTATGAGACCAAATATGAAGACGTATATTGATAAGTGTCTACATACTGGTGAGTGAACGTTACAAACCAAGTAAGTTTAGCAAGTGAAGAGATTAACGCGCAGTATTTTCACTTACATAACCTTATGTTACAGGTTGTGTCATGCAAACTCCTTTTGGTCATGATTCAAATGCATATATTTATTTAGCAGAAAGTAGTTTTGATTTTCTAACTTGATGACAACAAACCGTAATCTCATTAATTCAAATGGACTTTAGCCCGTGACTTCACGATTTTAAAAAATGGTGGCGCCCCGTCTGAGGATGAATGCCATTTAAGTTCGTTTTCACCGACTTACAAAATCAAAATTACTCTTTACTGGTAGTAAAATATGTATTTTATTGATGGACAAAAGGATTTTGCATGACATTGCTTATGACATGACACCTCTTAAATTAGTATCTTTCCGTTATTACTATGTACAATGCTGGTATTACTTTGTCTTTACTTGATCTTGCCATGGTCACGCATTACACATCACTCGTGCAGGGACCTTGTTAACGAAAAATCATGCTGCCCGTGCGACAGTAAGTAGTGTGTTTTCCTCGCATCCTGATTTTGAAGGGTGCAAACTGTATCATAAATTACACATTAACACTGTCATTTAGAAGCATATTTTGTTTTCATTCCAAATCCATGGTACGCAGGTATTATTTCTTGGGTTTGTTCGATGGCTTTTATTTCTTTACAAGTCATAAATGTTTCCTCCACCACAAGCACTTGTCAGTTGTTCTTGCCACCATTACAGAACCTCAAAATTAATATTCTCCATTACTATTTTGTGAAATGTTCGTCTGATTTTCATGTTTAATGGGCCTTTTCATCGCCGCGTTTAACGTATCACTTGTGTCGGGAAGGCAAGCTGAACGTGCGACAGCATGTAATGTGCGTTTTCTCGCATCCTGGTTTGACGGGTTCATATTGTATCATAAATCACAAATCAACACTGTCAGTTGGTCTCTGACTTCCCAGACGTTTATATAATGTATTGTGTCAATTCCGATCTGTTGGTATTTGTTGGGTTTGTTAGGTGGTCTTTAATTTTCTTTATAAAATCTCATAAATGCAACCTATGAATGGTTTTCTCCTCCACAAACACTTATTAGCTGTTTTTGACACATCTGCAGGGTCTCTGAATTAATATTTTGTCATTATATTGTATCAAGTTTGCCTGGTTTCATACCTTTTTTTTCTTACCTCCACGTGTTATACATAACACTGACGTTAGGAACTTGTAAACGAAAAGGCAAGCGGCGCCTGCGACCGAATGTAATGAGTGTTTTTTATTCTTGATGAACGTTATTTCAAGTGCTGGCTTCAATACTGTTGGCATCAACCTGATTCCATATCTCATTGCCATTTACTTTACACTTCTCTCATTGATTTTCATACCTTTATTTTATATTTACACCACCTACGGTCTCCATAACCCACCTGTATGCCCTGTGTTATATGCTTTCATGTCATGTTCCGGTTTTCTCTCTCTCTCTCTCTCTCTCTCTCTCTTTCTCTCTCTCTCTCTCTCTCTCTCTTCCCCCGCTCCATCTCCAATGTTCAGTCATATTTTAAGAAGATGTGCATGCCCCTGTAACACAGTCCGTTTTATTTCCACTAATGGTATGCAGTTTTTCACTAGATGACAAATGAACTTCTTACTTATCCAACAATGTACGATGCCGATTGATCTAGTAACGCACAGACGGGCGGGTGGTGTTTTCTATTTGAAACTGCACTCTAATGCTTTGGGAAACTCCTACCATCTGAAAATGCTACTTTCATCTATCAGTTTGTATGATGTGTTCTTCTCAATTTACATAATCATTTTACTTTTATGTCCTGGGCAAATAAGTAGAGATCTGAAAATTGTCCATATAAATATTCGTAGTCTAAGAGAAAAACTTGACTTAATTGAAAGTGAATTAAACGATTATGACGCTATTTGTATTTCAGAAAGTTTGTTAAATGATTCAACAAAAAGTTCTGATTTGGAAATTCCCGGATTTCAGTTACCTCTCAGAAAAGATAGGGCAACAAGGGGTGATGCAACATGTTTAGACTATCTAAGTCCACCAAGTCTTGAGGCGATATGGATTCAGATTAAACTAAAAAAGAAACATTTTCTGTTGGGGATTTTTTATAGATCAGACAAAAGTGAAGAATACTGGAGTCTAGTTTGTCAGTCAGTTGGACTTGAATATGCATAGCATTGTTGTTGGTGATTTCAATATCGATACATTGAACAAAGTTAGTGAGAAATTAAGTGATATAGAACAAATGTATGGTACGAAACAGCTTATCACAGAACCTACTAGGAATACTCAAACATCTCGTACACTGATTGATTTAATCTTTGTAACAAATTCTGATTCTGTTTTGAAATCGGGTGTACTTGATATTGTTTGCAGTGACCATTGTCCAGTTTTCGTTACTATCCGCGATGCAATGCCGAGCCAGTATTGTTTTGAAAGAAAAATATACTACTACGACTAAGCGGATATTGATGGTTTGAATATAAGTTTTCAAAATACAGACTGGTTAAACTCCTTTCAAATGAAATCAACACTGCAACTGAATTAGTAATATAAGTTATCACATTGTGTGTGTCGAGGGAAATACTGGGTTTCAGTCCCGTGTAAGGTTGTACTCCCCGGGCCGGAGACAACCTTACTCGGGACTGACAAAACCCCGTATTTCCCTCCACACGATGTGATAATGCATTTATCTAGCCGAATGTTTTCACTATATCAAAACAAAACAACACACATCGATGTTGTGGCAAAACATTTCATTCCTGCCATGTTGACACGAGCTGATCGTTTGACCTCAATGCACCGCACGTTACATGCACGCTTTTCTCACTTCGCGTTGTCACCGAGGCGTAGCGGAGTGATATGACTTTCGTAGCGTTCGTTCGTTCGTTTGGTGCTTTTGAGGTCGCCTTCGCCGGTTGGCATGTCGGCAGACCTATCCCTCCTTGGGATGCGTGGGGTGTCCCTCTTTGGGACGCATGGTTGTGGACGTGGTTGTGGCTGCCAAGGGCTGGGGGTGTCCCACCTTAGGACGCATGGGCCGGTGCTGGTGTTGGTGTCCCACCCTGGGATTGATGGGGGAGTGGGGTACACAGTGGCCTGTGTAATTTATTTTTTTTCCGCAGGGGAGTAGACACGGCTACTCCCCAACTTGACCCTGGGAGTGGGCACGGCCACTCCCCTCGCTATCTGCTGGGGAGTAGACACGGCTACTCCCCGACTTCACCCTGGGAGTGGGCACGGCCACTCCCCTCGCTATCTACTGGGGAGTAGACACGGCTACTCCCTCCCATACCTGCTTCTGGAGCGGATATGGCCTCTCCATTGTAGTCACCTATGCTTACCTTGTGCTGTTTTTGTCCCTCCTTGGGACTCATGTGGTTGTTAATTGCCGACGGTTGTGTTGCACACGTGCAATGGTCCCAGACTTTGGGTGGGGAGATTCCAGACCATGGTGCGGTTGGGTTGAGACCTTGGGGATGGGAGCTTGGGTGCAATAATATCCCTGTGTATGTAACAAACCGGAGGACTGGCTGATTGATATAATTTCTCTATATATACTGACATAGTTCACTGTCCAGAAGAAAGTTTGCTAGTGGCTTATACATTGAATGGTGCTCCGTGTGAGCCAGCAACTGCTTTGCTGTCAATGTATCTAGCTTGGTTTCTTCTTTAAGTGTCTGCCTGATCGTGTCAAATCGTTGACAGTCCAGCATGATATGAGAGACGGTGGCCTTGGTGTGGCATGTTGGACAGTTTTTATATGAGGTTTTGGTGGTACCTAGCCTCAGGCGTGTGATCATAATATCCACTCGCCTGTTTTGTGAGGGGCCTGGTAGCTTCCCTTTCACACTGGGGCGGAGTTGATGTAACCATCTGCCTTTGTCTGAGGTGTCCCATAGCCTCTGCCACTTGCTAGTGATTGAATTCTGGATTATACTTCGGATTTCGCTTTTTGAGTAGGGATGTTCCAGTGACACATTCAATTCTAGCGCCTGTTTGGCTAGTTTGTCCGCTCTCTCATTGCCGGGTATACCAACGTGAGATGGTATCCAGCACAGCGTGACCTCCTTCTCATTTTCCTGTTTTAGTTTCTGAATGAGAGCCAGGATCTCATGGATGGTGTCGGGTCTACTACTGGAGTGCTTGGTTGCCAGTGACTGTATTGCACTGAGTGAGTCTGAGAGGATAACCACTCTTTTCTCATGTAGGTTGCGACAGTACCTAAGTGCATGGTGTATGGCTTCCAGCTCTGCAGTGTAGACCGATTGACCGTCCGGCAGGCGTGCCGAGATTGTGTGGTTGGAGGTGGCTGTGTGGATGAGGATACCGTAGGCGGTTCTGTTTCTCACGGGATCTTTTGATCCGTCAGTATATATGTGCGCCGAGTCCTCGTAAACCGTGTCAATCCTACTGAGCGCTCTGACACGTAGTAGCATTGGATTCTCACTTTTAGGCGGTTCATTTGTGAGAGTGGTGTCGACATTTGGGGACCGGAGTCTCCATGGGGGACATTGCACTGTCATTGGTTGGGTTGGAGGTTCTACCTGGTCGCATCCATGCTCTCGCCTTAGCTGGATGACCCTGAGCCCACCTGGCGTTGTGTTGGGTCTCTTTTTAAGCCACGCTTTGGTTCTACCAGAGTAGAGTTTCTCCTCCCACAACCTAGTGACGAGTGGATTGGAGCAGCGACTCCAATAGTTCAATGTCAGTTTCTCTCGCCTGAGATGGAGTGGTAGCTCCCCAGTTTCCACTAATAGGGCTTGGTGGGAGGTACAGGTCGCCGCGCCTGTGACCAGTTTAAGAGCTTGGTATTGTATGTTTTCAAGCCGGCTCAGAGCCGATTGGGAAGCACTGTGGTAGGCTTCGCACCCATAGTCTATTTTACTCCTGATTAGGGACTTATAGAGGGTCAAGAGTGTTTCACTATTCGCTCCCCATGAGCTGCCGGATACAGCTCTCACAGCGTTGAGGTCCTTCTGACAACTCTGGGTGATATTGTCTATATGTTTGGCCCAGGTGAGATGTTGATCGAAGGTTACCCCGAGAAACTTGGCTGATTTCTCAAATTTGACCTCTTTGCCCTTGAGTTTTAGACAGGGTGTGTGGCTTACACGGCAACCCTTACGCTTGAAAACCACTCCTACTTTTTTCTCAGGTGAGATAGTGAAACCCCATTTGTCGCACCATTGTTCCACCCCATCGAGAGCTTCCCTGAGTTGAGCCTGGATCTTGGATAGCTCTCGATGTCTGACCCATACAGCCCCGTCATCGGCGAACTTAGAGGTGTTGGTGTAACTGTCCCGTGGGACGTGTTCAAATAGGTCGTCAATCATGATATTGAATAGCGTGGGACTGATAATGCTTCCTTGCGGCGTGCCATTATCTAACCTGTGTCGCTCAGATAGGTGGTCCCCGAGGAGGACTGATATCGACCTTTCTTGCAAGAAACTTTGAACATAATTTGCCATTTTCCCTCGTACACCAACATTCTCTAGTTTAAGGAGGAGTCCATCGTGCCATACCATGTCAAATGCTTTGCTGAAGTCTAGGAAGACAGCAGCTAGGTACTCTTTCTTGACTTGGGCTAATCTTATATCACTTTCCAGTCGGAAAATGTGGTCAAGACATGAGCGGTTTGATCTAAACCCGCTTTGGTCATGAGATAGGTGTCCGTTTGTTTCAAGGTGATGCTTTAGGCGTATATTCACCATTGCCTCCATACTCTTGCACAGATTTGATGTTAGGGATATTGGGCGATATGAGTTGGCGGACGCCTTCTCCTTTCCTGGTTTGAGCAGAGGTATGACTGCCGCATGTTTCCATGCTGCAGGTACCTCCCCCTATCCCATATCAGATTGTACAATTGTACGACGACTTTGGCTACGCTGTCAGGCAACCTTTTTAGCATCTCATAGCTGACCATGTCCTCTCCGGGACTAGTACCTTTTTTGTGGCGTATGGCAGTTCTGAACTCCTCCACACTGAAGCATTGATTATAGGCGTGCTGTTCGCCTGGGGGCTGTTTGGGCCGTTGCGGTGGCTTCTCTGACTTTGTAAACTCTTCAGAGAAGTTGTTGCTGCTACTGACAGAGGCAAAGTGGGTGGCTAAGATACTGGCTTTTTCCGGTATGGAAGTAGCCCCTGTTATCTTGGGATTGCAAGCGGACTTGCGTTTCCCTCTGATAGCATGTATCTTTTGCCAGACCTGTTTACTGTTTGTTTTGTGGTTGAGCGATCCACAGAACTTTTGCCATGAGTCAGCTCTGGCCTGATCAATGAGATCTTTAACTTTTTTCCTGGCTTCTCGGACTTGTCCTACGGCAGATTTGTCCCTTTGTAACCTGTTTAGAGCCTTTTTCCTAATGCGTCTAGCTTTGGCTATTTCCTCATTCCACCATGGGACGGCACGGGAGCCGTGTTTTGGCTGGGTGAGAGGTATTGAAGCCCGGGCCGCTTTGTATATAGCTGACGTTAGGTTGAGGCTGAAGGTTTCGATATCATCAGAGATGATTTCAGACCGGTCGATTTTATTGCATTCCGTACTGAATAGGGACCAATCTGCTTTGGAGAAGTTCCACCGCTCTCTAGGATTTATGTGGTGGTCGCATAGAGGAGGTGTGCCAAGGTGTGTGATGCACGGATAGTGATCACTTCCCATACTGTCATCATGGACCTGCCATTGGCAATCGTGGGCTAGGTCGTTTGTGGCAATAGCAAGATCTAGGCCTGTCCATCCGCCCCTGATGGGACAATGTCTAGTTGGAGAGCCGTCATTCAGAATTATGAGTCCTCGTGACTCCACCCAGTCCTCCACCATCCTGCCGAAGCAGTCTGAGTGTTTGGCTCCTTCGTCCCACAGCGGGCTGTGGGCGTTGAAGTCGCCGAGGATTAGGCCTGAATGCCCGACCAGGTCCATGAGTTTGTTAAGCTCATGGATGTTGGTGGGTTCGGCAGTCCTGTGATAGACATTTGCGATTTTAATTTCTTTGCTATTTGCCAACGTGACTGAGATGACTTGGGTTTCAAGGCTTCCCACCTCTGATACGACCATACTGGATGTACAATTGTCGGCGACAAAAGTAACCAGTCCACCACCTGTCCGCCCCGTTCTATCTTTGCGGTATTGTATGAAGCCAGGCATGTTAAAGTTTGATCTCTTCCCCAGTTTCGCTTCTTGAATTAGAATAACGTGGGGTGTCAGTGCCTTTTGCTGAACTAGGGCTTTGAGTTCGTGGCCGTTTGACCTCAGGCCGTTGGCATTCCATTGCAGTATTTTTAGGTACATGATGACAGTATTTGCCCAAGCTTTTTAATTGAGATTGTTAATCTGCTGTTTGAGACAGGTTGCAGATTGCCCGTAGGACAGCAGTTTGGTGGCTAGTTCCCATAGAATAATGAGATTTGACCCCTCATTGCTGCCCTGTCGTGTGCCTAGTTTGAGTAAGGCGGCACAAACGAACTCAACCAGTGTGTCTGGGATTGTCTGGTTGTGGGCTGCTTGGGTGCTGTCTGTACCTGGTACAGCATGCCTAACGCCGTTTTGTGTGGTCTCAACGGTGTTGGGAGCCACTTTTGTTTGGCCTTTTCTGCCCCTTTTGCCTCTTGGCCTTCTCCGCTTGGGTTTGGTTTTACCCTCACCCTTGACACTGGTTGCCGCAGTGTCGTTACGATTCTGTGGCTTGGCGGTTGACTTATCCACATTTCCCGCCTTACCGCTTCCCTTAGCCGCTCGTGTGTGCTTTTTTTGTAAAGTCTCCGTGTTTAGACTTTTTCTTTTAGTCTGCCTGCTCCTGCAGAAGTTCGAGAGGGCTGAGTGCCCTTGAACTTTGCAGTTCCTGCAATAGGGTGAGCAGTTGCCCTTGCAGACACTCTCTGGCTTGGAGCATGTCCTGCATTTTGCCTCGCTGCGACAATTTGCTTTCACATGTCCATAGCAGAGGCACTTCATGCACTGCTTGGGTCGCTTGAGGTAGGGTAGTGTTGCCACTACCTTACCTGCCACTCTAATCGTGTCTGGCACCTGTATGCCTATTATGGTGAGTATTACTACTCTGGTGTTTTTCCCTTGGCTTTTAATCCTATACATGTCGCTGATAATAGGATCGCGCTGGGTTGGGTCGATTAGCTGCTGGTCGCTAATCTTCTTATCTAGATGCACCGCGCATCTGGTGTGAGAGACCCACCCTGGCACTTTCCATATTACAGTTTCGCCAAGGATTTTGTTGGGGAGGCGTAAGGATTCATTTACGTTGTTGCCGCTAACAACGTATCCCCTGTTTGCTTTGTTTATTTTGTGGATGGAGATGGACTTACTAAGCTCCTCCTTAAGGGCTTGGGCAGAGACCCTGCTGGTGAGGGTGAGGTTGTAGTCTTTACAGTAGACTAGCCTCTCCCACGCCAGCTGTTTTGGAGGGTTAACCTTAGCCGGAGCTTTGGTTTGTTTAGTAGTGTCCTTGGATCTCTTAGAGTTCCTGATCCAAAGCTCATTTATCTGTTCCCTTTCCGACAAGCTGAGCCCGCTGAAGCTGATTCCCCCTTCAGGCAATTTCATCGCGGCTTGCGCGTATGAGAAGTTTGCCGTGGCAAACTTTCTCTTTTTAGGGTTCTCAGTTTCTGGGCTGAAGTGCAGCTTTGTCTTCCCGGGACGGAGCTGGGCAAGTTCTCCGTTTTTCAGAATAGAGCCGTCTCTTATGGGGTTGGGCATTCCCCTCTGAGGGCTGGGCATTCCCTCGGTTTCGGACTCAGAGTCCATTTCTACATTTGGTGGGGTAGTCACGGCTACCCCTATGTGTGTATGTTGGCCCCAAGAGCTGGGCGGGCTCTCGGGCTCGATCCCCGTGGGAGTCGAGTCCTGGCTAGGGGGCGGCATATCCCCATTTAGGCCAGTTGCCTCTCCGGGAGCAGACACGGCTGCTTCCCCCGCTTTGTTGGGAATAGTCACGGCTATTCCCTTTTTGTAACAGCGAGCTCCCCCTCGCTTCCTCTCCCTTCTTTTCTCTCTTTGGGGAGCAGACACGGCCCCTCCCCTGCGTTTTGGGGTGGTCACGGCCACTCCCTTCATATTTGGGGTGGACACGGCCATCCCCTTCCTCTCCTTGCAGGGAGTGGACACGGCCACTCCCGTTTCCTCGCCTTGGGGAATGGTCACGGCCATTCCCTTCCTCTCCAGAACGGGTGTGGTCACGGCCACTCCCGTTTTCTTAGCATGGGTCACGGACACGGCCGTACCTTTCCGCCTCTCATTTCGGGTGGTCACGGCCACCCCTTCTCCCTCACCATTGGAAGTGGACACGGCCACTCCCTTTCCCTCACCATGGGCGACGGACACGGCCGTCCCCTTGTTCCTCTCTCTGGGAGTGGACACGGCCGCTCCCTCCTTGTCACCATAGGGAGTGGACACGGCCACTTCCTTTCCTTCACCAATGGGGACGGACACGGCCGTCCCCCTCTTCCTCTCTTTGGGAGTGGACACGGCCACTCCCTCCGTTACACAAAAGGTAGTGGACACGGCCACTTCCTTAGCCTCACCGTGGGGGACGGACACGGCCGTCCCCCTCTTCCTCTCTTTGGGAGTGGACATGGCCACTCCCTTCGTTACCCCGTAGGGAGCGGACACGGCCGCTCCCTTAGCCTCGCCATGGGGGACGGACACGGCCGTCCCCTTTTTCCTCTCTTTGGGAGTGGACACGGCCACTCCCTTCCTCTCCTTCGCTTCATCATGGTTTCTGCTGTGGACCTGGGCGGTCACTAAGAAGGTGTTCCCTTCCATGTCTGGTCGGGAACAGTCCCTGTGAGAGCCTCACAGCGACTTTCGTAGCGGGATTACACGACTTTTATACTCCCGCTCGCGAATCGTGATGGATGTACATGGTATTTTATCAGAGTCACATGGACCAATCAAAACTCGACATTCTTACCTGAGGCTAGATAATGGACAATATTGTTCATCTTTGTGACACCTTTATTCCAAACAAGGTTGTAACTATAAGATCACGCGACTCACCATGGATGAATAATTCGACTCGCAGACTAATAAGACAAAGAAATCGCAACACAAAATAGCCAAACGTAGAAATGAAGATACTGATTGGGCAAAATTTAGGAAACTTAGAAATAAGGTGACATCAGGGGTAAGGAAAGCTAAATCAGATTATTGTTCAAAACTTGATGACAAATTAAACAACATTGACAATTTAAAATTATTGTGGAAATTAGTCAACAATTACCTGAAAAAGAGAAGTAATAACAACAGAGACAATTTTCCCCCTCTGCACCACATTTTTTTATTGATCAAGCCGAAATTGACTTCTCAGACAAACAACTACCAGATAGAAATGAAAATTCACTGAGTGAAATTGATTTGAATCGAAATGAAGTTAAAGATATTCTTTTATCAGTTGACATAGACAAGGCAAGTGGCCCTGACAAAATAAGCTATAAGTTTATCAAATTGACTGCAGAATCACTTTCTATGACCCTCACCTATATATACTCATGGAAAACATTAAGGGAACGCATGACATAGCTGTGACTTTTAATCTTTGAATCAGTAAGAGAAAAGTTCATACAGATGAAAAGGCTTATGTCATGTGATGAAAATCAATATCGGGTGTGTCCCCCATCTCTCTGGAGAACTGCTTGGCATCATCGTGGCATGCTGCGAATGAGTGTACGGATGGTACCAAGCGGAATTCTCCGCCATTCTGCCTGGAGAGCCACGAAAAGTTCATACAAATTGTTGGGTTGAACAGGTCTGTCCCGAACATTGCGCCCAAGAACATCCCAAAGATGTTCGATGGGATTAAGGTCAGGACTTTTAGCCGGGAATTGCAACACCCGGACACCTACAGCCCTAAGTCTGTCCCGACAAACATGAGCGATGTGAGGGTGGGCATTGTCTCGAACATTCGACCTGCTGTACGCGCAAAGGGGATCACAATCGGGTTCAAGATCTCGTCACGATATCGTACACCTGTTATCCTGCCATCAACACGCACAAGATCTGTTTTGTGGTTAAAGGTAAACCCGCCCCACACCATAACAGAGCCCCCTCCATAACGATCATGCTGTTTGATGGTGCAGGCAATGTGACGCTCCCCACCGCGTCTCCAAACTCGAATTCGACCGTCATTATGGTCTAGTGTGTACCTGCTCTCATCACTAAACATGGTGTTTCTCCATTGACGTACGGTTCTTCCTTCATGGTTCCGTGCCCACTGCAGCCTCAAGCGCTTGTGTTGCTCAGTCATGCTGATTCCAACCAACGGACGGCGGCTTTTTAGACCAGCCGATTTGAGACGATTACGCTTTGTAAATGAACAAATTCTGACGTTTGTTCTTCGCCTGAATTCCGTATTAATTTTGGAGGAGGATTTGAACCTTTCTCGCAGAGCATTAAGGCGTAGGGTCCGGTCATCCCGTGGGGTGGTTTTCTTTTTCCGTCCCTGACCACGCCTCATTTTGACGTCACCAGTAGCTCTATAGAGATTCCAAAGTCTTTATATCACGCTAACAGACTTGTGAAAAGTTGTTGCAACTCGTCATAATGAGCTTCCACCATTAACCATGCCAATTGCCTCCCATTTCTGTGCCAAAGTTAAGTACTGTCTCGCCATGTTAACAATGTTTTTAACCGTTGTGTTTGACAGTGCACATACATGTAACGTGTAAATCTCAGTGCATGTAACTTCAGGAGCATGTAGAGCACGTGCATGGAAAGCATTATGGTGCGTTGGAGTGAACTGCTCTTCACGAAAACGATAATACACGGCGCTGAAGTTAGTAAACAAAAATTTTGAATTGCCCTAAGAAACATGAGTTCCCTTAAATTTTTCCATGAGTATATTTAATAAGTCATTGTATGAATCATTCCCACTGTATGGAAAGAAGCGTCAGTTGCACAAGAAGGATAGTGTAAATGAACGTCACAATTACAGGCCCGTTGCACTTACTAGCTGTACTGGGAAGGTATTTGAAAAATGCGTATTCAAATATGTTTTCAATTTTCTTCGGGACAACAATTTGCAGTGCGGATTTATACCGGGAGATTGCGCTGCTTATCAACTTACATATCTATATGACGTTATAGCAAATGCTTTAGATCATGGAAAAGAAGCAGTAGCCGTTTTCTGTGACATTAGTAAAGCTTTTGACAAAGTATGGCACAAGGGTATACTGTTCAAATTAGAGGCCTATGGAATACGTGGCAGTTTAAATGAAGAGTATACGTAGTTATAGATGGCCGATCATCGGACTTACATATCGGCAGGGGTCCCCCAGTGATCAGTCTTAGGGCCGTTACTGTTCTTAGTGTATATAAATGATATTGTAGATGGCATCAACAGCAACATTCGACTATTTGCAGATGACACATCAGTATATGTAATTGTAGAGGATCCAGACAAAGCAACAAGGATTTTGATTAATGACTTAAATCGTATTTCTGACTGGGCCGATATGTGGCAAGTAAATTTTAATCCAACAAAAACTGAAACGGTTTTATTTTCTCGCAAAGTAAATCCCTCTGTATGTTCACCTATCGAAATGAAAGGAACTCAAGTAAATGAAGTATATTTCCATAAACATTTAGGTATTTATCTTCAAAATGGTTGTTATTGGAAAAGAACAAATTGAAGAGGTAGTAAAAGTTGTAAGTCTTATGGTAAACTTGTTAAGAAGCTTTAAACATAGATTAACTAGACATACATTTGAATGTATGTATACTTATAACATACTTCCACATTTCGATTATTGTTGCCACATATGGGACAACTGTGCGACAGAACAATCTATTATTTTAGAAAATTTACAATTCGACGCTCTAAGAACGATTTGCGGAGCCGTGAGAGGAACTAGTCATGGAATACATCTACAATGAGACGAATTTCGTACCATTATTTAAGCGTAGAGAAATCAAGAAACTTACTTTATTCTACAAAATGAATAATAATCTTACTCCAATCTACTAATCTGATTTAATTCCAGAACATGTTTTAGTTTTAAGTTCTTACAATCTGAGAAATACTGATAGTATTCGCATAATTCATTGCCATACAATGTCGTATGCTCGGTCCTTTTAACCAAACACCATACTCTTATGGAACAATTTACACTTGAAATAATTAACTCAGAATCAGTAAATTCGTTCAATAAACAGAACCATTTTTCTACACTAATGGCTTTGACTTAAATTCAGTTCTTCAAGGTAACCAAACTTCAAGCAACAGAATTAATCAACTTATTCTTGACTCTGTTCATAGATACATACTGCTTTCAAATACATGTAGATTCAAATTATTCTGGACTACAATTACTATGAACCCTTTTAATGCAACTTGTGTAGACGTATTTCCCGAATGTTAATAATCTCATGCCTTTGTGGAAATAACTGTCCTTTTCGCTTTTTTCTGAAATAATTAATTGCCTCTGTACTGTATATTTTCTTCATTGTATTATATTATAGTTAACAGAGAGGCACTTACATAAGCCTTTGGCTTGTGCCAATCCATATTCATATATATATATATATATGAAATGAAATGAATAAAAATATGTTTACAAAAAAAAAAAAAAAAAAAAAAAAATCAAGAAGTATGAGGCGACTAACGGGATCGGGTGGTCAGGCTCACTGACTTGGTTGACACGATGTCACCGGATTCCAATTGTGCAGATCGATGCTCATGTTGTTGGTCCAGACTCGATTATTTACAGACCACCGCCATATAGCTGGAATATTGCTGAATGCGGCGTAAAACTAAACTCACTCACTATTTTCGAGAAAATCGATCTTGAAGGAGAACGACAGCTTCTAAGCTATTCAATCGAATTCTTCGAAATTCTGCACATGCTTGTGACATGTAGTGTCAGAAAAGAGCAAATTATGAGCTCAATTTCCTAAAACATATACGAAATTCTCGAAAAATGTTTGGAGATAGAACAGTTGACCAAAGAAATCGTTATTTTTCTCAAAGTGTTAGTGTCGAACACACAGCTAAAAATCATGATTATTATATATATTGATGATTATTTCTCTTTTTACCAGGTTGTATTTTTGTCGTTTAAGCCTTTTTTACTTTCATTAAGACTGTATTTAATGAAATAAAACAGAAACAAAAACAGAGTTAAGCGTTCAATCTCTAAGACGAAAATCACTTCAAAATTGGTAAATCTCAAGGTCAGGTGATCAAATTGTGCTTGTTCATTGGTCAGCTGACAACTTACAACACTAAAACTAACGGCGTGGTTTTGCATAGAGATAGAACAAATTTTAAGTTTGCTTTTGAAAAAAACCCACACTTTCAAAGCAAGAAAACACTGTAAAAAGTTGCTAGATTAATAGATTATGCTCTGAAACCTACCTCGAGCATACTAACATAATTTTTCAAAGGTGGACTTTAACTAGAGCACTTAGTTTTTCAGGCGGCGAACTATTTATACTTCCACGAATCCCCTTCCGCCTCATTATATATAAAAACGTGATTGACGGCAGTGAATCGAAAGACCTGGGCACAGGGATGAATAGCTGATTAATAATCAATTCAGTTTCATTAATTTCACGAAATGCGGAGTAATTTTATAAATACCGCTAAAATATTTCGATAACAGTTACTGTGCGGTAGCCAGTATGGTCAGTGAGCTGGAACACATCTAGACATTGACCACTCTTCACAGGCACAGGGGCTTCTATTGCCAAATCATTGCTGAAAATAATACGTCCTGGGTCCAACAAGCACACAGTGTACGCCTGTTGGACCCAGGACGTATTATTTTCTGCAATACAAGTTTCTGTGTTCCCAGGTACAACCATCGGTGATGCCGCATTTCACGCTGAAACATAACGAGAAGCCCTCGGCACTTCTCGTGACATTCCGCCGTATGTTAATCATCTCCCGGCGGACTCGGCATCTCATGAATAATTCATGTTTAGTTGTTGTGAGTCGCATGGAGGCAGTGGCTGGTTTGACGTTTCTGTTCAAGTTGTTTTGATTCATCAGCGACAGGTAATTGATAGAATATGTTACATACCGTCTTCTGTTTCAGTAACATACAGAATTGTTCTCGTGGATATGCTTGTAAACATCGAGGAATTACATGACGGCCTGTAAGCTGGTCTAGAGTGCCAGGATTCTGCGAGTCGGCACCATAGCATCTTCCCTCTCCCTATCTTATCAGCCAAGTATGCAACAGGCGGGTAGCGCGCAGCTTACTTGTGTACTGTAACTGAGCTCTGAACACTGAACACGAGCACAACCAGCCGTGCGAAAAATAAGATCTTTAAATGGATACTATACAACCTCGCCTTCCGATACTTCAATGACCCATGTGGCTTGAATAATGCCCTGATGATACATGTGCATGTGAAGTTAACATTCAGGACTAAGAGAAATATGTTGTCAAGAATGTTCAAACAAAATTTTCATTCTAGGAAACTCTTGCTGTCTTGGTCTACTGGTGATAGTTCAGTCAGATGTCTTTATGACATGAAGGTTATATGTGACATATAAAGGCAATTCTTACATTTCTTATTTTGCTTACATTATTTGACTATTCATATTTGGTGTCAGTGTTGTACACATGCTGTGATTGTTAGTGGGTCTTTCCTATACTTAACAAAACCATCAACTTCTTGGAGACACATGACCTAAATAGTTTAAGTCCCCAAGTGGGTACATGTGACCGATACAGTGTGTCCACCCCAGGACCCAAACCTAGGTGTCTCCACCTGGGTGTGAACCGCGGCCTTCATCTTGTTAGACAAACACATTACCACTGCACTGTTGTGCTCCACAGTTTCTGCTGTATGTGTTGTGTACTAGTAAAGTTGTTTTTTTCTGGAAAGTCAGTGAGAATCCAGAGCAGAGGTAGTATTGAATTATGGGTGACTCAGTACAAAGTACAACGCTTGTTGTTCTTTAGAGTCTTCAGACCCATGAAGCTCCTGGGGTACAATAGGCCTTCAGCAATCCATGCTTGCCATGAAAGGCGACTATGCTTGTCGTAAGAAGAAACTAACGGGATCGGGTGGTCCGACTCAAACTTGGTTGACATGTCATTGGTTCCCAATTACATGTATCGATGCTCTTCTTGTCGGTCACTGGATTGTTTGGTCCAGACTCGATTATTTACAGACAGTCGCCATATAGCTGGAATATTGCTGAGTGCGGCATAAAACTAGACTCACTCACATACTGACTCACTAATTCACCATAGAGTTTTCATATTTTGTTAGCTGCTCACTTTCAGTGTGAAATGAAAACCTTTCTTAATTGGATGAGGCACTGCCTACCCGCTGGTTCATCACAAGCAGGCTTGATCTAGTTGAGACTGAACAGACTTCTCCTCTCATCAAATGAGGAGAGTTGGCTGTCCCTGTCAAATTCTGTAGGCAAGGGAGGTAATCACATAGATGTCATTGTCAAACCATGGTTGTAACAGAGGAATTCAAACCAGTATTGTGCACATTGTTTTAAACAAGGCTATGTTGGTAACATATTTTTGGAACATTGTCCAATTGTAAACAGAATCAGCTGATGGAAGATTATAACTCTGTGTTTATGTCTTGCATTAAAGAGGCACTGATGCGGAGCAATTTCCGTGGACTGGTGGTTTCTTTTGTTATTGTTTTTCTCCCGTGAGTACCCGGATGATATCCAAGAATTCGTGACTGGTTCATGATCTCTGCTGCGTGCCCGATATGCGCAAATGATAGTTTATGTGTAGACTGATCGACAAAGATGAAGTCATTTTACTTCGTTATTATGAAAACAAATCAAACATCTTGAAGTTTACTCATCTGCTAGTGATATAAAAAACGTTAGGACTGAAAAATAACGAAGTCATTGTAGGTCTTTATATTTAGTTCCTTGTCACATTTGCATGCATTTTGAAAGTTAATTAAAAAAAACCCACACGGTATTCTTATACTTACTTTCTAACATGATTTTCATGTCTCAACATTGTATAGATTGCCAACATGAATCATATTTTACACACATCCTATTCGCGACCTAGTGCATGTTTTCTATAATACAGATTCTGCTGAATGCTGCAAGAAGTAAATTAAAACAAAGTGCAAATATTAAATTTAAGACAAACGAAAGTTATAGCAACAATGTCAGGCTATTACCTCGTTCAGGAATGTATCCATCAATATCCACATAAAAGAACGACATTCCATTCATCTACAGCTGGTAAATAATCCTGCTCTATGTCTTGTGTCTTTCAACAGTCTAATATGCGAAAAAGTGACACGTCGTTTGAGAAATTTTCTCACTGGTGTATACATAACCTCATTGGTCACCCAGAACAGCACCTGGAAACTAACTGTATGATGTCCGCCATGAGCTGGCCAATAATGAGGAACAATCAACCAATCAAGGCAGTGGTGGTTAATTCTTTGTAGGAATCATGTTGTTTTTGACACTCGTACTTTATGACAGGTTGTATTCAGTATAGATTACGTAACTCTACACTCATAAACACTGCCTTTTTAACAAATCCTCTGTGGAAGTAATTAATCAATCGGTGTGTTATCAGTTAAGCCTTTGATCGATGTTTGTTTTTGTAACTCAGTGGATAAACCCTCTTGCATCACTTACATGCACATATTACATAACATGCAATACATTTGCCACTACAGACCTTAATTTATAATGTTGAGTATTTACTCCAGACAGCAGAAATGCCAAATGGGAACCTCTGTCGAATAATTTTAGTGATGTTACCACTATTTGTACCCGTTATAAATTCATTAACTGACCATCAAGTGAATGATGACAAATAACATGTGTAGGTTCATACCATCAAACGCGAGTTACACAAGGAAGATGTAATCTCAGCGTCGCATGCAGCCTGAAAACACTTTTGGGCCGAAACTGTTTTGAGGATACCAACAGAATTTCGTTGTTACATAAGAAATGCACATAGGTATTTGCTGTGTACTTGGGTAAATGGATATAATCAGCTTTTTACGTAAGAAAATTTTCAGATTTCTCTACCAATGGCAAAGTCATTGTTCTTATAGTTTACGAATAATCAACTGTGTGTTTTTCATTATCGTAGATAATAAACCAGGGTCGTAGTTACCTAAATTTACGTATAATGTTTGCTATGACAGCTGGACCAACCCTCAAGACTATGTAAATGTAAAGCTTTGCAATCTTTCGGACTTACATGAAACAAATGGCTTGCTACGTGTATGTAATCATATTTTCACATGACATGATTAAATATCAAGGTAAAAGACACATAAATAGGATCAAATTGGATCAGTGACTATACCATCCAGGCATCAGAAAAAACTGCACTGATGGGATATTTTGTTACAATCAGATAAGGATCACCATGGATGTTTTTTTAAATAACGGCATGTGATGGGCATCAGCTTCCTCACTTTATAGGGTAAAGAAATTCTGCTAATGTGGACAGGAGCCCAGTCCCTCTGTCCGTCACGGTCGAGGGAGCGGGTGCTGACCAATTTGCTGCTTGGTTTCGTAATTAGACCGTTGGTGAGAAACATTATTGGCTCTGCATCAGTGCCCCTTTAAAGGTGACGTGCAACGTAAAACACAACTTTGCAGATTCTGATACCTTTCGGTATGCTCATAATACATTCGCAGTGAATAGGTTCACGGAGCTTGAAACAGTATGCATGCCCGGAGTATGAGGTCGTGAGCTGTAGTCTAATCTTGGTTGTGTACACAAACAAGTATTTAGTAAATAGTCTACTCATTACATAAAATACTTGTTGTTTGTGGTAAGCAGCTCAGTGTCTGGTATAGTGACACCTATATGTCTGCCTCCCTGTCTGCTGAATATGCAATACACAGCTTCAATCATTCACCACAATTAACACCTATCAGGCTAAACGCCATAAACAAAATAAATAGATTCATGACTCATGCACCTGAGTCCTGTTCATGAATAGTGTCTGACCCTCTGATAAATCTGGCAGATTCGCCTACGGTCAGATAGAAGTCATCCACCTGCCAGACCCAGAGTTTAAGTGAATGTTTCACAATGACTTTGTCTGAAGTTGGTAATTGTGTCATGTGACACGTCTTTGCTGTTTATAAAACTTGTTTGTTGTTATATATTGTTAATAACTTCAGTGCCAATCAAAAGACATTTTAAGTCTGAAATGTGTGCTTAATTTTGTTCTGTGGGTCCTGTGAATTTTCAGCAGGTCAGACAGACATCTGAAACTCACGGGACCCAGTGTCCTGTTACTTTGAAACACTACCTGCGAACCCTGTCTCTTCCACATTATGTAATTAGGCAGGTGTGATACTTGTACAAATGATATGTTTTTATGTTTGTGGGTTGCAAACAAACTATATCCATTTTTCTTGGATGACTGGATCTGACAGAAATTGGTGCAATCTCCTGCCAGTTTCAAGTCCTGCTTTGTACTTGGACGAATGACAATTTCGAACCACGCAGTAGTTCACCATTTCTGCAAATTCAGAGAACATGTATTTAGGTTTATGGGTAATAACTTCTTCTATAGTGTATATGATTTTGTTTGACAACAGTATATAAATCCATACTGAAACGATGCCTCAAGTACAGTAAAAGACGTTGTTATCCATAAAGAATCTTACTTTATTGTGACTCGCCATACTTCTAAAATACCCATCGAACAGATCTTCTTTCTGTATACACATTGAGCCCTCAGCATATCAGTAAATGAACCAGCCAATAGGAAGCCGTCATTACACTTGAGTGCACACCCATCCGCTGTGACTGGGTTCGGTCTCCCGCAGGCCTCGTTTTGAGGGAAGTAAGCCAAATAGACTAACAACTAGTTTCTGAAATGAACACATTTTACTGAAAAAAACGTTCATAGTGAAAAAATAATAATATAATGAAATGGAGCCCTGAGACTTTCTTCATTTTCAGAAGCTAAGGAAATCTAGACTTGCCACATTTTCCAGACTTGCGTGGGCTTTCAGGGATATATTTCCCTCTGGGTCTGTACAACAGACTATAAGCCCAAGTACATCTAATAGGACGAGTCTGGCCATCAATGGACTTTGCATTGTGTATTTTTATAAAAGGTGTTTTTTTGAAACTTTAATAGCCAAGCTCGTGCTACTACCCCAGGTTCTTTCCACTCTTTGTTGCGGGGTGAATGACAACTCTACACAATATAGTTTTAACAACGATTATTAATTATAATAACATAGTATAAATAGTTGCACCAATAAGAACTTAAAGCTTTACGAAAACATAACACAGAGGCAAGTCAGAAGCTCTTCACACATCTACTGCCAACCTGCCAGATAATATTCACGAGTCACATCTCTTGCCCACTCGTTTAAACAGCACATGCATCGGGAGCTCTCACCTCCAACCAGCTACTGGTTGTCACGGACTTATTACTGCCAGGCGCTACAGCGCTCAGATACAAAATATTGCACTTTTGAATGACGATTGTATGCTTATAATATTGTTTATTTGTTTTTTACAGGCAGCAGTGTGTATTATATGTCATGAATAAGTGATAATTGTGTTTTAATTATGATTTTTTGGTTCCATGTGACCTTGAAAGGTTTTCCTCTCTGTAACTGTTGATTCTGTTATCAACTTTCATAAATGCAACAATCTGTGCATGCGTACATGCACTCAAAAGTGGACAGATGAATTGCAATCTAACTCGAAAAATAATGAACATACAACACTCACTTGTGACTCCATCATGATTCAAAGAGATCTATCCCCACTTTGCTGTGCTTTTGATTTTAAACCTTGAATCTATTCCTATGCAATAACATGCAATCAGCCAAGACTGATCAACTTAACAGTTTTAGTCACTTTTAATATCAACATTTACTGATGATCTGATGAATCTAATGGTACAAATGGTAACCGTAATGTTTCTCTCTTCCTTTGCAGTTAGACCATCATAATGAAAGTGACATGGCCTTGTATCTGTCAAGCGTGGGTGTGATCAGCGCGGAAAGACTTCGTGCCCATTACTGAGTACCCCACAGTAAGTCTTAGAACATCCAGTTGACCCGAGTCACTCTCTTCTCTTTGCTTGCAGTGGGTCTTTTAGTGGGATAAATGCTTAAAGAGGTTTTGATGTTGACTTACAGTGGGATGTATCTGGTGAAAGAAGTTTCATTGGTGGCTTGTTGATTCAGGAGGCCTTACTTTACTCATGTTTGTGGATAGTATAAGAATTTGTTTTGAAACATCACATCATAAGCTAATAAAAAAGTTTTGATCCATAAAGTATTGTACCTTTCCTACTCTTGCCTTGCTGAGCTGCCTACTGTAAGCTTGAGTGCACCCTTTACACCTGAATATATCTGTCTCACCTCAATCAGCTCCCCGCAGTATTAGTGCTGATCCCTCCTGTACACCTGAGACCCTCTTTCCTCACTCATCAATCACCTCACAGTAAATCTCTGTACACCTGAGACCCCCTTTCCTCACTCATCAATCACCTCACAGTAAATCTCTGTACACCTGAGACCCTCTTTCCTCACTCATCAATCACCTCACAGTAAATCTCTGTACACCTGAGACCCTCTTTCCTCACTCATCAATCACCTCACAGTAAATCTCCGTACACCTGAGACCCTCTTTCCTCACTCATCAATCACCTCACAGTAAATCTCCGTACACCTGAGACCCTCTTTCCTCACTCATCAATCACCTCACAGTAAATCTCCGTACACCTGAGACCCTCTTTCCTCACTCATCACCTCACAGTAAATCTCCGTACACCTGAGACCCTCTTTGCTCACTCATCAATCACCTCACAGTAAATCTCTGTACACCTGAGACCCTCTTTCCTCACTCATCAATCACCTCACAGTAAATCTCCGTACACCTGAGACCCTCTTTCCTCACTCATCAATCACCTCACAGTAAATCTCCGTACACCTGAGACCCTCTTTCCTCACTCATCAATCACCTCACAGTAAATCTCTGTACACCTGAGACCCTCTTTCCTCACTCATCAATCACCTCACAGTAAATCTCCGTACACCTGAGACCCTCTTTCCTCACTCATCAATCACCTCACAGTAAATCTCCGTACACCTAAGACCCTCTTTCCTCACTCATCAATCACCTCACAGTAAATCTCCGTACACCTAAGACCCTCTTTCCTCACTCATCAATCACCTCACAGTAAATCTCTGTACACCTAAGACCCTCTTTCCTCACTCATCAATCACCTCACAGTAAATCTCCGTACACCTGAGACCCTCTTTCCTCACTCATCAATCACCTCACAGTAAATCTCCGTACACCTAAGACCCTCTTTCCTCACTCATCAATCACCTCACAGTAAATCTCCGTACACCTAAGACCCTCTTTGCTCAATTATCAATCACCTCACAGTAAATCTCTGTACACCTGAGACCCTCTTTCCTCACTCATCAATCACCTCACAGTAAATCTCTGTACACCTGAGACCCTCTTTCCTCACTCATCAATCACCTCACAGTAAATCTCCGTACACCTGACACCCTCTTTCCTCACTCATCAATCACCTCACAGTAAATCTCCGTACACCTGAGACCCTCTTTCCTCACTCATCAATCACCTCACAGTAAATCTCCGTACACCTGAGACCCTCTTTCCTCACTCATCAATCACCTCACAGTAAATCTCCGTACACCTAAGACCCTCTTTGCTCAATTATCAAGCACCTCACAGTAAATCTCATTATACCTAAGACCCTCTTTCCTTGCTCATCAAGTACCTCAGAATTAATCTTGCTACATCTGAGACCCTCTTTCCTCACTCAGCAAACACCTCACAGTAAATCACCATGCACCTGAGACCCTCTTTCCTCACTCATCAAGCACCTCACTGTTAATCTCATTATACCTTAGACCCTCTTTCCTTGCCCATCAAGCACCTCACAGTAAGAGACCCTGAGACCCTCTTGCCTCACTCATCAAGCAACTCAAAGTAAATCTCCATACACCTAAGACCCTCTTGCCTCACTCATCAAGCAATTCAAAGTAAATCTCCATACACCTAAGACCCTCTTTCCTCACTCATCAAGCAACTCAAAGTAAATCTCCATACACCTAAGACCCTCCTTCCTCACTCATCAAGTAACTCAAAGTAAATCTCCATACACTTAAGACCCTCCTTCCTCACTCTTCAAGCTACTCAAAGTAAATCTCCATACACCTAAGACCCTCTTTCCTCACTCATCAAGCAACCCACAATAAACTCCGGTACACCTGTGTTACCATGTAACCCCTCTTATCTTCTACACACTATGCCAGTTTACTGGTTTACAATCCTGGAGCACATGGTAAGTGCAATGTTTTCTCTGAGAAATTCTGCTGTTGCAACATTTTCTGTTGACAGAATCGCCCACAATGTTGGTCAACAGAAAAACCAGCTTCAAGAATGGTATGTCCATGGCCGACTATGGCCCAGATGAGAATCTCAATGACAACGCTGACATTGAATGGGTTAACAAGACTTGGACTCGGAGGCTGCTACGAGGATGTGCTCTTCTCAGCATGATCTCAGTCAGCATGAACACACCCAAGACGTTTGACAAACTGCCAGCTCTCATGTACGTGACTTTCTCCATCGACATGGTCATCACATTCCTCTTCACTGCCGAGATGATTGCCAAGATGCACATCCGGGGTGCTTGGAAGGTGGGTGTATCTCATCATCAGCTACAGTCCGTTTCAGTCAGGAACGGACCGATGGATTGCAAATTGTATCATTGCACAAAACTGCCACATAAATATAAACAGTACACATGTTTATCATTTACTAACACCCAAAACTTTCTGATCTTTGAAAGTATTCTGGACTCCACCCAAAATGTTGTTTAAGAAACTATCATCATTGAAAATGCAAAAATTGTTGTCTGCTGCGGCGGGGTGATACTGCAAAAACGGAACAGCCACCATCTCATCGTGCACTGGATACGCATGCCTAATGAAAAATGAAGTTGAATGCTCATGTGAAACGGTTGATGATTAATGTGTAAGATTTTTTTTGTGCCGAAGCTGAAAGGGGCAAACCATTTTATGCCATTAATAAATTCTGTAAGCGGACATCAAAAGCTTTAGGAGTATCATTATCACACAAACATTATGAGAGTGATGTGAAGCAAGTAGGGGTCGTGTCAAAATCACACAAATTAAAACATTTGGACAAGTTTCAAAAGAACCTTGTAAGGCAGTCTATCAACAAGCTGTATTCTGAAAACAAATACATGTTGCTGTAAAGTATAAAAAAAGCATTTGAATCCAGAACACGGAGTATCAAAGTACCCACTCTGGCGACTTTTACACTCTTTATGAGAAAATTTCGTAGGAGAATGCTTGATATTGTTCGCTGGAGAAATAATTTTCTCAGGGTAAGTCAGTGGGTACCCGATAGGGTTGATAAGGGGGCACGTAGAATGCTGCCTCTAGGGAAAGGAGAATGCTGGCTGCTCCAGCAAAGGCTTTCTCCCAGGCTGAGACTTTGTATTCAGGGCAAAGTCCACAGTCCACAGATAACAGAGACTACCATTCCGAGATGAATGGTGCAGTTTTCATTGATTGGGTTGAAAACAAGTTGGTAACAGCTCTACCAGTGAAGTCATTTTTCACAATGGACAATGCCCCATACCACATCATGCAGGACTCTGAGAGTAAAGCCCAGACATCGAACAGTCAAAAAGGTGATATGATATCATGGCTCGACAAATTTCATATCACACAGCCTTCAAAGGCAACAAAGCCTCAGCTATGTGAGATCATAAAAGCCCACAAAGGTGAACCTTTCTACAAAGTTGACAGTAACTTAAAAAGTAAGGGTCACGATATTCTGCAACTTCCACCCTATCACTTTGGCCTTAACCCCATTGAAATAATATGGGGTATTGTCAAGGGAGATGCTGCCAGATCAAACACAACTGTTAGATTGTGTGACATAGAGGTTTGAGTTAAGGAATTCCTGAACAAAATCACAACTGAAACTTGGCAAAACTGTGTGAACAAGGCAGCTAACGTCATTGAGCAAGGTTACTAGTCTCGGGATGGCTGACAACAGGCAAATGTGGCACCACTTGTCATCCCTTTCAGTCGTGACTATGATTCAACGGCAGACGAGGAACCGACAGGTCTCTCGGGATAGATTTTGAGATGTCCCCTGCCATGACTGGCTGTTCCGTTTCTGGGGTCTCACCCTGCCGCAACACATAACAACTTTTGCGTTTTCAATGATGATCGTTTCTTAAACAACTTTTGTGGCGGAGTCTGGTAAATGTTGAAGACAGCTGATGGGTATTAGTAAATGATAAACATGTGTACTATGTATATTTCTGTGGCAAATTTGTACAATGATAAAGTTTGCAATTCATCGGTCCGTTTCAAACTCAAACGGACTGTAGTGAGCAAGGTGTGGCACAAGCGACTGTCTAACGTGGGTAACTCACCTAAAATGTTAACTGGTAGCCGGGGTAACATCCTGGAACACCTGTCCTATAATTATCCAAAGTAGCAGGGGATCTTGAATACAGGTGAACTGCCTTTACTATCATGCAAGCAAGCATTTCAATGAGGTGAGGGATAAATGAATGTGTTGTCAAAATGTTAAGTTGAATGAATGCATCCTTATCTAATATTAGGATGGAAGGCTTTATTTGTTAATTATTTGTTGTCACAGGTGAAGTATATCTAGTTTCCTGACACAAATATGATGCTTCACTGAACTGCCAACATGACACGTCAGTTGACTGTGTATGATGTCTTACGGTTTGTTTCAGGGTGAAGCACCATACCTGAAAGATCGATGGTGTCAGTTTGATGGCATCATGGTTTTGTTCCTCTGGACATCGGTTGTGCTGCAGGTAAATAGACAGAGTTGCATACTCCGTAATACATCATACTTACATGGCAGCATCAGCCTAAAGTAATGTAAACAATGCTACAAAAATGGTTTTGGGCGCTTGTTCTTTATATAATATATATATAGGAAAGTGGTTCATACCATATATCGCATAAACCATGCCTTACCTATACTTGACCAACAGTTATTTGGGAGATTGTTATCAGATAAGTCCTGGTTTACCCTTAAAAAATCTGAAGAATCAGCAAAACAGACCATAACATGGCCCGAGTCACAGAGATTTTCATGCATTGCATGGGAAGGGGTCATCTTATGAGGTAGTTGATCACTGTACGAGAATACCGAATGCCATGCACACAAAAATAATTTCAGGAGATGATAGTCTGAGTGCATGATGAACTGTGAAAGGGCGTTATACTGCTGACAATGTATGTTATAGATAAGTGTAGCAATGTCGAAATGTAATGCTTTGTTTAGTTTTGAATTGTATGTGTTTTCATTGTTTTGTGTTGTGCTGGTATATAATAAATTTGCATATAGATAAATGGCAGAAAAAGAACTGATGTGATCACTTATCATAGTGTGGTGCTGAAACTACATTATGGTGACGACTTCAGATGTAGTATTGACTTGGAATGTTAGGTGTCATCATCAGTACTTGTGTCATCAGCTGAATCATCCAGATGGATGATGATGGGGGCAATTTTGTTGTAAGTAGCACTGCCAGATATGTGGTAGTCCCCTTCGCTTTTCAGTGTGTGACCTTCAGCCTTTTGCCACAAGTCCCTGGTAATTCTAGCAAAGGAAGCATAGACCAGATCCTTGACATCAGACATGTTGTGTCTGGATATGAACTCTTAGCAAATAGCCCAGGTGAGCTTGATGGGGTTGAGCTCACAGTGCCTGACTGATGAACGGAGGACAAAAGGCCATGTCGAAATGTCAGGTCGTCGGTGAGGTACTGGACTAGTTTTTTGTGTTGCTTTATCTCCTGGAACAACTGCACCTTGGTTTCCAATTGCTTGTAAGGCACATTACAGTATCTAAGATATTCCTGCATATGTGCTTGAAGGATAGTCATGGTGGGAGTAATGATACCAGGAACCCGTGTGTTATGGTAACTGGCGTTATCCTTAATAATGACCCTGGGTTTCTCCAGACAGGGCAAGTGTTGGTGTTCAAACCAGTCCAAGAATACCTCACCGTTCATTTCATGGTGATAATCCCCGCCCGTGCGCTTTGCAGTACAAGATCACCCCCCTCTATCAAACCCTTGTCAGAGGTGCCTGCATGAAGGATGACCAGACACTTGCCCTTTCCTGGTGGCAGAGCAGGCGCGTCATTGTTATCTGATGGTAGCCACATCAGTTAAGTGGTTTTTGTTTTACGTTTCATCAAGATAAATGCACTGAAAACCTTGGTTTCAATATTCCTTAGGTACAATGCCCGCGTGGACACAGTGGAATATTTTTCTCTGAAAACATGTCAATGATCTCGGCGCTTTGTATTTTTTAACACCATTTCTACTAGTGCAATGGCTACCCTTGGACGTGACACGTGTATGGTGTCTTTTATTTCCTCTTGTATTTTTGCTTCAGGACAGCTCGTCAAATAATACTTTTATCAAAACTGTCCAGCTTGTGTTTCCTACCTGGCTTCTTATTGGTTATTGGTTTTGAGACAACCCCAACCATAAATTTCTTTGCAACCTCATATACCTGGTTATATGACAAGCCCAGTGCACAACTGGCCCTATAGTACAGCCTGTCATAGCTAACGAACTACGGTTTTCCTCTGTCTCTTTCAAGACGGAAGTATTTAATGACGTTATGATCAAGCTTCTCCGTGTTGCCATCTATGTTGCTGATGCTGTTGCTTGTGGCATGTGATTGTGACATGCATACACCCATTTTGTGGAGGCACGTTATTATTGTGTTGAGACACATCTCGCACTCAAAATAATTGATACACTACACATTTTCGAGGCCTCAATAATGCAGACTGATTTCAGGTTATGATTTGAAATAATAACCTATCCTACTGTTCAGTTCTGACCTGGATGTGAGGCCAATTGCATAATTAAAGTCTGCTTCTTATTAGTGCTGTTTGAGCTTCAAAAAATAAGAAAGCAGTAGTTTTTCCGACTTTCTCCTCTGTAAACGATGGTACTGGATCAGTGATATCATTAAAGCTTGGAATCTCAACTAGGTAGTTGTTACCTTAGTTGATATTTTACATCAGCCTTTTGATGAGTGTGGAGATTTGAAAATACCAGGTGATTGTCTCATTGTTTACAGTACTTAAATAACATCACCACTATGGTTCAGGTCCACCATATGAGGACATCTACACATCTCTAGTGTCACAAGGTCTGACACAGTGTCTTTTTAGTCTGACACATGGTGTTGTTAGCCTGACACGGTGTGGTACTGGACTGTGTTCAGGGTTTTGAGAAATGTTGTATTCCTGTATTCACGTTCTTGAGAAGTGTTGTGTTCCTGTGTTTAGGTTTGAGAAGGGTTGTGTTTCTGTGTTTAAGTGTTTGAGAAGTGTTGTGGTCCTGTGCTCTGGTTGTTGAGAAGTGATGTGTTCCTGTGTTCAGATGTACATGAGAAGTGTTGTGTTCCTGTATTCAGGTTGTTTAGAAGTGTTGTGTTCCTGTGTTCAGATATTTGAGAAGTGTTGTGTTTCTGTGTTTAAGTGTTTGAGAAGTGTAGTATTCCTGTATTCAGGCTGTTGAGAAGTGTTGGTTCCTGTGTTCAGGTGTTCGCGAAGTGTTTTTTTCAGGTGTTCAGGTGTTTGAGAAGTGTTGTGTTCCTGTGTTCAGATGTTTGAGATGTGTTCTGTTCCTGTGTTCAGGTGTTCGAAATGACTGGGTCAATACCTCCAGAGCATCCAGTCTCAGTTCTTCGTATCCTGCGTTCTCCACGGCCACTAATCCTCATCAGGGTCTTCAGGGTCTTCCTCAAATTCTCCCTTCCAAAGAACAGAATTAATCAGATTTTCAAGTAAGTCATTTATTAATGCATATTCAGTCTCTTGTATGCACATGTCTATCCTCTTCTCTCTCCCTGCATTAAACAACAGAAAACCAAACTATCTGAGGTGATGGTAGACTGCCGTCTTTACTCCAGGAACAGATGGTTGCAGGATATGAGGCATATCAAAGTACTTTTCACACTACATACGACATATGACACTGCTTTCTGCAGAATATGAGTCATATCACACTTCTTCATACTATATGTGAGACATATTACACTACCTTCTGTGAGATTTGAGGCATATAACACCACTTGCGTCAATGTATGAAATACATTACACTATTTGCCACACTGTTTGAGACACATCATGCTACTTCCCAGTTTCTTACAGTAATTATATGTTTATACTGTAACACTAATGAAGATGGATTGTGTTCATGTGAAGGATGATGATACCCATGTTTGACCGTGTTCACTGTGTTTCTACAGGCGGTCCAGCCAGCAGATCTATAATGTCACCATCTTCTTCCTGTTCTTCATGTCACTGTATGGAATTCTGGGAGTTCAGTTCTTCGGGGTGATGAGGCACCATTGTGTGAAGAATGAAACAGATGTCACGTAATAACCACAGTGTTTTGTCCCTGAATAACATTATTGTCTCTCTTTAGCAATCATGTCTGTAACTGTCCCTTAATAATATCAATGTTTATTGCCACCGTAACTGTACTGTCTCTTAATAACCTTAGTGTGTCTGTGTAGCCATCATAACTGTAACTGTCACATAATAACTTTAGTGGCTCTCTATCGTCATCGTAACTGTACTGTCACACATTAATCTTGGTGTCTCTCAGTAGCCATCGTAACTGTAACTGTCCAGTGTACAACCTGTGGGCGTGTCCTACTGCTGATTCCTGCATCATGTGTTTGAACAGTAACATCACCAAGTTTGACCTGGCCGTGCCGGACACCCACTGCTCCCCGGAGCCAGGTCAGGGTTACCAGTGTCCCAGCAACATGAAGTGTGTAGAGCTCACGCTGTCCAAGGAAATCATGGGCTTCAATGGGTTTGATATGATTGGTGAGTTGGAAACTGTGAGTGAATGAGATGATGCTTTGAACAGTATTCCAGAAACACAGCGTGTCATATTCTTGTGTGATGAAGATCTAAGACATTTACCACTCGGTTGACACTGTTGAAACAGATATGGTTCTAACGTCGAAACATAATCTGGGGTGAGCATGATTCACTTACATGGTCATTGTTTTAATGGTGTGTCCAAGTTAAGCAACTCTGAACACTAAATTGCATTTTAGGAGAGAACAAGAAACCTCAACTCATTTGCCTCTTACATGGGATCATATTTTTCATCAGATCATATTATTATGAAGGTTCTGTATGCTAACTGATATCGGCGCCTGTGTGTTGCAGCTACAAGTGTGTTCACTGTGTACCAGGCCGCGTCCCAGGAGGGTTGGGCATTCCTCATGTATCGCTGCATAGACAGCCTCCCATCATGGAAGGCATTCCTCTACTTCATCTCTCTCATCTTCTTCCTAGCATGGCTGGTCAAGGTAGGTCACCATTAAACTACAGGCAGGGGCAAATCATGTACGTTGTGCCAGTTTAATGCACACTGCAGAAGCTTTGTTTTACTTGCTGTCACTTGTAGGTTTTGCTGTCATGTGGCTAGTCTCGTAGATAACACCATACTGTTTTACTATCATGAGACTAGTGGTGTAGGTCACAGCTCACTGTTTTACTATCATGTGACTAGTGGTGTAGGTCACACTGTTTAACTGTCACGTGACTAGTGGTGTAGGTCACACTGTTTAACTGTCACGTGACTAGTGGTGTAGGTCACACTGTTTAACTGTCACATAACTAGTGGTGTAGGTCACAGCACACTGTTTTACTCAAAAGATGCCATGTATAACAGTGATCTGTGTTACAGAACGTCTTCATTGCTGTTATCATTGAGACATTTGCGGAGATTCGAGTCCAGTTCCAGCAGATGTGGGGGCCCAGGGGCAGTGCTGCTGAATCAGATTCCTCACAGGTATTGTGCTTCAAAGGTGTTGCGTGGCAAGGCCATTTTTGTAAATTCTGTCTGGATACAAAAGGCATATTAATATTATGTAAGGTGCTTAGTGGATTTCTTTCAATCAGATGGTCTAAATATTTTGTTTGCCCGAACAAAGGTCTGTTTCTTGCATCCTCAAGATGGCTTCTGTTTCAGGTTATCACATCAGACGGTACAGTATGGAAACTTGTCATCCTGGATGAGAACAAGTCTCAGGGCCTAGCACCCCCAGTATTCCAGCAGGTCATTCGCTCCAATCTGTTCCACACCTTCATCCTACTGCTGGTACTAGCCTCCGCCATCACAGAGGCCAGTTTGCACTTTGACCATAGGACCAAGAACCCAGATGATAAGCTGGATGGGTTCTACTATGCGGAGGTGATTTGTCAACATATATAGTGTTGAGCGTGATGTCTGGTATAATGAGGGGATTTGTCAACATCTATAGTGTTGAGCGTGGCCTTGTGTGCTGAGGTGATCTGCCAACATGTAAAGTGTTGAGCATGACATGTGGTATACTGAGGTGATCTGCCAACATGTAAAGTGTTGAGCATGACATGTGGTATACTGAGGGGATCTGTCAACATGTAAAGTGTTGAGCATGACGTGGTATACTGAGGTGATCTGTCAACATGTAAAGTGTTGAGCATGACGTGGTATACTGAGGTGATCTGTCAACATGTAAAGTGTTGAGCATGACATGTGGTATACTGAGGGGATCTGTCAACATGTAAAGTGTTGAGCATGATGTGTGGTGTAATGTGGTCAGTTTTACTGTTAACAGGTTGTGTTCACTCTGCTGTTTGACCTGGAGGCATTGTTCAAGATCTGGTGTCTCGGCTTTGTGGGTTACCTCAAGCGGTCGCTGCATAAGTTCGAGCTGCTGCTAGCCATTGGGACGACCATCCACATAATCCCTGACTGCTATCGTTCACAGTTCACATACTTCCAGGTACTTCCTTCCTCTTTGGCTTCTTTATCCTTGTATCACATGTATCTGCCGTCAGTGGCAGACTCGACCCATGGCCCTGGTACACCAGCTGCTCACAGTCTTCTGATCAGATATGCTGCAACTGCAGCCTTCAACACAGTGTTGTCAGGTGTTCCCAGCATAGGTCAAAGTAGACACAGTTAGATTCAATGAAAGTATGCAATGCAAACTTAGGGTAAATATTTTGGCCCCGACTACTGTCAAGTCTGCCAACATATGTCATCTGATTATCTTGATACCAGGTCAATGAGGACAATGGCAGAAGTGTGCTTTTTACATATGGTTGCCATGAAAACTAAATACAGTAAAGTTCACTTATAACGTACACGCTTACAATGAATTGCCGGTTACAATGAACAAATTCAGAAGTCCCGACTGCTTTCCTATATATTGTTATGAATTAACTACCGTATACACCGAACACTGATAGTACGAATTATCTGTTACAACAAACAAATTGATGTGTCCCTCTGTGCTATTTCATGTGTTAATTGACGTGTTTATAGCGAACAGCTGATCTGAATCCACTCGCGTATCATCTCACGTGTCACCAATTAGCTTGTGAAAACAAACAGGCTTCCTCACATGGGATCAAGGGGATAATAAAATAGCCTTACCTGTGAAATTTTATCATTTATTTAATCTTGTGAATCTTCTTGACATTGTCAAGGCATAAATAGTGATCTGGGAAGTCTTTCTTTCAAGTCAGCATGGAAGGCTTGTCACGGAAACGTAAAGCTCTAGATCTCGACACAAAATACCAAATCATCCAAGCTGTAGATGCTGGCGGTAAATCCAAGACTGACATTGCAGCAGACTTGGACATACAGATTTCAAGGCCAATCAGTCGTGGTTAGAGACATTTAAGAAGCGACGAGGGATATGTTCAGCCATGATACATGGAGAAATCTCGTCTGTTGACAGCAAGTCAGTTGATGATTGGCTGAAAACAACAGTCCCTTTGAGTTCGTTATAAATGAATATTACTGTATGACATGAAAATGAAAACAGTTAAAGCCTAGTTAACCCTTGCTTGTTTAAAGCCAAACATTATTCATGTTATCAGTATTTGCTCTCATATATGGTGATCCAAAAATATGTTCTTTTGTTTTATTCCCATTTACTCACATAGACATTTGTACCAAAATAAGGTTTAAGTTCCACAGTAAGGTTGAAATAAGGTTAACATTCCATAATAAGGTTGAATTGCCAAAATAAGGTTGAAGTGCCATTACAATTACTTCTAAGAGTCGGAGGAGCTTCAGGTCATGCTCATGCTTTTTATCCCATTTTGATTTACAGTTTTACAATCATGGGAACCCCAAGTAATGGCACATTGTGTGTTTTTTGTTTCTAAATAAATGGTTTTAATGTTTGAGGATACTTCCAGGTTTTGCGGGTTGTCCGACTCATCAAAGCATCTCCGATGCTGGAAGATTTCTGCTTCAAGGTGAGCTGCTGACTTGCAAGCTGGAATAGTAATGCATGTGCCTCTTTACAAAGTGGTCAGATGTAACAACATTTATATTTTAGATGACAAGTTATTATTAATGTTGAGATTTTAGTACTCTTTTCATACAGAACCCTGTAAGAGCTAGGAAAGTGTAATCTCATGTATAACAACTGTTCTAGTTGGAGCTCTACATGATGTTGACTGTGCAGGGGAGAACCCACTAAGCCTTCTGTGTGCTTGTCGGGACAGTGGGTAGCCTAGTAGTTAAAAGTGTTCGTTCTTCATGCTGAAGACCGGTACAATGTGTGACGCCCTTTTGTGGTGTCCCCTGCTGTGGTATTGCTGGAATATTGCTTAAAAAACTAAAAAAAACGGCATAAAACTAACCTCGCTTATTTGTGTGTGCTTGCCAGATCTTTGGGCCTGGCCGGAAGCTGGGCAGCCTCATCTTGTTCACCATGTGCCTGCTGATCATTGCCTCCAGCATCTCTCTCCAGCTCTTCTGCTTTATTGAGGACTTCACAAAGTTCGAGACCTTCCCACAGGTGGGTGACTCTGCTACAATACTTTTCAAATTCAGGGTGTAAATCGGGAACATGACTCACAATGCTTAACAGACTGGAAAATGAACCAGTTCAAATCATTGTTAAAAATGAAGTTTCAAAATCACCATAGATATCATGATTCTTCATGTAAGGACGTATCAGGAATTCTCAGAAGCACTATCCTCTGGTCTACCAAGTGTTGCTGATAGTTCTGACAGTTATTTGTAAATGAACATATACATACTGTATTGCATTGTCACTGATATAGCAAAAGTATGTTGACAGTGAACCCGATGCAGGATGTGGGTGTCAAACAGGCTCATGACTTCAGCAGTGGGCATCATGTTATGAAGCAGCTCTAGTTCCATTTCTTGCAGCGGTTTCAGTTCTAGTCTTTTGTCAAAGCTTAAATCATGAATTCATTGTATTGTTTCTTGTCACTGTTAACCCTAAAGTATATGAGCTAGTTTGATCTGCTAGTTCTCTTGTGTAGCTAACTCTGAACCAGCCTCTTTATTACAGGATCCCACAACCCACAACCCACAACCCACAACCCACATCCCTCCACATAATAATTACAATGGTATCCTTCTTTTGTCTTTTTGTTTCTTGTGAAACACAGCAATATATATAGCAGCAGCCTGAAAATAATTCATTCTGGACACGGACTAATCAGAAAATCCAGTGATTGACATCAATTTGCTCAATTCTTATGCAATGACGTGCATCAACCAGTTCAGTGAGGCTAAACACCCAATCTTATAAACAGCCTATTCCAGCAAGCATGGATGGATAAAGATCAGTTCTGATCTCTGACAGGTTACAGTCATATCTGTGTTCCATCCAGATGTGGTGCTGTCCCCTCTAGGATCTCACAATCATGTCTGATTTACATAACACCTGTCACCTCCAGGATTTTACAATCGTGTCTGATTTACATAACACCTGTCACCTCCAGGATTTTACAATCGTGTCTGATTTACATGAAACCTTTCACCACCAAGATCTCACAATCATGTCTGATTTACATAATGCATAACACGTTTTAAGGTCATCTGCAATTTGTTAAAGAATCTTTGAAACCATCATACCAAAGTGTAGAAATATTTCTTGTTAGATTTGAACATTATGAGGTCTCAAAACCTGACAGAGATCCACTTGAAGAACAATATCTACATTTCAGGGACCATACATGTTTCACAAAGAGATTCAAGTTAGGTTCTTAATGGTCACTGTATAGAACAGACAGCTTTGCAGTACATGATGGTGACATGGTGATGCTGTGTTGTCTGTGGAGTCCACGTAGTTGGTGGAGTGGAGGTAGCTGCATGTGCCCATGCTGTGTTGGCCATATTGAACAATAAATGGAAACCCTTCTGTATCTAACTAGAAGTATATTGTATGCAGGTCCCTGTTAGTGTCTCTCCCAGCTAATACATGCTGTTTTCAATGCCAGGCACTTAAGTCCATGTTCCAAATTCTCACACAAGAGGGTTGGATTGAGAATTTCGACGTATTGACAAGAGTTTCACACCCCATAGTGCAAGCTATGTGTGCTACATATTTCTTGCTATTTCATCTGTTTGTGACAGTGGTAAGTAGTCTGTCCTGCCTCACACATAAAGCCTGCTGCCTGCCCTCGTGTTCATCTGTCTCAGCCTAACAGATTCTCCTGCCTTGTCTAACACTGCGTCTGCTACAGTCAAAGATGGCTCTATAAAACAGTGCACTTCAACTGGACCAGAGTGTCTGACGTGTATCAGTATTGCTTTATTGTATTGTTAAAATCTCAGCGTTTATTCAGCATATGATTATCAGGTCTTGGTGTACAAAATATACTATTGTTGACACTTCATTCTTTCTATGGTCATGATTCTCTCGAGGAAAGCTGCACTAGGCTTACAGACTTTTGATTCATCAAGGTTCTGATAGATGTGTTTAGTGATAACTCTGGGCACTGACCAATATATCTAGTTATAACTCAGGACACTGACATACGTGTCATGTGATAACTCTGGGCACTGACAGATTTGTCTGGTAATAGCTAGGCTCTGACAGATGTGTCTGATGATGGTGCAAACTCCTGCTATGACAGATGTATCTAGTGACAACTCTGGGCACTGACAAATGTGTCTGGTGATAACTAGGCTCTGATAGGTGTATCTAGTTATGACTCTAGGATCTGACAGGTGTATATAGTGATAATTCTGGGGACTGACAGGTATATCTGGTGATAACTCTAGGCTCTGACAGATGTATATAGTGATAAATATGGGCTCTGACAGATGTATTGAGTAATAAATCTGAACACTGATGGGTGTGTCTAGTGATAACTCGGGCTCTTACAGATGTATGTAGTGATAACTCTAGGTACTGACAAGTATGTCTAGTGATAACTCTGGCCACTGACAGATGTATCTAGTATTAACTTTTGGCACTGACAGGTTATCTAGTGATAACTGTTGGCTCGGACAGATATCACATCCAAAGACTGTTACAGTTTGTTAATGAAACAGATCTTGAAATGATATAATGAACTGTGTTCATACTTGGGCAGATTGTTGGAACTGTGTACAGAGCAACATGACTTCTGCATGACTGGGGAAGGAAGGGTGGCAGTGGTTCATGTGTCAGGACTACTATTCCTTTCGAACTGGATTGAAGACGGGTTCCACAACTCGCCCCCTTCCTCCAACTTCTGTAGCCTGCTGCATCAACATCTCGTAACTGGTGGTGGTTGTATAACATCCATACATCCATTGCCAACATGTTTACTAAGTGCCCTGCATGTATTTCTAACTGATAGTCACTAATTTATATGTTTTGGCCACAAGGAACAAACCGTGACACTGGGTGTTTGCTGTCCAGTAGGTTTCCAGGATGGTTTGGAAGCAGAGTGGTTAAGGCGTTAGCTCATCACTCCAAAGACCTAGGTTGGATGCCTCACATTGGTACCGCGTGTGACGCTCATTTCTGGAGTCCCCTGCCTTGATATTGCTGAAAATTTTGCAGTATTCTAACAGCAGTGTAAAACTAAACTCACTCGCACCCACTCATCATATAAACGCTTAGATATTTCAGTTCCCACAGATGTTACATAATTATCACAGCCAGCTATCCATTCCATCTCTATTGTGTCTTACTCATAACCCTAATTCATGAATCTGGCTCCCAACTTAAGTTGTTCCAGGAGCCTAGGGCAGAGATTTTCTTTTAAAATAGTCGAAATTTGATGTATTGCACTTACAACTATCATAGCAAGAAAGCTTCGAAAGATTCTAGGCCGAGACTGCCTTAGCCTTTGAGACACTGATCGCTTACTGAGAAGCTGCATGTGTTACCATGCTGCAGGCACCCTACATAATCACTTGACCTGTTTGTTCCTTGTGGTGGTATCATTTGAATGAATTTCATGCATCACTTCAAGGTTCACTTCTTTAGAAAGAGGAAACTTGGCAAGACTCCACTGTGAGGTTCCAGCTTGCATCAGACTGTGTGTTTCCTCTCACTAATGTAAGCGGACTGCTGTAGAGCTAATGTTCCCTGCTAAGGGAAGCTAGTGTGTCCTGATGAGTTTGTGTATTGTGCTTTCTTCTCTCTCCTCACAGGCCTTCATGTCTATGTTTCAAATTCAAACGCAAAAAGGGTGGATTGACGTAATGCATATCACAATGTGGAGGACAGGGGAGAGAATCGCTCCCCTCGTTGCCATCTATTTCATATTCTACCATCTGTTCGTCACGCTGGTGAGTACTGCACACCTTGGCCACACCCGCTGACAGGGGTGACGCTGTGCATACCCTCGTATCGTAGTGATGTGACTGTGCTGGCAGCTTTGGGGCATCCTCCATATCGTCATGTTTATTTCCTGTTTCCAGGGAAACCCAGTCTGTTCCGTTATCGCAGTTTGGGCTTCTCCATCTATTTCTGCCTGAGAATAATGCTGAATGAATTGCTCAAATATGATATTTGTTGGTGTACAGAGAGTCTATATTTGTCATCATTGATGTATTGGTGCTGCCAATTGTAGGCATTTTTCTTGTACTCTTATTTTCAGCAGGACTGTTTTGGTCTAAACCAGAATTCAGGTAAATGTATCAGATAGGCTGTAGGGGTACATACATGTATCAGGTGGACTATAGGGATACATAACAACCCTTACGTATCAGGTAAACTGTAGAGGTACATACCAACACTTCATGTATGAGGTGGACTCAAGGGGTACATACCAACACTCCATGAATCGTGTAGACTGTAGGGATACATACCAATCCTCCATGTGTCAGGTAGACTGTAGGGGTACATACCAGCACTTCATGTATCAGGTAGACTGTAGGGGTACATACCAGCACTTCATGTATCAGGTAGACTGTAGGGGTACATAGATGTATTAGGTTGATTGTAAGGGTACATGCCATCCCTCCATGTATCGGACTGTATGGGTACATGCGAATACTCCATGTATCAGGTAGACTTTAGGGGTACATATGTGTAGCGAGTAGACTGTAGTGGAACATACCAACACTCCATGTATCAGGTATACCAACACTCTTGTATGAGGTAGACTGAAGGGGTACGTACCACCACTCATGTATGAGCTAGACGGGAGGGGTACATACATATATAAGGGAGAATGTAAATGGATATACAAGGGAGAATGTAAATGGATATACAAGGGAGAATGTAAATGGATATACAAGGGAGAATGTAAATGGATATACCAAGACAACATGTTTTATATTCTGCCATGACACAATTTTAGTATATGTAAACTAAGGAACTGGTTTTGCTTCTGGGAGTTGTTGTAAGCATGTGAGGGTGTCACTTGCAGGCAGTGTGAAACAACTGAATTATAAAAGCTGGACAAAATACTACCTACTCTAAGATTTTTGACTTTAAGTTGTTCCACTTTCATATTTGAGCATAAAATAATATGGGGTCATAAATGAATGCTAATAATTACATTTTCAGACAAATATCATTTTTCTAGAGTAGGTTATGTGTCAGTTACATATTATCTACCTGCAGGACAATGGCACAGATGGACTCTGGTAGCATATTCTGTTTGTGGCTTTTTGTGCCAAGTGTATTCTGCAAATGTGGTCTACAAACTGAATATGCTATCTCACTAACGCAGCAGACTTGTGGGGCCAGCTGACAGTAGATAATATCACTCACTCACATTTCAAGGGCCTACAGTCTAGTCATAGCTGTAGCCAGGCATTTTACAACACACATATTTATATGTAGAGAGAACTTAATTAGCATCCCATGACATATCTGGCAATTTAATGAGCCCCGATCTTAGCCCTTTGGAGTATATCTCGTGTGCAACAAGGGGATCCTCCAGCACAGAACTTGGCCCATGTGGAAATGGTTTTTTTTATTTATTTATTTTTATTTTTAATGAGCATTATCAACATATAATCAACATGGATTCCTATCATTTTGTCATTTTTTTGTGAGTCAGTGGATGACACGGGTGAAAAAAACTCAAATTTTTCCATCATGGTCATGACGAGAAGTTCCTTGCTAAAAGACATGGGTGCTTAATTAAGTTCTTTTTGTATAATACAGAGGCTTGGTTAAAGTTCTGTCATCTCCTGACCAATGTTGTTACACAAGTGCAGTAATGTTACTAACTGATTACAGCAATCGAAACTTGATGCTAAATTTGCATACGAAAGGTTTGCTTGAAATATATAGAGTAATCTTCAGGCAGACCAGTAGTTATATCATGTATTCAAAACAAGAACCAGGTAAAAGAAACCTTTGCGTGCTGGTGTGACTGCCTCGGTTAATACACTGGATGCCAGGACTGTAGGCCAGTAGATGGGACAAGTACACATTACCCTAACAAACGTGTGGTAGATAGTCTAATATCTGTCAATATACTGCATCTACTTGTTTGTGCACCTGTTAGTGTGATGAAACACAGTGATCTGTTGCAACATACTAAAGTCTGGTGGAACTACAGAGCACCTGTGTTGGTACTACAGAGTGCATGTGGGAGAGGTACAGAGCATTTGTGTTGGTGCTACAGAGCACCTGTGTTGGTGCTAAGGAGTTCCTGTGGGAGCACTATAGAGCGCCTGTGTTGGTACTACAGAGTACCTATGGGAGTGCTACAGAGTGCCTGTGAGAGTGCTTCAGAGCCTGTGGTGGTGCTAAAGAGTACCTGTGGGAGGGCTATAGAGCGCCTGTTGTGCTACAGAGTATCTGTGGTGATTTCATAGAGTGCTTGTGCTGGTTCTACAGAGTGCCTGTGGGAGCGCTACAGAGTGCCGGTGGTGCTACAGAGTGCCTGTGGTGCTACAGAGTGCCAGTGGTGCTACAGAGTGCCTGTGGTGGTGCTACTGTGGTCCCATCTTGTATAGAGTAGTCTATGTGTGGGTGTGCTGGCTGCCACCCAGATATTTGTCTGACACCACTCAGCATCCCTGTGTTCAGGAAACTCTGACGGCTTCATGCAGAACGGACTGGATACCATTTAGAGAGTGCAGTGAAATAGAAAACATAAAGATGAAAAAATTGATTTGACCCATTGTTATGAGTTCTATTTGGGGGCAATCCTCGAACGATAAAGCAGGGAATGTTCACACTATATTTGTGCGTACTGCAGTGTGGAGCAGAGGTTTGCCTGAACACAGGGGCATGGCCCATTACTGATATAGTTACTGTGACAACAGAGACAGGTGGAGAAGCCCGACTTTGAGACGTGCAGGGTGGGGATCCATGTATTCTAGATGTCTGTACACATATCTTTGTATTCTTTTCAGTTCTGTTTGTTTTCAGCAGCTACTCTGCCACCTAGCATCACTCTGTACCTTAGTGTCACCGCAGTCTCTGTATGGTAAACAGTAAATATTAGCGACTACAAGGTAACCTTAAGGCGTGCAAATGTCCTACATCATATGTTGAATACTAATCACGAACAAATTAACCATTGCCATCTAAGGATAATACAATATACGAAGGGATGTCTCTTAAGTTTCAGTTAAAGCAACTTTCACCCTCTTGAGACATTTTTGTTTTGAGTTTGGATTTGAGATATAGACACTTTGTCTTGATTGTCTAACCCTTTGAAAATCTGATACTTAAGTGTGTGAAATCCAGTGTAAACATGCTGAAAGTACATGACTGTAAGCTAACACTTCTTGCAGAATAGCTCAGCTCTTCTGCTGGTACTGATGTATTGTTTCTGTATTCAGTTTATTTCAGTGTGTTTTACCTTTATGTACTAGATGTCCTACATGCACTATAGTACAGTGGTAATGTTCTGCTTTGGTGTCATGTTTATATTGCACATTGAACTATTTGTTGTAGAGTTGGCTGTATGGATTATTTCAAATGTAGTTTATCTTCTATGACTGATTTTATGTGATTACTTTGGTATAACTCCCTCTTCCAATGATATCAGATTGTTTCCAAGGTAACTCTATATATTTGTAATGATATGTATAAATTTATATTTCTAGTGAACAAGACTGACAACAGGTTAAGCTTTTACTCTCAGTATGAAAACTGTATAAAGTAATGCAGGACTGCCTGCTGATGTTGCTGCCATCACATTGGTATTGTTGCTGTTGCTGTAATATGCTACTGCTGTACACAGATTGTCATCAGCTTGTTTGTGGCTGTTATCCTTGACAACTTGGAGTTGGATGAAGATATCAAGAAGCTGAAACAGGTCAGAACTTGCTCCGTGTGAGATACGGGTTACATACTCGTGAATGCAAGAGAATATTCTAGTGACTTTATGTGTTTTGTGGAATGTTTGTCACAGGACATATGCAGGAAAGGTCCACTTTCCTTCAATTATTCATATATTCTCTCTCTATCTCTGTTTCTGTCTCCTCTCCCTCTCTCTCACTCTACTTCCCTCTCTCCCTCTTTGAAACCTGGATAGACAAGGAAGCCTAGTGACTATGTAATGGCCTAATTGTCCCCTGCCGCAACACAGAACAAGGGACTATGTATTCAACAGCGTCTGTACATACGTACATATGTCCCGATTCAATGTTGGTTTTGTGTTCACAGTTGAAGGCCAGATAGATTGTTCATCCTACTTGTTCCACATAGTTTGTGTTGACAGTTAAGGGTCAGGCAAATGAGATTGTTCATCCTACATGTGCCTCATGATTTTGTGTTGACAGTTAAAAGCCAGGGAGATGAGTGCTGAGACACAGGAGTTCCTTCCTCTGAGATTGCGAGTGTTCGCTAAATTCCCGTAAGTTATGTTTAACACTTCATTGTGCAACAAAACTTGACAATGTGTGAGTACATGAAAGATGTTATGAAATCCTATTTGCCAAGTAACATGTGAAGATCAGCGTTACAACTGATTTTAAGTAACCCATGTTGTTTGAGATCAGGTGGTCAGGATCGCTGACTTGGTTGACATGTCATCGTATAACAGTAGCATAGATTGATGCTCATTTTGTTGATAACTAGTTTGTCAGATGCAGACTCAATTACGTACAGATTGCCACCATATAGCTGAAATACTGATGAGTGCAATGTGAAATAGACTCACCATTTGTCAATACATTGACTAGCCCACCTACATATCAAACAACCTGACAGTTGGGTTGAGCGTTGAGGCTGACTGTCACTGTGGATTTCCACATACATATACACTTTATAGTTTATATAATTTCTTGAGATATTGTGTTGTAGGAACAGTACGCTCAGCTGATTGTGTTGTGACACTGTGTCAGTTCCAGTCGCATATCAGTAAATGTGATTGCCACTGTGCCACAACAGCTATTGGTACCAAATCATGTAGCTGATGATACTGCTTTTTATATGTTTGTTGAGTATGGAAGGGGAATGCAAGCAGTAATACCTCGAACTGCTACTTTGGTGATTCACTAAGGGGTCAACACATTAATTTATACCTCTTTCCTGATCAGATTGTGAATTACAGGAACATATATTTTAAGCAATAGTTTATCACATTGCAAGATGTGAATTTCTGGTAAAACAGGAAAGGATTACTTTTCAGAGATCATCCACAGATGGTGCGAGTGCACAAAATGTCTAGTGACTTTGACATCGCGGATGTGCGTGAAAGCTTCATGAGGCAGTTCCAGACAAATCAGAACAGCTTAAACCTGGTGGTGGACACCCAGGACCATGACCACCAGGTGTCCTCATGCCTCAAGGCAGCTCACCTCCACCTCATCAAATCTCCAACACACGAGACACGCAGTGGAGGGGTGGTCGAAAAGAAAAGTGGCATCTTTACCATTGTCAGGTGAGACTTGTCATAGTATAACCACCTTTACCATTGTCAGGTGAGACTTTCCATAGTAAAACTGCCTTTACCTTTGTCAGGTGACGTATCATAGTAAAACTGCCTTTACCATTGTCAGATTTGACTTGTCATAGTATGACCACCTTTACCATTGTCAGGTGAGACTTGTCATAGTAAAACTGCCTTTACCTTTGTCAGTTGGGGTATGTAATGATATTATCTTTGGCTGGGATTAAAGTGTATGATCATCAGGGATACCATTCAAGGTAAAGTGAGGTTCCACTGGCTAAAGTGTGTGTCTGTTGTGTCACTAGAGATTCGAGTCAGCACAAGGTGGAGAGTGGAGGGTCTGCTCAGTTGATTGCAGCCGGAAGCAAGGCTCTGTCCTTACTGGGGCAACAGCATCAGATTCGCATGGACCAGCGCAGGTAATGGATCCTTCAGGAAGGCTTTGCTAAGAAATGGATCACACGATCAACTTTGTCACTTGCATGATCTTCTACATTGTTGTGTCTTGTTGGTCTGGATTGTTACACTCAACATGAAAAGCTACATTCTTATTCCAAGAAATGTGGTCGGTCCAAAGAATTCTTATTCCAAGAAATGTGGTCGGTCCAAAGACATTTTTGTTTAGCTACTACCTTAAAAACTGTTGACAGAATTGTATTCAGATTCCAAGTTTAAAGAGCTACTTGTGATTGTTCTTTTTGTTTTGTTTTTTACAGCTATTTAAAAGTTTTAATTTTGAAAACTATACATTGGGTTGTTTTCATATTTTGGGACCTCATATTCTTGTATTTTTGTAAAGAATAACCAATATTAGCTTTTGTTCAGGTGTGGTTGGGAGTCCTGGTTGGGGACAGGTGTAAGGTTTGCTGACTTTGTTTCATTGCTTGCTCAGGTCTACCAAAGAAAGCACTCCCACTCAGCAGAAAAGTGTGGAATTGTCCAAATTAATCATGGAAAAAGCAACATTAACATAATACCTCAATACTGATACAACAAAAGCAGCAATGAAAAATTATGAAACTGTAACATTTATATATCAGTAAACTTTGACCTCTACTGCACATGCACATTACAATCCTTGCTTCTTTCAAATGTTCAAGTAACCATGAACCACCTTGAGTTGAAAAAGTATTGAATGTGTCAAAATAGTTACCTGTCAATCATTTTGTATGAATGGAATGTAAACAAAACAAATGTGCACACAAGTATGATGATGATAAATGGCCAATAACACAAATAGTTTAAGAAGGGAATGTAACTTTTGTTCATGCTGGAAAATAGCACCATGCAGTTGAAACCTCATCTTCCATGTGCACATGTGCAGAGTTGAAGTTGCATATTTTTTATCCAGTTTTGATGATCTGGCATTGTTGTTTTTACTGTTTCATTTGCAAGGTGTCATGTTCATATTGCTATTTTAAAGATAAATGTAGGATTTTCTGTGTTTTTCTGGAGAGTGGGAGAGTTTTCTTTGGTAGGCCTATTGTGTATATTTTGTGTCTCGCCAGGCAGTCAGGTTGAAGATTCCATGATTACACAACATTCAATGTTCCTCACCATCTCACTTATGCATCAAGGACATGTGATCCTGATTTTCTGTTTGTAGGAGTATGCGTGGATCCCGCCCAAGTAGCATGCGTATTAGGCCACATGGCACTCTGCGGGAAAATGGTGACATAAACATGATGCATGCTGGGAGTCTCGCCGGTCGCCGCACAGATGACTTTGATATAAAGGTGTGGCAGCAGAAGAAGCAACAGGCAGAGATCAAGAGGTGAGAGGCTTGTATGGCAGGAAGTATGTACTGATGACACTAAGACCATGAACCATCAAACATTCCATGACAAACCAGATATTTCTGTGCAGTATATGTGTTGCCTGTGTGTACACACCTGTGAGTGAGTAGTGTTTCCACACCTGTGTGTTGCTGTGTGTACACACCTGTGTGTTGCCAGTGTGTATGCACCTGTACATGCAGTATTGGTGTACAAGTCTGTGTGTAGGTAGTGTGTACAAGATGTGTGTTGACAGTCTGTACAAGATGTGTGTTGACAATATGTATGCACCTGTGTGTTGGCAGTGTGTACAAGCTGTGTTTTGACAGTGTGTATGCACCTGTACATGCTGTATTGGTGTAGAAGTCTGTGCGTTGGCAGTGTGTATGAGCAAGCACACAGATGTGTTGACAGTGTGTACACACCTGTATGCTGGCAAACGTGAACACATCTCTGTTGGCACACCAGTGTATTGGCAGTGTGTGCATACCTGTGTGTTTGGCAGTGTATACAAACTGTGTGTTCGCAATGTGTACACACCTGTTTGCTGACAGTATGTACCCACGGTGTGCTGGCAATGTGTACAAGCCATTTGTTGGCAGTGTGTACACACCATGTGTTGGCAGTGTGAAAAAGCTGTATGTTGGCAGTGTGTACACACCTGTGTGCTGGCAGTGTGTATGTGGTAGTAGTGTACAAGCCTGTGTGATATTAGTAGTGTACAAGCCAGTGTGATTGTAGTGGTGTACAAGCCTGTGTGATATTAGTAGTGTACAAGCCAGTGTGATGGTAGTGGTGTACAAGCCTGTGTGTGGTAGTGGTGTACAAGCCTGTGTGATGGTAGTGGTGTACAAGCCTATGTGATGGTAGTGGTGTACAAGCCTATGTGATGGTAGTGGTGTACAAGCCTGTGTGTGGTAGTGGTGTACAAGCCTGTGTGTGGTAGTGGTGAACAATCCTGTGTGATGGTAGTGGTTTACAAGCCTATATGATGGTAGTGGTGTACAAGCCTGTGTGATGGTAGTGGTGTACAAACCTATGTCATGGTAGTGGTGTACAAGACTGAGTGTTCTGCTGACAGGAACCAGCAGGAGGAAGAGCTGCGTGAGAACCACCCTTACTTTGACACTCCGCTGTTCTTTGTGGGCCGAGAGAGCAAACTGAGGAAAATCTGTCAGCTGATCGTCAATGCCAAGTACAAATACATGTCACGTGACCCCATCACTGGCAAAGAAATCAAGAGCAAGTACAAGCGTTTCCAGTGAGTTCAGTATTATACAATCTATCCTCCCGTCTTTGTTGCTTTACGGCTGTCACTCGTCAGATGGGTGTTTTACAGTGTGTCCATGCCTTCATGTCTGTGTGTTGCCTCAAGGCTGACACTCCTCAGGTGGGTGTTTTGCTATGTTGCCCATGCCCATTTGTCTGTCTGTTCCTTGAAGGCTAACACTTGTCAGATGGGTGTTTTACCCTATTTGTCTGTCGGTTGCTTTAAGGCTGACACTTTTCAGATGGGTGTTTTACAGTGTTGCCCATGCCTATATGTTGGTCTGTTGCTTCAACTTAAAGACTGACACTTGTCAGGTGGTTGTTTTTGAGTGTTGCCCATGCGTGTGTAATTGTGTGTTTCAGCAAACTGCTGGGTCTAGTCACCTACTTGGACTGGATAATGATCATCGTCACCATCCTTTCCTGCACCTCCATGATGCTGGAGACTCCACACAGGCGTATTATGAATGATGACAAACTCAAGGTATTATTTCACATGCAGCACAGCATTAAAAGGTTTTGTTTCATACAGATTTTATGAAATAATGCACATCTTGATGTCATGACCAGATTTGTTTTCATATGTATATCTACTATAGCCTGTGTGGTGGTATTACTCAGATGTGATGTGGTTCTATTTGGCTATAATTGTGGTCAAGGTCCTAGGCAAAGGTCATCAGGCTGGGGTTCGTACAGTGCTTATATTGGTCACAAGGTTAAGGTCATCCTGCTGAGGTTTGTAAGGTGTCGTATTGATCATAAGGTGAAGGTCATCCTGCTAGGGTTTGTAAGGTATCATATGGATCATAAGGTGAAGGTCATCCTGCTGAGGTTTGTACAGTGCTTACATTAGTCACAGAGTGAAGGTCATCCTGCTGAGGTTTGTATGGTGTCATATTTGTCACAAGGTGAAGGTCATCCTTCTTGGGTGTGTAAGGTGTTATACTGGTCACAAGGTGAAGGTCATCCTGCTGGAGTTTGGAAGGTGCTTGTATTGATCATAAGGTGAAGGTCATCCTGCTGGGGTTTCTAAGGTGTTATATTGGTCACGAGGTGAAGGTCATCCTGCTGGGGTTTCTAAGGTGTTATATTGGTCACAATGTAAAGGTCATCCAGCTGTTGTTTCCAAGGTGTTATATTGATCACAAATTGAAGGTCATCCTGCTGGGGTTTCTAAGGTTATATTAGTCACATGGAATTTTCTTGTAGGCAGATGACTGAGATTGAGGGTCATTTCACCAGAAGAATGTATATTCTCTCTGTGATACAGGAGAGCATGTTTTATTGTTTATGTATGTACCATGTGATTTGTCACACCAGAAGAATGTATATTCTCTTTGTGATTACAGGACAGTGTGTTTTATTGTTTATGTGTGTACCATGTGATTTGTCGCACCAGAAGTTTTTGTTTCAACCTTGCTAATTCTGCTCACTGTAGACTTACTGATTAAAACTTCAACTGATTAAAAATGGAAGTGGCATACTGGTACTTCATTTAGAATGAAGTAAATGTAGCTTTGTTGTAGTCCACAAGACCTACGGTATTGCATTGAAAGTGATTTCGTCAGACCAGGCAATTCTCCAAGCCTGTAAGACAAGTTCAGGACATTGAAAATTTGTACTGAATAGGCGTGATTGTTGCCAAAGCCATGTGGATTGAACCAATGTGATTGTCCTTGCTGCAGATTGCGGAGTATGCCTTTGTTGTGTGCATGAGTCTGGAGATGAGCCTCAAGCTTATGGCCAATGGCTTGCTGTTTACACCCAAGGCTGTTGTGAGGGATTTTAGTGGCATCCTGGATCTCTTTGTGTACGGGGTAAGTGACAGATGTATCTCTTTCCTTTGTGGCAGAGCAGCCTCATGGTTCCTTGTGATTTTTTAGACACTTCTGAAAGGGGAAATATGGCTGCCGTAAGGGACAGTGATGTAGTTCACATTTAAAAATCTCAATACACTGTACTTTATCACATAGAAACATACATATATCATCTTTATTCATGTCAAGTATTGGTTACCAGGTGTTATTGTACAAAGGAGTGATATCTTGTTCTGCAATATATTCATCATATGCACACATATAAGTGGTATTTCATACTGGCAGCTGTTCCTTTCCAAACCGGGTGCTGCTGTTGAATTGCTTGCCAGCCTCCTATGTGCATGTGTGGTTAACACCAACCAGTATGTATTATTGTAGATAAGTGTTGTGTTCCTGTGCTGGATGCCAAATGAAGTGCCTCCAATGTCAGGTGCCCAGGTGTTCATGATCCTTAGATGTCTGCGGCCGTTACGTATCTACAGCTTAGTGCCTCACATGCGGAAGGTTGTCTTTGAGCTGGTGCGAGGATTCAGGGAAATATTGCTGGTAAGTTGCATCCATATGCTGGAGAGGGTGCTCCTGGTCATTCATACAGACGAATTAGCCCTACTATTTCACCAAATCTGATCTAATTTTGCATAACGTTAAGAACATGTAGCCCTACTATGCCACCAAATGTCCCCTTCCTTCTTTATGGAAAGAGGTTTCGGGAGCATCTTTATTATTCAGTATCAACTAACCATGTGACTTTTCATTTCCCAGGTATCCGTGCTGCTTATTGTCCTCATGTTTGTGTTTGCCACGTATGGCGTACATCTACTTGGAGGCCGGCTAGCTCGTTGTAATGACCCAAACATCGGATCCAGGGTGAGGACTATTCTCTGTTTTATTAAACAGGTCTAAGGTTTGTAAGAGTTGACAACCGGAGACAGTGTACCTGACGGGAATGTTTTGTGCTGCAGGAAAACTGCACTGGGCTGTTCTTCAGCAAGGTGTACATCACAAAAATGAAGATTGATCGAAAGGACAATGAGGGTCCTGGATTTCTGGTACCCAGGGTCTGGTGAGTGGAAACAGTTTACACGTCTAACTTGTTTGAGTGGCATTTTAAAAGTTGTGTACAAAAAGTTAAAATTGTTATGGATGACAGCTTCTTTAATGCATGAGTGTGACGTTTCAATACAGATTCTTGTACCGTTGTCAAGCAAGAGTGATGCATAAAATGGAGGACATGTATATATATACTAACTACAACAATGAGTTAATATGATATACAAAGAAAACACAATTGACAAAGAGAGCAACATAATGCCATGATTGGTGAAGCAGCATGCCGAAGAAGCCAGTCAGTACACAAAGGATAGTGAGCGGAAGCCAGACATGTACAAATAAAGGAGTTACAATGAAGGATGAGATGTTTATACAATAGATTGGGCTTGGTAGAGGAGTGTGTCATAAGCAGATGGAATGAAATATCCTTGGTCACGGTTGATGGTGGACTTTTGGCATTTGATGTGAATGGCTTCGGTGACCTTGAGTTTGGTGAAGTCTGTTTGGTTGTTGGCTAGGATGGTGATGTCAGACCACTCTATTTGATAATTAGGGTTTTCTTTGGTCAGAGATGGCTGATTTGCTGTCCAAATTGGTAACAGAGGTGCGATGTTCTTTGACTCTGGTTTTGATGGGTCATGATGTTTCGCCAATGTATCTTTGTCCACAGTCACAGTTTATTTTATAAATAAACATTTTGGGTTGTTGTTGACAGTTGGTTGTTTTCTTCCGTTAGCATGGAGGAGGTTGTTGAGGCTAGGGCACGCCGAGAAGGTTGTGTCAATGTTAGCTTGTTGTTTCAGGGGTTGGCTGATCTGATGCGATATTTTTCCAAAGTAGGGAATGGATTTCTTCAATGGGGGCTGATTCTGGTTTATGTCTTTTGGTAGGAATTGACAGTGTGGTTTCAGTGGTTCAGTTGACTATTTCAGGCGGGTAGTGGTTACGTTCCACAAAGACTTTCCTCAGGTGTTCAATTTCCTCATGTAGATGCGTTGAGCAGATGTTTTTGGCTCTTTTGGTCAATGTAGAGATGACACCGGTCTTGACTATGGGGGAATGGTTTGGACTTGTAGGGGATGTATTGATCCATATGGGTAGGTTTTCTGTACACAGAGGTCTTGAGTTGGTTGCAGGAGGTGCAGGATACAAGGTCCTAGAGGAAAGGTAGTTGGTTGTTGTGATCTGTTTCAATGGTGAATTTGATGCGGGGGATGTTGTTTGTTGAGAAGGGAGAGAAGCTGAATAGGATCTTGCTCAGGGTGAAGGTCGAGGAAGGTGTCATCCACTTTGCGGTACCAGCAGGAAGGTTTGAAGAGTGCTGTGTCTAGAGCCTTATCGTCCAGGGTGGTCCTATTTTACTCATGTCTATATTATTGCAGTAATCTGTCCAGTGGTAACAGTTCACACATGTCAATTTTCACCAATAATGTGACCAATGGCAACAGTTTACACATGTCTATATTCATCAATAATCTGTCCAGTGGAAACAGTTCACACATGCCTGTATTCACCAAGAGAAGAATCTTGCAGTGATCACAATCAGTGTTTAGAACAAGGTTTACGAAGGAAAAAGCGTGAAATTTGGACATTTTACCCTAAAATGGCTCTAAATTTGTTATGGCCATGAAAAGACCCATATGGCAAGTGAAAATGTGTGATGTTTAACGTAATTTAAGATATGATTTTACAAGAAACTAATGCATGATAGAAGCACTTTGAATGACAGTGGGTGTTGGTTATTCTTCATTGCAAAGCAGAACTGTCCCAGTGCAGCAATGTATCAAAGGGGTATTTGTTTTGGTTGGTCACATATTTGACCAAACTTGTGTGTAATGAACTACTTCTTTGTTGTATGTCTGTCTGAAATTCTTTGAAAAATGTAGATTGGGCCTTGAAAAAACCCTTAATATACCAACTCTGAAGAAAGTGAATGTCTTGCCACATTATATCTATGAGTTGCAAACCTTTGAGATTGTATTCTTTTTTCCAGGGCCAACCCACGCAACTTCAACTTTGATAACATCGGCAATGCTATGCTGGCTCTGTTTGAAGTGCTGTCTCTGGAGGGATGGCTGGAAATAAGGGACGTCATCATCAGCAGGGTTGGGCCGGTCAGTATCTTCCCACTATTGCTAAGGGTTAAGCCTGTCAGTATCTTCCCACCTTTGTTCAGATTTAAGCCTGTCAGTAGCTGCCCACTGTTGTTTAGGGTTAAGCCTGTCAGTATCTTCCCACTTTTTTTCATAGTTCAGCCTGTCAGTATCTTCCCACTTTTGTTCAGATTTAAGCCTGTCAGTATCTGCCCACTGTTGTTTAGGGTGAAGCCTGTCAGTATCTTCCCACTTTTGTTCAGAGTTCAGCCTGTCAGTATATTCCCACTTTTGTTCAGATTTGAACCTGTTCAGGGTTTAGGATTGGGCAAGTTAGTATCTGCCCACATTTTTTTGGGGTGAAGTCTGTCAGTATCTGACCACTATTATTAAGAATAGGGACATCAGTATGCGACCATTATTGTGTAGGGTCGGGTCAATCGGTTTTTGCCCACTATTGATTCTGGTCAAGTCAGGTCAGGTCAGTCAGTCAATATCTGCCCATTATTGTCTTGGATAAGGCCAGTCAGTATCTGCCCACTATGTTTTAGTGTGAAGCCTGTAAGTATCCAACTGTTATTGTTTAGGATACAGCCAGTCAGTATATGACCACTTTTTTTTCTGGTGAGACCAGTCATTATCCAACCACTGTTTAGGAACGAGCTGGTCAGTATCTGCCCACTATTTTTTAGTGTGAAGCATCTCAGTATCTCCCCACTATTGTTTAGCATAGTGTCAGTTAGTATCCAACCTCTGTTGTTTAGAGTAGAGCCAGTCAGTATATCCCCACTATTGTTTAGCATAGTCTCGGTTAGTATCCAACCATTGTTGTTTAGGATAGAGCCAGTCAGTATCTCCCCACTATTGTTTAGCATAGGGTTGGTTAGTATCCATCCATTGTTGTTTATGGTAGCACCAGTCAGTATCTCCCCACTATTGTTTAGCCCAAGGTCAGCTAGTATCCATCCATTGTTGTTTAGGGTAGAGCCAGTCAGTATCTCCCCACTATTGTTCAGCATAGGGTCAGCTAATATTCAGCCATTGTTGTTTAGGGTAGCGCCAGTCAGTATCTCCCCACTACAGTTTAGCATAGGGTCAGCTAGTATCCAGCCATTGTTGTTTAGGGTAGAGCCAGTAGGATCATGCCTGCCTCAGGGGTTAGTCCTAATAAATAAACACAAACTTCTATACAGATTGATATAGTCTGTTTCAGTTTGTTACTTGAACCTACACTTTAGACCCTATACTTCTTGCCTTTAAACAATATTTTATGCATCAACATTTACTGAGTAGGAAGCAGCATTGGCAAAGATGAAATGGTATTTTCACCACAACAATATCTGGTCTTAAAAGTCTGAAGTTGAGTCTGCAGATGTTCCACTTTGTGTACTTTAGTCCATCTGTGGACTGGAGTACGATGCGTAAAATTTCATTCTTGACCTGTACCACCTGTTTGTGGTACAGAGAACTGAATGTCAAAGTGGTGCCATGTCTAGGGACTATCTTCTGAACCTACTGGTCTGTCAAATAGTCTGCAAACTATGTCGGCTACTTCTGAAGTCGGAACCAACACATCGCCTAGTCTGTCTAATGGTAAATCTGCTGCTGCAGACATGTCCAAGCTCCTATCCATAAGAGGCTGAAACTGTAGTCACTTCTTCCCTGCTTCTATTCCTCATATTGTTCACGAGTTTGGCAAGTCACGAGTAAGGCATTGTTCTGTGATGTAGCTGAAGCTAGACAAACTTCAGTACGTCTTCAGTACTAGTACACTGTGTCCTAATGCATATTCTTAGCACTGCACTGAAAGCCACTGTAGACTAAAAGTTGTCCACCTGTGTGTTTGCATTTTGACTGTTTCCTTTTATACTATGAAGTGGATGACAGTTAGTGAGCGCTCACTCAAGGGATCAGAGAAACAGGCCATAACTGAGAGCTTTAATCCCTTTTAACACCACATTTTCTGGCTTTGGGGTAGGCGGGAATAGGGGTAATTAAATTTTGGACTAGGCAGGACGACAGTGTCTGCCCACTTTTGTCTAGTGGTCGACCTCACTGTATTCTTGATGTCCAAAGTTGGAAAAGCTTACATTACATTTAAGGCATACCCAGAATTTCACAAGTACGGTTAATATGCTTAACAAGATATTTGTCATCACAACACATTGAGGTGTAGTGTTTCTTTAAACATTGCCTAAAGTAAAAAAACAATCTGTCATTTGGTACCTCTTGGATGATGGCATTTGCTCAGATAATATAGAGTATGTTCAGGATAGTATGGATGACTTCACATCATAGTCATCATTCAAAGATTTGGATTTCTTGATTTACATTTAGACGAGGCTGTTTCTAAAGGACACCCCTATTTTAATCTTTCAAAGACATTTTGTCCAGAGATTCCAGTTGGCACTGTTTGCAGCTAGTTAGCTGACACTTGTGTGACCATTCAGTATTTCATTTGAACCCTTGGCATCATGCATGAAGAAGGGAAAACATTAGAATAGGTTCGGCCCTTTTGATTGCATCATCTGAAAACAGGGTTAGGCAGTGTGTCCAAAACAAGCTTTGTCAGTGGACATCATGAGGGAGTATGCACTTTATGCACTTTAATATCTACATTTGATTCTAAGGGACTTCTGTGTATCTCAAACATACAAAATGTTTCTTTCATATTTTGTTTCCTGAAGTTGGTCAGGACTTACTGATGATTTTGTGTTTTTTGGGAGTACTAAGATAAAAAGTCAAACAAAACAGGGATTGTGAGGTTGGAACATGGCAAAAACAATTTCCTTGAGCTTGACAGATAATATGCAGAAAAATAAAACATTAAAACAGTTGCATTTGTATAATTGTCCAGGTGAGGCCGACCACTTTTGGGACACCTCTCATATCTGCCCACTATTAAGGCAGGGTCGGTCAGTATCTGCCCACTTTTGTTTGAGGTAGGGCCAATCAGTATCCAACCACTACTGTTAAGGGTCCGGTCGGTCAGTCTCTGCCCACTAATGTTTAGGGTCGGGTTGGTCAGTATTTGCCCACTATCGTTTAAGGTAGGGCTGGTCTGTATCTGCCCACTGTTGTTTAGAATAAGACAGTTTATAGCTAAAATGGATAGAATTATCATTGAAACGCCCACATGAGTGAGCCACTGTAACTTGATAAATCCTGCAAAATGCTTGACGACGGGCCATTATCAAGCCCGTTGTTAGCTGACGTCATGACTAGCTCAACTGTTGACGTTCAATCACCTATGGCTCATTTTAACTTGAGCTCATTATTGACGATATATCTGGCTCACATTCGTCACATGTACCTGTGTCGTTATGCACTTTCCTGCCTGTGCCATCCATAACAATAGTGACGTCAACATGTTGTTCTATGACATGTCTATATTTGTAAAATGTGTGTCAGTGACCTCCGTTGTTTGTTGTTAGCAGTAAATGCTTCTAAAGCGATGGCATTTTGTTTATTCTTATTTTATTAAAATTTCCTTCCATTTTAGCTATAATAGTGGTAACGCTATTTTTCAGGGTCTTTTCTCGGTCTTTTCAACTGCCCTCCTCGGGCAGTTAATGAAAGACCTTGGGCTTATGCAAATGATAATGCCCTGAAAAATACAGTTACCCTTATATTATAGCTAAAATGGATAGAATTATCATTAAAACGACCTCGCATTATGAGAAATTAGCGGCCCTCTGTAACTTGATAATGCCCGCAAAATGCTTGATGACGGGCCATTATCAAGCCCGTTGTTTCAACTGCCCTCCTTCGTTGGGCAGTTAATGAAAGACCTCGGGCTTCTGCAAATAATGCCCTGAAAAATAGTGTTACCCTTAAATTAGTTGCAAAAGACAATGATAGTCTGTTACAATGTAATTCTTCTGAAGTTTTAGTCATTGTTCCTTTTGCTGATGTGCTGTTCTGTCAACAGATGGAGGCCATCTACATCCACTTCTTCGTGTTCCTTGGCTACATGATTGGACTGACTCTGTTTGTTGGTGTTGTCATAGCCAACTACAGTGAAAACAAGGTATAATTACCATGGCCGTTTGACACTGTTTTTTCCTTCTCACTTCTGACAACTTGTCAGTTACTGAATAAATTTCAGGCATATCAGTAAATTTCAAACTTGCACAAGTGATAGATAGTAGCTTAAGTAATTCTTAATGTGAACACTACATCCAGGTACTCAGTTACAGGTTTCCAACATCAGGTAACTGATAAAGAATAGATATATGAATGGAAATTTTAAAAAATTCACTACTAATGGAATTTTGGCACAACCTACCATGTCAGTCTGTAGTTTACCAGACTGTCATGATATGGTTTGGATCCGTGTAGACTTTAATAGTTTGTTCCACTGTTTCCAGGGCACTGCGCTGCTGACTGTTGATCAGAGGAGATGGATGGACCTGAAGGGCAGAATCAAGCTGGCACAGCCGCTACACATACCCCCCAGACCAGGTCAGTCTAATCTTACTGCACATTAACCCAAGACCAGGTCAGTCTATCTTTGATGCATGTATCCCCTAGACCAGGTCACTCTAACCTGGCTGCACCTACATCGACATCAAACTCTCCTTTCTCCCAACAAGATCAGAGAAACCTTGCTTCTTCAGAAAAAAGGAAACTATACTTGTCAAAGGAGAATACATTTCATATTTTTCCTACTCAGATCGCAATGAGTTCCGGTCCTGGATGTATGACATCACCCAGCACATTATCTTCAAGAGGGTTGTGGTGCTCCTGGTGCTCTCCAACTGCTGTATGCTCTTTGAACCTGTGAGTAACCTTATCTTAAAGGGCTACTGTCTAAACCTGTGAGTAACCTCATCATAAAGGGTCACTCTCTGAACCTATGAGTAATATCTGCATAAAAGGTCACTGTCTGAACCTGTGAGTAAGCTCATCATAAGGGGGCACTGTCTGAACCTGTAACATCATCTTAAGGGGGCTCTGTCTGAACCTGTGAGTAATAGCATAAAGGGGTACTGTCTGAACCTGTAAGTAACCTCATCACAAGGGGGCACTGTCTGAACCTGTGAGTAACCTCATGTGAGTAACCTCATGATGAAGGGGCACTATCTGAGCCTGTGAATAACCTCATCATAAAGGTGGCACTGTCTGAACCTGTTAGTAACCTCATCATAAAGGGGCACTGTCCAAACCTGTCAGTAAAATCACCGTAAAGGGGTACTGTCTGAAGCTAAGAGTAACATCAGTGTAAAGGGGTACTGTCTGAACCCGAGAGTAACATTAGCATAAAGAGACACTGTCTGCACCTGTGAGTAACTTCATCACAAAGGGGCACTGTCTGCATCTGTGAGTAACTTCATCATAAAGGGGCACTGTCTGGACCTGTGAGTAACATCAATATGAAGGGGCAGTGTCTGAACCTATGAGTAGCCTCAACATAAAGACCTGTGAAGGTCCCGGGATGGAAGAGGCCTTCAGCAACCCATGCTTGCCGTAAAAGGCGACTATGCTTGTCGTAAGAGTGACTAAGGGGATACGGTGGTCAGGCTCACTGACTTGTTTGACACATGTCATCAGTTCCTAATTGCATAGATCGACGCTCATGTTGTTGGTCACTGGATTGTCTGGATCAGACTCGATTATTTACAGACCGCTGCCATATAGCTGGAATATTGCTGAGTGCTGCGTAAAACTAAACTCACTCACCCACTCAACATAAAGGGGCACTCTCTTAACCTGTGAGTAACCTCAGCATAAAGAGACATTGTCTGAACCTATGAATAACCTCAGCATAAAGCGGCTTTCACTGAACCTGTTAGTAATTTCAACATAAAAGGGCACTGTTTGAAACTATGAATAACCTCAGCATGAAGGGGCACTGTGTGAACCTGTGAGTAACCTTAGCAGAAAGGGGCACTGTCTGAACCTGGAATGAGGTCCACAATTATATGCAATGCCCAAAAGAGTTAAAGATTTTATTGTTTGATGAAAAGGTGAATAATTATGGAACAGTTTTTTGATGTGTAGTGTTTCTCCTTTACAGTGGAAGGACAGTCAGAAAACAGTCATCCTTGCAGGCTTCTCAACAGCCTTCACCATTCTCTTTGTCTTAGAGGTAATTATGGGAACCTGTCAAGTACTGTTGTGAACCAGATAATTAGCTGAGTAATTTTTCTTGCATGGGAAGACACTGACTAGTCATATCAGAATAACATTTTGCAAGTGAACCTTGCACATATTTTTCAAACATTTAAATGGTGGGCAACCTGTCTAAGTCACTAGTAATGCAGCAAACTTGAATGTGCCAGGATCGAGCCCACCTGCGTTGGGTGTAAAAACCTTTGAGTCAGCTGTGTGTGCAGACCTCTAGTGTACAGTACACAACCCTGTGCACCCATGAATACGTTGGTAAATGACCAGATGGTGGCTACATGATTAAGTGTAAACACCTGGTTGCGAGTACAGCAGCATGCAGTACACTTGGACAGATTACTGTGACTATGTGTTCCAATCCACACAGCTGTAAATGGGTGCCTCATATGGACGGGAAAGCCACGCTAACTTTGTGTGCCTAATAATAGCTGCAAGAGTTGTACGCAAGGGGAGTTGAGATTGTTTCATGGACATCCAATGATTGAGGGAAAAATCACCTTTGAGCAGTTGAATGGGATATCAGTGCTATACAAATGTTAGTATACTATATATTATGTATCACACATTACATATGAATCTAGTGTAAAACATGCTATGATTCAACAGGTACTGTTAAGAAAATTACTTTGCCTAGGAACAAGTTTCTCAGCCTGATGTATGGTACTGTATTGTGTTCATCTGTTGAATAGGTTATAATGAAAATGATAGCACTGACACCTGGTGGGTACTGGACAAGTCGGCGTAACCGTTACGACATGTTTGTGACACTGTTGGGGGTCATCTGGATTGTCATGCACTTCATACCACAAGCTGTGAGTACAAACTGAACACTTCGTACAACTATGAGAGAATATATGTATGATGCAGTGGCAGAAGTGTTTGGACAGAAAGGGGCAGTGTGTTGAAACATATTTACAAACCAACTCAATCCATTCATTTTATGATAATGACACTTTCCAGCCGCTTCTTGTACATGCAGAACTGTGTAGAGGCCTTTCCTTGAGACATCTAGGAGGACTGTTGCAACTCCATTTATGTAGTGTTTCCTGAAAACTGTCCTTTTTGTGTTAGGTGGGTTGAGACAAATATGTTGTGGACAACTTCTACCATATGTAATTGTTTGTGCAGAACGACTACAGCAACACTGTCGGGTATGTGGTGATTGTGCTACGATTCTTCACCATCACTGGAAAACATGTGAGTACCTTATACATAGACATTGTGTGACATGTGAATTCCCTATACACTGACCTTGTGTGACATGTGAGTTCCCTATACACTGACCTTGTGTGACATGTGAATTCCCTATACACTGACCTTGTGTGACATGTGAGTTCCCTATACACTGACCTTGTGTGACATGTGAGTTCCCTATACACTGACCTTGTGTGACATGTGAGTTCCCTATACATAGACCTTGTGTGACATGTGAGTTCCCTATACATAGACCTTGTGTGACATGTGAGTACCTTATACACTGACCTTGTGTGACATGTGAGTACCTTATACACTGACCTTGTGTGACATGTGAGTACCTTATACACTGACCTTGTGTGACATGTGAGTACCTTATACACTGACCTTGTGTGACATGTGAGTTCCCTATACACTGACCTTGGATAATATGTGAACTTGTACCTTATACATAGACCTTGTGTGACATGTGAGTTCCCTATACACTGACCTTGTGTGACATGTGAGTTCCCTATACACTGACCTTGTGTGACATGTGAGTTCCCTATACACTGACCTTGTGTGACATGTGAGTTCCTTATACACTGACCTTGTGTGACATGTGAGTTCCCTATACACTGACCTTGGATAATATGTGAACTTGTACCTTATGCATAGACCTTGTGTGACATGTGAGTTCCCTATACACTGACCTTGGATAATATGTGAACTTGTACCTTATACATAGACCTTGTGTGACATGCGAGTTCCCTATACACTGACCTTGGATAATATGTGAACTTGTACCTTATACATAGACCTTGTGTGACATGTGAGTTCCCTATACACTGACCTTGTGTGACATGTGAGTTCCTTATACACTGACCTTGTGTGACATGCGAGTTCCCTATACACTGACCTTGGATAATATGTGAACTTGTACCTTATGCATAGACCTTGTGTGACATGTGAGTTCCCTATACATTGACCTTGGATAATATGTGAACTTGTACCTTATACATAGACCTTGTGTGACATGCGAGTTCCCTATACACTGACCTTGGATAATATGTGAACTTGTACCTTATACATAGACCTTGTGTGACATGTGAGTTCCCTATACACTGACCTTGGATAATATGTGAACTTGTACCTTATACATAGACCTTGTGTGACATGCGAGTTCCCTATACACTGACCTTGGATAATATGTGAACTTGTACCTTATACATTGACCGTGGATAACATGTGAATACTGTATACGCTGACCTGGAATGATGTGAGCACCACATACACTTACCTTGAATAATATGTAAGTACCGTTGACCTTGAATGACATGCAAGTACCATATACATTGACCTTGGATGTTATGTGAGTACCACATACACTGACCCTGGACGATATGTTAGTACCACATACACTGACCTTGAATGATACATGAGTACCCGATACACTGTATGTGGACAATATGTGAGAACCATATACACTGACCTTGATGACATGAGTACCATATACACTGTTCTTGGAGTACCCTATACATTGACCTTTTAAAACACTGTCTATGGCAGTGGCCTGTACAATGACTGTAGACATTCCATGAATGCATTAAGAGCTTTTACTTCCTTACTGATGATGACCAATATGAATTAGACAATGATGGATTACTTGCCTCCACCGTTGTTGCAGGCGACACTGAAGATGTTGATGCAGACTGTGGTGATGTCAGTGTTCAAAAGCTTCTTCATAATAATGGGAATGTTTCTGCTCATGCTGTTCTATGCCTATGCTGGGGTTCTTCTCTTCGGGGCAGTCAAGTACGGCTACAACCTTGGCAGGTGGGACATTGGAAGTACTCCCTCTTTGTTCTAGACTTGCATTCTGACTTTTTATACCCAAGTCTGAAGACATTTTTGTTCAGCTGGAAATCTGTTGGCTGGATTTAGGGACCATCTTTCGTGTCTTAAGGAGAGGTGCAGTGATTATAGTATTTTGAATTTGGGGTAAGAGAGAGAGAGGAGAGTCTCACATCAAATTTGTTCATCAGTTACTACGCAATCATTTAATGGATGTTTTCAATTTCAGTGATGGCTTCATTCAATGGTAGTAGATGTTTGGTCAAGCATATTCATTGTCGGTTGTCGTTCAGCTGAAGTTGTGAGTCATGGACGGGGTTATTAGTGAGAAAGGTCAAATCTTTGGGGTCAGCTCCAGTTAAAAGATGCAAGTGATGTCTTGTGGTCATTTCTTCTCACCTGAATTGTTTCAGACATGCCAACTTTGAGACAGCATCAAGTGCTGTTATCCTCCTGTTCCGTATTGTGACCGGGGAGGACTGGAACAAGATCATGCACGACTGCATGGTGAGTGGGCTGTTCATGCTGCTGCTGCAGCAACAAGGATTGCCGGACACTGGTTTAGATGATACATTATTCTTAATATCAGTTACTTTCCTGTAGATAAGGTTAATGTTGTACAACACACTTCAGCTGTCACATGTCTATCTCAAGGTATCATAGTTACTATAAAAATAGGTCTAAAATTTAAGGTTATCCTATCGAAAGTTATGTACTTTCACTCTTTAGTGGAAAGTGGAAAAGACTAGAAACACAGTTTTCAGCCTCTCTGATTAGCTCTACTTCTGCAAGACAGCATGTTGATTAACCAAACTCTGAACTGGTCGACCAGAGTACTCCTGTTAGTTATTTGTTCTTTCAATGAATTATATCACGAGAAATCATTTAACTCTATACCGCTCACTTCCTGAGAGTTTGTGTTGAGAATCGCTAAGGTGTTTTATGAAGCAACCCATTGCAAGTGCATGTATGACTGACGCACAGTGAATGAGGAGTCTGTGCCATCCTCCTTGTTATCTTGTCCTCTCAGGATTGTTGTCCCTCAGTAGACTGCAGGTTTAATATTTGAAATTGTAACCATAACTTGTAATATACATATTCTGCTTCACGTGCTTGACCAATCCTACTACAGATTACGAGTAGAAACAGATCCATGAACAGAGAATGACTGTAGCTGGTGGTGACATGATCAACAGGGACAGGTCACATGCTCTGCAGATGCTTCCCTTGATGTCATGTATCAGGTGCAGGGGTGTGTTCAGGTGAACTGTTTTGAGAGGCTGAAAACATTTAAGGTAGTTTCTACTCCACTGTCGAAAAAAAAGACAACGTATGTAGCATGAGATGAGTATGGAATATATACAATCAGTGATTTAAATTTTCAGTATCCCTTGAAGGTTGTTTTGAATTAAGATTTACATTATCTTACATGCGGGGAAGCTGTCATTGTCATTATTGTACCTTGCCACACTTCAGTTATGCTTGTGTACGGTTGTAGATGACCTCTATGTGATGTTGTGAGTGTACGACAATGACCTACCCCTGAGCTACTGTTCCAGATCAGTCCCCCATTCTGCAGCAGGGGCCCCAACTACTGGGACACAGACTGTGGCAACTTCACAGCATCGCTCATCTACTTCTGCACCTTCTACGTCATCATCACCTACATTGTGCTCAACTTGCTTGTCGGTCAGCAAACTTTGTAGTTTCTCTTGCAGATCAAATGTTAGTTTCTCTTGCAGATCAAATGTTAAAGGTGTCAACACGATATATATTAAAAGAAACCAGATTTAAAATTCATAATTCTGTTGCAACTGGTTCGTTGTCTGATTACTGGTCTTTGTTGCATTCAGCTATCATCATGGAGAACTTCTCCCTGTTCTACTCCAATGAGGAGGACGCTCTGCTCAGCTACAATGACATTCGGCAGTTCCAGAATACTTGGAATTATGTAGACATCAATAGGAAGGTGTTGTAACTTTGTTGACTCGACGAGTACATTTTTCTTTTCTTCTTATATGAGACCCGTGAAGGTCTGGGTTAGAATTGGCCTTCAGTAACCCATGCTTGTCATAAGAGGCAACTAACAGGATCACATGGTCAGGTTTGCCGACTTGGTTGACACGTGTCATCGGTTCCCAGATGTGAAGATCAGTGCTCGTGTTGTTGAGCACTGTTTTTTCTGGATATTTTGGTTAATTACAAACTGTTGCCATATAGCTGGAATATTGCAAAACTAAACTCACTCATTGTTTTTATGTGTTTCCATGGTGGCACATTTAACTTAGACTGAAATTTGTTTTAGTGCTCTTTTTTACTATGTCTTCACCAAACATGGCACATAGCTTGATCTAGTGGTGTACTGGTGTCTTTTGGTACTTTTGGAATTCTGATTAAAATATTTTGGTGTTTCCATGGCAACAAATTTGACTTTGACTAAAATTGGTGGTTGTGCTCCTTTCATTACTCGCCTTCCACTTTTCTACATACACACCAAACCATTTGGCATAAGTTGTACTAATCATGTTCTTGGTGTGCTAATCTTGTTCTGGATGTAGTTAACTGGACGTACTAAACTTTGTTTGTTTCAGGGTGTGATCCCAGCTCGGCGTGTCAAGTACTTGCTCCGCCTACTGCGAGGTCGCCTGGAAGTGGATCTGGAGAAGGACCGTTTGTTGTTTAAGCACATGTGCTATGAGATTGAGAAGCTGCACCAAGGGGGTGATGTTACATTCCACGATGTCCTCAGGTGTGTCATAATATGGGGTAGCCAAATGGTTAAAGCATTTGCTTGTCACACTGAAAAATTAAGATTCGATTACTCACATTTTGACAGTATATGAATTCCATTTCTGGTGTCCCCAGCCATGCCATGATATTGCTGGAATATTGCTAAAAGCTGTGTAAAACTATATTCACTCTTATGCTCCACACTAGGAATAATGTATTTTCAAACACTGTTGTAATTGTATTACAGTCATCCCTTGCGATAACGTGCTTCGCAATAGCGCAGATTCGGTTAAGCTGCGAGGTAATCCGTGGCTCCCATAAAAAAGTTGAACTGCGATCACACCCCTCCATGAAATTGAAAATAGCCCATCAACAAATCCGCTGTTATGGTCAGGAAAATAATCTAAACTAGTGAAATTCGATGCGGATGACAACTGACCGTGTTAAACTTTATCATACATATCTATATTTTTCAGATGCTTAAAACATGCAGGGTTTTCTCAATAATAATTATCCCAACAGCAAAATGTCATAAGCGAAGATCTAACTTACAAACAACAAGACATACCACGAGTCGAGTACTTACAATGTTTGCTGTGAAGCAACACACCACGCTATAGTACGGGTAGACACTGTCACCTGTCATAGGTGTCAATAAAACAGACACTGAGCTTTCTCAGTGAAAGAAGCTGCTTACCACAATTAACAAATTTTTTATGTAACAAGCAGATTATTTACTTGTTTGTGTACACAACCAAGATTAGACTACTGCTCACAACCTCGTAACTTTATAAGTTGTATCGGCATTTTTGATGATTTGTTTCGGTAAGCGCATACTGAAAGGTATCGGAATCTGCAAAGTTGTGTCTTACATTACATGTGATCTTTAAGACCCGCGTTATGGCGAGGGATGAGTATGTTACTTTGAAATTCCTGCTTGGGATTTAGAAAAGTGTTGCTCTGTAATGTAAGGAGTTGAGTGGGTGCTGCTTAGTCTTGACACTTTACAGTCTAGTGTTGCCAGGAGTCTGGAGAACAGCTATTGACTGATTCAACATGGTGTAGAATATTCTGGAAGATAGTTGTATAACAAAAGTTGGCAGCACAGGAATCTCTCCTGTCACATTACAAGTGGATTGGGGTAGCCTGGTGGTTAGAGAGTTAGCTTGTCGTGCCAAAGACCCAGGTTTGATTCCCCACATATGTATAGTGTGTGAACCACATTTCTAGTGTCCTCAGGTTTGAATATTGCTCAAAGGGCGCAAAAAATGAACTAAACAACACCCTACATAACTTTCTAATGCATGAGTACCTTGTGATGGTTGCAGCATGTTATCATATCGGTCAGTGGACATCCGCAAGTCTCTACAGCTGGAGGAACTTCTAGCACGAGAGGAACTGGAATACACCATCGAGGAGGAAGTGGCCAAACAGACCATCCGCAACTGGCTTGACAAGTGCCTCAAGCGAATCAGAGCTGTATGTGCTCTTCCAAAGTCTTGCAAGGACATTGCTGGCATTAATTTGTGAATAATATATGCTGTTACTGTGAAAAATTTGAAATCCCTGACTAAAATTTTCAATATTATGTATTGATCAGAGAGCAAGATACAATGATTCACAATAAAGGTTTTTAATGCAATGCAACTGAGTCAAATCTAAAGTAATGGGTCACAAATATAATAACGACTCATAAAGGTTTGGTTTGAGAGTGAGGAACAGTTATACTGAATGTTACATGGCGATGTTGGATGAAGGTCAGTGTTGACAATCAGACAAAGGGGAAGACAGATGTAGATAGGCCAAATCATGACAACTCCAGTAAATCTGTGTGTCTGTGTGTGTCAACACAACAACCAGCCTTACATATATATACAGTCACTGATTCTTGAAAGTTTGAGCACTGTGCCACCACATTGCCACTTACTTAGAACTTTCTAACTCAGCCTCGTGTTTACCAAGAAAACATACTAAAGGGAGGCAACTCTAAAGCCCTACCTTGAAAACATGCCACTAAAATACTATTATCAAGATATGAAATGTGACCCATAATAACTATCACTTAGTCAATAATAATAGAAATAGCAGAAAATACACTCTTGTAACAATGCTTTATTATAAATCATTTGCAATACATATAGAAAATGTGTTTATGAGACATTCATTACCCGTTGTAAATGAAAAAATGTAACCTTTCTTTGTGCAAGGTGGAGATCTAGCAGGACCGTCAAGCACAGACTGACGTAGTGGTTCTATTTTTCTTGTAGAAGGAGCATTCCAACATCATCTCCAATCTACGTGCCACCAATGAGCCACTGTTCACTGTGACTGAACTCACCTCTGGAGGAGCTGACATCAAAGAGGAGAAGGAAGAGGGTCCTGTGCCTCCTCGCACCAGGAAGAAAGGGCATGTGGAGCTTCGCAACCCAGTCATTCAGCCACCAAGTGTCCTACAGGTAGGTGCCCCGTCATACACCCACCTAGTATCCTACAGTTAAGTAATCAGTCAAACAGTCACCCAGTGTCCTACAGGTAGGTCATCAGTCATACCGTCACCCAGTGTCCTACAGACAGGTAATCAGTCATACAACCACCCAGTGTCCTACAGGTAGGTGTCCTGTCAGACACCCACCCAGTATTCTACAGATGGGCAATCAGTGAACCCAGTATCCCACAGGTGGGTCATCAGTCATAGAGCCATCCCGTGTTCTACAGCTAGGTAATCATTCATACAGTCACCAGTGTACTACATGTAGGTAATCAGTCTTACAGTCACCTAGTGTCCTACAGGTAAATAGTCTGTCTAAAAGCCACCCAGTGGCCTACAGGTAGCTGGTCAGTCTTAGAGTCACCAAGTGTTGTACAGGTAGGTTGCAGTAAGTCAAACTGCAAGAGTGTCCCTAGATAGACATTGTACTTTACAGATGACTCCTGTAGCCTGATGGCCTTTAATTCCAGTGTCTGATGAAAGGCGTTTTTCTTATACAGGGACAGTCCATGAGAAAGTTCCTGACCCCAACACTGAGTGACGGAGCATCACGCCTGGCAGAGAAAGAAAGACCAAATCTTCGCAAGAGAAGCTGTAAGATTAACACAGGTACAACTCTCAATTTCAAAATGTTGGGTTGGCATGTACCAGTCAGTGTGTACAGGTTGGTGTGTACCCGTCAGTGTGTACTAGTTGGTATGTACAAGTTGGTGAGTACCAGTCAGTGATTACAGGTTGGTGTGTACCCGTCAGTGTGTTCCAGTCGGTGTGTACAGTTTGGTGAGTACCAGTCAGTATGTACAGGTTGGTGAGTACCAGTCAGTGGGTACAGATTGGTGTGTACCCGTTGGTGTGTACTAGTCAGTATGTACAGGTTGCTGAGTAACAGTCAGTGAGTACAGGTTGGTGTGTACCCTTCAGTGTGTACAGGTTAGTGTGTACAGGTCAGTGTGTTCAAGTCAGTGGGTACAAGTTGGTGTGTACCCGTCAGTGTGTTCCAGTCAGTGTGTACAGGTTGGTGAGTACCAGTCAGTGGATACAGATTGGTGTGTACCCGTCAGTGTGTTCTGGTCAGTGGGTACAGGTTGGTGTGTACCCTTCAGTGTCTTCCAGTCAGTGGGTATAGGTTGATGTGTTCCGTCAGTGTGTGCCAGTCAGAGTGTACAAGTTGGTGAGTACCAGTCAGTGGGTACAGGTTGGTGTGTACCCATCTGTGTGTTCCGGTCAGTGGGTACAGGTTAGTGTGTACCTGTCAGTCTGTTCCAGTCAGGGTGTACAGGTTGATGAGTACCAGTCAGTGGGTACAGGTCAGTGTGTACCTGTCAGTGGGTACAGGTTAGTGTGTACCTGTCAGTGTGTTCCGGTCAGTGGGTACAGGTTAGTGTGTACCCGTCAGTGTGTTCCAGTCAGGGTGTACAGGTTGATGAGTACCAGTCAGTGGGTACAGGTTAGTGTGTACCTGTCAGTGTCTTCCGGTCAGTGGGTACAGCTTAGTGTGTACCTGTCAGTGGGTACAGGTTAGTGTGTACCCGTCAGTGTGTTCCGGTCAGTGTGTACAGGTTAGTGGTTACCCGTCAGTGTGTTCCGGTCAGTGGGTACAGGTTAGTGGGTACCCATCAATGTGTTTCAGTCAGTGGGTACAGGTTAGTGGGTACCCATCAATGTGTTTCAGTCAGTGGGTACAGGTTAGTGGGTACCCATCAGTGTGTTCTGGTCAGTGGGTACAGGTTAGTGTGTACCTGTCAGTGTGTTCCAGTCAGTGGGTACAGGTTAGTGTGTACTAATCAGTTTGAGGCAGGCATCTTTGTCTGCATTTGATGTGAAGAGGCTGTATGGTGTATAACATGTGTATGTCCTCATAGTGAGAGTGCAGATGACTTTCTCCTTGTCTACTACAGGTGGAAAGCCCCTCCCATTAGTATCAGAGGGCAGGACAGAGGATGACTTGCCTACACCCACCATGGAACACCCCATTGACTCTGCACTAGTAGGGAAGTATGTGTCCCTGGACATCAACTCTTGGTGGAAAGAGCTAAACTGTTTGGATATATCAGAAGATGGCAACAGGACCATACTGTACTAGTCACCAAGACATCACTGCAGTAATGTTGCAATGTTGTATGGCAGTGCTGAATGAACATTCCTGCAGCAGTGCACTTGACATGGCCAGGGGTGCCTACTGTCAGGGAACTGATCATACTGATCATACGTCCACTGGGAACAGAATCATAGTAAAATCAGTGTATCAGATATCTGTTTGCCAAAACATGTAGGATCATGCGAGTTGATAGTTGCCACTAATCGTATGACCCTTATGAGAAACAGCTGGCATGTGGAGTGTTAGTCACAAGGGAGCTGATACAAAAATGGACCAAAATAGGAGTATGTCAGAAGACTTGGGTCTGTGAAATTTCTGCTGAATTGCCAGCAAGATGAGCTTGGTTACTTACTCACAAGTGATGGGGGCATGTTACCAATAGATCTGTGTCCTAATCACCTTTAAGAGAGCTGGTCTTTTTGACAGATATATCAATGTCCTGATAACTTACAGGCGATGTTGACTTGTTCACAGATATATCTGTGTCCTGTTAACTTACAGGCAATATGGGTTGTTAACATATATATCTGTGTTCTGATAATTTATAGGCGATATGGGTTTGTTCACAGATATATCTGTGTGCTGAGTTGGTGACTTGTCTGTGCCATGATACTGATGTCTGTATATTTGGACATATTGATTAGAGCTGAGAGTAAATTATGTTTTGTTGCGTTATGTTGGCATGGAACCATTGGTAGTTAATTTATTGAATTCAGAAGTAGCAGTATGTTGTAATTTGCTTATTGAATGTTTCTTTTCATTTGCTATACAAATATGCTCATTTTGCCAAAAGTATACACATTAGTGTGAAGCAAGGTGCAATGTTTCAGATTTTTAATCTTGACTACCAGTTTTGGTGGATTTTTATTGGTATATGAGATTATATAGTTCTGTGGAATAGTTAGCAACTGTGTCAGTTGCTTGATGTTTAAATCTGTATATATAGAGAGCTGAGAGAGAGAAAGAACCAATATGTCAGTTGTTATTTGTACATGATGTTTTATATTTATATCTAGACCAGCAAATAGCAACTTTGTGTGGAAAAGGAAAACATGGTCCTCATTTGTCCCAAGGCCAAACTTTCAGGTGACATGGTTTTTTCACACACATCTAAACTTGTGGCTCAGTTGTATAATGTCATCACACCAGCTGCACTTGTGGCTCAGATATGTCATCACACACAACATCTGCACTTGTGGCCCAATTGTATAATGTCAACACAACAGCTGCACTTGTGGCTCAGTTGTGTAATGTCAACACAACGGCTGCACTTGTGGCTCATTGTATAATGTCATCACAACATCTGCACTTGTGGCTCAGTTGTATGGTGTCATCACACACAACAGCTGCTCTTGTGGCTCAAGTATATGGGAACAGTAAAATTTCAAATCAGTTTTTTTACCCTACAGTTTCCGAGAGTCACTATATCAATGACTTGTGCAGCAAAGTAGCTTGCTATAATTGTATGTTTGAACTGTGGCCAGGCAGTTGTTGTGAGTTGTCTAGAAGTGATGTCAAAAACAAGATTAAGCAGCACACAGCCATGTAAACAGACTCGTCATGTGTGAGAGTGAGCATTCTAGGGTTAGGGGTTAATATTGGTGTGAACAGAATGTAGTGTATATTACTGAATATTGAGTGAATTGTGATAGATAAATGAACATGTTTATACTGTAATGAATTTGTTGTGTTTGAATAAAACAGTGAAAACTATAGGTAATTTTTCATTGGCAGTTGAGAGTACCTATTTTTGTTAATAATATGGACAAGTTGTCTTTCATGTGAGAGGCATGCACAGATGTGAGAGGCATGTCCAGATCTGAAAGAGGCAACCACAGATGTGAGCAGCATCCCCAGAGGCATGCCCAGATCTGGAAGAGGCAACCACAGATGTGAGCAGCATCCCCAGAGAGGCATGCCCAGATCTGAAAGAGGCAACCACAGATGTGAGAGGCATCCCCAGAGAGGCATGCCCAGATCTGAAAGAAGAAACAACAGATGTGAGAGGCATCCCCATAGAGGCATGCCCAGATCTGAAAGAAGAAACAACAGATGTGAGAGGCATCCCCAGAGAGGCATGCCCAGATCTGAAAGAAGAAACCATAGATGTTAGAGGCATCCCCAGAGAGGCATGCCCAGATCTGAAAGAAGAAACAACAGATGTGAGAGGCATCCCCAGAGAGGCATGCCCAGATCTGAAAGAAGAAACCATAGATGTTAGAGGCATCCCCAGAGAGGCATGCCCAGATCTGAAAGAAGAAACAACAGATGTGAGAGGCATCCCCATAGAGGCATGCCCAGATCTGAAAGAAGAAACCATAGATGTGAGAGGCATCCCCAGAGAGGCATGCCCAGATCTGAAAGAAGAAACCATAGATGTGAGAGGCATACCCAGATCTGAAAGAAGAAACAACAGATGTGAGAGGCATCCCCAGAGAGGCATGCCCAGATCTGAAAGAGGCAACCACAGATGTGAGAGGCATCCCCATAGAGGCATGCCCAGATCTGAAAGAAGAAACCACAGATGTGAGAGGCACCCCCAGAGAGGCATGCCCAGATCTGGAGGAAGGCAACCACAGATGTGAGAGGCATCCCCAGATGTGAAAAAGGCATCCCCAGATGTGAGAGAGGTGTCAAGACCACAGATGATTTTGTTTACATGATTAGCTTATGGTGCTTTAAATATACTGAACATCATTGAAAACGCACCACCTGTAAATTTTGAAATGAGGCAATAGAATCTTTTGGAAATGGAAAATTAATGGTGGGAATTTTGATAATAACACACTAGATCGTAAATAACGCTCTACAGTAAAAAACGGATCGTTCGAACACATCATCGAACACATCACATGAAAACAACATAATTCATGCACATCACACACGAAGGGCACAAATTGCATGCAGAAAGCATGCTGTTCAGGGGTATAAATGACCTTCTGCACAAAACCGTTCTCATTTTCGCAGTACTTTCGTAAGTAAAGTTTTTTCGCCATGCCAAGATTGACACCAGAGGAACGAGAACAGGCCTTGGGTATGTTGCAGGTCGGCGCTTCAAGCAGAAACATTGCACGACGATTTGGGTGTCATCATTCGACCATTCTGAGGCTTGCTAACAGATACCAACAAACAGGAACCAGCAGGGACCGGCAAGGCCCAGGTCAGGCACGTGTTACCACCCCTCGTCAAGATCGAGACATTGTACGGCGCCATATTCGGGATCGAACCTTGCCCGCTGCCAGAACCGCCAACGCTGTCCAGGGTCGACGTGGTTTGATCAGCGCTTCCACCGTCCGACGCCGTCTCCGTGCGGCAGGGTTACGTTGTCGACGCCCTTACGTTGGACCCATCCTGACTGACAGGCATCGCCGTGAACGCCGACAGTGGGCTGAACAGCATCGTGTGTGGTTGTTACGACGTTGGCATGGTGTGGTGTTCTCCGACGAGTCGCGTTTTCACTTGCGAAATGCTGACGGGCGTCTACGGGTATGGCGTCGACGGGGTGAACGTTATCATCAGGATTGTGTTGTGCAAACCGATCGGTGGGGTGGAGGCAGCATTATGGTGTGGGGAGGGGTAAGTTATCAACACAGAACCGCTCTGATTGTTTGTCATGGCAGAGTGAATGCCGTTTACTACCGTGACAACATTCTTCAGAACAACGTCGTTCCCTTCTTTCACCAGCATCAAGATCTGCACACATATCAACATGACAATGCACGAGCCCACACTGCACGTGTTTCGATACAGTATCTGGCTAACAACAACATTCCTCTACTTCATTGGCCTGCATTGTCACCAGATTTGTCACCCATCGAACACTTGTGGGATTACATCGGCCAACGCCTCGCACGTCGTCCGCAGATCAACAACCTTGGGGAACTCGACAATGCCTTGCAGCAAGAGTGGAATGCAGTGCCTCAAGACTTTATTCAGAGACTTATCCGTTCAATGAGGAGACGTTGCACAGCTTGTGTAGCTGCTAACGGGGGTCATACACGCTACTGACTTTCCATTTTGACCCCATCTTTATTTCATTGTCAGCTGCATTAAATCTTCACTGTTTTGCTTGATTGTTTTATGCTTCTTTTCTTTATCAAACATTGGTCTACACAAATATGTAAAATTTACATAGATTGCTCACTTCTGCTCTTAGAAATCCACAATTTTAGGGGTGGTGCGTTTTCAATGATGTTCAGTATAGATGTAATATGGGCTATTGAACTTTGAGGGTTTGCTGTTAGACTATATCTGGTAATACTATGGGAACAGGATTGTATTCAGGGAAGTATGACCAGGTATGGCCAGACAGCTGGGCAGTTGATCAATAAACAATAGGGAAGTGTAGAGTAGGTTGGGTATGGGAGCTCAGGATAAAGAGTGAGAAGGGGTAGTAATCTGTACAGTCAGCCAGAATCTCCGTGGTTCACCTGCAGGGGTTCAAGCATTCAAATCGTGTTACATCTCAGGTTGGCTGATGTAAATTTTTATCCCCCCAGCAGGTAATGTGGAGTGGGTATAGTCGATGCCTCATCCGTCCGTCCGTCCATCCATAATCATTTTGTTTCCGGAGCATAACTCAGAAACCGTTCAATATTTTTAGACCAAACTTGATAGATATAATGATCTCAAACTATGGTTGTGCCTTTTGCTATTTACAGAGTTTTGGCATTTTTTGTTTGTTTGTTTGTTTGTTTGTTTGTTTGTTTGTTTATTTTTCCATGGAACATTTTGGTTGTTAGTCTAATAGTGTGGCGGGCTTCGTTTCTGGAGCATAACTCAAAAACTGTTCAATATTTTTCTGCAAAACTTGGTAGAAATATGTGGCAGACCCCAAAGTGGTGCCGTTTGCTATTTACAGGTTTTTGTGATGTATTATTTTCTCAGTTTCCATGGAAATGTTTCAGACTTACTCTCAAAAGTGAGAGATGTGTTTGGTTTCCGGAGCAGATCTCAAAAACTTCTTAACATCTGTCAGTAAAACTTGTCAGATATGTCTGGCAGACCCCAAAGTGGAGCCTTTTGATTGTTAAAGGTTTTTGTGATGTATTATTTCCTTGGTTTCCATGGAAACGTTTTGGACTTAGTCTGAAAATGGAGGGATGGGCAACTCGAAAACCATTTCATATCTTTGCAGATACATGAGGCAGATCTTGACATTGTGACTTTGCTGATTACAGATATATGGCATTTATAATTTTCATGAATTCCATGGAAACAATTCAAACTTAGTCCAAAAAAAACAATGACTAACTGTCAGATGGTTTGTCCTTTCAAACATGTGGGGGATATGTCATCTTCTGATGACTCTTGTTATTATTGCTTTCACACATGACTGAGTAGATGCAGCAAGAGATTTTTTAATTGATGGACTATTTCTAGATATATGTATGCATATATATTGTAACCTACATAGGCACGTAATGAAGATAAAGTTAACGTAAACAGCTCTGCTTTCAAAAATGTAAATCAGAGAAAAGTGTAAAGTATAAGGTAATGACATATGTCGTTAAAAGTAACCGTAGTTACTTGTATTGTATTGTGGTGTCCCAGAACTGGGCGGTAAAGGAGAGAGTAAATATCACCAGCCGTAAGGAGACAATGTACTGCTACTGTGTAAGGAGAGTGTCTCCGAGTGAGATGCAGCCATCACCAAGTACATAGACACCTTCTACACCGTCAGAGACCTAGGGAGCGGGAATGTTTTAAAAAGTAGAACGAGAGGAAAGAAAGGTGAAAGAAAGTTAGAATGGGAACTATAGAAAAAGCAACCCCACGTGTGTGAGGAAATCCCAGATGTGAGTAGCATCCCCAGATGTGAGAGGCATCCCCAGATGTGAGAAGCATCCCCAGATGTGAGAGGCACCCACAGATGTGAGAAGCATCCCCAGATGTGAGAGGCATCCCCAGATATGAGAAGCATCCCCAGATGTGAGAAGCATCCCCAGATGTAAGAGGCATCCCCAGATGTGAGAAGCATCCGCAGATGTGAGAGGCATCCCCAGATGTGAGAGGCATCCCCAGATGTGAGAAGCATCCCCAGATGTGAGAAGCATCCCCAGATGTAAGAGGCATCTCCAGATGTGAGAGGCATCCCCAGATGTGAGAAGCATCCCCAGATGTGAGAAGCATCCCCAGATGTGAGAGGCATCTCCAGATATGAGAGGCATCCCCAGATGTGAGAAGCATCCCCAGATGTGAGAGGCATCCCCAGATGTAAGAGGCATCCCCAGATGTAAGAAGCATCCGCAGATGTAAGAGGCATCTCCAGATGTGAGAGGCATCCCCAGATGTAAGAAGCATCCCCAGATGTAAGAGGCATCTCCAGATGTGAGAGGCATCCCCAGATGTGAGAGGCATCCCCAGATGTGAGAGGCATCCCCAGATGTGAGAAGCATCCCCAGATGTGAGAAGCATCCCCAGATGTAAGAGGCATCTCCAGATGTGAGAGGCATCCCCAGATGTGAGAAGCATCCCCAGATGTGAGAAGCATCCCCAGATGTGAGAGGCATCTCCAGATGTGAGAGGCATCCCCAGATGTGAGAAGCATCCCCAGATGTGAGAGGCATCCCCAGATGTAAGAGGCATCCCCAGATGTAAGAAGCATCCGCAGATGTAAGAGGCATCTCCAGATGTGAGAGGCATCCCCAGATGTAAGAAGCATCCCCAGATGTAAGAAGCATCCCCAGATGTAAGAGGCATCCCCAGATGTGAGAAGCATCCCCAGATGTGAGAGGCATCCCCAGATGTGAGAGGCATCCCCAGATGTGAGAAGCATCCCCAGATGTGAGAGGCATCCCCAGATGTGAGAAGCATCCCCAGATGTAAGAGGCATCTCCAGATGTGAGAAGCATCCCCAGATGTGAGAAGCATCCCCAGATGTGAGAAGCATCCCCAGATGTAAGAGACATCTCCAGATGTGAGAGGCATCCCCAGATGTGAGAAGCATCCCCAGATGTGAGAAGCATCTCCAGATGTGAGAGGCATCTCCAGATGTGAGAGGCATCCCCAGATGTGAGAGGCATCCCCAGATGTAAGAAGCATCCCCAGATGTGAGAAGCATCCCCAGATGTGAGAAGCATCTCCAGATGTGAGAGGCATCCACAGATGTGAGAAGCATCCCCAGATGTGAGAGGCATCCCCAGATGTGAGAGGCATCCCCAGATGTGAGAGGCATCCCCAGATGTGAGAGGCATCCCCAGATGTGAGAAGCATCCCCAGATGTGAGAGGCATCCCCAGATGTGAGAGGCATCCCCAGATGTAAGAAGCATCCCCAGATGTAAGAGGCATCTCCAGATGTGAGAAGCATCCCCAGATGTGAGAAGCATCCCCAGATGTGAGAAGCATCCCCAGATGTGAGAAGCATCCCCAGATGTAAGAGGCATCTCCAGATGTGAGAGGCATCCCCAGATGTGAGAAGCATCCCCAGATGTGAGAAGCATCCCCAGATGTGAGAGGCATCCCCAGATGTGAGAGGCATCCCCAGATGTGAGAGGCATCCCCAGATGTGAGAAGCATCCCCAGATGTGAGAGGCATCTCCAGATGTGAGAGGCATCCCCAGATGTGAGAGGCATCTCCAGATGTGAGAGGCATCCCCAGATGTAAGAAGCATCCCCAGATGTGAGAGGCATCTCCAGATGTGAGAGGCATCCCCAGATGTGAGAGGCATCCCCAAATGTGAGAAGCATCCCCAGATGTGAGAGGCATCCCCAGATGTGAGAAGCATCCCCAGATGTGAGAGGCATCCCCAGATGTGAGAGGCATCCCCAGATGTAAGAAGCATCCCCAGATGTGAGAAGCATCATCAGATGTGAGAAGCATCCCCAGATGTGAGAGGCATCCCCAGATGAAAGGGGTATCCCCTGATGTGAGAGGCAATCATAGACGAGAGAGGCAACCGCAGATGTGAGAGGCAACCCTAGATATGAGAAGCAACCCCAAAAGGGTGAGCTAGTCAGGAAGGCTGAATGACTTGGTTGTCACACACCAACATCTAGATAGTCCTTTCAACAAAGATTGGCTAATAGGAGAGATTAAACTTTTGTACAAGAAAAAAGGTAGTAACTAAGACCCTAACTCATACCGACCCATTACTATTCTCAGCTGATTCGACCCGTGAAGGTCCCGGGGTAGAATAGGCATGTTTGGCATAAAAGGTGAATGTGCTTGTCGGAAGAGGCGACTTACGGGATCGGGTGGTCAGACTCGCTGACTTGTTTGACATATGCCATCGGTTCCCAATTGCGCAGATCGATGCTCTTGTTGTTGATCACAGGATTGTCTGGTCCAGACTCGATTATTTACAGATCGCCGCCATATAGCGGGAATATTGCTGAGTGCGGCGATACTGTTTGGAGAGCTGGTCTGTGGCATAAAATGCTTAATAAGGGAGTCACGGGCAGGTTCCTTGCACTTATTAAAAACGTGTACAAAGATATTAAATCAACCATACTACTCACAGATCTCGTATTTTCCCCAAGGTACTCTGGTGTGAGACAAAGAGAGAATCTCTACCCTTTGTTGTTCGCCATTTTTATAAATGATCTTGAATCATATTTACTAAATAGTGGGTGTCAGGGTGTCAAATTGCAGTACGTTTCAGATGTAAGTGTAACTCTTTGGCTTCGACTTGTGATGCTATTGTACGCTGATGATACCGTCCTGTTCAGCGATGATCCTTATGATCTTCAAAAATCTCTCAATGCATTTTATTGTCACTGTAATGAATGGAACCTATCTGTCATTTTATCCAAAACTAAAGTCGTTGTTTTTGGTGGTGGTCCTGCAAAGTCATCTAAGTTAAAACTTTACTATGGTGAGGTACCTCTTGAGGTAGTAGACTCCTTTTGTAATCTTGGTATTTTCCTTCATCGTGATGGAAGATTTATTCACGCAATTAAGGCACTTATATCTGCGGGTACAAAGGCCATGTTTTCTCTTCTGAGAAAATCACGTAATATAAACTTACCACTGGACTGCACCCTTTCAGCTTTCGATGTAATGATTGGACCAATTCTGTTATATGGATGTGAAGTTTGGGGCTTTGAAAACATCAGCTTAATTGAAAGAATACATATAAAATTTGTGAAGTATGCTGCAGGTCTTCGAAATTCAACTCCAGATTATATGATAAACGCAGAATTTGGTCGATACCCGATGTACATGTATATTAAACTAAACAAAAGAATGTTTAAGTTTTTGGCACAAAATGGTAACAAACACCCGCCAGGCTAAACTATCATATAACTTATATTCTGTTATGCTACAATTTCGTTCTGAAATCGGTTTATTTCCCTGTATTGAGTTTGTAAGAGAGACACTTAATGACAGTGGTTTATCTGAAATATTTGATTATCCATTTCTCTGTACAACTGAGTTTCTCTCTTTTAAGATTGAACATATCCTCAAAGACCAATTTTTACAGAAATGGCATACCTCCATGATAAAGAGTTCAAAATCGTCTTTTTATTGTATTCTAATAAAAAAAATAATATAGAACTTAAGAGGTATCTCTTTCTGCCAAGACATATCTATTTCCCGGTTTTAAGATTCAGAACGAGTAATCATCGGCTCCCTGTCTCTACAGAAATTGGCCGTTGGACTAATGTTCCCAGAGAATATCGTCTGTGCTTTTTATGTAATTCTCATGCAGTGGGAGATGAATTTCATTATATGTTCGAGTGCGATGCTTAATTACATTACAGACAAAAATATTTACATTCGTACCTGAATTCTGTATCCCTGTGGAAAGTCGTCAAACTGTTCTCCTAAAAAAAAAACCCAAAACCCGCGCAATCTTAATGTAATAATTAAGTCTACAAAGATACCTCCTTTTCGCTCTTTATCATATCTTGTCATATATATGTTTATATATATTTATATTTATTTGTATTCTCATGTACCACCGTTTGTGGTGTTGAGTAATAAAACTGAATTGAATTGAACCAAGTAGGGCAGGGACGGGCAATCCGGATACCCGGGACTGGTGGTCGACCAAGGTACCCATCTCAGTGCCTGGACCCTTTGTGATCATGTGACAGATTAAATAACGTAAAGTTTTTTCCTTTCATGATTAAAAGGTATTTAATTTGAAGACTTCTTTTGAAAACAATGCACAGTTAAGACGCGAATAATATAAAACCGTTCTATATATTCTAATTACCGTTTTATTAATGATATCATGATATATATGTTTCAATGCCATAATTATGTGTCAATAAATAACGTAAAACCTTGCCAAACTTTTTTTTCTGTTCGGCCCTTATGACTAGTCCCAGCCCTATTACCCATCTTTGAAACTTAATAAGATGGGAGGTTGTCAAGACTAGTCTCTTGGTGACGAAAAACATCATTGACGAAAGTCTGTTCGTCTCCTCTCGCCGCCATCTTTGACGATATTTATGTCGTTTCGGGATGCTATGACTGCCGTTTGCGCGCTCGGCTACCGTTCTCTGACGCTGTGTTAGCTGATACGCCAGTTTTGTTTCCATTTCAAACGAATGGTTTTCTGTCACAGAGTGTTTGTTGCAGTTTTGGAAGTGACTTTTGTTCTGTTTATTTATTTATTTTTTTTGTTTGTTTTTTTATTTGGTGTATATGAGTTCACTTTTCATGATTTTGTTCACCGTTTGTATGGCAGGCCTGTGTCACATTAAGCTCCTATGATCAGAGACCATATAATAGATTATCTATTATATGGTCTCTGCTATGATATATCAGTGCCCTGATAATGTTATGGGAGTTTCTTGGGCTAACTTCATAGTAATGAATGCATGTTTAGGCATCACGCCAATCGCCTATGTGGAATTTTAAACTTTCCGCGAGTAAGATAAATGAAAACACAACTGTCTGAGAGTGCTGTGTTAAGTACTGTATACATGTCTTATTACACACAATACAATAACCCGTGCGTTGGATGGTCATCCCAAGACCTACTTTCTTAAAATGTGACTAGCTGTATATCATTTCGGACTTCACCTGTCGAATCGCATTGATTGCCTGCTGTATCGTATTGATCAGGCTCTGGGATATCACTCGTTACAGTCACTTTCCGATGTCACGGTTTCAGGGGTGAAGCGAACACATTTCTGGCAGCCTTCTGTGTTTATGTCGTAGGTCCCCCTTCCACATCTGTTGTCACTCTTGTTGCTTGCTTTGTCGCCATGCATGTACTGTGTAAAAATGGCAGACGCGTGGCAGTCACTGTCACATTTCAACTTTGGTTTATCTGTGTCTGATTCACGACAGTCGTCGTCCGATTTCAACTCAGTCTTACCCCCCGTGTCTGTGATAGAGACGTGGCTGTCATTTTGGTGATTACATGACGTCTCACACGTGTCTGACGTGGGCGTTGAGTGGTCACTACCGCGACACTGCCTTGCTCCGGACAGTTCTGAAACATCTTGTTTGTAAGACGGAGTACTACCAGATGTGAGACTACCCGAATCTAACCTGTCAGTGAGATGAGCTGTATTGGCGTTCTGAGTACTGTGAACAGGTCGCACGCATGTTGGGGTGTCCAGTAACTCTGGGCTGAATGGTACCGCGGATGAAGAACGCCGGATTTTCGGGGTTAACTTAGGAGTTGACGTGAGGAAGCGTGATGCAAGTTCGGGTGATGGGACACTTCCAAGATTCAGGCATGTTTCCGTGTCGTCTGCTCCCATAAGTCCACAATGAGCTACAGCTACTACCCGTCGTAATGCTCCCCTCACCGACGTCTGCAGCTCGTCTTGTATCTGCAAGTAGAGGATGAGACTAGCAACGTCGGCATCCCGCATCCACGAGCTGTCCTCATCGATTTCTTCGTTCCGTTTCTTTCTCACAATCGTCTCAGTCAAACTTTTGCTCGCGCCACATTCAGCCAATGTTCTGTCGTGAACCACCTCAAACAGGAGCATGACGGGATCCAACTCTGCTTCGGAAAAACCAAGCTTTCCCATTATGGCAGTGAAGGCCTTTTCAGTTGCTCTCTCCTGTAACCCTAACCAAAGCTCTTTCATAGTATTTACTGGAACGCCTAAACTCTGCACCTTCCTCAACACAACTTCAAAAAACACCCACACATAATCAATCAATAACTCAGACCTCTTATCACGCCGCATGAGAAGTTCCACAATGACTGACATCTTTCTGTCCTTCTCAATCCTAAACATGTACTCAGTAGTCCTCTGCTCCAGTTTGCCGGCTCGGTCTAACAAGTGGTCGTATTGTTCTCCCAGACACACAGCCCTCTTCTCCAAGTCGTCGAGTTTCTTGTGCAACTCATTTGTAGCATCCTGTACAAATTTGTATCCATCAACAGACATATTGGCGACGATATTCTTGTATGTTTACGGTGGTTGGTTCTGACGTCATGCACCATGACTTTACATCACAATCGCAGTGACGTCACATTACATGGTGACTCTTTGCATCCAAGTAACTAGTAAATATGACGTCACTATTAACCTAGATAAATCGGAAAGTGTTGTCAGCTGTCCACCCGCGCCTATTAAAAGCATGTAGCGTTTCTGTTTTCATTTTGAGGTAGATTTAATTTAGTTTGGGATTTAACTGAAATGAAACAGGTTAATGATATAATTATCTCCTGTGTCTTTTTCTGATAACATGTTTGTTTACCAGCAATGGTGTAAGGTATTGCCATGCTCATTTCAGAGACTATGATTGTTATTCTAAGATGCTTCAGTGAAAGATCAAAGGCGCCGACAATACTTAATCAGACGATAATGTGCACTTTTTGCATTACGTCACAATGTAAAGCGTCCTCGTGCTTTAACTGTAATAGGTCAGGGCGAAAGTGTGCTTTATTACACTATACATGGTGGTAGAACGAACTGTATTTCTTAAGGCTAGGTTTATGACCTTGCATATTTATATCAAAGCGGCCTGATCTGATCGACTTTGATGGCTGGCCGTATATGTCACCCTGGTTACCCAGGGGGTTAAGACTTACTTTGTTTTAACAACACAAATTTGATTGTCCCACATCGGAATTTTTGTGACATTGATCTCCTCAAATGTGGTACCATGGTTAGGTTTACTTCCTCGCGCGTGTCCTGCTTACAGGGTGCGCTCCTAATCGATGTATGGATGATCTGCCCCGACCGCCCGAAAGATGAGTCAGTGAGTTAAGTTCTAGCAATATTCTAGCTATATCGAATTAATGGAGTCTGGACCAGACAATCCAGTGATCAACATGTACAGTAGGTGCATCGATCTGCGGAAATGGGAACCGATGACATGTGTCAACCTATGTCCTTTTACGAGTGTTATAGTGTCTACTTCAGGACAGCCATGTCCAAATATTTCTACTGACCAAAAACTATGTGGCCAGGCTATATGATATTTAGTTATTATTATTCAATCTGCAATCTTGATCTTTATCACTACCGCAGAGTACATTGTTTTGTCAGCTATCTTGTTCCTCTTTGTCACTTCCATTAATTACTGTATATGACATTTATGGCCTTTATTGGTCATCCCCCTTGGCTGTGTCTGTCATCACATCAGCTGTAGAAGGAAGTGCTATTAGCTTCTCTATCTGTCCATTGTTGAATCTTTGCCTGTCTATTGTTGTTAAAAACTATATATATGTATGCTCACATCTATACTGTACGTGAGAGGTGAGACGTGAGAGGTGAGATGTGAGTGTGGAGGCCGGCATTCCGACTGTCTTTGTTGGGACGACCGCGAGCAGGATTATGCCGCTCGCTAGGTGAGATCCCTGGGGTTCAGCTGGAAGTCCGCTCACCTCATTCATGTATACTTGTTTGTCATGTCTTGTGAAACCAACTAAAGAAGTTTGAACTAAACTATGTCTTCGTCTCACCAACGTATTCATCATTTGTCTTCGTCAAAGTATTGCATGTATGTAATTCTCCAGTCATCCTATCCATGAGCCGATCCGAAGTCGACGCACCAACCATATATGAACCCGTTGACACGAGCATTGTCGCCTTTTCTGGCAAGCATGCTTTGTTGAAGACCTATTCATCCCCGGATCTTCACGGGCAGCCAGAAGGCAGTCTCCCCCCCCCCCCCCCCCCCCCCCCCACGGGGTACCTTGGGCATCACCATGTGTTTGACAGTCAACATTTGTTTGTTTTTTTTCTGCCCATGTTAGGCTTTTAAATACTAGACGCTTTTCGCACACTTTGTCGACTCTCACCAGAGACCATATAATAGAGTATATGGTCTCTGCTCTCACCAATTCGTCAACTTTAAAAGATCTAATAGATTGATCCTCCTTTGTCTTGAAAGTTAATTGTTTATTGTTTATCTTTATCAATGTATAATTTTGAGCTAATTCCACCGTCGACATACACGTTGACATTATGTAACATCTGCAGCAGGCGTCTGTAGCGATTAGAAGTGGGATACGACCAGAACTGGGATAACTACGGTTACTACAGTTATGTCAGGTCTGGTCCACGTGTGATCCCTACAGCCGTCAAGGCACGCAATGTATGCCCCAGTCATGAAGTGGATAGCAGTATAAATAGGTCAACACTGAACAGGCGGATTGTATTGACTTTGACATAAACGTATTTTGCCATCTGTATTCAGACGTTAAATGACATTGTAAATCAACTCTGTAGCAAATGAAAGCTCAGCTAGTTTACATCCGAAAATTTGTAATGAAACCCTTGCCCTTCACGTTATTAACACTACAAAGCAAACTATTAATAAAGTCTACTATAAATGATGACAAATGTGAAAATGTAACAGTACTGACATCTTTATTTTCTTAAATAGCTACAATAGCCAAACACACGAGAATACAACAAATTACAATGAAATGAGAGATTCAAGTGATATAAATCTCAGCATCAAGAGCTGCGAACTACCCCATAGGCAGAGTCAAGTGAATTCCAACCAATCTAAATGCAGAGCATGAGTTATTGAACCTGTCAGACACCAGCTTCCAAAAATGATAAACTTCATTTCTTCACCATCTTGATTCAAAAATTTCAATCCTAACAAAAGGAAACCTGAAGTAACATAAATCTTAACTCTTGACAGTACATTCTTTCTGGTACTTGAAATGCATCAGTATCCAGAGAGTATGTTTTAGTTAAGGAATGTGGTTTTGACAAGAACCCACATAGAGTACCCTGGCCATTGTGTCATTTGACCACTAGACTACTGTACCATCCCTATAAGCAAACAGGTCAAAATGACCACACGAAAAAATGGTCACACTGTCCCTAGTCACAATGGCCACACACAAAAAAAATCAAAATCGCTATAGCCTCTAGTCAGAATGGCCATACCAAAAAGTAAAAATGGCCGTACATTACATTCTTTCCATGTCTGTGCTTGCTTTCTTGAAAGTTGGTCAGCAAATGAAAATGATGCTACTTTTCTTTGCATCTATGTCCCGCAGGAGGAATGTGGATTACATGAAGGTATGGGAAAATGTTATGACTATTACAAATTTTTAAAAATGTATTTATTTATGGCCATCTTGACTAGAACCACTAGAAAAGCCACATCAGTGCAGCTCTTTTCATGTAGCATGCTTGTCTGACTGCTTTGGCTTTTCTGTACCAAGAGTTTTGCAAGCATGAACTGAAATTAGCTGACATGAAAATGAACTACCCAATGTTATCTATATAGCACATATCTGACTTTAATGACTGCAATATGAAAATGTTGGATGCACCATTTCAGTGAATCGCTCTGGCAATATCACGGGAAGTATGCATGACGTATAGAGATAACAAAACAAGACGAAGACCAGGAGTCACCTCATTTGAAGGTTGTTTGTGAATGAAGACTTTCCATGAACTACATTTGACTTGCAGCAAAGCAAATGCATTGCTATACTTCTAGTGTATTTCTATCACTTCATACTATTCTGCAGCAAATTAAAGTTTGGTAATTTCAAAAGGACATAACAAAACATCCATAAAACAGATTCACAACAAACAAAAAACTAGTTACAAAGCATATCTCAATGAGAGTGCCATCAATAAGACACTTCTTCATACACCACATACTCCATGCTGGTCTTTCCTACTGGTGGAACATGAAGGTGAAAATTATAATGTTTATGCTAGATGGGTTTCAAACTATCTAATGTTAAAATTCTACATACCAAAGGAGCAATAATTTAAGAAATGGCAGTAGAGTTTTGTCAAACTGAATACGCATAAAACGCTTCAGGCCATGTTAATGAAAGGTTTGGAAATCTTAGTGATAAAAGTAGAGCATGGGGGCCACCTATCAGCATCTCTTTGCTACAAGGAAACTCTCTAAACGATGTGTAAACGCTGATGAATTCAGAGGTATGTATGCATACAGGCTGATGACCACATACATATATTTTGTGTCCCACAAATGAAGAAATATGAAGACTAGAGAAAGTTGAAATATACAATAACATCAGTTAAAAAATAACAGAATATGATTAACTACAGGTATGTGACAGCTGTGTTTGGCACTAGCTAACAACCATAAGACACAAAGGTATATTTCAATCCAATCTGGCTCAGACATTACCACTGATGAGCAATTACCATAGAATGAGCAGGCAGTTCACTACTCCAGGAAGATCACCACATCGACAGATAACCTTACTGCACATGGCAGTTGAAACTGTCACATAACTCACAGTCAGCTGACACTAGGATGCAGTGATCTTAACAGAGACAAATTTCAGAGATATGTCAGAAAACATGGTCTGCTCTTGTGGGCACGAAATTAGGAATTCATATCATTATTTCTTTACTTGTACCAAATACATGTATGGTAAAAAAATGCCTTCGTTTACATCCACAGATATGATTTAGAAACTATCTTATGTGGTAACAAGTTTTCAAGTAAAAATGTTGAAATATATATATTGAAGTCTATTCACCACTTCATAACTAAAAGGCAAGTTTTGCATGATTAAGGCTGCAAAACATAATAAGCTAGCACAGTTGTAATGCCGGCTCATTTACTTGCTGTCATGGCTGCACTTATCATATTGTTAATTGCATCTTTGCGCCGTTTACTCATGAACACATGAGTCAATAGTTTTCATTTATGTGTAACCATCACAATTTGGGGGGATTGTTATGTTGCTGGGGTGGTATTTATATAAACAGAAAAATGCTTGTTTACCAACCCAGGTTTCAGAAAATAAATATGTATACGTCAGATAACCACACCTCTGATCGCCTGGTCCTTCTATATATATACTCCATAGCAATATAGTTCTGTTCTTAAATCAACAGGCACTCAATTTAATGAAATTATTTTTTTTTAAATCATATTAACATACGATATCCACCTTGCAAAGAAATGACAAAGTGACAGGTTTTGCCTTAGCTTTAGTAACTTTTAGGAATGATATCAAAGGGTCATATGGAACAGGTAAGAAATGCTTAGTACTTTAAGAGCATTATACTGTTTCTTTCTGAAACAAATCAAGTGTTTTGTTTTTAATAAATAACTGTGGCACAATGGAAAGAAAACATTCATAGATTTCTGGACAAACCTTTTGCATATATGGCTATCGAAATGGCTATCAAGAAATGAAATGTGAACGTGGCATGAGAGGTGTTGGCAAATATGTCAACACAAATGGAATGACTGCTTAAGAAAGTAGCATATACTGCTGTTAAATCTGGTGAATTGGAAAGCATCAGTTTGTTCACCTATTCACTGAATACAAAGTATTCACACTTGCTGAGACTGCTGCCAGATTCCCTTACACAGGTCACATGTGACATCTTATGCTGATATACATGAAGGTGACACAGTACTTCCTGAGCGTCACATGACAAAATATCAACTATGAAGCTTGCCTTATGGAGGGAATGAGAAGATTTGGTCATATCAAGTTAATTGCCCTCATCATAACGTACAGAAACACAAAGCATTTAGAGAACTGTCAAGCTGAGTCAGTGTGGACAGGATGGGCATTCAGATTTTAAGTGGGTGTTGAAGATGTTTGTGCAGTGCACCGTGTGTTGTTCATCTGTGGCAACACGTCTGTTGGCTCTGTGTACAGGCTAGGCTCCTGGGAGACTGCCTACTTGTCAAGTGTGGCAGATGCTAGTGAAGAGCCTGGACATCCTGCTCATCTTTCACCTGGTTGGCATTCTCATCCATATCCTCATAGAGTTCCTCATCCCTGCAATAGATATGGAAGACTTATACTAATAAAACATACTAAAGCTGATAGTAATTGTCTGACTGGGGACTGTAAGTCATGAACTGATATCACAAGCATCCAACTATGCATTAGATACTACATGAGCAAGTCTGACCACCTGATACAACCAGCAAAGGCCGATGGGTACCAATTCTTCTACGGAATCATCAGAGGACAACTGTTACTGAACATTGGCAAATAGACCAGGATGCATCATGCCTCAATGGATATGACTATACAACTCCTGAGGACATGAAAACTTTCATGCAAAATACTGCAAACAATTCTTATTGTTGACAAATATCTACCCAGTTGCATATTCTGTAAGTTTACGCTACCTGAGTTTGAGGTTGATGTCAAAGCCCTTATCCATGCTGAGTTTCACGACGGGTGTGGAACTACGTGAACCACTGCTGTCTGACTGTCTGTCAATCAAGCTCAGCCTGGACAGCTGGCCGTCTGCTGTAAGATATAGACTAAAAAAATTAACACATATCTCACATGTAGACAAAGGCGCATAACACACATCTCACACACAAACAGGAGCAAGTGACACATGTCTCTAGTATACAGTGACACATAAATACATTCATCTATCTTGACCAATGTAACCATTATTTTGTCAGCACCATGAACACACAGATTAGACTTATTAGTCATAAAAGCATACTGCATTTGAAAGCGAAAAGGCAAAGCAAGAATATTGAGAGGAGATGGCATCAAAAACAAAACTGAAAGGTGACAACTTGTTAGAACGTTGTGCAGCCTACAGAAAAGATATAGAAGTTGACAATCTTCTTACCAATGTAACATAGTCTGGATGTGTAGAGAATCTCATGCAAGTATCTACTGATATCAAACATATCAACATGAGGCTTGATATAACTGATATCAGTACACGCAAGGGTGAGATTCTATTTATCATCCAAAATCATTCTTCATTAGTTTTCAATGAAAAATGTACATCTCTTAACACAGCACTGCCAGTGCAGTGATGTCATAGCATTGTGATGTCATCAAGTTCATGACGTCATAGCATTGTCAGGGCATTGTGCAAAATCTACTGTCAAAACAATATCTCCTAGGAAATATCGTCTGATCTCACACAAGCGATATCTCCTGTGGACCACAGTTCTGGATGATAAATATATGTATATATCTGCTTGCAGTGTTGGTCAGTACCTGTGATTCTGCCGGACTCCGAAGCTAACTCCCACTCTAACTGGTTGAGTGTTTCCTCATCATCTTCATCATCGTAGTAGGAAACATTTACATCATCATACTGTGCCAGATCTTCCCCATCCATTACTACAAGCACATAATACAGCAGATACACTTTAGTACACTAAACAAGTGTATGATGGAATGTCATCATATTACCAGAGCTAAATACAGTCAAACACCGCTGTCTCGATATTTACTGGACTAGGAAAATATATGACTTATCCGAATATCGACATCTGAGTTGGGCATATGATCACATACCAACATGAAAGAAAACAAAAGAAAACAGTAGGTTGAATGTCTATTATGTGACACCTACAACTCAATAAGGCTTAATTAGCTTACACTACTGCTACCTTTGATTCATGCTGCTGCATGTGTGTACCGGGAAGGCTAAAATGTAAATTTTGGTTTTCCCTGGAGAGCTAATTAGGGGAGTACTGCCATAAGTGGCATTTACATTTCAGATTATTTAATTAGAAAACCATGGAGGAAGCTTAATTCACAAGTAGAGATTTAGTTTTCCAAAACACTGTTACAATCTTCTTTGCTTGTTTTGAACTTTATAGAAGTGTCTTCCTCGCTTGTTTTGGAAAACATTGGAGGAAGCTTAATTCATGAGTAAAGCGATTTATTTAAAAAACATGGTTGTAATTTTCTTTGCTTTCTTTGTTTAGATGTATTTAATTAGAAGAAGAAACACTGGAGTAAGGTGGCAGATGCACAAGTTAGAATTCTCTTCACTGAGTCAATTCGTGGAGGAGGGTCGTATTTTGCGAGAAACAAGTTATTGGAAGTGTACAGAGCCTGGGTGTTCAGCAAGTATTGTGACAAGTGGAGACTAGCTTCAGACAGCGGAGCAGAACCACAACCATTCAGATCCAAACTTTATCTTGGAAGTGGATGCTTTCAAGGCCAAATTACTACATCACATCAAGACTGAGGTGACCCCCGCCACCCCTCAATCTCCCAGGTCCCCAGGAAGTAACATGAGGGCCGAAGTCGTTCAACAACATTATCCGGGACATCGCCTACACAGACCATGTGTCCGAACTTCTTAAACTGTCCTTAAAACTCGAAGACAGTGAATGTGATACCATGGTTAATGACAATGCATAAATAACTTTATATATATATATATATATATATATATATATATATATATATATATATATATATATATATATATATATGAATCAATGAAATGTTTATCTACGTCTTATATTTACGTTTATGAGAGACGATGAAAGACGAGTATGCTAATTCAAGATATTATGTATATGTATTAAAAGGATTTTTATTATTTAAAACAAATAAGTATACATACTCTCTTTACTTGCCATTTTCATAAGTGCCCAAATTAAAGAGCGTCCACGTTAATTCTGTTTTCTTTATAATTTGTCAAAGCCTCTGAGTGGGGTGCGCTGTATTCATTCTGCCATAACATTGCATTGGAAGTACTGTGAAGGCTACACTCATTGAACCGAGAAGTGTTACGATTTTAGCCCTCTCGATCATGAACTGTTCAGATGGATACTTGTCTGAGAAAGGTAGAGGTATATCGGCTTTACATGCAAATGTCGAGTTAAAAGGTTAATTTTGCATGTAAGGACCATGAAATCATATTGATATATTCAAAATATCGAGACTTCTGTATCAAGTTAAAAGGGTTCAAATAATGATAAATAATGAAGGATTTTGCCAGGATCAAGAAATTGGGACAACTGCCATATCGACTTATCAGAGTTCGATACAACGGTGTTCAACTGTAGCATCATTCTGACTACACACATACATTCTTAAACATACTGAAAGCTCTCAGTTCTTTTTTTTCTCACTTCAACAGCGAGGGTCAGAAGGACCCCAGTTTGTCATGAGAGACAACCAAAAAGAAGCTTGTCACAGTAAGACCTTCTGACACATGTATGTCAAGCAGTCATTTGTCTGTGACATTCTACAACACGGTACACAGTTGTCAAGCAGTCATTTGTATGTGACATTCTACCTCATTGTACACACTTGTCAAGCAGTCATTTGTCTGTGACATTCTACCTTATGGTACACTGTTGTTAGGCAGTCATTTGTCTGTGACATTCTGCCACATGGAACACAGTTGTCAAGCAGTCATTTGTATGTGACATTCTACAACATGGTACACTGTTGTCAAGCAGTCATTTGTATGTGACATTCTACAACATGGTACACAGTTGTCAAGCAGTGATTTGTCTGTGGCATTCTACCTCATGGTACACACTTGTCAAGCAGTCATTTGTCTGTGACATTCTACAACATGGTACACTGTTGTCAAGCAGTCATTTGTCTGTGACATTCTACCTCATTGTACACACTTGTCAAGCAGTCATTTGTCTGTGACATTCTACCTCATGGTACACTGTTGTCAAGCAGTCATTTGTCTGTGACATTCTGCCACAAGGTACACTGTTGTGAAGCAGTCATTTGTATGTGACATTCTACAACATGGTACACACTTGTCAAGCAGTCATTTGTCTGTGACATTCTACCTCATGGTACACACTTGTCAAGCAGTCATTTGTCTGTGACATTCTACCTCATGGTACACTGTTGTCAAGCAATGACTTGTCTGTGACATTCTACCTCATGATACACTGTTGTCAAGCAGTCATTTGTCTGTGACATTCTGCCACATGGAACACAGTTGTCAAGCAGTCATTTGTATGTGACATTCTACAACATGGTACACTGTTGTCAAGCAGTCATTTGTCTGTGACATTCTACAACATGGTACACAGTTGTCATGCAGTCATTTGTCTGTGACATTCTACCTCATGGTACACTGTTGTCAAGTAGTCATTTGTCTGTGACATTCTACCTCATGGTACACTGTTGTCATGCAGTCATTTGTCTGTGACATTCTACCTCATCGTACACTGTTGTCAAGCAGTCATTTGTCTGTGACATTCTACCTCATGGTACACTGTTGTCAGGCAGTCATTTGTCTGTGACATTCTACAACATGGAACACAGTTGTCAAGCAGTCATTTGTCTGTGGCATTCTGCCACATGGTACACTGTTGTCAAGCAGTCATTTGTATGTGACATTGTACAACATGGTACACTGTTGTCATGCAGTCATTTGTATGTGACATTCTACAACATGGTACACAGTTGTCAAGTAGTCAATTGTCTGTGACATTCTACCTCATGGTACACACTTGTCAAGCAGTCATTTGTATGTGACATTCTACCTCATGGTACACTGTTGTCAAGTAGTCATTTGTCTGTGACATTCTGCCACATGGTACACAGTTGTCATGCAGTCATTTGTCTGTGACATTCTACCTCATGGTACACTGTTTTCAAGCAGTCATTTGTCTGTAACATTCTACCTCATCGTACACTGTTGTCAAGCAGTCACTTGTCTGTCACATTCTACAACATGGTACACTGTTGTCAAGTAGTCATTTGTCTGTAACATTCTGCCACATGGTACACTGTTGTCATGCAGTCATTTGTCTGTGACATTCTGCCACATGGTACACAGTTGTCATGCAGTCATTTGTCTGTAACATTCTACCTCATGGTACACTGTTGTCAAGCAGTCATTTGTCTGTAACATTCTGCCACAAGGTACACTGTTGTCAAGCAGTCACTTGTCTGTCACATTCTACAACATGGTACACACTTGTCAAGCAGTGATTTGTCTGTGACATTCTACCTCATGGTACACTGTTTTCAAGCAGTCATTTGTCTGTGACATTTTACCTCATGGTACACAGTTGTCAAGCAATGACTTGTCTGTGACTCTGTAACCAGACAATATGATTACATGGATAAACTGTATGTTTAATTTAGGATTTGTTGACAATGCATATTTTTATATGTTTCATGCTCACAAAAATGAATGTGCATTGTTATAAAAAACGTTCAGCACCCCTTTCCCTTCTACATAGCTCTGCTTTGGAAGGAATAAAGTGTGCACTGTACTCCAGGAAATATGATAAATATCACAAAACCAGACTTCATGCAAAACAAAAACACCCCAAAAATCATAATGAAAGCAAAATAAAAGTCTTTAAAAATGAAAAGACAAAAGTGACTATCTATAAAAAGATAAGAAACACACCAAAAACCAATGGTTCTTCCTCTGATTAGTGCTGAATTAGTGTTAGGTTCTGCTTCAGTTCCCTATAAACTGTGACACTTACCAACAGCTTGAGATATCTGACCAGATGTTCCTAGTTGTGACTGAGGACGGGAAACACTATCTTCTAGTTGAGAGTGGTTAGTGGAAACTGAGTCTTGAAGTGTGATAGTGGAGGCCCTGCTTGTCACAACACTTCTTTTCCGAATCCTTGATTCTGACCTTGATTTAGTTCCAGACACACTCTGTCCTGACCGAGATTGTGAATGTGTCTGCCTTTCAGATCTGGATTCTGCAGGTCGACTTGACCACTGGTCAGATGCTTTCCTTGACTGACTATGTCTTGGACTAGATACACTCCTTATTGGTGTGGTGGACCTGGAAATGGTGGCAAACGGACTTAGTTTGTTTCCTGCTCATATAATCCTTATAGTGACACCTGCACTAACAAAAACATTAAGCCATTGCCAAGAGTTACATAAAAGACGTCATGCACAACCCACAGCTTAATTCTAAGGAGCTTATCTCTACACATGATCATTTTGTAACTAAATAACGTGCAATGTTTACTGCATTTTCTAGTTAATTTCTTTCTGAGCTGCAAATACATGAAGAACAAAAGTGCAATTTTGAAAAATATCACTGTGTCAAAAGACTGTGACAAATGTTGTGACAAAGATGTCAGTTATGTACAATACTGAAATTGCCTGCACCTCACAGAGTGGTAATCTATAACCTGAAAGACCCAAGAGAGAGGTAGAAGCAGGCCCAAAGTTAAGGTCGATCATCATTAGATCGTGGTTTCAACTGACCTGCTTAGGTTATTTTCCCCTCCTATACTGCTGTATGAGGTTGTGATTGGCTGGCCCTGTGCCTGGCCACTGTAAGAGTATGAGATGACCGTCTTGTCCTCAACTGCAACTTGGTCCAATGGGATGACGTCACCAAGACTGCTGTCTGGTCGCCATGACCTTGGGGCCATCTGGTACACTACAGGTATATGAATGTTTGCAAAAGATTATGGTATCATTAAAACCAAAAGTCACCATGTTCTGTAATCTGATTGAATGAGTTTAGTATTACGCCCCACTCAGCAATATTCCAGATACAGGGCAGTGGCCAGTAAATAATCAAGTTTGGACCAGACAATTCAGCAATCAACAGCATAAGCATCGATCTGTGCATTTGGGAACAATGACATGTCTCAACCAAGTCAGCGAACCTGACCACCTGATCCCATTATTTGCCTCTTACGACAAGCATAGTCGCCTTTTGTAGCATACATGGGTTGCTGAAGACCTATTCTACCCTGGATCTTCACGGGTTGTAATCGAATTGGAATGTAATCCGTAATCTGGTTGAAAACATGATTGAATGGTATTTGGGAATATTTCAATTGAAACCTCTGGTTCATGCCGTCTGTTCCAAATCAGTTCCCATGCTTCAAATATCCAATAACACCCTGAAATTGCTCAACACATGATTATCTCCTAATGGGTACTTCTACACAAGATGACTTGTGGACACAAAAGAAGCTCATGTGGAACCACGGACATTGAGAATCAGCCAATCTACTCCACACTATGAAACATAAAAACAGGAATGAAAGAGGATATCCTTCTTACATCGGTTGCTAACTTTCATGACATCTTTCTTGGCTTTATCTGCTGTAGGGGTAAGTGTTCTCTCCTGAGGAGCTGGCTTCACCCCAACCATGAAGAAGTCCTCCAGCGTGGGGGCGAACAAGTGGGTCTCTGTTTCCCCCAGCCGACATGCAATGTCATGTAGGGCTGAACTGGGAGTCTTTGTTAGCATCCCTTCTCTGCAGAAATCAAAACATCACAGCCTCATAGAATTTTTTAAAATTCACAGAATTATTTTTGAATACATGTACTTTATAATTATCAATGATCTTGTTGGGGATAACTGTGGATTAATTCATGGACTGTCATAAGATTTCTACACAGATGCATATGTGTTGCACAGTCTTGAAAGATAGTTTTGACATTTTTGCCATCACAATGATTCTTCAACGAGGTTACAGCGAAAGACTGTAATAATGTCCATTCTCATTCATCCAGAGCAATATGTTAAGTTGACATTTGAGTGTTATTTTAACCAGTGATCGGGAAATTTCAACCAATGCCAACATGATGTCACATTATGACAAATACCCCAACAGCCACAAATTAAAAAAAAAAGCTCAAAATATCAGCAAGTTACAGCAAATCCTATGAGTGTGATGGTCTTACTTGATGAGAATATTCCTGATCTAATCTGTCCTTTCATGTAACACTATGAAGTTGGTATTTGGAACTTAGTGTTTGTATATCACCACCAGTTTACAATTTACTCATTGTGTGCATGTGCAGAAGAAAACCGATAGCTTTGGACATGTGGTCTGAAAAAACATACCCCATATTGCCATGAATACTAAAGACATATAATTCCATTTCCCCAATCAGAAATAACTACCAGCTGCACACCTGATCTGTGTCAGTTTCATAAATGATTACAATGTAATTTGAGAGATAATTTCTGGACAAAAGAACACCACTATGAGTCAAAGTCAATATTGCTGACACAGAAACAGAAAAATTCATGAATTCTGAAAAACCCCAAATAGCAACGGGCGTATCTTTATCTTAAGGTGATCGTAGCTCTAACCTTAGTGTTTAAGGTTGATCATAGCTAAGGTTGTTTTGAACAACGGAACACTGGTCTCTGTATGTGCCACACTATGAACAGCTCTATAGATAAGTTCCAGACAATAGGGATGGCAACTACCAGAAAATGAGCTAGAGGTCTGAGGGTGCAACAGGATCAAGGACTGGTTGATTTCCATTTTATCCATGTATTTCCACAGATTCACAGCAAATTGCCATCCTTGAGACAAAACCTTACAATGGATGGCTGGAAAATCTGATCACAAGTACCCAATGTATTGGCAATAGACTCACAAGAGAGTACAGACTCAGATTTAATTCATGACATATGAGAAATTTTCAGTAAGATAATAGATAAAAAGCTTTATCATCACTTCAATGTTTAACGCAATCAGTAGATGAACGATTCCTTGGACAAATTTTGTAAAAGTTGAACCTTACAATGCAACTGAGGTAACTTACCCAAGCGCTGAACCTGCTCTACTGTGTGCTCTTGAATATGTCCGAGACTGACGCCCAGACTTAGGTCTAACAGACTGGTGAGATTTCCTTGACACTGGCCTCGATTTGGGTCTGTTTAAGCTACTGACGTCCTGCGCAACTTCATCTACAGCAGTTTCACACCGGACCTTCTCCTGCTTTCTCTCAGACTTTCTCCTGCAATCTGGCATGCCATGTAGACCAGGCATGTCACTATACAAGTCGACTACTGTAGTTTCTGACACATCTCCCTGATCAGACTTTCTACTGTGAGACTTGGATGCTGGAGTCTTTGATCTATCTCTTGCTGTTTTGCTGCTCTTTGGGGATGTGCTGTGCAGGTGAAGGGCATTAAATATTGGTAACATTTAAGTATTACACACATTTACATACTTACCTCTTGTCATCATTCAATGAATACTTGCCTTCCTTTTCAAAAACAGACTACAGAAGTCAAGATTGAAAGTTTCCTAACATAACACTCGCCAAAGTGGTTCAATTGAAGACATCCGGGTGACCGGCAAGTGTTGCAAAACAATGTTGAGGTCCCAAGCCGGTGATGAAATTTCACCTCTCATCCTCAAGCTTGAAGGCTTTCAGCATAGCCTGCAAATCGGGGGCCTTAGACACCTGTTCATTCATTTTCACAGCACTGAGTCGACAGCAGAGAAGTATGTTGTGATGGTGCCACCTTTAAGATGACGAGAATTCTACAGATGGAATAGAAACTCCGCCCAAACTTGAGGAGGAGAGGCCGCCATCAGTCACTCAGAACGGGATAAACAGAATCGTTCAAACGTAAGCCATTTTTTTGTTCATAAAGCCCCCTTGTTGAGCATGACAGATGATTCTTGATGCACCTATCAAATAACCTTTAGTCCTTAAAGTCTTCTGCCGATGACCTAAGATTGAACTTTTCCGGGTCTGAGTGAAATTGGTTGCTGTGAGGATGCCACAGAAGATTTTTGCACCCTGGCAGATGAACTGGGTTGGTGTTGGTGGGACGTTTTAATTCGGGGAACCAATCCCTCGCAGACCAGCCAGGTGTGACCAAAAGCAGATTCAGTCAAGTGGTTTGTCTTATCTTTGAGACGACCCTGGTTAGTAGTACTGGAGGTGGGAAGGCATAGGCATTGAGAGTCTCCTAAGACAGGGAAAGGGTGTCCACCACCCACTTGGCTGGATTCAGGACTGGAGAAACGTAAACTGCAAGCTGCTGCGGGCGACATGGGCGCGGACTGGGACTGGCAAACAAGAGCGAAAGTGTCCGGATGAAGCATCCACTTGATGGGAGAAGGTTTGCTGGATCTGGAGAGAGCATCTGCCAGAATGTTGCCTTGTGTTACAGTTAATAATTTGCCATGACAAAAGGTATAAGAAATCCCCTCAGAACCAGCAAAATATAACACTGACAAGTCTAAAATATTCAGTAATATGTACTGACCAAAGAGCAAGATACAAAGATTCACAATAGAGGTTTTTAGTACAAAGCAACTGAGTCAAATCTGAAGTAATGGGTCTCAAATATAGTACACTGTATCATCAAAGATTTGGTTAGCAAATGAGGAATAGATATACTGAATGTAACATGGTGAGCGGTCAGGCAGCAGTCATGTAGGTCAAGTGCTGACGAAGAGGCAGGCAGATTTGTGCAGGCCGAATGATGGCACCTTATATATACAGTCAGTGATTCTTGTGCATTCCAGTGAAATATGGAATTTTCGCAAATGGCATGTGTTTACTAACAGTCAAAAACACATATTCATATGCTGATGAGCCTAAGGAGAGGCAACTCTAAAACATTACCTTAAAAGGTGTGTTGTTAAAATACTATTACCATGATACGAAATGTGACCCCCATAATAACTATCACTCATTGAAGCGCTCCTGCCAACGAGACACTGCAAGGATCGCTGTCTGCAGTTCCAAACAGTCTCGTTGCTCCTCTGGCCACAGCCCTGAGACTGCGAGGCTGCTTAGATGAGGTCCCCAACCTTGTAGACTGGCATCCATAAAGAATTCATGGTATGGGGTGAACACCTTCAAAGAGACTCTCGGGCAGACGTTAAATGGGGAGGTCCACCAGCGAAGTTACTGATGCAAATGCAACAGTAGCGGAAACCTGGCTTTGAGATCGTCTGCCTCTATGAACGGTTTCAAGAATCTTTGGAGAGGATGGAGCATGAGTCTCCTCCTGACTGTGAGGTCCTGTACCGAAGTCAACAGACTGAGAATGGCCTGCCAATCTCTCAACTTGAGGACCTTGGTCAAGCCCTTGTGGACCCACTCCAGTATCTTCACTCATCTGTTGGGACCTTACTGGTCACCCAGACGTCTTCAATCAAACCACCATGGCGAGTGTTAGGATAGCAAGCTTTCAATCTCAACTTCTGCAGTCTGTTTTTGAAGAGTAAGGCATTTATGTATATAATGATGAAAAGAGGTAAGTAAAAATTTACATCTACTGTGTATACTGAAACCTTTACACATATACCTACACAGTCACAACAATGGATCATACAGTACTTGGAATTTACACTGATCTGATATCCTAATTACTGGATTCTACAGCTTATAGGAACATTATACACAGATTCATTGTTTATGTGTCTATATGTATCAGTCAGATTGTGAAATCAGTCGTTTTGGGAAATGACTAAATATTTGGGTCACTTTATGAAATGACTAAGAGGGTCAGCCATTTCGCATCATTTTGTGTAACAGCGATCATTTTCATGAAATTTCGTGTAGTGGACAGGGGTTTGGCAGGTGCGGCTGTTCTGGACACAACAAGTGTCAAACAAACAGGTAAAAATGCTTCAAAGCCAAGGTGGAGTGCAACAGTTGCTGCAACAATAGTTTTAACTTAGCAACGGGTGTCAATACAGGGCATAGTTGGCACGTGGTTATATCTGGACTGTAATGCATATTGCTGACTTCCTGTACACCCTCATCCAAATTTCTTCTCAGGACAGGGATAGGACATGAGTGTGTAGAGACAGGATACAAGTGATTAGGGACAGGATACATGTGTGTAGAGAAGGACATAAGCGTGTAGGGACAGGGTGAATGTGTGTAGTGACAGGGACTGGATACAAGCTTGTAGGGACAGGATACAGGTGAGTAGGGACAGGATACAGGTGTGTAGGGACAGATTACAAGTGTGTGGGACAGAATACAATTTTGTAGGACAGGATATAAATGTGTAGGACAGGATACAAGTGTGTACCTTTGGCTCTGCACCTGCCAGGCCTCAAAGCTGCCGACCTCCTGCACCTGGTACCGGTCTGTGTGCTCTAGATGTCGCATCCGGGGCTGCAACATCACCATCACACTGATCAGTGTTCTAATTCCAACTACTACCACCCTGACCATTGTTCTCCTTCAGACAACTACCACACTGATCATTGTCTTCCTTCAGACTACTTCCACACTGATCATTGTCTTCCTTCAGACAACTACCACACTGATCACTGTCTTCCTTCAGATGACTATCACACTGTCCATTAAGTTCCTTCAGACTACTATCACACTGATCATTGTCTTCTTTCAGATGACTACCGCACTGACCATTAACTTTCTTCAGACTACTATCACACTGATCATTGTCTTCCTTCAGATGACTATCACACTGATCATTGTCTTCCTTCAGACTACTTCCACACTGATCATTGTCTTCCTTCAGACAACTACCACACTGATCACTGTCTTCCTTCAGATGACTATCACACTGTCCATTAAGTTCCTTCAGACTACTATCACACTGACCATTGTCTTCTTTCAGATGACTACCGCACTGACCATTAACTTTCTTCAGACTACTACCACACTGATCATTGTCTTCCTTCAGACTACTTCCACACTGATCATTGTCTTCCTTCAGACAACTACCACACTGATCACTGTCTTCCTTCAGATGACTATCACACTGTCCATTAAGTTCCTTCAGACTACTATCACACTGACCATTGTCTTCTTTCAGATGACTACCGCACTGACCATTAACTTTCTTCAGACTACTACCACACTGATCATTGTCTTCCTTCAGATGACTATCACACTGATCATTGTCTTCCTTCAGACTACTTCCACACTGATCATTGTCTTCCTTCAGACAACTACCACACTGATCACTGTCTTCCTTCAGATGACTATCACACTGTCCATTAAGTTCCTTCAGACTACTATCACACTGACCATTGTCTTCTTTCAGATGACTACCGCACTGACCATTCACTTCCATCAGATGACTATCACACTGACCATTAACTTCCTTCAGATGACTATCACACTGATCATCGTCTTCCCTCAGGCACACTGATCATTGTCTTCCTTCAGACAACTACCACACTGATCACTGTCTTCCTTCAGATGACTATCACACTGTCCATTAAGTTCCTTCAGACTACTATCACACTGACCATTGTCTTCTTTCAGATGACTACCGCACTGACCATTCACTTCCATCAGATGACTATAACACTGACCATTAACTTCCTTCAGATGACTATCACACTGATCATCGTCTTCCCTCAGGCACACTGATCACTGTCTTCCTTCAGAGGACATAAACGTAGACTACAAATATCTCATACTATACAACGTAAAACATTACTATTGGCAAATGTGAACTGCTGATAAACATCTGGGTATAATTTAGGTATAACATGGGTTTAACAATCCTTTCCTGAATATTTTACTTCTGTAGCATCTAAATCTGCTTGTAGTAGTCCAAACAAGCTGAAAAGAAAAAGATACTTCATGATACTATTCCCTTAACCTAATGAAGCAACACTCACCGGTGTTTCCTGAAGCTCGACTATTGACAGACTGGAGCCAGATCGAGGTACTGGAGACTTGTCGCTACTGGTGTTAGCCACTGAGGCTTGGTATAAGGCAGTGAAACTAACTCGGTTTTCCTCATCTACACAAGGGAAACACTGAATTATAAACTACACTAGTGATGGGCAGCCAGGAAGACACACCCAAGGAGTGGCCCTCAAATTTTCTTATGAATAATTAAATTACTAAAACATCTAAAATATTTCTATTATATGAGATGTAAAACAAACTGATCAAATGTCTCAAACAGCTTTAAAACTTTTCATCATATTTGCCAAATTTTTCTTATTTCTTACATGACCATTTATAAACTGTAGCTAACATTTTCAGTGTGTGTTCATTTACGTGTGTTGATCTTCCTGCTGAACAAACCCTAAATGTGTTTCTCCTACCTCTTCACACCAAATTCAGCACTGAGTTACAGAAACATTCTTACTTCCCTCATCACTTTTGAGAAAAATTGCATACAAAACAAATATTTGCAGTGCCTTCTGAAATCTTTCCGAACAGCTACAATTCCTATAGAGATATAGGCAGCTACACCCACCTGGTGGGCTCTCTCTTACACCTGCATTGTAACTACTATGAGGGGACGGGTAGTCATCCTCCAGTCTAGGGGTCAATATATCTCCTGGGTCAGTGCGGCGGTGTTTCTTCAGGAGTAGACGGTCAGCGTAGCTGATGGTGTTGGTGAAGGATATCTGGGGCGAGCCAGGTTCACTGGTCATTGTTGTGGCAGTGTGCACACTAGCAGGAACTGTAGACACAAAGATGCCCAGAACACAGTATATTAACATGACCTACATACATAGTCTACAAAACACAGCATATTTACATGAACTACGTACACTGACTCCAGAACACAGCATATTAACATGACCTACATACATAGTCTCCAAAACACAGCATATTTACATGAACTACGTACACTGACTCCAGAACACAGCATATTAACATGACCTACATACAGTCTCCAAAACACAGCATATTTACATGAACTACGTACACTGACTCCAGAACACAGCATATTAACATGACCTACATACATAGTCTCCAAAACACAGCATATTTACATGAACTACGTACACAGACTCCAGAACACAGTATATTAACATGACCTACATACATAGTCTCCAAAACACAGCATATTTACATGAACTACGTACACAGACTCCAGAACACAGTATATTAACATGACCTACATACATAGTCTCCAAAACACAGCATATTTACATGAACTACGTACACTGACTCCAGAACACAGCATATTAACATGACCTACATACATAGTCTCCAAAACACAGCATATTTACATGAACTACGTACACAGACTCCAGAACACAGTATATTAACATGACCTACATACATAGTCTCCAAAACACAGCATATTTACATGAACTACGTACACAGACTCCAGAACACAGCATATTAACATGACCTACATACATAGTCTCCAAAACACAGCATATTAACATGACCTACATACAGTCTCCAAAACATAGCATATTTGCATGAACTACGTACACTGACTCCAGAACACAGTATATGAACATGACCTTCATACATAGTCTACAAAACACAGCATATTTACATGAACTACTACACTGACTCCAGAACACAGCATATTAACATGACCTACATACAGTCTCCAAAACACAGCATATTTACATGAACTACGTACACTGACTCCAGAACACAGCATATTAACATGACCTACATACATAGTCTCCAAAACACAGCATATTTACATGAACTACGTACACAGACTCCAGAACACAGCATATTAACATGACCTACATACATAGTCTCCAAAACACAGCATATTAACATGACCTACATATACTTCAGAACACAACATATCAACATGAGTTACATAGACTACAGAACACAACATGTTAACATGAACTACGTAGACTCCAGAACACACCATCAAGTCAGAGTTACACAAATGGATGTCAGAACACACCATACATCTACATGAGCTACATTTATACACTCTCAAAAGCAACTTTCTTAACACTTGCTACACATATAGATTCTCAAAAATGTCATTTTGGAGTAAAACTGATATTTTTTCACAATTCACTATAACAAGAGCTACATGGACAGACTTTCACAATTCATCATATCAACACGAGCAACACATATAGACTTTCAAAATTCCCCATATTATTATGAGCTACATGAATAGATTTTCACAATTCATCACACTAACAAGAGCTACATGTATAGGCTTTCAGAATACACACTACCACCTACCTGCTGCTTTCCGTGGAGAAATGGTCCTGTGTGGTGAGACTGTTGGTGAGGAGAAGTCATCACCCTGCCTCCATGCCAGTAGAGCTGCTTGGAAGGATGCAGCACTTTCGGCTTCATTGTACTGACCTGCCAACAAGTCACCCGCTGACTCGTATGAACCACTAGCACCCTCTGGGCCATTTCTCTCTGATTCCTGTCAACAAAGTACACCATGCTCCCATACAGACAACACATTGACTGCCTCATCATCTGGACATCAATCTGGCAGAACTTTCACATAAATATGTCTCCTACACAGTCATTCTGTAACTGACCATCGGTGTAAGTGTTTGCTTGCAGTAGTATGACATCATTTTATTGACTCATATTTGTTACAGTCATCAGTGTAACTTGCGCCCTGCACCCTGAGCCTACTGCCTCTAAAACCATACACACTCCATCTCTCAGCAGCGTCTGATTATCATCTCTACCAATATGGATGGGTAAAACTGCATGAAAGGTTAGAATGAATTTGAGCACATTTTACACTACATCCAGAAATATACCATCAAGTTCATGGCGACATCTAAATAATGAAATCTACCAGGAAACAAGGATAAGTTGAGCACTAACCTGACAATTGACCCATATTAGCATATATGAGTGCTGACCACTGGCACTTGCACTGTGAGCAAAGGGGTTTCAGGTTGTCTGAATATTACCAACTTGCTACACCGACAACGGGAGTCTTATGAGCGAGGCGTGTGCTGTTACGCACAGAATCAATTTCATTGTCATGCACTGCATGTGCACTTGCCTCCGTCTGCTCTACCTTCACAAACCAAATGAGTTTGCTCCTTGCCATGCACTGCCTACTCGTAAACGTGTTCTCTGCAAAGGTAAAAGTTTTTCTTGTTCGCCAGTATGCTTGTCATTCCAGCAGTTGGAAAACATAAGAGCCTCGCACACCATCATTGCCTGGTGACAACCACGTTAATCAAGAGCCTGACTAGCCAGACTCTCAAATAACAATGGAAGTGAGAACCTATTACAATCTAAAAGAATGACAAACTCTGTACAGGTGCAATTTTTATTTCCTTGTATCCCTCAACGTACCTGGAAGCTGACACTGCTGGATACAGCACCTACTGCAGGGGATGGCTTCGTCTCTCTACAACATCACATCAGGACCATCATGAGCCACTTTCATTGAATGGCATTACATGACAGGTAGAAATAATAAAAATGGTGGACATTGCATGAAGCTGTATCAATATTTGCTTTTTCAGTAAAGATCACAATATTCATGGATTTTGCTTTTCAGTGCACACACTGCTGTCCTTATGCCCTTTCACAAATACAGTCTCAAAAAAAATACTTCGCACAAAACAGACATGCAAAACAATGGAGCTAAAAGCATTTTGAGGATTGGGAGTGTTTGTATTGTGTGCTTTATGCCTTAACATAACATACACTCTGATGACTGTACAACACAGGAAGTTATTAACAAGGTCAAATTGGGTATATACTGACAGACTGTGCTCTATGTATGGTTACACTGCAACCACATAGTGGGTCCTTCATATGTTCTAGGGTTTGGGGTATTTATTTCTGTGACAGTGAGTTACCTTACCTTTGTGAGGGTGTGGGTGTGGGAAGGGGCCGTGGGGACATGCACTGCCGGGGACCAGATGCCTGAAAGTAAACAAATCATCAGAATGAACTCAGTCACCAGTAACTAAGATGGTAGTTAGTAGCACAAGCAACATTCAACATCATCAGGACAAGATGATTTACAATCAGTCACCTTTGGTAGTTAGTAGCACGAGCAACATTCAACATCATCAGGACAAGATGATTTACAATCAGTCACCTTTGGTAGTTGGTAGCACGAGCAACATTCAACATCAACAGGACAAGATGATTTACAATCAGTCACCTTTGGTAGTTAGTAGCACGAGCAACATTCAACATCATCAGGACAAGATGATTTACAATCAGTCACCTTTGGTAGTTAGTAGCACAAGCAACATTCAACATCATCAGGGCAAGATGATTTACAATCAGTCACCTTTGGTAGTTAGTAGCATGAGCAACATTCAACATCATCAGGGCAAGATGATTTACAACCAGTCACCTTTGGTAGTTAGTAGCACGAGCAACATTCAACATCATCAGGGCAAGATGATTTACAACCAGTCACCTTTGGTAGTTAGTAGCACGAGCAACATTCAACATCATCAGGGCAAGATGATTTACAATCAGTCACCTTTGGTAGTTAGTAGCACGAGCAACATTCAACATCATCAGGGCAAGATGATTTACAATCAGTCACCTTTGGTAGTTAGTAGCACAAGCAACATTCAACATCATCAGGGCAAGATGATTTACAATCAGTCACCTTTGGTAGTTAGTAGCACGAGCAACATTCAACATCATCAGGGCAAGATGATTTACAATCAGTCACCTTTGGTAGTTAGTAGCATGAGCAACATTCAACATCATCAGGGCAAGATGATTTACAATCAGTCACCTTTGGTAGTTAGAAGCACTAGCTACATTCCACATCATCAGGACAAGATGATTTACAATCAGTCACCTTTGGTAGTTAGTAGCACAAGCAACATTCAACATCATCAGGGCAAGATGATTTACAATCAGTCACCTTTGGTAGTTGGTAGCACGAGCAACATTCAACATCAACAGGACAAGATGATTTACAATCAGTCACCTTTGGTAGTTAGTAGCACGAGCAACATTCAACATCATCAGGACAAGATGATTTACAATCAGTCACCTTTGGTAGTTAGTAGCACAAGCAACATTCAACATCATCAGGGCAAGATGATTTACAATCAGTCACCTTTGGTAGTTAGTAGCATGAGCAACATTCAACATCATCAGGGCAAGATGATTTACAACCAGTCACCTTTGGTAGTTAGTAGCACGAGCAACATTCAACATCATCAGGGCAAGATGATTTACAACCAGTCACCTTTGGTAGTTAGTAGCACGAGCAACATTCAACATCATCAGGGCAAGATGATTTACAATCAGTCACCTTTGGTAGTTAGTAGCACGAGCAACATTCAACATCATCAGGGCAAGATGATTTACAATCAGTCACCTTTGGTAGTTAGTAGCACAAGCAACATTCAACATCATCAGGGCAAGATGATTTACAATCAGTCACCTTTGGTAGTTAGTAGCACGAGCAACATTCAACATCATCAGGGCAAGATGATTTACAATCAGTCACCTTTGGTAGTTAGTAGCATGAGCAACATTCAACATCATCAGGGCAAGATGATTTACAATCAGTCACCTTTGGTAGTTAGAAGCACTAGCTACATTCCACATCATCAGGACAAGATGATTTACAATCAGTCACCTTTGGTAGTTAGTAGCACAAGCAACATTCAACATCATCAGGGCAAGATGATTTACAATCAGTCACCTTTGGTAGTTAGTAGCACGAGCAACATTCAACATCATCAGGGCAAGATGATTTACAATCAGTCACCTTTGGTAGTTAGAAGCACTAGCTACATTCCACATCATCAGGACAAGATGATTTACAATCAGTCACCTTTGGTAGTTAGTAGCACAAGCAACATTCAACATCATCTGGACAAGATGATTTACTATCAGTCAGCTTCAGTGTCTGGAGGGGCACACTCCCATGATACAACTCACACTTTTATGTTGCAATAGTATCCCACTGGGAGGGGCACACTCCCATATTACAATCAAGTATCTCACCTGAAGGGGTACACTCCGATGTTTTTTCAGAGCTCCACGAAGGTGAAATGCAGCAAAGCAGCCTGAACAGTAATGTTCTGAACACTGAACGCAGGTCTGGAACAGTACAAGTCAGTCATCTGAAGCAAAGCACTGGCATCACAACCACCTACGATCTCAACAGCCTCTCACATAAAGAATGTGACAATAATAGCAGGAACTACAAGTAAAGAACTACAAACATTTATGAAAACAACAATGTGATTAGAAAGCATGTGAATGCCATATAACACTGAGTGCAGCAATACATCACCTGATCCATATGGAAATGAGGGGAAAACATGAAAACATCCTTAGTTTCTGCCTCATCATGGCCAAAAATTATTTACTATACAATACACTTTAAACTTTGGAAGCTTTGTTATAATGATGAAAAGTAACTTACCAGACACGCTACACGTTCCTCACACTGGCCACACTTGGGTCCTTTTGGTCTGTTTTCCTTCCCAGTTCTGGTGTTTTGAGATGTTTGAGCAATGTACTTCATGGTTCCAGGGTCACTGCTGCGACTTGGCACATCTACACAATAAATGTCAATACATGTACTAACACTCCATGCCAGGTATCACAACAATGTGGGGCTCACAATATGTGTCTTCAGTCAAATTTACTGATCCATATAAGATGACACACTGCATTAATACAAAATGACACACAATGACATATTCTATCAATGTACAATGGAACTCTTTTGGATGGTGTGTGTAGATTTATTATCAAACGTATGAACATGTTAAGTCTTTGATACAAGCACTAATGCTCATCTACCAGTACAGGAGTCTTTACCTACTAACACAGGCAATCAGCCCATTAGCTACTATTATCAGAACTATGGAAATAATTTGAACTGAGCAAATAATCTTGATATAACTTTACCTAATGGTTCATCCCTTAAAACTCTAACTCCTCTCTTCTTATGCTCCTGAAAAGCACAAAGGCAAACCTAATTAGCAGAATCAAATCACATTGTCTAAAAGCTTAAGTTCAGGTACAGTATAAATAAGACAGGCCTTTCAGCAATTTGAATAAATACATGGCCTGGACACTAGGGTTGGGTATTGCCAAAATTTTCACAATGTGTTGGCCTATTGCAATTTGTATTGCAATATATTCTGCAAGTGGAACAGATGCTCTATGGTAATGGAAACAATGCCACTGGCCCCTGGAGGGACTCAGATGTGATCGCACAACAGATCAGTTGAAAATATTTCCAAACTAAAGACTTCGCTCTAAGTTTTCAACTGGAGAAAAAGTGTCAGCAATGGTGGAAGCCATTTTGGTTGCTTATCAATACAAGTGCTGGTACCAATCTATTTCTATCGTAGTGTGAAGTTTGAATTGCAATATCCAAGTTAACTGGTATTATCACTCGCGCCTACTTGATACAGGCCTTGCCTCATACTTGTCTCACCTTGCTGGAGCGCACTGGCTTGTCCAGGATGTCTGTGGCATAAGTGGAGAGACTGCCAGACTTACCAGTACGCCAAAACCCTCCTCCATTTCGCCTGAAAAAAATATACCATTGCATGGTGAATGTTTCTGTTTTCTGTCATGGTAATAGCACAACAGTTGGAAGATGTCACATTGGTTGGCAAACGATGTCTTTACTGCTGTCATACAATTATTCACAATTTCGTCATAGATGCGAGTAATTCTATTTTCAAATGTTCTTTCTCATAATTTTCAAAAAGTTAAGTCTTGTTTGTATTTTATTGTACTAGACATATTTCTTGATAAGACCAATATCCATACATTTCTTTTTACATTTTTAACATTACATATTAATTTCAAAATCTTTAGGCCTATAAATCTTTAATGTAAATCTTTAGGCTTATAAAACACAAATAATTTGTTCCCAGACAATGGCTTTGGAAAACATTGTGTGGATGGTCCATATTTATTATTTTTCTTCATTGTAAAGCAACTCCCTCTAAGGAATATCCTTTGATAAGTACAATAATGATTTCTTCATGTGGTTTGAAGAAGCTTGTTGTGATAACCATGACAACACTTTAGGCATAAAGTCCAGTATGCATGTAATCCACTCAGCTTATTGCTATCCACTATGTATCCTATAGGTTGCTTTGAAAATGGAAAATACTAAAACATGTGGCTGACCTTTGGTCAACATGCTTCAGTGCCTGAGAACCCAGACTTTATTTTTGGTCTTATACAGATGTGAATGTGAGAAAAAAACAACCTTCCTCTTTCTCAACTTATTTTTGTGTAAACTGATAAATCATGTAGCATACTGAATTAGAAGAAAACTATCCTTATCTGAAAGCAAAACATGGAAACAAAAAAACGGTAAGCAAGGATATGGCGAGAACTCACTCTCTCTCCTCCTTCTCGCGACTCATGGCCACCTTCAACTCCTTTAGTCTCTCTTCCATCTTCCTGTTCTCCAACTCCAGCTTCTTGCTCTGCTCCTTTGCTGTCCGCATATTCCTGTAACATAGAGGCAATGGAGTCATGCCTACTCTCATCAGCAGAAACAACTACCACTCATAGGATCAGCTCACCTCCATGCCACCACCACTCCACCTCCGTGCCATGCAGTAACATCCAACACTCACCGGATTGGCTCAAAGCAGAACACCACTCTTAGGATCAGCTTATGCAGTGACAGCCACCACTCCACCTCCATGCCATGCAGTAACATCCAACACTCATCAGACTGGCTCAAAGCAGAAACAACCACCAATCATAGGATCAGCTCACCTCCATGCCACCACCACTCCACCTCCATGCCATGCAGTAACATCCAACACTCATCGGATTGGCTCAAAGCAGTGACAACTACCACTCATCATATCTACTCAAAGCTGTGATAACTGACACTCATTCAATTGGCTCAGTGACAACTATCGCTCTCTACCTTAACTAGAAGCAGTGAAACCAGTATCACAACATATATAATCTGTGTATCATCTTAATTTCTATTATCAACAAAGTGCTATTCACACTTTGTTCACGTCTGTGATCCATGGCAGTTATCACTTACAACTTGTTCCCATCCTGTGGTGATGCACTGGTTGACCAATAGTGACAATAACTCACTCTTCTTATGCATTTCAATTTTCAATAATGCATTAATAAAAGTATTATTAAAATCTAAATATTTTAGATATTTAAATACTTACCTTACCATACTTACACTCATAATCATTATTATGCCAATCAAACGATCAGTGGTACTTTGAAAGAATACTGGTGAAAACAGTTTGCAGTCTGAGGAAGAACACAAAGCCGAAGCTACCAATCATCATGCAGAGCTTGATTTATGCACTTAGACATTACACTAGTCAAAAGGCACAATTTCACAAATGTTTGACAACATTTTTATATATATTGTGGTTTATGCACTCGCTTTAGCTTCCAATTAATGAATAAAAGACTTATTATTCACTTACAACCTGCCTTAATCAATAGTTGAAACTTTAAGAACAGCCTCCAGCAGAGAACATTTGCCATGTGGAATGGTCCAAGGGACATATCTCTTAGAAGTTCATTTGAAATACTGTTCATCTGGTAGACCGTGCATGAGTTGATTAAATGCAAATTTGCCTTAATTCATTAGAGCTTTTGAATCTTATTCTGTAATCCAAATATGTAATTTTGGGGGATTAAGGTATATGGTAGGTTCCCTGAGGGTTGATAGTATTGTTGCAAGAAATGCATTCTGTATTTTAGAGACGTATAGTGTGAAATAGTGCCTTAAAACTAAGTCCACATAAATCACCACCACCCTGATATGCCCACTCCTACCGACACAGTTAACATGAAACCTGTCCCACATAAATCACCACCACCCTGATATGCCCACTCCTATGGACACAGTTAACATGAAACCTGTCCCCCATAAATCACCACCACCCTGATATGCCCACTCCTATGGACACAGTTAACATGAAACCTGTCCCACATAAATCACCCCTATCCTGATATGCCCACTCCTACACAGTTAACATGAAACCTGTCCCACATAAATCACCCCTATCCTGATATGCCCACTCCTACACAGTTAACATGAAACCTGTCCCACATAAATCACCCCTATCCTGATATGCCCACTCCTACACAGTTAACATGAAACCTGTCCCACATAAATCACCCCTATCCTGATATGCCCACTCCTACACAGTTAACATGAAACCTGTCCCACATAAATCACCCCTGTCCTGATATGCCCACTCCTACATGGTTAACATGAAACCTGTCCCACATAAATCACCCCTATCCTGATATGCCCACTCCTACACAGTTAACATGAAACCTGTCCCACATAAATCACCCCTATCCTGATATGCCCACTCCTACACAGTTAACATGAAACCTGTCCCACATAAATCACCCCTATCCTGATATGCCCACTCCTACATGGTTAACATGAAACCTGTCCCACATAAATCACCCCTGTCCTGATATGCCCACTCCTACACGGTTAACAAGTGAAACCTGTCCCACATAAATCACCTCTAACCTGATATGCCCACGCCTACGCAGTTAACATGAAACCTGTCCCATATAAATCACCACCACTCTGATATGCCCACTCCTACACAGTTAACATGAAACCTGTCCCACATAAATCCCCCTACCTTGGTATGCCCAGACCTATGGCTCTATCGATGCATTCTGCCAATACAACATCTATCACAATGCTTGTTCAGCTAATCCAAATTGCAACAAGAAACATGACACAGGACCCTCATAAAAATACAACAGAGCCACATATTTTACTGAATTCATACTGCTACTGTCAAGAATTTTACATTTGTTTCCATCAGAGTCGACAAGAACAACATGATATCATACAACATCATTGAAAGTTTGATAGTTTGAGTAATACTGTATCAGCATATCAAGTATTCTGATGACTAGCATCAATACATCACATGCACATCTTTAACTTTCACTGAAGACTATACAGACTTCCTGTAAAAAACTTGAGCAAAGAGCTGCTGTTTATATCTTAGTGTAATGATTGTTGATGCAATACAGACATAATTGTCTATGTTACAAAGACATGATTGATGTGATACATATATGATTGTTGATGGAATACAGAAACGATTGTTGTCATACAGAAATGACTATTGTGATACAGACTGACACAGACAAGATTGTTGTGATACACACGATTGTTGATGCAACACAGACATGAAAGATGTGATACAGACACAATTGTTGTGATACATACATGATTGTTGTGATACAGAAATGGTTGTGATACAGACATGACTGCTGTGATATAGAAATGGTTGTGATACAGACATGGTCGCTGTGATACACACAAGGTCGTTGTGATACAGACATGATTGTTGTCATACAAACATGATTGCTGATGGAATACAACCATGACTATTGATGGAATACAGACATGATTGTTGAAGGAATAGACATGATTGTTGTCATACAGACATGATTGTTGATGAAATACAGGCAAGATTGTTGATGGAATACAGACATGATTGTTGAAGGAATAGACATGATTGTTGTCATACAGACATGATTGTTGATGAAATACAGGCAAGATTGTTGATGGAATACAGACATGATTGTTGATGAAATACTGGCATGATTGTTGTCATACAGACATGATTGTTGTCATACAGACATGATTGTTGATGAAATACAGGCATGACTGCTGTCATACAGACATGATGATGAAATACAGGCATGATTGTTGTCATACAGACATGATTGTTGTCATACAGACATGATTGTTGATGAAATACAGGCAAGATTGTTGATGGAATACAGACATGATTGTTGAAGGAATAGATATGATTGTTGTCATACAGACATGATTGTTGATGAAATACAGGCAATATTGTTGATGGAATACAGACATGATTGTTGAAGGAATAGACATGATTGTTGTCATACAGACATGATTGTTGATGAAATACAGGCAAGATTGTTGATGGAATACAGACATGATTGTTGATGAAATACTGGCATGATTGTTGTCATACAGACATGATTGTTGTCATACAGACATGATTGTTGATGAAATACAGGCAAGATTGTTGATGGAATACAGACATGATTGTTGAAGGAATAGACATGATTGTTGTCATACAGACATGATTGTTGATGAAATACTGGCATGATTGTTGTCATACAGACATGATTGTTGTCATACAGACATGATTGTTGATGAAATACAGGCATGACTGCTGTCATACAGACATGATTGTTGATGAAATACAGGCATGACTGCTGTCATACAGACATGATGATGAAATACAGGCATGATTGTTGTCATACAGACATGATTGTTGTCATACAGACATGATTGTTGATGAAATACAGGCAAGATTGTTGATGGAATACAGACATGATTGTTGAAGGAATAGATATGATTGTTGTCATACAGACATGATTGTTGATGAAATACAGGCAATATTGTTGATGGAATACAGACATGATTGTTGATGAAATACAGGCATGATTGTTGTCATACAGACATGATTGTTGATGAAATACAGGCATGATTGTTGATGAAATACAGGCATGATTGTTGTCATACAGCCATGATTGTTCATGGAATAGAGACATGATTGTTGATGGAATAAAGACATAACCTGTAGAGAACCGAGTCTGGATCACAGAATCCAGTGATTGATACTGACAGCAATAATCCACATCATCAACCACGTCACTGAGTGTGACCATTGTTGGTGTGACCACCCTATAGTCCGCAGTACATTACATAATGACTAAACTAACATGTTTACACATGTGTTCTGAATATCGTTATGAGATAATTTTGGTTATTTGAAACAGGTGTTATTCAACAACAGTGGCAACATGAACTTTCTGCTGCCACCTCAATATCTTAAATCAATATTATAACTACATTCATGCAGTTTTTGACTGAAAATGACAACCAAACATCCCATTAGGTTTGTGCATAATTAAATCTTAATTTTCATCTCCTGGACATTAGCATTTTTTTCAAATGAACATTTTGAATAGTATATTTTCATCTATAAAGCAGTTGTGACAGTTTGTTTACACCCAACATCATCTGCTTGATTTGACATCATAGATCACACTGTTTTCCTGTTCTGTTTGTAATGCATAGATTATAAAACTCATGGATGTTGAACAAGGAAATTAGTCCAGCTCAATACTTTTAAATGTCTTGACTCATTCACTTTCACAATCTCTGCATATAAGCTTTGAGAATAACAAGCATGCATATGTATGAATTTGGAAACTAAACACTTTAGTGTTCAAAAAAAGAATATAAGTCAAGGTGTCCTTGCAGAAATCAGAATTCTAAAGATGAAAGATTTAGAAAAACAGGAAGTGGGTGCAATAGGAGAAAACCTCCTACACATAAATGCACATGTTATTACACAAATTGCACTCCAGGGTATTTTGTGCCATTAATGGAACTATCAGTGGATTCAAAGGTTACTAATTCTTAGGAATTTAAAACTTACAATATTTTGCTGCCAGCATATCATTATCATTGTATATGACTGGCAAAACCTCTCATTATGTTTGGGAGTTGAACTTTGGCCTCAGTGTGGTAGATTGCAAGTGCAAAGACAAAAGTTCACGTCTATATAAGCAAGTTAAAGTCTACCTCACACGACATGAAGACAACAAACACAACATGACAAATAAAGAATGAAATATATTCAGTAAAATTGCATGACAGCTACTTACAGGTAATTAGACCTGAAAAATGTCATAAGACATATTTGACTTTATTTAAACAAAACAGTTTGACATATACATAAAAACCAGATAATTAACTTTATTACTACTTTTCAAATGCAAGCATAATTTACATGTGATCTATCAATCTATTTAGCAGTTGATCTTTAGAGCTTAGAAAGATAAGAAAGGAGAGTCTCATTCTGTTGTCATGTCACAACCTGGAAACCAGTGAAGTTATGCAAGTCTCGTCCTTAAACTTGACAAATATACATGTTATGTTGTGTGGTCCTGTGTGAAGGACTCAGGTCACAAATCAGTTGCAGTTAAGTAACACCAAGTGCGAAGAAACCTTGTTGAGTGACAGCTTGACTCCTGTCTGAGCTTCTAGACTTAGTCCTGCCTCACATGTGATACATGTGGTCTCACCTTAAGGCAAGGGAGTTTGTTAAAAATTGCATCTGTTCATCCAATGCAGGAAATGGGTACCGGGAGAAATATGTCGTCTGACAATTAACCTTCTAGTGCCTCAGCTTGGGTTATCAGGGGTAATAATAATCTGACTACAGCATCCAGTGAGTAACTATAGTCCGTTTGGCTCAAAAAGGGACTGATGAATTGCAGTCTAACTCGAAAACTAATAAGCATAACATACTCAGTGAAACGCTGACCATAAGCAAAACATCATACCAACTCTGTGAGGTTTTTGCAGAATTTTTGTCCTAATGACAAAAAAGTTGTATAACAAACTATCATCAAAATATTGACACCAGACAGTTCACTGTTTATTACGTGGGAGGAGTGTAGGGAAAGACACAGCCAGGTGTTTGAGAAGCACAAGTGCCGAGAAAGTTATTTATTCATTAATCTGTGCTGTGCTGTCTCCATGCTCACCTGGCTGTCCCTTTTTCTGATTCAGGTGAATGATTCACCTGATGAAGGAGCAAGTGTACGCTCCAAAACTTTGTGTTTTCCACAATAAAGAGGTTGACATCCATATATCTGGCTTTTCAGAAACCTTCCCGTACAACACAGATGAACATTTCAGAAGTCATATGATCTATGTATAGAGTATATAATAGAGTCTTGCTGTAAACATGGCATCATAGTACATACTTTTCCTTCACCTGATGAAGGAACAAGCATACTCTCCGAAATGTTGTGTTTTCCACAATAGAGTCGACATCCATAAATCTGGCTTTTCTTATGCTTTCCTCTTCTAAATGCCCTTCAAAGATTTGGAAAGTTTCTGCATGGACCAGAGATTGAATCAACATGGCTTCCATGCCTGCTGTTTTTATTGAAACTTAAGTACCTCGAAAGATCATTTGGATTTGATATGTAAAACTATTTTGAACACTGATTACTCAATAATCGTAAACCATTGCTGTAAAACAAAGAGCAAAAAGGAAGAATAAGGAAACTCTATCAGGAAAAATATTCATACAAAGTGAAACAAACCCAATTTCTGGCAACCATAATATACCACCAACAAAATGGACAAAGGGATGCTTAAATTCATACATGAGTAACAATGTCAGAGATCCAGCGGGTAAGAGAAAATGTAGCTAATCATGGACTAAACAACTTTTGAAATAGAACGTTTCACACCACAGGGTATGATTACGGTGAGATGGTCTTTAGGCAGTGTTATATATCAGCCGCTGAGTTCTTGATGTAGTGTGTGTGATGGCAGTACTCACTGAGCGCGGAGACGTAAGGAAACATCTTCTCGTCGAGTGGATGTGTTGAATGCCGACATAGTGGGGCCAGGGGGAGACAGAAAGATACCCTGCTTCTGGAGATTCCGGAAAGGACGGTAGTTGTACACTGCAATATTAACATAAGTACACTTAGCAAATTACTTCATCTTATTCCAATTCATCAACAATTCAAATGAAACTGGAGAACCATGGTCACAAGGATGGATACAAAATCCTGTATTTATAAACCATGAGAATTAGTCAAATCCAAAATTACTACAAAATCAATCAAGATTGGTGGTGGGTGGTCTTAGTGCAGAGTACCTGGGTAAGTCATTTGAAAGTTTATATATATCCAAGCACTGAGAGTGGATAGATGACCATGTTTGAAAGCATGACCCCAGCGAGTTTCTAGGAATTGAGTAGTCCTGCCCAACATGTAAGCACACGTGACGCATGTGGTTTCAGACTAGAGTACTCAGTAGGGACAAGTCATATGACTATTAGCGCCTCATAGGAATAGAGGTATCCAGGTTAATAATGTCTGTTATGTTGTATGCACTTAGAACATGCTAAAGTGCCATGGAATTCAGTGCTATTTACATATAATGGACTACCAGGGCCTAGATTTTTTAAGCTCTCTTAGTGCTAATATAGATGTAAGTGCCATATATTAACATAAATTTACAACTATCTTAGCACAAAGAGGCTTCAAAAATCTAGGCCCTGGAGTAAGACGCTTGTCATTTTTAAGAGTTTTGTTTTATAAACTTGTACTTTACTGAGAAAGTGCCTAAATCCCAAATATACTATTATGTTACAGCCAACCACTGATGAGTCGTTATATGAGCTGTTTTCTTGTTATGCAATGCTTTGTTTTATGGGCAGGGACAAAGTTTACTGTGCATACTCTGTTGTAAGCTAAGCTGGAAATAGGATGCAGATGTACTTATTTTCTTCCTAGCAATCATGTTCCCAGAATAATGGGAAGTAGACTGGCATGATTACAAGAGAAAATGTATTCCTTCATCAATACCATAATCAAGATTCTAATTACCAAACAGTCAAAATGTACTGATGAGGTGTCTTTTAGTTTTATTAAATATCTGTTGATAATCCTCACACAGAAAAATTTTTACAGAAAAAAAGAGTTCATAGAAAAAAAAAAATAATAATGAAAAGGTCAGCCCTTAGATTCATCATTTTCAGAGGCTGTGGAAATCTAGATGTTACATTTTCTAGACTTGTGAGGCCTTTCTTGGATATATTTGCTTCAGGGTCTCAATGACAGGCTAATTCTCACATTGTAATATGTTTTACACAAAACAGACAGTTAGCAATGTTAACAAATGGCACAGTCAGGATCTATTGCAAAGATTACATATCAAGTACTTAAATACCTTGATACTGAGAAGGGTGCATGTTGGATGACGCCACGTCACTGAACATGTAGTTATACCTCCAGTAGCAGTGAGAAAGTGAGAGCAAGGAGAACTGCTACGTGTATCATCTTTACTGGCACCTACTCACATCATGAATATCTTATGGCTTATCTGTAAGGCTATGTCAATACTATGTGTGGGTGGGAAATCTTGAAGGAAATTATCAATTTAATTTAATGTTTCACAGAAAGAAGGCTACTAGTGACACTTACTGTCTTTGACATCTGGTTAGCTGACAAGCATCTGGTACATTTAACTTTAAATATACCAGCAGTTGTATAACTCATTTATTTCACATCCGAAAAATAACCAGTGTCCAGAATATACTTGCATGCTACTTAATTTTTGCTTTATCTCTTGTCCTCAAATACAATGCCATACACAGGGAAAGCATTTGTCATGAATAAATAATGTAGGGAAAGAGAATATTCTGTCAATAACAGGCCCAAGTAATCCAACACCAGACATCATTGCTGGGAAATCATTTCTGTGTTTACACAGTAGGTAAATGCTTAATCCAGTTCTAACTGGCTATTAGTAGGTTCGTATTTAATGAAAAGATGAGTTTGAAGGTAAATGTATAAACAAAAATGCCATTAAGCCCAGCTTTCCATAATGGAACACAAATGATCTTGACCTGTTTGCACCTTGACATAGTTTCATTTCATGGTCTTTTTGAAAAAGAAAGTGGTTGTTTTGTCGGGAATGATCTGGTTCTACTGAACCAAAAAGTGAAACAGCAAAGTAGAATGTAACAACTAATTTATGATACATGATTGGTTGGGATTATCCGATTCATGAATTAGGATCTTTCACGACACCAAAATGGCTGCTGTCAGGTATTTTTATCCAGTACTCTGTTATACTTTCTTTGGGATGGGCGAAGCAGCTAGAAACTTTCAGCATTTACAATTGCATTAAATGGTTTGACAGTAGATTCAGTGTATAATAAAACATACCTGTACTTGTGATATCACTGCCTTATTAACAGCTGCCAATTTGAGTACAAACTAGCAAGACCTGCAAGGAGTCACATGTTTTTATAATTACTTTAGGAATTCTCAAATATAATATTAATCACAATAAACAGTTGTGTGAAAATACTCCATGTTGAAAACATAATTTGACCGCAGTGCTAAAACTACTGGTTATTTTTGTTGCTGTTTAAGGCTGCACTCAGCAATACTAGCTATGAAATAAGCCAAAAACCAAGCCAGGCATCAGGGCTGGTAACTTCAATCTGGTAACTTCAAAATGTTACCGGCCCAAAAAGGATTTAACCAGACCAGATACCACTTAGATATTATGAAACTTCTAAATTTTTACAAGCCCATTGGGCTGGCTAGCTGTAAATTAAGACCGCCCGTCAGAAAGCTTGGCTGTCTTGGGTGGTTGTGCAGGCCTTATTTCTTACACTGCTATAGTATATGTAAATAATCAAGTTTGGATTAGACAGTCTGGTGATCAAAAGCATGAGCATCATGTGTCAACGAAGTCAGTTGATATGGATAATCATATCCACTATATATTCATAACAGAAAAATGTCAAACGCTGATTTTTTTCAGCACATGGCTGCTGTCTAGTAGTAGTACCCTGTTTATATACACCTGTGTATATATCACACCATCCATTGAGAGTTTGGGCTTGGTCACTGATATACCAGATTAGTCAAAATCCAATGTGGTGGGCATGTCGCGCTTCAAGCCTTTGAATGGGCAAAAGAGGTAATAAACATTCATTGTTAACATTTTTACAATTTCATATGTAAACAACTAAGCAGATCAATTGTTGAAATATAAGTGGTTTAAAGCGATTGCTCTGATAAATCCTCATTTGCAAAAGTTCATATGGTCATCAAATCATACCACGACTGTCACAAATTTCATCGAAAAATAGGAATATCCTCATTAGGAGCATGTATTATTGCTTGAGAAATGCTCTTTCATATCTTACTAATCAGTGTGCGATGTTCAGAGCTACCATATTTGTGCTCATTTGTTGAAATTGTCTGTCTTGTGAAGCAGCCCTCACCGCAGAGTATACGGATTGGTCATGTCTTCTTTTTTAGTAGTGGGCAGGTTGGTAATTTGACAGTATACAGTTTGGTCATTATAAGCACTTGAATCTGTTGTCATTCAATAAAAGGAGATTTACATTTCCCGAATCCCCCTTAATCAGGACTGTCAACAAAGGAATGGGTTGTGAAATTTAGTAGGAAGAATAATTGGTGTGAATAGCAGTGTTCATGAGGGTTGTGAAATTTAGTAGGAAGAATAATTGGTGTGAATAGCAGTGTTCATGAATGGTGTTTCAAAGTCACAGGACATTGGGTTCTGTAAGTTTCAGAAGCCTGTGGTGACCCACTGAAAATTCACAGAACCCACAGAATAAAAATTATACACACATTTCAGTGCCTCTCAAGAATCATCTGATGTTTAACATTTCTTATGACCAGCACTGAAATTATGATCAAGTGTAAAATTTATAAACAGCAAACAAATGGGGCATGTGACGACTTCAGTCAAAGTCATTGTGATATATACAGTCAGACACAAGGGCTGGTTGGTTGTAGACTCCTATCTGCCCATTGCTGAATCTGCCGGATTTGTCAGAGGGTCAGACAGTACTCGCGAAAAGCTGTAATAGATTTGTTGTTCTGTTATTGAAATTTGTAAAAGTATTTGTCACAGAAAGTTCTTTAGATTGATAAAAAGACACAGATGCTATTTTGAGTAATGTTAAAAAGTGTTTACATCATTAGAGTTGTTTCCATTGGTGTATGACAGTGTATGAGTATATGAGTGTATGCGTTAGTGTATGAATAGCCTGTGGGATAACCTGGAAGTTATGAGTTTGTAACCCTAACTGGCCAGTTTGTTGGTGAAGTTGTAGCGTCCTTATTCTAAGAATCTTATCTTCATGATGATATACACAATGACGGATTGTCTCTGTAAAACTTTCACCAATAAAATCACAGTAGAAGCACCACGATTCCATCCTATTTCCGATATATACTGAAACCAATTCGATACCAAATAGCGATTGATGATAAACTTACTCGAGATGACAAGGCACTCACTTGGCGTCTCACATGTCCAGATTTAAATAACTGGAAAAGTATGGAGGAATTTCTGAGAGTAAAATTTGAATTGAGTGAATTCTGTACATGGGTGATGCATAGTGAATGCATACATGTTTCTCTCTATGTCATGAAGGAGTTATGTGACATGCTTTACAATAAGTTTTCATTAGATTGTCAAGATGTTATGCCTATAGCATATACCATTTCACACTTTCATTCAGTTAGGCTATATACTTTGAAATACAGTCAAGGCAGTAAATTGATATCTCTGCCTCTTGGTGTGTGAAAAATTGTTAAAAGTCTTCTATAGTAGCTGAGATAACATCTATTTTATGCAGTATCACAAATGTGTTTTTGAATTTACACTTCCCAGTGAAACAGGACATGTATCTTTAGAAATATGTATGACCAACTTGTTTGGATAAAGTGACCAACCCTGCAGTGTATGCCACACCAACCTGCACACTAATAGCAATGACTGGCATTGGAAAACGCATTTCTACGACTACATGCAGGAGTTTGTCTCACTGATACCATATTCCCCACGTTGAAAAGGGTTTCCCCTACAATTATGCCTGGTGATAGTTTCCAACTATTGCTTGTTATCAAGAGAGAACAATAATACACCAATTTTTGTGGGAATCTGAAATTCAACACAAAAAACCTGAAATGTATCAGTGATAATGCACATAATAGTTTCAGTTCATGGGATCGTATGATGGAAAAGTATTCAAATGAATGATACAAACCTCAACTGGTATAAAAAACAATACCTTAATGAACTCTCACGGAAAAAACTGTTGCTACTCGCCGTGTGGCCGCCATGTTGGATTTTGACCAATCAGGAATATCGGTGACCAACAACAAACTGCCAGAATTCAATGGACAGTGTGCATATGTTGCTGTCTATTATCCTGTTCATATACACCTACCATCTATTACCCTATATATATAAACCTGTATACATATTGTAAGGGATAACAATCAAGGCACCGGCCGGCACACAAAACATTTATTTACGACGACTGGACAAGACAGAAGACAAGACGAGACTGATGCACACATGTAGCACGGACGACCCGCTTACAGTACTCTCCTCTGATTGGTTCACCGTGTCACGTGTGATGCACGGGTATCACACTTATTAAAGGGACCGTCCGTCTCATGTTTACATCTCACAATATGCAGCTGTCCAATAAACTGTTCATACACACCTGTGTACATATGATGCTGTCTAGTACCCTGTTCATATACACCTGTGTACATATGATGCTGTCTAGTACCCTGTCCATATACACCTGTGTACATATGCTGCTGTCTAGTACCCTGTCCATATACACCTGTGTACATATGCTGCTGTCTAGTACCATGTCCATATACACCTGTGTACATATGCTCCTGTCTAGTACCCTGGTCATATACACCTGAGTACATATGCTGCTGTCTAGTACCCTGTTCCTAAACACTTGTGTACATATGCTGCTGTCTAGTACCCTGTTCATACGCACCTGTGTACATATGATGCTGTCTAGTATCCTGTTCCTAAACACCTGTATACAAATGCTGCTGTCTAGTACCCTGTTCATATACACCTGTGTACAAATGCTGCTGTCTAGTACCCTGTTCATATACACCTGTGTACATACGCTGCTGTCTTGTACCCTGTTCATATACACCTGTGTACATATGCTGCTGTCTTGTACCCTGTTCATATACACCTGTGTACATATGATGCTGTCTAGTATCCTGTTCCTAAACACCTGTATACAAATGCTGCTGTCTAGTACCCTGTTCATATACACCTGTGTACAAATGCAGTAGTATATACAATGGGGGTTTTAAAACACTTTCAAGAAAAGTCTCTACAAAGCCTTATTTACTAAATAAGGCTTTGGTTGGGCCCTTAGCTCTTGCTACTATTACCCCTACTACTTAACGTGTGTTGGAGGTAACACTGTGCCGTACGGTACGATCAATAATTCTTCTCTTGCAAACCCCCTACCCGGCCCATCCCTCAAGTAGTACAAGTTAGGTTCGTCGGCTTTTATATCCACTTTATCTATGTTGTAAGTTTTGACTGACCATATAGGATCGGTGGCCCGCTTACGGCTATCACCCTCGTGTTCCCCCGGCTGGTATAGATACCTCACTAGGGCCCTATCTGGATCCCACTTTTAAAAAAAAAAGTCTCTACAACGCCTTATTTACTAACTAAGGCTTTGGTTGGGCCCTTAGCTCTTGCTACTATTACCCCTACTATAAAAAGTTGGCGGCCTATGTCATGTTTATATCGATGAAACAGTTTAACGTGAACCGCCTACGATCACTTTGGTGTTCGTAATAAAGGCTTGCTGGGCTTTTTGTATCCCCTGTTCTATGTACTTTTTTTTCTCGTCCTCGCTGATAGCAGACTTACGAGACTTGGACCGAATATCTTGTTTCATTCCGTTATATTTTGTGAGTTCAGAGAGGATTGAACGAAACTCCTCTTCTGAGATCTTACTATCAGAGAGTGCCGTGGAAATACGCTCACTCACTGTGTTGAGCTTTGCTTCGGCCAGAACCCTGATCTCATCGTGTTTCAATGCCTTATGATGCAGTCTGCGTGATACTAACTTAAACGCCAACCCTGCCAACCCTGCCACCCCAGCTGTTATTTCAATACCTAGCACTATAGGTGCGGCCACGATGGTAGCTAACAACCCAACACCTGCCGCCCCTAGTCCCATGCTGGTTGCCATAAGGGTAGTGTCAGCCCCGTCCACGATATTGAAAGCTCTATTGTACTTCTTACATAGAGCTTTCCGCGTGTCACAGTCTTGTTCTAGTTGGCGTTTCACATCACATAACTGCCTCAAGCGGAACCCATCTACGGTTTCCAGCGTCTTCGCTACTTCCTCTACGACTGGGTACAGACCCATCCTATAATATATATTTTGAAAGATATTTTAATTGGGTTTCAGTTAAAAGTCTATTAATGAATTTGAAGTCTACAAGATCTAGACTTCTACTCAGGGTAATAGGTGAGAGGCTAATAGAATTTCCTGTTGTAATAAAAACCCCACTGAGGCTTATTAAGCGGTTTATAGAACCCGTGGTATCCTGTTGTATAACAATACGACAATGTTTGCGTAAGTGTTCGGTTTGCCAGTGTATTGACACCCCGGGTAAAATTTGGTGTCCTCTTGGGGTGTTTTCCTTGTCTAAATAAAAGAAGACTTCTATGATGAGTGTGAAAGGGGAGAATATTCTATCAAGATATATACTATAATCATTATTGCTAAATGTTAATTTATTTTTTGCTCTAGACTTTAACCTATTTTTTTCGATATTCATAATTATCATGTATAATTCCTTCTCCGGAATGAAATCCCCGGCCCAGATACCGTTGTTCCTAATCTTAGAGACCAACTCCTCTTTTAATGTGATATAAGGTGAGGTGGGTGTTAAGTTGATCAGCCATTTGGGCTCTTTAAAATCTGATAACGACACCCGTCTGTACACGTTGTCTTTGAAGTGCAGGATGTATAATTCATCTTCCTCACCAGGCTGATCGAATCCCTCCGTATCTCCTAGGTCGTTAAGCGTAGTGTTGGGATGACTGGTCATTATTATACTATTACGATATAATTTCCAACTGGTTTTTTGATAATAATTCAGGGGTTAACTTCATACCCATGAAGTGTATGTTGTCAGGCAGGAAGATCTTGGTTAGTGATATCTTGTTTTCCACGATCACGTTGACCCCCTCCAGACTGGTGTCGGCTCCAACACCCACCCGCACGTAAACGTTGCAAACTTGATACTGGTGTCGTTTCACCCACCCGAGTTTGATCCCCTTCACGATCTCGACATCATTCCCCGATGGTTCCCCTAGGTAGACTTTGATGATCAGTGTTGAGTTTGCTGGTAGACTCTCTAGTATCTTGACCACGCCTTCGAATTCAGACACCAACTGCAATGTCACGTTTTGTATGGTCAGTTTACTCGATAGCATGTGGGCTGCCATAGTGTTGAGTGGGCTGACGACTACGCTACGTCTCTGAGTTGGGACGTAAGCCACGAGCAGGGTTCCATTGTTCACGACTTTGTTTAGGTGGTTGTCTTTGTTATCAGTAAACACGTAAGGGGAGCCGAGCCTAATATTGAGAAACCAGTCGTTATCTGGTAACAACACCCACTTGTCATCTTCGGTGAAGACGAGCATATATGGCTTGTTTCGGGCGACGGTAGTGCTCTCAACATCGTCTAAGTCGAACAGTTTACCCCCGAACGATGGGTATATTATCCAGTTATCACCGGTGTTGACAAGGGCGTACTTAGTGTTGACTGTTGCTCTTGTGGTATCTACTATATCACTTAGGGTTCCACCAGAGACTTCAACGCGTTTGTAAATGTTGTTTTTCAGTTGCAAGGCGTACGATTTACCATCTACTCCGGGAGCGTCGAAACCGCGCGTGTCTCCAAGGTCGGAGATCCCGATATTGACGCATTTTTTCACTCCGGGCCCTTGTGCGCTGGTCATTTTACATGAAGCGTTAAGCTGAGGTATCCTATATTTACAGGATTATGATTTATATCTAACACCGATATTATCAGCTCAGATATGTTGCCCTGGGTTAATCTCTTATACTGCCGTGGTGAAAACGACTCGGTTCTACCGTCGTTGTATTTCTCAGTTTTCACCGGCACTGCTCTCAGTATAGTAGAAGGGTGACCTCCTTGAATGTTGTACGTTGTGCTCACCTGACCGAGATGAATGTACAGCTCTCGGTACGGTACTAGGTCGGGTAACTTCGTGCCTGTGACGGTTGTTGTTGGTTTTATCTCGTCAGGAGACATACCGAGTATCCTCGCTAATGGTCGGCCGAGCCTCAAGGAGGTTCTTCCGTTGTTGATTAACACCACTGTGCCGTTTGAGTCGTTCATCTTGAGTTCGGCTCCCAGGGGTTTGAAGACCTCGTCGTTTAGAGAGCACACGCTGTAGTAGCCGTCAGTTATCTGACTGCGAGTTCCACTGACGAACAGCTTATTGTTGCTGGCGTTGATGTTAGTCCATTGCGGTAGGTAGGTGATATCGCAGAGTGCGACTTCGAGTTGACCTGACGTGTTATCGATCGCGTGCGTCAGCTGAACGGCCTCACCGCTCGTTATTCCTGGAAGTGTTATGTACATATTATAATATATAATTTATATATTATAATATGGACTTAGCACACTTGAAAATCGTGGTGGTAGGTAGTACGGGGTTTAAAGCAACCTTTATTAATATCTTTGAAAACTATATCGTGTCCGTTAATAACGCGCAGGCGGTGGTAAACTGGAATCAAAACCCAATGCAGTTTTGGCAGAACCAACTCAACTTTGCTGTGTGGTGTGCGACGACAGGGTCGGGTGTGACACTAGACTACGGTATAGACGAACTGAGTAAGGCGGTTATTTTGTTTCATATTTATTATCAAACGAGACGAATATTGAAGGAAATAAGTGCTCCTCTTCCCCAAGATAAAGCGTGGAGTATGACGAATAACCCCTATGATAAACGCGCTTATGAACGTGTTTGTGGGGAGTTTGAGATTCCAACGAATAAAGACTTTCGCCTTCCTGGTGTGAACCATGGTCTCAGTATAGTTCTCGTGTACTTCTATAGGTCCGGAACATATATAGCCGGTTCTAAAGATGGTTCATACAACCCAAGCAAACATACATTTACAGGTCCCACAACGAATGAAAAGATCCATGTCAGCTGTATAAAGCAAATCAATCCTGATGCAGCCACAGCCTGGACTAAAATGATCTCAAAAACATCGAAAGAATTCACTCGTGCTGGTACAATACGCTTGAACGACTCAATTCGAACGTACGTGTGTGCGCTGTTGGGTGCGCAGTCGATGACGCGTTCCAACATCCTAGGTAAGGGAACTGCTTACGACGCTCAGAAACAGTTCGTTTCCAACGTTGAGGATGCTATCAATTCTCCAGTTGATCTCCCGCGGGCCATCGACCGTTACCAAAACGTGTTAGAATACGCCAGATCGAAAGTCAATTACGTGTTCGGCGTGGGGCTGTACATGGCTCCGAGTGATATGCAACTGAGAGTAAAAAAAGTGGTGGGTTATAAGAACAAAATAGTCATAGCCACGGCGGATCAAAAGTTGGGTATCAACCCCGATATTAACACCCCCTATATACCACACATTCCACCACGTGAAACGGGTATAGTGGCGCCACCCCCGGAGTATAAAGTTCATGTGGAGGTACCCCCCACACACCCCCATATTCAGGCCTCCAATCACATCGATAATAAAACGGCCCTGGTGGTTGGTGGGGTAGCTTTGGGACTTATTTGGTTAAAGATTTCTTAGCCGCTACGTACACCAGACCCGCCACGGCGACGATGGCTGCCCACATGTTTTGACTGAGCCACATGGCAGTTTTAGCCAGAGCGCCCAACAACCACGAGACGATGCTACCCAGGATGCCGGGAAGGGCTTCGGCGGCTTTACCAGCTAGTTTAGCTAGGCCTTCCCCGAGTTTTTTTATCCAGTCTTTAACACCGCCGGCAGGTGTGGGAGTTCCCCCGCCGCCGGCAGGTCCCACAGTAACCCCTGTCAGTGACACCACCAAGGTTGATATGATGAAACCCAATGCAGTCAGAATGCTGGCGATGGTGATCCCTTGCTCCCGGAACAATATCCGAATCCTGTCTGCTAACGTGGTGTCTCGGTGGAGGACTTGATTGATGGTTTCCCGCACACGGCTGACCTGGGATCTAAGCTTTTCTTTGTAGCCGGACGCTGTCTCCAACCAGGTCTGCCTTTCATCTTCCAAATTACGTATTCGTTCCTCGATGGTGGCTTTCATAGACTCGTCCTCAGTTTCACCGAGTTTTTTCTTTTCATAGGCGATGTGGTCGTCTATCTCACTCATTTTGGCCGTGCTTTTCCAGAGCTGACCACGAATGGTTTGCATCAACAGGTCCAACCCCCGCAGTTCCCGAAAGGTAATTTCGAGACCCGGGAAGGGCTTGTTCTCGTAGTCGGCCAACACCTTTTTAATATCATAAGTCATGTTTTGATCCGATGGGGCGTCCCTGATGCCTTCCAGACTTTGAACTAACTTCGGAGGAATCTTAGGTCGCGCGCCACCGTAATCTCTGAAACCTAGTTCCTCTTGGACAAACTTAATTTTATATTTAGTTCTCAGTGTTGATAAGGCAAGCGGTTCTCCCGTGCGTTGATGCACGATATCGATCTTTGGGTGAGCCTTCAAACGCAGCGGGCCACCCGTATCAACAAAAAACTTCTTATATTCCCTTCCCAACGGCTTGATGTTGTCTCTCTTTTCAACTGCGTCGTAATAACTGTCGACGGCGCCCTTAATGAGTTCGTCATCCAGCTGTAGGCCAGTACTGAATGAGGTCTCCTGGTCATCATTGAATGCCTGGGCACTATCGTCCCACATCTCCGTCATATCTATGTCTTCAGCCATTAGTATTAAAAATATATTTCCTTTATATAACAATGTACGGCAGAAAATTAGATCCTTTCAGAAGATTGAGAGAGCCATTAGGCGCCAGAGCCGTGCGCCAGTCGGTGACCATCACCAACAATCCCAGCAAGATAGACCAGAATCAAACTCTGCTGGTTAGATTTCCAAACCTTGGCGAGAATGACCTCATTGTACCAGGCACTGTTCGACTGGCGTTCAATATCACGTTGACCTCCGACAACGACAAACGCGAGCTAGTGCGGAACGTGGGTCGAGCTATCATCAAGAAAACGACCGTCAAGATCAGCGGTAACGAGGTGCTGAGCATCGACGACAGCGACGTGTTTCACTGCTACGGGGATCTCTGGAAAAGCGAGGGAGAACGAGTCAATGATGTGTACCAGGGCATCAGCAAATCAACCCGGTCGCGCATAGGGTATGCCTTCACGCCAGACCAGCTAGACAAGCTATCGGACGGTGAAAAGGCCATCGCTCGAGCATACGGGAATCGATTCTGCGTGCCGCTCGACTTCGAGTTGCTCACGGGACACGCGCCGTTTTACCAGGCCGCGCTGGGTGATAGGCTCGAATACGAGCTCACGTTTAACGACTATAGCAAAGTAGTGCGTACGCCGAACGGTGATGAGGCCAGTTATACCATAGACAACATCTCTCTGGAGTTCGACATGGTCACTAGCCCGGAGCTGGCCAGGCAGGTTCGAAGCCAGTACTCTGGGAAGATGGCTATCCTGTACGATCGCGTACTGAGGCATAGATCAGTCGTGCGAGATACGAGCGACACTGTGTGGAATATCAACCTGAACGTGCCGGCACGATCGATGAAAGGTATCCTGGTCGTCCCCGTGGAGGATTACGAGCCATTCCGGAGGGACAGCGAGAAGTTTTTCAACCCCGAGATTGAAAAGGTGGAAGTGACCATCGAGGGCGTGCCCAACCAGCTGTTCAGTCATGGTATGAGACCACACCAGCAGTGGGATGAGATAAAAAAGCTACCAGTGGGGGACTACATAACAAAGGACCTGGACCTCGGCTCCGTGCAGATCGGTGAATACCTGACCACCAAGTACGCCCTATGGTTGGACATGCGATCCACGGATGATGATAAACTGCATGGTAGCGGGCGCCGTATAGATAACGGCAGTGAAGGGATAACCATCCAGATTACTAAGAAGGCTCAACCCGCTGGTAAGTTGAAATTATATCTGTACATTATTATGGACGCGCAACTTAATATAGACAATGGGACACCCCCACACCCCCAACTACCCACTGACCCACACTGCGCCATAGTGTGCGGGCAGACTGGCTGTGGGAAGACCGTTTTCGTCTTGGATATGTTGGAGGGTTACTACAAGGATGTGTTCGATAACATCGTTATCATGTGTCCTACTCTGAGCATGAATAAAACGTACGCGCGACCTTGGGTGATGACGGACCCGGACGTACACAAAATCGACCCTGGAACACGCCTGCAGGACTGGTTGAAAGCTCTTCACGAGAAATTTAAAGGGGAACCGACGCTGTTTATACTGGACGACTGCAGCGCTAATCGCGAGATAACAAAAAAGAGAGACATGCTATCGTACCTGGCCTTCTCCGGCCGGCATGCAAATCACAGCGTCTGGGTGCTAACGCAGAAGTTCAACTCGGTGTTGAAAGACCTCAGGGAGCAGACGATGGGTGGCCTTATTTCACTGCAAGGACAGGGATTCGTTCGAGGAGTGTTTGAGAGAGAACGATGTGATGAGCAAATTAGAACGGGAACGGGTGAAGAAACAGCTCGCTGAAACTAAACACGCTAAGCTCGTGCTCAAGACCGACCAACCAGTAGCATATAGGGTGTGCTAAAGCTAAGCAAAGCTAAGCAAAGCTAAGCAAAGCTAAGCAAATGCTAAGTATAGCTATGATATTTGAAGTGTTTGTCGTGTGCAACTTAACCTTCATTTCTCTGTGTTTTGTCTGCATCGGGTATTATATAGTTAAAACTAAATCTTACTTGTTATATTATAAGATGGAGTGTGAGGAATTGCTCGAACAATTGTTGGTACCTGGGGGTGTGGGGGTCTCCCCCACTGATGATAAGCGAGAGAAACTGGTGGCGTTGGCTGTTGGCGGCAAAGCCAAACATTACTTTGGGGACTACACTCCGGATAAAATTCACAAAATGTCAGCCGAAGAAATCGATAAGCTGTACGCTAGATACGAGTCCCGGCTCGGAGCAGAAATGACAAAGACAATAGGATCGGCTATGACCCAGATATACACCGGTATTGTATCATACTTCCTTCCCATTCCACCAGAGCGCCGACTTTACCTGTGGGAGGACCTCGAGAAAGACCCTTTTATCGAACACGCCGTGAGTTCTATCAGCTGCGGGCTGTACCACAAATATGGTATGTTGTTGGCTCCAGTGACGGCGGCGATTATCACGGCAAAGCATTGTCAATTTGAGAGAAAAAATAATAATAGTATAGATGGATGCTGCTCCTGAGGTGACGGAAGTGACCACCTCACAGGAACCAGTGAGGGAAACCCCAAGTGGGGGTACCCCCCACACCCCCAACAGTGAGGGAAGTGACCCCTTCACAGGAACCCCCAACAGTAACCAGGCAGAAGAATCCTAAGAGAGTAGCTGCCGGTAAAAAACGGTGGTGTAACCAACATAAAATTATTACAGTGACCAACCCAACCCGACTGTTGTTGGCTGTAGGCGTAACTGCTGCCTTGGCTATCTCGTGGTTATATACACGTGAGGGACATGGGGGAAACGTGGGGGTACTCCCCAACAGTGAGGTGGTAACCCCCACTGTCGACCCGCATATCATGTTATAATTTAAAATATTTTTATATATACATAATGTCTGAGGGGAAAACGTTCGTCAACGACGCATACTACGCCACAGTGGTCGCCAGTCTAGCAGTAGGGTACGCTCGGTTGACTAAAATGGTGCTTAAACAACCAACTATCAAGCTAGATTTCAACCTGCAGGATATGGGTATGCTCATAATGAACCTTGGTATGGCGATGGCCACAAAAGACATCCTAGTAAAACAAGGGATAATACCTGATAATATAATGAAATAAATATAGGATGGCCACGATAGCTATGATGGTCGGTGGGGCGTTAGTGAATGCCCTGGCATTTTCCGGGAGTAATTTCCTCTTCTCGAAACTACGAGATGACCACGCGGCTGAAATACAGGAAGAAAGGAAGCGGCACGATCTCGCTACTGAGAACTTACAAAAAGCACAGGCCGAGTACGCTAAAAAACGCCTCCAGAGGATCGATTTTATTAACGAACAACTCCAGCGTGAAAACCATGCCGTTCAAACATTCAACAATGTCGATGAAGCAATGAAAGAATACTACCTACTAACTGGTAAACGATTGGAACCGCTCAATAAACCCACACTCGCTCAGTACTACACACCATCCAAGGGACAAATGAATCGTGAACTGGGCTTCATGGTGTTGGGTATAGCAGCTACTGCGTTGGTTGCGAAGCAATTAAATTAAATACCTATATAAGTAAACATGAGACCCGCTCCATACCGATGCGAATACATACTTATGGGGAAGACCGAGGCCTGTGGTAGGAAATGCAGGAATCAGGGGTTCTGTTGTTTCCATATGGGAAGTCCTAACTACACGTGTTCTGTGTGTGGTATCGGGGTTAAAGGACACTACTGTCTATGTAAAGCTCACGGAGCGAACGTAGTCAGACATCAACTCATCTACGAGAATAAAAAGGACTACATAAAAGAACGTAGGCGACTGCTCAAGATAGACTCCAAATAAATGTTTTATCAAGGGTTACCTCCCTTTACTGTGAACCAATTAGACATTGGTTATGTTAGGTGTAAACACTATGACTACTGTGCGCGAGCTAAAGCGGGTCGCAAAACAGAGAGGTGTGATCGGGTATTCTAGAATGCGGAAGTCAGCATTGTTGAGATTACTAGGTTTAGAAGCCCCTCCTACGGTAAAACAATTAAAAGCTCAAGCAAAACAGCTTGGATACACGGGTTATTCAAACCTGGGGAGAGCCGGGTTAGTCGCATTGTTATCACATACCCCCGTGGTGGTGCCTACAGTAAAACAACTGAAAGCCGAGGCACACGATTTGGGTTTAGCTGGGTATTCCCGTATGAGAAAACCACAGCTTGTAGAATTATTACGACAGAATAGAGCTATTGACCTACAGTTCGTGCGCACTGAGCGCGCTGTAGGCAACTATTTGAGAGGTTGGCGCATGCACGGTGATAGAAACATAGACATTACAGATATCAAGCCTCTGATAGCTGATAAGGTCAACCAGGAACTAAATAACCTAGGAAGTATCAAGTTTCAGATCACAGTGAAAATGTCGCTCGATAAGCAGGTTGGGGGCCCCACAGGGGCCACTGAGTATGTTCAGCCTTACTTCCGAGGTAAACAAGAGGTCGTCACACATACAGAGACCATTGACGCATCAATCGATACCAGTTTTCAGCAGATACGAGAATACCTAGAACGCTACACACACTTGGGGTCCGGGTGGGCTGTAGATAAAATCGATAATGTCTATCTAGACATAGCTAACTACGTGCCGTTCAGAGGCGGGTCATACCTAGCCTTGCCCCCCTACTATAGGAACAAACATGCCACAGTAAACGTTAAGAATAGAGGAAACGATTGCCTGAGGTTAGCTATCAGGTCAGCCTTATTTCCAGCTGACACTAATCCGAACAGGTCTTCTAATTATCCTCAGGATGATGGGCTCAACTGGGATGGTATAGATGAACCCACCCCCATATCCCAGATCACTAAAGTAGAAAAACAGAATAATCTGGCTATAAATGTCTTTGGGCACGAAGGTAACACAACAATAGTACACAGGGTCAGCCCGGTGAAGGATCGCCAAGTTATCAATATATTCATGATCCAGCGAGGTGACAAGTATCACTACACATGGATAAAACACTTTAGCAGGCTGTTGTATGACCAATCGGCACACAGAGAAAAGACCCACTTCTGTGAACGATGCCTACATGGCTTCACACGAGCTGATTTATTAGAATCCCACCGGGATGATTGCCAAGGTGTGGGGCAGACGGCCATATGAGTCGACATGCCTAAGGAAGGTGATAATATCCTAAAATTCGGTAACCACAAGAACCAAATGTCTGTGCCTTATATCATATACGCCGACTTCGAAGCCTTGGTGGTGGGGGATACCCCCAGTGGTGCCGCCGGTAGCTTCACCCACAAAACACAAGAGCATAAAGCCTGTGGGTTTGGATACATTGTCGTCCGTTGTGACGGGGAAACGAAAGCTCAGGTAGTGTATAGGGGCCCTGACGCGGCTGAAAGGTTTCTAAAGTGTTTGCAGGAGGAAGAAAAAATTATTAGGAATACATTGTATAGAATCGCTCCCATGCGTATGACCTGAGTCGACAGGCTAGCTCACGCTAGTAGCACTAACTGTCACGTGTGCGACTCACCACTTAACGGTGATTCGGTGAGAGATCACTGCCACATAACTGGTAAGTATAGAGGCGCCGCTCACAGCGCGTGCAACCTCAAGCTTAAAATCAACCCTAAGACAATAAACATCCCCGTTGTCTTTCACAACTTGAGAGGGTACGACTCACACTTGATCATGCAGGCCATCGCGAAAATCGATGGTAATATAACGTGCATCCCCAACAACATGGAGAGATACATCTCCTTCAGCTTAAACGGACTTAGGTTCATTGACTCGTTTCAGTTCCTCCTGTCGTCACTCGACAGTCTGGTCAAGGCCAACAATACCTTCCCTATCACCGATCGATACACAGACGCCGAGACTAGACCCCTGCTTATGAGGAAGGGTGTGTACCCCTATGAGTACATGGATAGTTGGGTCAAGTTCACCGAGACCAGACTACCCCCTATTGACTGCTTTTATAGCAAGCTGAATGAGGCGTCCGTCTCACGAGATGATTACTCGCACGCGACTAACGTATGGAATAAACTGGGTTGTAAGAACCTGGGTGATTATCACGACCTGTACTTGAGAACAGATGTACTGCTGTTAGCCGACGTGTTTGAGACGTTTAGGCGGACGTGTTTCAAGCAGTATAAACTCGACCCCGCATGGTATTACACCAGCCCAGGTCTGTCGTGGGACGCCTTGCTTAAAAAGACCGGAGTTAATTTGGAATTGCTCACAGATTACGACATGCACCTATTCATTGAGAAAGGCTTGCGAGGTGGGATTTCCATGGCATCCAAACGATACGCGAAAGCAAATAATCAATACGTGAAAGGTTACGATCCTAACAAGCCAACCAATCACATTCTCTACCTCGACGCAAACAACCTGTACGGCTGGGCCATGAGCCAGTATCTACCTACAGGGGGATTCGAATGGGTACCACACGTTGATGTTATGGGGGTTGCACCAGATTCGAACAAAGGGTATATCCTCGAGGTTGACTTAGAGTATACCAAGGAATTACACACATCGCACAACAGCTACCCCCTGGCCCCCGAACGTATGAGGGTTAACCCAGACTGGATGTCTGAGTACCAACATAACTTGTTAGGTGGGCGTGTGACAGACGTTGAAAAACTCGTTCCTAACTTAATGAATAAGACCAAGTACATCGTTCACTATCGCAACCTACAGCTGTACCTGTCGTTGGGTATGAGGCTGACCAAAATACACAGGGTGCTCATGTTCGACCAGAGCCCATGGATGGAGCCCTACATCAGAATGAACACAGACCTACGAAAAAAAGCCACCAGTGATTTTGAGAAAAATCTCTACAAGCTCATGAACAACTCGGTGTTTGGTAAGACTATGGAGAACCTGAGGAAACGCGTGACCGTGAAGCTGGTTCGGTCGAGTGAGGAAGACAAGCTCAGGAGATTGATAGCCAGTCCGGCATTCAACCGTAGTAAGATATTCACAGACAACCTGGTTGCCCTACACATGAAGAAAAGCCACATAAAATTCAACCGGCCTGTTTACGTGGGGATGAGCATCCTCGATTTATCCAAACACCTGATGTACGACTTTTACTACAACGAGCTCAAGAAACAGTACGGTGACAGGTGTGAAGTGCTGTACACTGACACGGATTCCCTGCTGTTAGAAATTCGAACCGAGGACGTGTACGAGGACATGAAAAAACACCTCGATTTATACCAGCGACTACCCTAAGACCCATGCCATACACAGTACGGTAAATAAAAAGGTCCTAGGTAAGATGAAGGACGAGTGTGCTGGCACGCCCATAGCCGAGTACATAGGTTTGAGACCTAAGATGTACTCCATACTGAAAGCCGACAATAGTGAGATCCGGAAGGCTAAGGGGGTTAAGAAGTATGTGGTGAAACAACACATCAAACACGCCAGATTCAAGGAAGCCCTGTTCAAGACCCGTACCTTTAGGCATAAAATGAACACACTTAGAAGTGATGGACATAAGATATACGGACTGACTATAAACAAGACGTCCCTGTCGCCTATGGACACGAAACGTTGGATAGCTATTGATGGGATAAACACATACGCGTATGGACATGAAAAAATTTGAGGCTATTTACTACAGCCCGCGTGGGTACTGGAAAGGAGCTAGCGCAGTAGATAAGCTAGCTAAAATAGCGCGAGTACCCCCGGAGGAAGCCAAAGCGTGGCTTGAAAAACAAGCCCTGTGGCAGATCTATTTGCCGGCACCACGCTACCTGCCTAGAAGGAGGTTCGGTATTAACATACCTAATAGCGTTCACCAGGCAGACCTACTGTTCCTACCCCACGACAAGAGGTACAAGTATGCCTTAACCGTAGTGGACGTAGCCAGTCGTTACAAGGAAGCCGAACCCTTGACCACGAAAGATTCGGCCCAGGTAGCCAGAGGATTCGAACGCATATGCAAACGCAGTCCGCTGACGTGGCCAACAGAGCTGCAAGTTGACCCCGGACGGGAGTTCATGGGTGCCGTGTCACAACTGCTAGCCAAACACGATACAAAGGTCAGGCGTGGCACGGCCGGAGCCCATCGCAGCCAAGCCATAGTTGAGAGATTTAATAGGACTTTGGCTGAGCGCTTGTTCGGCCATCAGTATGCTAGGGAGATGGTAACCCCTGGAAAACGATCGACTGAATGGGTCACGAGGTTACCCAAGGTGGTGTCGGCAATCAACCATGAAGTCACCCGTCTCACCGGTAAGAAACCGGCAGACGCTATCAAACTAAAATCAATAGTTGCAGAGTCGGCCGCTCCATTGCGTGGGAAGGAGAAACAGATACCAGATAGGGCCCTAGTGAGGTATCTATACCAGCCGGGGGAACACGAGGGTGATAGCCGTAAGCGGGCCACCGATCCTATATGGTCAGTCAAAACTTACAACATAGATAAAGTGGATATAAAAGCCGACGAACCTAACTTGTACTACTTGAGGGATGGGCCGGGTAGGGGGTTTGTAAGAGAAGAATTATTGATCGTACCGTACGGCACAGTGTTACCTCCAACACACGTTAAGTAGTAGGGGTAATAGTAGCAAGAGCTAAGGGCCCAACCAAAGCCTTATTTAGTAAATAAGGCTTTGTAGAGACTTTTCTTGAAAGTGTTTTAAAACCCCCATTGTATATACTACTAATGCTGCTGTCTAGTACCCTGTCCATATACACCTGTGTACATATGCTGCTGTCTTGTACCCTGTTCATATACACCTGTGTACATATGCTGCTGTCTTGTACCCTGTTCATATACACCTGTGTACAAATGCTGCTGTCTAGTACCCTGTTCATATACACCTGTGTACATATGCTGCTGTCTTGTACCCTGTTCATATACACCTGTGTACATATGCTGCTGTCTTGTACCCTGTTCATATACACCTGTGTACAAATGCTGCTGTCTAGTACCCTGTTCATATACACCTGTGTACATATGCTGCTGTCTTGTACCCTGTTCATATACACCTGTGTACATATGCTGCTGTCTTGTACCCTGTTCATATACACCTGTGTACATATGCTGCTGTCTTGTACCCTGTTCATATACACCTGTGTACATATGCTGCTGTCTTGTACCCTCTTCATATACACCTTATCAGATATACTGACCATAGTCAAGGTTATGGTCCTATATTGTTTAATGCCACACTCAGCAGCAATATTCCTGCAAAATGATGGCTATTTGAAAGTAATGGAATCTGGACCAGACAATCCAGTTATTGGCATTATGATCATTGACTTGTGGTATAGGGTTATGATTATAAATATACATGATTCAAGTCAGCAAACTTGATCTCCCAAGATGATTAGGGACCTCTTATAACAAGCAAGGGTTGCTGACGATCAGTCCTAATGAGGAGGTTCACGGATGGTGGTTCTGCTGACATCTTGATAAGCCATTTGTACAGAGTATGCTATGACTGTCACTGTTTTGACTTGCAACTACATGATTGCTCTTGATTAATGAGAGCTTCTGATAATGTTCTCACAAACAACGACTTTATTTGTCTGATCCAACCAGTATTTAAGCATTATTCTTTGACAAGGAGAGCAAAGTGAGAGCAAGAATCTGGGACCGATCAACCACTGCTGAGAACGAGATCTCTGTTCTCTGAACAGAGTTCAGGGAAGGCCAAATTGCAGTTCAGCAGCTGCATTCATGGACCAGCCCACCACACAGACAAAAGTTAAAAAGTCAAAACTCAAAGGAAGACATGTGATTTCCTGTATGAGGGTTATGATATCCCAGTTGACAAAACTTGAGATGGTTTTTATATGTGTTATACCATACTTGTCATGATTACTCAGTGCCATTTGTTGACAAAAAACTATGCATTTACAGCATTTATAATAAACATACTATACAAAACTTTAATTTACTCGGCCTACGCTTAGAATACAGCACCACAACCTTTAAAGACACATCATAATACTGTTCTACGTAATTGCAGGTGATTTTGTTCCAAAGCACATTCTTGAAACAATGCCGTGACACCGGCATAAGGTCGTCAAGCTCAACGAGTGCGTGTAAGCTCCACTCACTGATGTTTCATCTCTACCAGCCATGTCACTGCAGAAACCCAACAATGTTGGGAGTTTCCAGTAGTGGTTCAGCAGTAAAGGCGTAAGCACCAGTTTTAATATTTTCCTTTTTTGACTAATATGCATATATTTCTTTGTATTAAGAGGTGCAGAGTTGTTATATTTTGTGTATTTTTATATTTTATATTTTGTAAATTTAGTAAGAATGCCTTATACTGGTCACATTTTGCCATATTCTATTATTCACAGTTTTGGTCAATATATTTTATATTTCAGTTTCAAACGTAAATATTTGGATTAAATGAATTATAAACGTAAACTAATATACATATATATCTTTATCATTCAGTTATTTGCATCATTACACTGAAATGGAGTTTATTTCTAGTTTTGTTTCGAAGTGGTAAGAATTCATTACACTGGAAACGACTCAGCCATTTTCGAGGGGCGGTGGGGTAGTCCATTGGTTAAAGCGTTCGCTCGTCACGCCGAAGACCCGGGTTTGATTCCCCACATGGGTATAATGTGTGAGGCCCATTTTCTGGTGTACCCCGCCGTGATATCGCTGGAATATTGCTAAAAGCGGCGTAAAACCATACTCACTCACTCAGCCAGTTTCGTGCCGGTTCGGTCAATGCATTCTATTTATAAGAATTATTTCAAGGGTTTAGGGTTAGGGTAAAGGTAAGGGAACTAATCCAATATAGTAGGCAGATGCATGAATACCATTTTTTTTCCTTTTGCATTTTCAATACTTTGTTCACACAAAGACAGTAGACCAAAAACGTCAAAAGTAAAATAAACAATGAAATGTTTTAATGTAGAAATTTTGGGCTAATGGAAATTGGAGCCTACCTTAGAATACAGCACCACAAACTTTAAAAACTCGTCATAATACTATTTTACGTAATTGCAAGTGATTTTGTTCAAAAGCACGTTCTTGAAACAATGCCCTATGACGCTGGTATAGCAACAAGGTCGTCAAGCTCAGCGAGTGCGTATAAGCTCCGCTCACTGATGTTTCATCTCTACCAGCCATGTCATTACAGAAACCCAACGATGTTGCGAGTTTCCAGTAGTAGTTCCCGGCGGATGCGCAACTTTTCGCAAGCACCAGTTTTAAATATTTTTTCTTTTTTTACTAATATGCTCATATTTCTTTGTATTAAGAGGTGCTGAGGTGTTATATTTTGTGTATTTAAATGTTTTGCATTTTTTAATTTAGTAAGAATTACTTACATTGGTCACATTGCGCCATGATTTATTATTCGCAGTTTTGGTCAATTAAAATATTCTAAATATATTGTATATTTCAGTTTCAAACGTAACTATTTGGATCAAAAGAATTATAACTGTAAACTAATATACATACATATCTTTGTCATTCAGTAATTTGCACCATTACAAGGAAATATTTATTTTTCAAAATGGTAAGAATTCATTACACTGAATACGTCACCCATTTTCGTGCCGGTTCAGTGAGCGTATTTATTAGAATTATTCCAAGGGTTAGGGTTTAGGGTTAGGGTTAGGGTTAGGGTAAGGGACCTAATCCAATATAGTAAGTAAATGCATGAGTACTAATTGTTTTCCTTTTCCATTTCTAATACTTTGTTCACAAAGAAAAATGGGAGACCAAAAACGTCAAAAGTTAAAAAAACGATGAAATGGCTTAACGTTGAAATTTAGGGCTGATGGAAATCGGCCTCGATCAACTTTCACCTCTAGATCTACATATTTTCAATAACTATTCGAAGTCTAACTCACCCTCATGCCATCACCAAACATGCCCATGTCTCACACATTCCTTAGCGCGATCCACATTATCCTTACTGGGTTCCCTACAACACTTTTCTGTCACGAAAGCACACAATGATTTTCTGCAAGTACGCCATTCATGCATGCACCGTGAAATCAACGTCTGACACCTGACGTCAACAATCGTTTTCAGTTCGAACCATATCGGGCTCATTCAACACAGCATGGCATCTTGTACATTACAGAATAGGACGATCGTGCCAAATGATATCGAGACCATTCGGCAACCATCAGTAGATTGAAAACACGAGGCACCAAGTCTACCCGTAACCTTTGTAAATGTCCGCAACCTATTCGACTTTTTCCGTTCATTTCCGTGACGTCACAGGAATGACTAGCTAAATTTGCACATTGTGAAACAATGTGGACGTAGCTCGGTCAGTTAGCTGTCGGGCTAACAATCCGAAGGTCGCGGGTTCGCGTCCGACGGGTTCTCACAAACTGGTTGCCTGTCTCACTGACATGTGACCTATGGCTGGGAACGTCCTCACAAGAAATTGTGGTGCTGAATTCTAAAGGTGCTCCGAAAATGGCCTCAAACTTGCACTACAGCCACTTTCACCTCTAGATCTACATTGGCCTCAAACTTGCACTACAGCCACTTTCACCTCTAGATCTACATAAGTTCAGTAATGATTCGAAGTCTAACTCACCCTCGTGCCATTACTATACATGCCCATGTCTCCCTCATTCCTTAGCACAATCCACACTATCCTTACTGTGCTCCCTGCAACCCTTTTCTGTCACGAAACTGCCCAATGATTTGACCAGTTAATTGACATCTGACATCAACAACCATTTTCACTTTGAACCATATCGGCTCATTCCACACAACATGGTATCTTGTAGATTATGGAATAGAATGATTGTGCCTATCGGGGCCATTTGGCAACCATCCGTAGATTGAAATCGTGAGACACCAAGACTACCGTAACCTTCGTAATTGTCTGTTACCTATTCGACTCTGCAAACCAAACACCACACATGAAGAAGCGTATGATGTGATGGCTTTTGTCCAAATTATTTTCAATAATTAAAAAATGGACTAGGGACTTCCGTGTACGTCTTCTATAAATTGTGTATTTGTTAACTTTGGAACAATTACCAATCTAGTTCGGCAACAAGCTCTAGTTATTTGAAGTTCTAATCTGTGCTAATTTTGTACTGAGTTGTTTTCCCTAGTAACATGCTATGCCAGACATTAGATATCTTAAACAAGAGAAAAACATGAGACAACACAGCTAATAACAGTACCTGAAGACTTCGGGCCTGTATCAACAAGAAAGAAGGGTAATTCAACTTGATTGCATCGGCATATCTAGTTATTCATCAGTCATGTCAAGAAAACGGCGTCCACAGCACCCGGGTAAACAAAAATCCACAGGAAGTCACACAAAGTCTCGTGTTGACGTGCGAGATACGTGCAAATACTATTATCTGAACACCAACTTAGTATAATTGTTAAAAAAATATGCAATCATAAAATGAATGGAGAAAAAGACGAAAAAATCCCAGACCAAAATGTAAAGTGTGAGTTCCGTAGAATAATGACCGTAAAAAGGTACATTTTCTGGACAGTTGTCGGGATATGTCCAACACAGTAGTGTACTTTTATACTTATACTGTACAATATATTTGAGTTTTAAGATTCATATTTGCCAGTTTGCTAACAGATGTTGATTGATAAACATGTCTTAAATTATTCTCACATTCTTCAGCATTTTGACTGCTATTTGATTGGCCGAAACAGTTGTTTTGGAAAAGCGTATAAATAGTTGTTGCATTATACATATGGACTGTGCAGAATTGTCTCCCTTCACTAAAGGCACGCCATATTGAAACGAAAATTGAACGACGAAGATAGTGAATACAAACATTTACCCATACAGAGAGCCCAAAACACAACATGCCAACAGCCGAGGTTCAGAGACCTCCTGTTGAAGATGGCGAAACCCAAGGCCAACAACAGAGTGTCAGTAAACCTGTCATTGGCATTATTTACCCTCCTCCAGAAGTGAGAAGTATCCTTATTTATTCTTTCATTTTAGTTTCAACCTAAGGCTAAACACGGGACGAGGATAACCACACATCACGTTGGCACAATGTGCCATTATTGAGATATAATGCAAAAAAACCCAAAAAGCCAGCGATTTTGGCCTGTGATCGCGCCCACGGCGATGAAGATCCCCAAAGAATGTGTAGATATCTTATACACAATTTTACATAAAGGAATTGCGGACTCATATTCAAACGTCTTCTACGCAGCCAAATTTGGCATCATCAGTTTCATCAGTTTTAGCCTTTTCCAAAAAGTTTAATGACTTCGATTTAAACCTCAGGAATGTAGTTGAAGCGTGAGTCTTGCACTTTACCAGGTGCACTAACCCTAACCTAGACGAGAGCCATGATGCGGTCCTATACAGTCAAGACATGACCCTGCATCGCGGCCGAGAACACCACCTTCATTAATCCTATTCAGATTCTAGCGGCCAATTACCCCTCATATTTTCTTGAGATTTTTTAAATATACTTCCCGTGGATTTTTGACTGAAAAGTCGATACCGATCTACTCCCAGATAATTTCCCTACACATACATGTAACTGTCATGTTTTTATGTTCATACGTTTATATATTAATAGGCATGTTACCCATAAACTTTGTGTTTCAACGATAGCGAGCTGACATGTTGACATGCTATGCGCATGCGTCAAATTTCTATAGTCTGCATCGGAAGATGTTCTTCATTAGTGGTATGCAAAACTCACTCTCGTCTCCTGTTTCACGCGCTCGTACTTAAATTGCAATCACTCTTATGTATAACGTATTTATCTGTTTTTGTGCAATGATTTATAGCTTTTCTTTGCAGAGAGGGGTGTTGTTGTTAGATGTATTTTTTTTTTTTTGTAATCGGTAGTTTAAATTAGCAACTGAGATTGTTTGCGGCTCTGTCCTCAAAGGATGTTGATGTAGTCTCACGAACTTAAGTAAATGCAAACTTACCAGATTTTTTAAACATGTCATTTTTGTGGTTTCCAAATATGGCTAAATTTGACTACTATCAACAGCGGTACAAAAGATCATGTAAATCCAGATAGGGTCCATGCAGGTAGACAGATTACTGTAAGTCACCGAGATACCTGGTGATCTACCTTTAGTTGGCGCATATCCCCAGTCCTTCTTAATTTCTTTTCTTTATTTTAATTTGATTCTCTATCAGTGATAAGCTAGTTATATTCCTGTCCTTTCTATAATATAACTTGATCTGCTTTTATGAGTCAGTAGAAGACGCTTAGAAGACGCACTAGTTTTAAATACTAACTGTGATAGTCTAGTGGTTTTACTCTCCTTTTGTCGACAGGTTCTTCATAATATGCGTTTATATTTCTTTTTTATATCACATATGTTCTCTTCACGATATGGCTGCAATATTGCCGATGTGATGTTAAAACTTAAGTCACTCATTAGAAGATGACATATCCCACCATAAATCTGAGATTACCTGAAGCTTGATTTTTGTTTGACAAGTTCAAATCGTTTCCACGGGTTTAATAAATGAATTGTTTTAGTCACCATTTGGCTGAAATATTGCCAGTGTAGTTATCAATCAATCACCATTTGAATGTCCTGACAGATAAACAACGGAATAATTTACCATGTGTTTCAATGTCTAAACGTAAATTACGCGGTTTTGTGTTGTTGGGTCTTTTTTTTTTCTTTTTGCTTTTTAATTTTTGGTACAGTTTTTGCAGAAGTAAAGTTTAATAACCAACTTAATGTTATGTCTTTGGCAATTTACAGTGATTACGCCGTGTATATTATAAAAAACCCCAAAACAAACAAAAACAAAAACAAAAAAAAAGCGAGTATATCATTAAAAGTTATTAATGAACGCACACCTAGAGTCATTAAACGCCTTTGTCCATAATAATATATACGTCATATAACATGTATGTAATATAAATTTCATAACCAGGATAATTTCTAATGAATATGTCTGTTAATAAGAAATACTAATAACTTTCCTACAGTGAAACATTGTACCAATCTGTTGTACTAATATCTCCTTTCAAGTAGTTTTCTTGGAAAACACATTATCAAATCCATAAAAAATCGTATGATGTGGAAACTGAATCTGTATCATTTGATTGTATATTGGGGAAAGCATTAAATCCATATACATGTAACCTCAGAACTTCATACTACAGGGGGAGGATGCAGATTAATTTATGCTGTTGCTTAGAGGATGATGTTTAAAGGGGGAAAATAGACAAAGATTAGTTAATGAAAATGTCAAAATGATACTGATACATAAATATCGAAAGATAATTTGACAACGTCAGTAAGTAACAGCAACGAAGACAAAGCTAAGATGATTTCAACACCGTGTTATTCACAGAAATTAGGATGCTGACAACAGCTAAAGACGTTCAAATTTAAAATTGTAGTTTATCTGTATTCTTTCTGCAAAGCTGAAACAGAAAATATCATTCATATTTTATTTAAACCTACACATGTAAAAGCACAACCAAGTATAGCTGAGTGAGTGAGTTCAGATTTAAGCTGCACTCAGCAATATTCCAGCCATATGGCGCCGATATGTAAATAATAGAGCTTGGACCAGACAATCCAGTGATCAACAGCGTGAACATCGCAAATGGAATACGATGATGTGTGTGGACAAAGTCAGCGAGCCTGACCATCCGATTCTGTTAGTCGCCTCTTGCGACAGACATGTGATGCTGAAAATCAAATCTATCCCGGATCTTTACGGGTGCACTACCTTATAAACTGGATAGAAAATTATTCCAGTACTAAACAAAATGCACAATAGAAAACCCTCATTTTTTATGATTAAAAGAAAAATGTAATGACGTCTGAATTCAAATTACCTTGCAACAAATAATACATCTACACAAACACGATCAAATTCACACACAGATTATGTTCAAACATATCCGGCAAAATATTATTTATAAGTGTAAAAACGAATACTACTAATAACATTCATACACTTACACTTACGTCTGCTTGGATTTTGTTAACAATACAAGAATGTAAATTTGGAGAATGTTTGAAATTCTTGGACATGTGTCGAAGTGAAAAATCAGTGAAAACGACAAGATCCTGCCCCTTTAAGTGTCCTGAGCACTATATTGTACAAAAATAAATGTGCTTGATCCCACCTAAATATCTTTTACGTTTGGATGTGAATGGAATCCTCTCTGCAAAAAAAACCTATAAATCATGGCACAAAAACAGATAAATACGTTATACATAAGAGTGATTGCAATTTAAGTACGAGCGCGTGAAACAGGAGACGAGAGTGAGTTTTGCATACCACTAATGAAGAACATCTTCCGATGCAGACTATAGAAATTTGGCGCATGCGCATAGCATGTCAACATGTCAACTCGCTATCGTTGAAACACAAAGTTTATGGGTAACATGCCTATTAATATATAAACGTATGAACATAAAAACATGACAGTTACATGTATGTGTAGGGAAATTATCTGGGAGTAGATCGGTATCGACTTTTCAGTCAAAAATCCACGGGAAGTATATTTTAAAAATCTCAAGAAAATACGAGGGGTAATCGGCCGCTAGAATCTGAAAAGGATTTATAAAGGTAGTGTTCTCGGCCGCGATGCAGGGTCATGTCTTGACTGTATAGGACCGCATTGCGGCTCTCGGCTAACCCTAACCCTAAAGATCGTAAAGGGGGTTGCCCAAGGGCTGAGGATCGTAAAGTTTGGTGCCCATGAACTACGGATCATAGACATAGTAGAGGGGGGTCCCCAAGGCCTAAAGATTGGACAGTAGCGCAGACTCGTTATAGTGCCATAAGCTGTGACAGCTGATTAACAAGCATTCAGTGCTAGCCGGGCTGTGCCCGGTAAACTGCAATCTAGCCGTTGAAGTTTTACGATATTGTTTCTGATTTTTTGTTAGGGTGTGTTAGGGTGAGGGTGATAATATGAGCGGAAGTCATTCCTTTTGTTCTTTCATACAGTCTGTAGTGGTTAATGCAATTTGTTTTCGGCCATACAATACAGGTCATCCTATCTTGGCTGTGCATCCAAAATTGTTTGTGGGTCATCTGAATATTGGTACAGGTTGTCCAAGGTTCAGATGCTCTAAAATTGGAATGAATGCTCCAGTGCAGGTATGTATCTAATGAAAATTGTAGATATGAACTGGTCATAGACCATCCAATATTTGCGGAAGTAAACCATACCCTAAAGGAAATCTTACTTGTTGAGGGAAACTGAAGTTGTTTTCATCAGTCTTTTTGGGAAGTGATGAAGCTGTCATGATGAGTAAGAAGAGTGTTGCAGCATATTCCAGTACAGTTTTGTTTTTATGGAGGTGAAGGACATTCTGCACTTACACACAGCATCCCCACCTATAGGCATGAAATGCATGTTGACCCAGCTTTTAGTAAATAACTCTTCATCCAATCGATCTCAAACTTTCCAATTGGATATTTTGTCAGACAACCTAATCACATTGTAATTAATCACCGATTTTATGCATTTGTATGAATGAATCTTTCTATATAGCTGTCAACAAAATAAGCAGCAGAACGCTGACAGCTTGCAGAGTGAGGGAACCAATGACCTGTAACTGTGGCAGTGTTGCATTTCATGCATTTCATGCCAAACTGTAGTGTAAGGTGTGTGCTCAGTGTCTAATATAAAGTAGTTTTTCCTTCTCCTGACTCATGCTTTTTTGCCTATTTCCCCATCCTCTGAATGATTAGTAGAAACTTGAATCCCTTCAAATCACCTAGATGCGAACATACAATCACTCACCTTGAGCCATGTCCCATTTCCCTGCCAAAAGTGCCCACATGACCACACACTTGGTGATCATTTCTGTCAGCCAACCTTCACTGACCTGTTGTCTTCAGGAGGAATACTGCATGTATCTTCCAGATTGGTCTTATTTCTTAACCAAGAATTCCAGACATTGTTGACAAGACAGCTAGTTTTGTTGCAAGAAATGGCCCTGAGTTTGAGAACCGGATTCGCCAGAATGAAGTTAACAACCCCAAGTTCAACTTCCTCAACCCCAATGATGCATACCATGCATACTACCAGTATAAGGTGAAGGAGTTCAAAGAGGGCAAAGGTAAGTAGCTCTTCGCCCTCTCTCTCACTTGTATGTGACTTCTTAGAAATGAATTTTGCAACACATGACTCAATGTATTTGCATGGAATGATCTGGCAGGCGATATGATTTATAGACATGGTAAAAGATTTTGAGTACATTTCTGAAGCAAAAGAGAGATCGCATACTAATATAGATCATGTGTAAGGATGCACCAGATATACTTGCAGCTGTATTGAATTTCAGTTACAAAAACTGTTTGCTACTGAGTTGTGCTAACAAGTTGAAGCTGCATGTGCGACCTTCAGGGAAGTAGTTAATCAACAGTGTTCCAGACTTAATCACACTTCTTATATTGTTCTTCTGTTTCCAGGTCAGGAACCTGCGGCACCTAAGGTATGTGGTAACATTTTCATTGAAATCTTGAATGTGAAAATTCTGAAATTATGCTTTGTCTAATTCCATGAGATGTATGTCTTAGTTAGAGTTTTAACTTTGCCTAAAACAAGTTTCTTGGACTCCAAAACATTTATTTTAGGGGTTGAAAGATTATGCCCTTTTTCAGCTGCATTGTGTAAATCTTAAAAAAATATGCAATATGTACACATGTATATCTTCTTGTAAAAATATTTAGTCTTACAATCATGAACCCGAAAATTGAGACCCTTAGTCTAAATCAGTGTTATGTATTTTCCGGAAACGTGTGGGTTTTTTTTACTCCAAAACATTGATTTTAAGGGTTGAAAGCTGCTGTTGTCAAAATGAGTGAATTAATATTTTGCATCATATCGGCAATATTTCTGGCATATCATTACAAGAACAATTTAATTTATATCAACATTCAAATGAATAATTCTTTTTCAGAAGAAGTCCTCCTTGGGGTACATATATAGCATTAAAATGTCCATTTAAAAATGCCTACGACAGTTGTAACAATATTGAATAAATATTTTACAAAACAAAAAACTCGTTTTTGTCTTGTGAGACCACCCCTACAGGGCCCCCACCCGGGCCCCTTAACAGCCAAGAGCAGGTAACTCTCGCCGTGTACCTCATACCTCACTTTTCATGCTGTCGTCATTGAGGACAGTCGTCCATCAGCAAGCTCTCATATTTAGAGAACCTACGAATTGAAGAGAAATGAGTGAGAAAGCTACGAAAACCGTATGTATGGTTCCTTTTTAACGCACGGGCGGTATTAGGAATGCATATTTCACTCTTTTTCATTCATGAAATGTTGTAACTTTCCGTGGCTACCGTGGTCTTCAGCCATGTGGCTGACAAGATGGCGGGCGGCACGTACCTGGTGGTTATTTCTTCTGCCTATTCTTTTAGGTGGTTTTAAATACAAACCGGATATTTGTATGGTTTTCTACCTTTCTTTTCCATGGTAAAGAAATCCTTATATGCTATTGTATGTTTTCATAAATAGCTTTCTTATTATTTAACGGTTAAATATCGCCAGTGCGTATTATTGTTTCTGTTAAATACTTATGTGTTTGTTGGATTAACGGGCCTTGCTATTAGTCATAGCACGGTTCGGTTTTTTCCAGTTCAAGGGGTGTGCTACTTGTAACGCAAAACTCCCCCCGAGGGATAAGCATATTCTGTGCCTGCGTTGCTTGGCGGAGGAAGCTCACGACGAGCAAGGATGCACCGTATGTCAGGACTTTTCCCCCAGGGCTCAAAAATCCCGTCATGCAGACTTGATCTTTTATAGATCTTTGATCCAGGGGGGGATATTTGGGCTCAGGAGCCGCCTTCAAAAAAAAGCCAAAAAAGATATTAAGAAGGCGTCTTCGGCTTCAGTCTCGGTGGGGGATAAGGCAAAACCAGCGAAGGGTACTTCGGCTCCACCTCCAGCGATGGCTTCTACCTCCGCAGCACCTCCCACTGAACCCTCGCAACCGTTAACATTTGATTTACTTTCGTCTTTGTTACAGCAGCAAATGGCGTCGGTGCATACCCTGATTTCGGACGCGATGTCCGGTCTCCGTCAGGAGATCGGCGTTCGTCCGGAGTCGGGTGTGTATCCGGCTTCGGCTTCCATGGGACTCCCCAGCCATGCCTCTGGCGCCGGTGTGGGGACTTCCATTAGGGGTGCGCAGGAACCGACTTTAGAGTCGGTTGCCAGCCACTCCGAGGTTGCCAGTGTTGGTCTTTGGACCATACCTATGTTGGGAGCTTTGCCGGCGATCCGCCACCCAGACTCAGTCTCGGGCGTCGGGTCTATGGCGTCGGGCCGCTCGGCTCTGCTCGGGCCTCTCTCTCTTTCGGATGTTCCCTCGACCGATCCCCCGGAGCTATCCTTAGATGACAGATCTGAGGTGTCACTCATGGGGGATCGCGCCGAGGAGATAATGGAGGAGGGGGAGGACCGGGGTGGGCCGAGTGAGTTTTCGTTTTCGCTCGGCGCCTCGCTGAGGCAGGTACGGGAGCGTATCGCTTCTGTCCTGCCGCAGGTCGTGGTTGCTTCGGCGACACCTGACCCCGAGGAATTCCGACTGCCGGGTGAGGCTTTTGCCCCAGCCAAGGTGGTGGATTCTCGGTTGCGCATCCTCCCTTCTATATTGTCAGAAGTGATTAACCCTCTTTTAACGGGAGCGCGGTCACGCTTCGATTTGCCGGAGCTAGACCGACGTTACCTTATGGGTGATCTTGACTTGTATAACCCTCCAGTGGTCGACGACTGTATCTATGCATCGGTCGCCCTTGGGGGTTCCTCTGGCAGCTCCTTAGCTTCGGCTAAGCAAGGACGCCGCCTGCCTCCGTTCACCTCTAACGTTACTGCCCTCAAATCGGCTTATAGGTCGTTTGAGGAGCAGTACCGAAATGCAGCTCAATGCCTTAAAGTCACAATACACGCCGCATATACTTCGGTATTGCAGCGTCGGCTTGTTGACGGCGGCGATGTTGAGGAGGAGTGTGTTTCCCCTACGCTCGCTCAACAGCTTACGGAGGTGCAGTCACATCTGGCGCGGGACTCGATCAGGTCCTCGGCGTGTCAGATGATGTCTGCAGTTATGGGCCTCCGTAGACTGTGGCTGTCCGTGGCACGGTATTCGCCGGCCACTCAACAAGCGCTACTTTCACTGCCATTCCGGATGGGATCTACTCTCTTCCCGGGAGCGGCATCAGTAGTCCGGGAGGCCGCGGAGGCTGTGTCTACATTCAAGGAGTCTAAACCCTTGTTAGAACAGCCTCACACTTCTCGTGCGCGTCCCCCGGTGCTTTCCTCCGCTTATCCTTCGGCTCCGGCCAAGGACTCTGCTAAGTGGGCACAGCCCTTGCAGGCGCGGAAGGGTAAGGGTAAGGGTAGGGGCAAGGGCAAGGCTGCGGCGCCCCAGCATCCTTTTCCGAGGAAAGGGAAGTCGGCCCCGGCTTCCCAGTAAGTCATCCTCCGGAGCCCTTGCAAGTGAACCCGAATCAAGCAGTCGGAGCACTGCCGACGTCGGGCATTCATTGCCTTCTGCCAAGCCTTCCTGTGGGTGGCCGCCTTTCCCACTTCCTGTCGGATTGGGAAAAGGTAACCTCCAACCCCTGGGTCCTATCCACACTCAGGGACGGCCACTTACCACTATGGAAGAGAGACCCGCCTCCCTTTTCCGGAATTCGGCGCACTCGTGTGCCGGTAGTTCCGGAGAAAGCCGGGGTTCTCCGCGCCGAGGTTCAGTCTTTACTGGACAAGGCGGCCATCGAGGTGGTTCCAGGGGGCCAGGAACAAGAGGGATTTTACTCCACTTATTTCCTGGTCACCAAAAAGGACGGAGGGTTCAGACCGATTCTCAATCTCAAACGGCTGAACACTATGCTGCAGGTACCGTCATTCAAGATGGAGACACTACGGTCAGTGATCTCATCTGTAGAAAGAGGCGACTGGCTTACGTCCATCGACCTCAAGGATGCGTACCTGCATGTTCCGATGCATCCCGAGTTCAGGAAGTACCTGCGGTTCTCCTTCGACGGGGTATGCTATCAGTTTCGGGTGCTTCCCTTCGGCATCGCTACGGCTCCGAGGGTATTCACCAAGCTTATGTTAATCCCAGCGCAAGTGGCCAGGTCACAGGGCAGGTGTTGTCACCCGTACCTGGACGATTGGCTTATACGGGCACTTGCCGCTCACTTGAGTCGAGACGCAACATTCGCCATAATGTGTATTCTCACCAGGTTGGGCTGGATTATCAATCTCAAGAAGTCAGACCTAGTTCCTACACAGGATCTGATCTTCTTAGGCGCACGGTTCGACACAGCGAGAGGCATAGTCTCCCTGTCGCCGGATCGGATCTCCAAAGTTCAGAGAGTTGTTATGCAATTCCTCGAGTCCCCCTCGGCTTCGGCCCGGGTTTGGCTCCAGTTGCTAGGCAACATGGCAGCGACGGTGGACGTTGTTTGGAGGGCGCGGTTGAGGATGCGACCCATTCAGTACGCCTTGGCGCGAATGTGGTCCCACGGCAGGAGTTACGAGATGATTCTCCTCACTCCGGAGTGGCTCCTTCCTCATTTACGGTGGTGGACAGTGGTAGGGAATCTATCCAGGGGGTTACCCCTGGACGCTCCCTCACCAACCCTTTCAATTCAGATGGACGCTTCCCTCACAGGGTGGGGTGGCGTGCTGGGCGCCCATTCAGTTTCGGGCCTATGGTTACGGCATGAAACGCGCCTGCACATCAATGTGCTCGAATTGAGAGCTGTCCGGCTAGTGTTCCAACACTTTCGGGAGACGGTTCGAGGCTGTGTGGTACGTCTAGAGATGGACAACCAGACGGCAATGACCTATATCCTGAAACAGGGCGGTACGGTTTCTCCGTCCCTCCTAGAGGAGGCGTGGCACTTTCTACAGTGGTGCGACCGGTTCAATGTTCGGGTGCGTCCCGTGTATCTCCCCGGGGTGGACAATGTTCGAGCAGACGCGCTCTCTCGACGTGTCCTAGCTCCTCACGAGTGGATGTTGCATCGGGAGATATTCGGGATTATCTCCCGGTTGTTCGGATCGTTCCAGGTGGATCTGTTTGCCTCTGGGGGGACGAACCAGATTCCGGTGTTTGTTCTCGGATACCGGATCCGAGAGCCATCGCTCAGGACGCTTTCCAGCTCGATTGGACGGACAGGGTATTGTGGGCGTTCCCGGTTTTGCAGTCCCGGTTAGAGTCAGGCCTAGCCGCCTCTACTATCCGGGGCTATTCCACGGCCATTTCGGCATTCCATATTCCTGTTGACGGTGCTCTCTTGGGGCAGCACCCTCTTGTTCAGCGTTTTTTAGCGGGTGTGGATAGGATCCGTCCGACTGTCCGGCGGATTAGTCCCCCGTGGGACTTGTCAGTCGTTCTTGACTGGTTGTCCGGTCCTCTTTTTCACGAGCTATCGTCTCTTTCTCTCCAGCTGTTAACGTGGAAGGCTGCCTTTCTTGTGGCGGTAACGTCTGGCAGGCGGGTAGGTGACATTCATGCAATGTCAACGGATCCTGCTTTGACCGTCTTTCACAAAGACAGGGTCAGTATTAGACTGCCGGATTCTTACCGTCCTAAGATCGCAGGCGCTTTTCATGTTACAGCGCCTATCGAGCTCCCTAAGCTCATGCAGCCTCCCTCGCCCGGTACCTCTCTTCGACGTGCTCACGTCTTAGATGTCCGTAAGACCCTTAGGGCTTATATCAAACGAACTGCTGATATCCGAAAAGATAACCAGTTGTTTTGTTGTTATGGCGGGGGAAGAGCTGGTCTGCCGGCGAACAAGCAAACCATATCTAGGTGGCTTGTCTCTGCCATTTGTATGGCATATACTCATTAAGGGTTACCTATCCCTAATGGGTTAAAGGCTCATTCTGTTAGGGCAGTGGCTACGTCACAGGCTTATGCCGCGGCTCTGCCCATTGAGGAGATCTGCTCTGCGGCTATTTGGAGCCGACCGAGCACGTTTATCCGTCACTACCAACTGGACAAACATTCACGGGAGCGTGCTCGGTTTGGCCATACAGTTCTCACCAGTGGGCAGAGTCGTGATTCCCCTAGCTGAATGGGCGTCTGAGATCTCGACTTTGTTTATCATGAAATGTTCCTGGTGGTGGGTTTTCACGAAACATTTCTTGTTATATTGGTGACGGATATCCCCTGGTGGTGGTGTTTTTATATATATATATATATATATATATAAAAAAAAAAAACACAAAGAGAAACTACCTATAGACGGTTTTTTCACTATTAGCGTCGACATACGCTCATATTTACCCTTGCACTGTTATTCCCGGCACTACTTCGCTGGTTTGGGGGAATATTTACAGTGAATGGCATGAGGTGTGGTCATATGTCCATCACCTTTGCTGGGTTATTGTCGATTGGCTCTTTCGGCCCTATGTTGCCACGTCCCCGCCTGATTGACATCAGCGGCTTGGTGATTGGGTAAGTGTATTTCTCTATCTCTCGCAGCTTCGGCAGTGTATGAGAGTGTGTGTAGGGTACACATCAGCAGACAGAATGCCGCTCCCGACTCACGTTCGTTGGGAGTCTGTCTTATGCTATATATGTACCCCAAGGAGGACTTCTTCTGAAAAAGAATTATACAAACCTGTAGAGGTTATGAATTCTTTGAAGAATGTCCTCCTTGGGGTACGGCCACCCGCCTCCCCACATTCTGACAATCTCAGCATGAAAAGTGAGGTATGAGGTACACGGCGAGAGTTACCTGCTCTTGGCTGTTAAGGGGCCCGGGTGGGGGCCCTGTAGGGGTGGTCTCACAAGACAAAAACGAGTTTTTTGTTTTGTAAAATATTTATTCAATATTGTTACAACTGTCATAGGCATTTTTAAATGGACATTTTAATGCTATATATGTACCCCAAGGAGGACATTCTTCAAAGAATTCATAACCTCTACAGGTTTGTATAAATTTAAAATGAAAAAACCTTTTACAGACATAATCAAAGTAGCTAGTGACTTGTATCCAGAGTGCAGCTTTCCATGCATCTGAGCAGAATGAGTAACTCAAGGCAATCAGTAATAACCATATACCTGACATTGTACACTTTTACAACCAAACAGTTGAACTTGTCGAGTGCGTTGAAGCCCCCTCCAGAGCATCCGAAGATAGCTGAAGTGTTTGTGCCCAAAGATCCCCCGCCTGAGTTTGAGTTCGTGGCTGACCCGCCTTCTATTTCAGCCTATGATCTGTGAGTTCCCATTTTCACTAGTTCTCACTGTGTCAGACATGAGAATTTTTGTGGATTTTCAGAATTTACATATCAGTATGGGTCATTTTTTTTAGATCAGCATAAATCTGCATTAACACTTTTAGCAGGCAGGTGTAGTTTATTACAAGTTTCCTCCAAAATTGAAATCTGCTTTTCTTATGCCTGCTCAATCTCTTCCCACAGAGGTTACTCAAGTCATTTCACCCCACTTGCCTCTTTTCTAATACAGGCATATTTCCCAGTAAAATCCCCAAACAGCAAGAAACTATTGCAACATGCATTATCTCCTATCTTCCTATCCAGTCAGAATATGACTTGAATAACCTCTGACACCTGCCGTGTGCAGTAAGTGTATGGTGTGATTATGTTCTCCCAATGTTTATAGTAAACATGGTAAGTCATATTGGAATCTTTCTATAGAAGTAAATTGGAAGAGGACTAAACCTCTGATTTCTTTCTTTTATTTAATGAATCAGTAAGTAAGTAAGTGAGTTTAGTTTTACACCGCACTCAGCAATATTCCAGCTATGTGGCACCGGTCAGTAAATGGTCGAGTCTGGACCAGATAAGCCATTGACCAACAACATGATCATGGATCTACACAACTGGGAACTGATGACATGTGTCAACCAAGTCAGCGAGCCTGACCACCCAATTCCGTTAGTCACCTCTTACGACAAGCATAGTTGCCTTTTATGGCAAGCATGGGTTGCTGAAGGCCTATTCTACCCCGGGACCTTCACGGGTGATTTAATGAATCAAATGAAATAGTTCTTGGTCGGCAGTATCCTTTAACCAGTTGTCTTCACATGTTTCACCTTGTTGCACCATCTGCTACACCAGACAATACTAATTAAGTGAACCCCTCATAGTGCTCCTATATGCACCTGTTAAGATATGTTTTCATGGTTTTAGATATGTTTTCATGGTTTGTATTGCAGAGATGTTGTGAAGCTGACAGCTCAGTTTGTGGCGCGGAATGGCCGACAGTTCCTCACCACTGTGATGCAGAGAGAGCAGCGCAACTACCTGTTTGACTTCCTACGTCCCCAGCACAGTCTCTTCAACTACTTCACTAAGCTTGTGGAGCAGTATACTAAGGTTGTCAAGAAACTTTGCTCATGGACCTTGACTTGACAAATTCAAATACATGTATTTGTGTGCTGTTTTGGGGGGTTTGGTCTTAGTAGTCTGATTGTTTGTGTATGTTGCTTTCATAACCAAGGATTGTGCCAATGCCATGGTTTCTGATCAACTTTGTAATGGTTTTCATACAAGAAGTATTTGTTAGGGTCATCTGTCCACAGTTACAGTATACAAAAAGATGTGCATAGTCCTGTTTGTCATTATTTGTTGTGAATATCTTTGAGGATAGCCTTGTTGACAGAGTTTGAATAAATTGCAAGTGTGTTCATTTTCGTAGATCCTAATCCCACCCAAAAACTTGAAGGAAAAGCTTGCCAACGAGTCTGAGAGCTACAAAGAGGTGAGGCTATGTAACCTGTAAATAAACACTAGCTTACACATAGTAGTTGGGTAGACTGTGTTGTCTGTGTTTGCTATGTTGTGTGAGTTCGCAGGTGGTGACTGTCATGCATGTTTTCAGGTAGTGACTGTCCTGTATGTTGGCAGGTAGTGACTGTCGTGTATGTATGTTGGCAGGCAGTGATTGTCATGTGTGTTGGCAGGCAGTGACTGTCGAGTATGTTGGCAAGTAGTGACTGCCATGTATGTTGGCATGTAGTCACTGTCTTGTGTGTTGCCTTTTGGCAGATAGTGACTGTCATATGTATCAGCAGGTAGTGACTATCATGTATGTTGGCAGGTAGTGACTGTTGTGTCTGTTGGCAGATAGTGGCTGTCATATGTATTTTGCAGGTAGTGACAGTTGTGTGAGTTGGCAGGTAGTGACTGTCATTGACTCTGAGTGTCATGTGTGTTGGCAGATGTGTTGTATATGTTGGCAGGTACTGACTGTTGTGTATGTTGGCAGGTACTGACTGCCATGTGTTTGCAGGTAGTGACTATGGTGTGTTGGCAGATAGTGACTGTCATGTATATTGGCAGGCAGGGACTTTTGTGTGTGTTGGCAGGTACTGACTGTTGTGTATGTTTGCAGGTAGTGACTGTCATATGTTTGCAGGTAGTGACTGTCATATGTTTGTAGGTAGTGACTATGGTGTATTGGCAGGCAGTGACTGTTGTATGGTTCACAGGTGCTGGAGGCTGTCAAGTACAGGGTGGAGTGGGCCAAGTACCAGGCCCGAGAGAAGAAGAAGGAAGAGGAGAAAGTAGAAAGAGAGCGAGGTCAGTGTTTCCACATTTGTACTCATGTTGCCATTTACCATCTTTACATCATCATTCATTATGTACAGTAACAGAAGGAAGAATTTCACATGCTGACTCTTAATTGCCAAGGCTACAGGTCAGAGTCGGAAGTCCGGGGTGACCAAAGGGAGAAAACTCACAGTAGTTTTATGAAAAGAGAAAATCACGGCAGTTTAATGAAAGATATGGTAGTTCCCTCGGTCATTGTGATGGTTACCATGGACATCTTACCTACCACCCTATAGTTAGCGTAATGAAACCACTAGTAGTTACTTCATACTATTACCCACGTGGTACTTCGTAAAGTTGTTTCATAACAAAGTGTTATGACACATGTGTCATAACACCTTCGAGTGATTTGATTGGCTAATACATAAACTTTGACATTACTGGTAATACTTTCATCACTCATTCCATTCATGATTTTCATTCAAAAGTTTTCACACCTGAGAGCATGTAAAACAAAAACACTTCTATGGAATTAGATAAAATCTATTTCATTTAGAGTGGTTACCAGCATTATTTTCCATTCTATAATAACTGAAGTTTCTGTAATAAAAAAGGAAAAAAAAACAATCTATAAAAACAAGTCAACAAATGTGTCTAGTAGGTCTCTCATGAGTGTAAACAAATATGGTGTTGAACGTAAAAGTTATTGATTGACCGACATTTGGTTGGAAGAGTTGTGAATATTATCATCAAGAGATAGAATACCTTCTGTTTGTATGTTGTCAGGACTCCACAGTAACATACAACATCCAAAGACGGACGGCACTCTTGTATCTCTATCACTGCCACTGTCTACCGCATCCATTCACGTCCTTACACACAAACATACTGTCACTGCCATGCCTTCCGTGGTTTCTTATGTAGAGGTCAAAAGCACTTCCCAGCATCTGAACACAAAGGGCTCGAAATCGTCTTCGTTTGAGGTTGTAGGCTGTGTTTTCAGACCCAATTTTCGGTGGAGTCTTCAACATAAACGTCGAATTTTGACAAGTGGGAATTCCAAGCTGAGATGAGAAGGCGTCACTGGCATCCTGCGCAAAGCGTCGCCGAATTATTTGCACTAACTTGTCCTCCGATGAAGAACATTAAGCTCAACTATTTGAGACATACTGTTCCCTGTTATTCACATTCATCTTTGCTTTTGAGTTTGACGCTCCTAATTAAATGCTCCCTATAATCTTCTTTGTGAACACATGACGACTAGCCCGACAGTGATGGCCGACTGATGTTCAGGCAAGATATAGGTCACATAGTCAAGTTCAAAATATTTACACTTCACAAGTGTTTTGATGAATTACATTATTGCTTTTGAAAACAAATTCTCAACTGAAAAGAATTACATTTTGATTCTGACTTGATTCTGTCTTAGTTTGTTTATTTTCTTGTGATAAGGCGCTGTATAAGAATTTACATTGCCTCTGCGCAGCATACGTTTTCCTGGAGTGAAGTGGTTGACATTCCAATCACCAATATGATGTATTAATCCGCGTTACATGGTTCTATATAGGAAAGCAAATTATTGCTTTATTTTTACGATATTTTCGTTTTTTAGAATGCGGATAGTAAATAGGATATAAAACTCGTTCCCCTTTCATATCAAGTTTATGTCCCGAGTGAAATAATTATTTCATAAACTTGAGATGAAAGGGGAAGCTCGTTTAATATCCTATAACTTCATCCTCGATATCTCCAATCAGGGATTTCCTTTATAAAATATCTTTATAAAATACCAGTTAACCATGGCAACACAAACCGTGCAGAGGTTCTCTGAAAGAGGTAGAAGGTGTTTTTGTTTATATTTTTTTAAAGCCTTGGACCTGTAAACCTGTCTGTATGATTTCCGCCAAATCTGAGCTGCACTGCGAACAAACCTTTGCAGCTGCAACCACTACCTTTGTTGACACTGGCAAGCTCAGTTATAATGGCAGTCTAGCTGATTGGCTACTGTGAGAATGCGGAGCCAGCAAAGGGAGGTGATAAAATTATCGGTCCGACCTGTAGATGCATCCAGGGTATAGTGGAGACTTAACGGAGCTTATAGCCTGGAGATATCAAGGATGATCATGTTTGTGTGACAGTGATGAGTCACCATTACAGGCCTCTGTAATACTGTTACTCGGTGATACAGTGGCTAGTGGAACATGCTTTGTAGTTCAGAACACCAAAACTTGTGTGTTGAATGAGAGAATACCTGATCAGATGATAATCCATGGTTCTATGTTTCAGTGTCCTATGCTCAGATTGACTGGCATGACTTTGTAGTTGTGGAGACAGTGGACTTTCAGCCACATGAAGGCGGTGAGTACATGCATTCAGGCACATGGCCTGACAGGTCTGGTTGCTGGAACATATCCCAGTGCTGATGGGAAAGAAAGGACTAAATGATCAGACTCAAATATTTTCTTCTCTGCACTGTAATCTTGTAGATCCTGCTTTATCAGTGTGTTTGTCATGGGTGAGGAATGTCATGTTCAAATGATATTTTCAGGTAATCTGCCCCCACCCACCAATCCCAGTGAAGTTGGTGCTCGTGCACTGCAGCAGGAGAGATTTGAAAAGGGCGAGGTATGTGTATGAATATGATGCTGCTATGTGAGGAAGAATTGACTGTGAGAGTGGCACACAGGAGTAATACAACTCTACCATTTAACTCATGTGACCCATGATGGTCTGGGGTAGAATACAGCCTTCAGCTATCCTTACTTGCCATGACTGGCGACTATACTTGTTGTAAGAGGTGACTAACGGGATCGGTTGGTCAAGCTCACTGACAAGGTTGACACCTGTCATCAGTTTCCAATTGCACAGATCAATGCTCATGCTGTTGATCACCAGATTGTGTGGTTCAGACTCGATTATTTACAGATGGCTGCCTTATAGCTGAAGTGTTACTGAGTGTGGCGTAAAACTAAACTCACTCACTCTAACTAATGTAGAAGTTGGTGATATATGGTGATATGATGATCCCATGTGGTGATGTATCCAGTATAGGTAATATGATCAAATTTAGAAAATATCATGATCCAGCAATGATATGATGATCCAGGGTAGTGATGTGATGATCCAGTATAGATAATACGATCCAGTGTAGAAGATATCATGATCTAGTGTAGTGATATGTTGATCCATTGTAGTGATATGATGATCTAGTGTTGTGATATGATGATGTAGTGTAGTGATATGATAATCCAGTGTAGTGTGGAGATCCAATGTAGTGATATGATGATCTAGTGTTGTGATACAATGAGAGTTTATCAGTAATGTAATGTCTAATGTATGTGATATGATGATGCAGGGGATTGAGGTGTGGCAAGTGCATTGTTGTGTATAGGGTGTCATGATATGTGTGTGTGATGCAGATTGACAATGACATGGAGATGGAGTCTGATGAGGAGGGTGATGATGAGGACCAGGGCCCAGGGAAGAACGGCCCAGGGGGACAGACGAACGACGACATTCAGGTTCAGGTGAGTCAAACTGTCAGGTTAATAGATTTTATCTCCAGTCCCAGGTCTTTTCTTAATGGAGCACAAAGTTCAAAGTATAGTCACTTCAGGAACCAGAACCGATTAATTCACATTTTCTCTAACATAATGTAGTCATCCTGGTATGAATATTTTTAAAGCCAACCTTGCTTTTTGATTTATATGGCACACGTTGTGTGATGATGTATGTAACCAACCTCGTTTGATGAAGTAATTCATACTTATCTGGTGTTTAGGATATGGAGGAAGATTCAGATGAAGAAGTGATGGACAGACCACCCAAGTCTAAAGCTGCTGCACCACCACCACCTCCCCCACCCCCTCCATCAGAGGCACCCCCACTGCCACCCACACCGGACCAGGTGATCATCAGGAAGGACTACAACCCCAAGGGTAGGTTCTGTATGGACAATACTACTCCATGTTTAATGACACTGTCCTTTTGAAAGAACTGTATTTCTGTCATACAGGGTAATGATCAATAGATAATACACTTAAACCTGTGATTTTAAATCATATTGAAGTTGCAATGAATGTCTTGCCATTGACATCCAAATAACAGCATGCTTCATAATAGCATGAATCAAAATAACATGGAAATATTCTGATTCCTGACAGTTTTCATAGAAGTTGTATAATCCCAGGGGAGCTGAGATTGATAATCCAGTGATCAAGGTTAAACAAAGCGACTGTGAGCAGCCTAGCTGGAACTTGGCTCTGTATAAATAAATTATAGTAATAAGTTATGCAGGGACGTATCTGTAAATTGTTAAAGGGTTTTTCTAGGTGTAACTAATAATTACGGACGGTGTGTTCCTATGATTTATGGTTACAAACATTTTGCAAACATTGTCATCCATGAAACAGGCATGTTGAAACCAAGACATGCCTGTTTATTGTGTTCCATTTCTTAGAAAACAATATTTATTCCCCGATGTGCGTTTATCGCAAAGTGTGGGATAAAGCATTAGGCTCCGATTGGAATATCTTAATAACTGTCGACTGGATTCTTTTCATATTTAGTATCTAGGTTCATCACAGTAAAAGAAATGTCTCAGATAGGTTTGGTGACCTTGACCTTCATCTCAAGGTCACAAGGGGACTTTAGCGTTTTATCTTGTCTTGGAGATATCTCAAGAACCATTCACAGGATTTTCTTCATATTCAACACAAAGCTTTATCTAGGGAAGGCGCAGGGCCCAGTCTATTTTGGTGACCTTCAGTTAGTTTTCAAAGACAGCAACTGTGTTTTTTGGGAGTTTCATACACTGGTCAAGGTCTAAGTGAGTCTTCAAAATATTTTTGTGCTTCAACAACTACAGTGCAAGATATCAAGCGAGTTTGAGAGTAATGTTTTTGTTCACATTTTACTTTGTCTTAGACTACGACCTTCACTTTCATTTCTTCTTAAGTTTGGTTTCATAATATGTGGCAGGGGATTATGTCACCTTAGTGACAATGTTTGTTACTTTTGAGATTATGTTGAATGATTTTTGAGTATTGCTTATGAACTTAAAGCAGCCATGATACAGCCTTCCCCTGACATGATTTGTATATTTGTATGAGTGAGTTTAATCAGTGTGTGAATTTAGTTTTACTCTGCACTCAGCAATATTACAGCTGTCTGACGGCAGTCTGTAAATAATCTCATTGGGATCAAACAATCCTGTGATCAACAGCATTATCATCAATCTATTCATTTGGGATAGACGGAATGTGTTAACAAAGTCAGTGAGTCTGACCATCTGATCCCATTAGTCGCCTCTTACGACAAGCATGGGTTGCTGAAGATCAACTCTAATCCGGATCTTCACATTTTTTCTTGGTTTATTTTACACCAGCCAGTTCAACATTTTCACATAGCATGTGCCTAATTATACGTGTGATCATAATGAAGACGTTGTTTGCAGCTCGCCCTGTGACAACAGAGGGAGGGCCTGACCAGTACATGGTGTCGCCCATTACTGGGGAGAAGATCCCTGCCCACAAGGTACCAGAGCACATGAGGATCGGTCTGCTCAACCCCAAGTGGATGGAGGCGAAACAGAGGCAGATGGAGGAAATGAAGGAACAGGAGGAGGTGTATGCTGCTGGCTCTGCCATTGACACCAACCTCAAGCAGCTCGCAGAGAGGCGTACAGATATCTTTGGTGTTGGCACAGAGGAGACACAGATTGGTAAAAAGGTAACACCAACATTGAGTTACTTAGTACAAAATTGCTATACAGCTGGGATACCTGAATTATCAGTTAACACTACCAGTGTGTTTCATTAAACAGGTGGGAACGTCATAGTTAGATCAACCTTAGATACCAGTTAAAATCGGCCTTCCACAACTCATGCTTGACATAAGCAGTGACAGAATTGGATGGTCAGACCCCACTGAATTAGCTGACGCATGTGTTTGTATCCCAGTTGTATAGATGACACTTGTGATATCAGTTACTGGATTGTCTAGTCAAGACTTCCATCTCATAGTTGGACACTTGCTGTGTGCAGTGTTAAACAACAAACAAAACGGCAAGAGTTGAATTCAACTTTTAACCTTATCCTGCAAATGCTTTAGTGGTCAATCCCACTGTATCTGACGGACATTTTGCCTAAATGCAAGCTCTCTACACCTCCCTATTCTGAAAGTAAATACCTGCAGCGGGGTCAGAGGTTTGGGTCATAGATCTTCACAGAACCTCACTTTAACACTTTGGAACAGAACAATATACCTACACTCTACAATCTAGGCAAAACAACAAACACAGGGACCTCTCTCTCATATTTACTTTGTGTAGCATTTTGTCCTGATGTATATGTAACCTTTTGGGAATGGAATCTGGCTTTGTTTTATAAATGAACACGCCATATTATATGCTTCAGTACCAATTTGATCAAATATGCATAGTTCACTTGAATATTTGAACTGTTTAGGTCATTGTAGATTTCAGTTCTAACTATGGTACTTTCTCATACATGTGTCTGTGATGCTATCATGGATGAATCAATATCACCTGCAAAAGGTCTATGATTGTTCACAAGTTCACAACGCTGACAGACCTTAAACCAAGGTACTTTCAGTGTCTCAAATTACACAGTAGTTCACCTTCCTCACCTTGTTTTGTTGGTATGGCATTAGGCATACTTCTCTCAAGCTACTGGTGACAGAGACACTGAGAAAAACAGGTTGTTCTCCATGCTAGATTCTCTGACTGAAATTATTTCAGTCCCATAATATTTGCCAGTCAATCCATTCATTAACACTACACTCAACTAGAAATAATGTCAAGTGACATGTTCAAGCTGGGAGATGTTTCTGCATAGATCACATTGACATTGTCTGATCATTCTCGGGATAGCATCTGATCTATCTCTTAAAAGTGTTCTGTGCAACATATATCTACACAGCCCATTGAGTTGTTTTCAGGGCTGCTGGTAAGTTTGAACGTCCTATGTCAAGCAGTTTAGCAACTATGTGGCTTTATTCAGATCGGAGAGGAAGACAAGAAGGAGCGATCCAAGATCGTGTGGGACGGCCACACAGCTTCCATGGAGAAAGTGTCACAGAGGGCAAGGGAGAACATCTCTATTGAGGAGCAGATTGCCACCATACACAAGGTCAAGGGACTGCTGTAAGTACAGCTTCCTACTGGCATTTGCTTTGATGTTTGTTGTCTTTGTGGCAACTGAATTGTTCAGAAAGAATCTGTCAATATCAACTTTAATGCAGTATCATCTCATGCTTTCAAACTAGTCAGTATCTGATTTATCTGTACCTGCTTAAACAGAAGTCACTGCTTAAAGAGAAGCCTGTAACTTGACAGCTGCATGCATACTGGACTTGTTTTCACCACTTGTTTTATGACCCGTTTCCTATATAATGTGTATCAACCCGTGAAGAACTGGTGTAGAATAGGTATTCACGAACCCAACTATTGTTGTTGTAAGAGGTGACATGCTGTTGATCAGTGGATCAATGGTCCAGACTTAATTATTTACAGACCACTGCCATATACTGCAGCGTTGCTGAGTGTGTTGTTAAACTAAACTCACTCACTCATTATGATGCTTCTCAGGCCTGATGAAGAGAAAGAGAAGATTGGACCTGCCATGCCTAAAGCAGGTGCTGCCCCACCACCACCTCCTCCTCCGAAGTCCGCTCCTCCACCCCCAGGTTCACAGCCAGCGCCTCCCCAGCCCCCTGCCAGGCCTCCACCCCAACAGATGCGTGTATCCCATCAAGTGCCAATGCATCCGCCAGGAGGAGTGATGGTCTTGCCTCACAGACCTCCCATGATGATGGGTGAGTTCATGTAGCTTCTGCTGTTACCAGAACACATGGTGCCATTTCTGCTATCACCAGAACACATGGTGCAGCTTCTCTTAGATAGTTTAATACAGTTATTTTCGATTATTAACTCATCTTGAGGTATGCTATAGCTTGACGACAATCCACAACTTAGAGATTTTATGTTACAGTTGTAGGTGAAGGGATATGAGACCAGGCTAGGGCAAATGTCACTCACTGAGCAGTATCTTATGATTTGTGTTTCAAGTATAGTTTGTTTCATATGGAGACTTGAGTTTCTACTATCACACTATGTGAAGAGATGGCACACAAATACTGCTGAAGAGAAAATCAGGAGTATCTGTGTGAAACTTCAGCTGCTGTTGTAGGTATTTGTGTGATGACACGTGGTGCTACTGTGTTGCAGGTATGCGAGGTCCCCACATGCGACCACCAATGGGCATGCATCCTGGCCCCCCACAAGGATACCCAGGTCCGCCTGGGCCTCCAGGCCCTCCTCATCGCCCTGGGCCACCACCCCCACCATCTGGTCCTGTTGAGGACGAACCCCCCAGCAAGAAGCAGAAGACTGAAGACAACCTGATGCCTGAGGAGGAGTTCCTCAAGAAGAACAAGGTATGCCTCTACAGAAGACACAACAAACTTCAATTTACTGGTTTTACTCCATGCACTTGATGACCAGTAAGAGTTATGTGCCCTTGATCCATGCCTTTTCAACTATTTGTCAAACAATTCACATAAGGGATCGTTCATAAGTTATGGCTTGGGGTGAGTAGTGTGTGTGCATACATGCATGTGTCTTGTCTGTGTGGATTCATGTTGTTGTTTCAGTTGTTTTGCAGTATTTGAGGGTGATGACTTGTTTCACTCATATATACTGTTCTTTCAATGTACGATTGTTGAAATGTGGAGATAAGTGGGATTGAATCAATGTTGATACAATAATAATGGATGTTTTGAGAATGCATCACCACATGGATTTCATTCAAAGCAAAGCTGTTCATGCAGTTATCCCCCTTGTTAGGTGACTGGCGTATGACATGAAAATTCAGATTTACAATTTTCAGTCAGTAGTGTGTGATTTGACCCTGAAAACCCTGACCATGCACAGATGCAAGAAAATTAGTGGAAAAAATGGTCTACAGTGAAAAATTGGCAAGATTCACGACACACCTCATGTACGTGAAGGAGGCTCCCATGTTGTGGACTCGCTTCCCATGCATGGTTTGCATGTGGTGTTAATGTGAAGTGATGCTGCATACACCAGATGACTGTCATTGTAACGTTCCTCAGTGGGTTTCCTTTCTACCAGACTTCAAAGTTCAGGTTCCTTTACTCATAGTATACTTACAACATTGTCTTACTTGGATATCCTTAATATTAATATGTCTATCATACAGAATATAAGATCCTTTCTCACTTGAAACACAACACAGAAGATGACAATCCAGATCCTCTTGTTGTTGGTGTTTAGCAAACATACATGAAACCAAATGAATTGATTTTCATACGGATAATATTAAAGGCAAGCATGGTCTCTCTTGGTCCCTTTGGTTTAAACCAAACTACTTGACTGGACATGGCATACTTATGCACAGTGCACATGCCGTCCTTCTGTGTCATAGAGCATTAAAGTGGAATTCCTGATCACCAGTGGCAGTGTGTGGTCCTGTGTGCCAAGATCATGTAAAATCAGTTGAAGTTAAGCAATGACTTGACTCCTGAGAGTTTCTTGGACTTCAGCCATGCGATACATGTGGTCTTACCTTAGGTCAGTGAGTTTATTCACAATTACCTCTGCCTCTATCCACCCAGCAGTAAAATTGGGTGCTTGTCCGTCTGAATTTGAACTTGGGTGCCTGACAGGCGACCTGTTTCATTCTCCACACGAAGTGTTCTTTACTTGCTGACCAGGAGTTATGTGTGCAAGGATAAATGCACAATATAAATGGACTGTTATCATTATTCACACAGTGGTGTGTGCTCCTCAGATAACTACAGCCTTTGTACATGTTCCACAAGTCTGACAGAAACTTCAGCCTAATCACAAAAAGGAAGAAAGCCACAGTCAGATTCTTTTCAACCAGTGGAGATGATATGAGGATCCCTTCTTGACTTTACCACATGACAAAAACTGGAGACTGACCAGAAGTCATGCCATTTTCCAACCTACTATGGACATGGCTGCCATGCTGTATACATATAATTTGTTTAGTTCATGACATGATTGTTGTTTGCAGGGTCCAGTTACAATCAAGGTGGCTGTGCCCAATGTGCCAGACAAACCTGAATGGAAGCTCAAGGGACAGAAACTGGACTTCACATTACCACTCACAGATTCCGTAAGCTACATAAAGTTACTTGACTTCGACAGGTTACATTAAGATACACATGTATCCATACCATGAAAGAAATGACTTGTTTTGAGATTTTCTCAAATTACTTTAACTTTGATGTACTTTATATTACTACAATAATTTATAATTAATTATACTTTTAACTAATCCTGCACTATTTACTTCCTGCACTTATTGCTTACAGCTGCGATGTTAAGAGAATTTCAAAGGCGTGAGCAATAAGTGCAGGATTAGTTGAAAATTTAGTAAAATCAGAAAGACCAGGAAGTGATTACAGTCTACGTCTGTTTACACTGTCTGGCAAGCCATGTTTTTCGAAGACGTAAGCAGTAGGTGCAGGAAGTAAGTAGTGCAGGATAAGTATACAAATATATAAAATATTTAGATTTTACTAAAATTTGTCCATTAATGGCATACTAAATCCACACCAGGATAGTGCAGACACCTTATTACCTCCATTTTCTGCTGGGTGAACAGATAGAATAATTGTGCGACATAAATGAACACCACTTTGCCCTTCTTTCATTGAACTGTGCTATTCCCTAAATAAGTGGAAGAGTTTTGCCTTATAATAATCTGTGTTTATGTGTGTTGTTTTCTGTCCAGGTGTCTGTGATCAAGGCCAAGCTGCACGAATCGCTAGGAATGCCAGCTGGCAAACAAAAGCTTCAGTATGAGGTGAGTCTTCCATATTTCATAAAGGTAGCTCTAGGGTTCCTGATTCTCCACCACAAACATAAAGGTACTTCTTGGGTGACTCAATCCTTAACCACAAACAACATAAGGTACGTCATTCTGCACCAACAACATAGCAGTAACTTCTGTGTGATTCGCAGGTGTCTGTTAACTAAATAAGTGAGAATGAGTGATCTACAGTTGAACACTGCTCTCGATATCTATTGACCTATCCGAATATCATCACATGATGACATAAGTCCCTGATTAGATTTTCACTGTTCTGATGCGATACCATTATCCTTTACCAGAAGTGTTAAGTTGAAATTCGGAGTACATCCTAATTAGATAAACAAACAAGTGACACTTACAACTCAATTAGGCTTAATTAGCTCTAACTACTGGTATATTTGATTCATGCTGCAGCATGCGAGTAAATATGTTGAGACTATCACAGTTCAGAAGGATACTTGTCCAAGAACGGTTGGTGTGTATTGATTCTATGTGCAAATATCAAGTTAAAAGGGTATGTTTAACCTGTCGGGACCAAGAAATTCATACCGAGATATCCAAAATATCAAGACATCCGTATTGAGTAAAAAGTGTTCAAATAATGATGGATTTTGCTGGGACCAAGAAATTATATTGAGACAACTGAGGTATCGACTTATCGGAGTTTGACGCAACGGTGTTCGACTGTATTTAGCAAAAAAGACCCCATGAAACAGCATCTGCAGGTCAGACCAGTAAATCTCCAAAATGTTACTAGTAGCCACAGTGGATCAGGGGATATTTCATAGTCTGAACAGAGGTACCTCTTTGGTGCTTCATTCTTCGATGCTTACAACAGGTTATTCTTGGGCACAGTTTATGGCCATGAAAAGTAAAAAAGTTATTTGGCTTTCATTTCATGTCATCTACTTGTTTTGCAGGGAATTTTCATCAAGGACTCCAATACACTGGCATTCTACAACTTTTTGAATGGTGCTACTGTGTCACTGGCACTGAAAGAAAGAGGAGGAAGGAAAAAATAACTCATGAGTTAATCCATTGCTTCACCTCGGCAGCTGTGTGGGCGAGATTGTAGCTTGTATGAATTATTGAGGTGTCTCATCAAGACTTAATTGGCTAGAATATTGCATTAAAGAAGCCTTTTTTGCCCATTGTCATACTTTCTGCATGGAAATGATTACTGTTAAAAGTACTTAGCAGTCAGAGTTCTTGAATAATGTTTGTGAGAATAAAATGTACAGAGGTTTTTAGTGTTTCTTCATTAATAACATGGCGAGAATAACATCACAAAAATTATCAGCACCACCTGCCTTCCTGGTGTCTCAGCACTGTTATGGAAGTGGTGCTAAGTCCAGAACTAGCTGACTTCTCCGTTTAAAGATGTGAAGACATAATTCTCAATATGTGTAACACGATAAGGTTGTTTCAATGACAGACAAAACACAAAAATGAATGTTAGTCCAAGTTTATTACCACTGTTACTCTCCCACATAAAAAAAGTTGTCCACACCAGATTTGATGTAACATATGCATATATTTACATACCAGTCAAATCACAGTACTTTCACAGTCACCTTCACTCATTGCAATATCAACAAGAAAAATATATACCCATAAATTTATAAATGTAATCAGGTCCCAAAGCATTAAATCTGCTGTATATCAGTATATTAGCCACATGCATACAATGACTTAACAGCCTTACTTGTGTAAGTAATAGAAGCAACGGACAAAGATACTGTAATGCACACTCGTATAACCAGCTTCACTAACAATGCAATTTGTTAAAAACAAACTAAATTATAACCAAATACAATACTTCACAGATAACCAACATAACATCTGGACCATGTTATTTAGCAGAGTTGTATTGCAGAATGTGAGTGGTGTGAATGTCAACTTATGGTTTGCACTCTGTAGTTTGTTATGGACTCAATAAAACACTTACTCTTAACAACAGGAGTCTTGGATGGCATATTTTGTACACATGACACATGAATAGATTTCTTCAATAACAAAATAATACAAAATTTACAAATAACTCTCAGTAGATGTACATGTCTAATGAATATGTACAGATTTATATAACATGAACAATACAGTACATTAACCAACAGATGTGCAGACACTAACTGCTCAGTAAAAAGCAACAGTTTCTTCACGCTCAAACATTAGATCCTCCTCTCAATAAGGAGGATATGGTGTTTCCAGCATGGCAAGACAAGAATGGAGGTTCCATTAATGGATAACTTGTCTGGTATGATATTTTATATAGGGCATAACAATCTGTCAGGAAATAGTTTATCAGGTACTGACCCATCACTGTCGTTTTACTAAGACTTGGCATGTGTATGGTTTAGAATGACAAAATGTTTTCTCATGTATACAGCTCCCACTGAACCTATCAGTATAGTTCCTGTGTCTCTTTCTGTTTATTTCTATTTCAGACAACTTTTCAAGGGTAATATTAAAAAAATATTCCAAAACATTATTTAGCCACTTCAGCATACATACATGGCTTTCCTTATCAAAGAAAATATTTTTATAAACTAAATGTACAGTTTATATCTTGGAAGTCAAATGTGGATTATTCAACTGCAAATTCCATTATGATGTATTAGTTATGACCTCATTAGAATGTATTGACTGTGCTGAGTGCTCTCTACTAACTGTGTCAGTCTGTATGTACACTGAAATAGTCTTTGAGCTGCACAAAATGTTGCTTCTTGTTCATCCACTCAGTATAAACAGTTTCCAAATCAACACTGACAATCACGATGGGACTTTCAGAAAATTTTCAGACAAGCACTCTATTCATTAATTTGCAAGGCAACAAAGGGAGAAAACTCAGTATAAAGCCAGAGTAGTTGCTACATAAAGTATGTACACATGATGGCTAAAAAACAATATGGTGAATATAAATTATGCATACATGAACCACACTGTCACTTGTCCCACAGATGCACTAAGCCTAAAAACAGCCAGATATGCATGGTCCTCTCAGATTTACTCCTCATTTATTTCAGGACACTAGAGGTTCATCTTCATTTACTCAGTCTAAATCATCACACAGTCCTTTCCATGCACCATAGCTTTCCTTAGTTGTTTTGTGCATTTAAATGGTTCTACTGCTTGTGTGCTGCACACGTGACAGGTATGAAGTGATGTAATCCCAATGGTAGTCCCTCTGATCAGGTCCCCTTCCCACATGGACTGCTTAAGGCTTAATCCACCTTTACCACACTGTAGATCTTTGTCACAAACCAGAAACACGAGAAGAAACCAATTGAACCTGCAAAACACATAAAATTATGTTTCTGTTAATAAGCAGCCACAATACAAAGTAAATATCAAGTAACAGTAACTGTCTCAAAATACGCATTGTCTTCAACGTGTACCTGTTACACGAAGTTATTACATTCATTCTAAAAATACTTGTGCAATCCAATAACAAATTATGTCTGCAATAGAGTTTCTCACAGTAATACCTTCTTAATTATAGACAGGTACACTATTTACTACTGGTAAATACACTACTTCATCATGTCATTAGGAACTGACATAATGGAACATTTCATTTATCAAAAAATCAGCTGAGACATTTTATACATTACTGCAGTACTTTACTGGTCAATATCATCTTACCTGTGAGCAAGAAAAAGCAAAATACGATGATGATGGTATATCCAAAGTAGAGAATCATACTGGCTGCTCCCACCATCTCCAGCTTTGACACATAGTAGTGGATGCAGTAGACGAAGAAATACACTGCTGTGAAACCACTTGTCAGGAATGACCGCCACCACCAGTGATAATCCTGGAAACAGAGATTGAAAATGACTTTCCAGAGAGGCCAAGAGGAACTGACATACACACATGTCTAATGTGTATGGAGTTTTCTTCATGTTTACTGCAAGTTTCCAAGCCAAAACCAATTCAAGAATTTTCATTGCTACTTGTATTCCTGAAGAATTAACTGAGTTAGCTAAAAAGGCATCACAACCAGGACCACAAAAGATGTTGAGTATCACTGCAAACTGTCCTGTCTTTGTGACAAAATGAAGAAACAAACAAGTTACATCCAACAAGTTACTGTGACATGAAACAAAACACTAACAGAATTCAAGAAATGATATCCTCAATTTAGTAACAGCTGAGTTCTTTTGTGTCAGCTGACTATTTACCTCTGCACACAGATGGAAATAACACAGGAGGACTGTGGCTTCTGAACAGGTGACGATGAGGATGATGAACACCAGGCACAGAAAACCAAACATGTAGTAGGTCTGGTGGGACCTGTGACAAACAAGGAATCATAATAAGGTTGCTTGCTAAAGGGTTTAATTACATACAATTTACCTCACGGGACAAATATTCCAAATGTCATTTCTACCCAAAAAAGCCACAGATCTTGTACACTACACATGCACGTCATGGTGAACATGCTAGCTTCAGTTTTGTCTAGAGTGGCTAATGGTATTACAAGCTGTGCCACACCACAGATGCTAAAGTGTGCAACAACCATTGAACAATGTATTCGTATTATGAGATCTGATCAAGATGAAGTGCAAGAATATGGTCAGTCCCTCAGATGATGTTGGTTAAACTGTTCAACAACTGCAGCACGACCTACCAGATACTGTTGAGGATGAAGAACAGCTGGATGAAGATACAGCACGACCTACCAGATACTGTTGAGGATGAAGAACAGCTGGATGAAGATACAGCCGAAAGGCAGGATGCCACCCATGAGAATACCAGGCAGAGCCTTTGTGTAGCAGGTCTGGTCTGGGATTTGACGGGGGATTTGATTGGTGCGAACTGGATGCTCAATGGGCTGCAATACCAATAATGATACCAATAATATCTGTATTTATGTTGCACATCATTCACTAGTAAAAGCTCTGTGTGATTAGGATGTAAACTGACACTTGTAAAAATTGAGGGAAATGAAAAAAGTTAAGAAATACTCTCCAAAGAAAATGCTAATGAAACCCAAAATAGACATTTCAGAAGAACCTTTTCTTTTTAAATCCCCTAGTACATTTGACACCCATTAGAACTGTTTTTGAACAAAGCACTAGTGATATGATAAAGCTTACCCTTTTCTTGAAGCCAAAGTACGCTCCAACAAAGGTGAGTGGCACAGAGATACCAAACCACAGAGCCAACAGTGCCAGAAGGGTGGTGAAAGGAATGGCAGCACTGCTCCCCTTGATCCACAGAATAAGGTTCAGTATGAAGAAAATACCGAATATCACACTGTAAAAACACAATATGTACATAATCACATTCTGGTAGAATTACATCATTGTATGAAATCAGGATGCTAAACAAGAGTCATCAGAAGATGACATATCCTCCCGGCCCCCACATATTTGAAGGGACAAATAATCTGACAGTTACTTATTTTGTTTTTAGACCAAGCCTGAATTGTTTCCATGAAATTCATGAACAAGAGTCATCAGAAGATGACATATCCCCAGGCCCACACATATTTGAAAGGACAAATCATCCGACAGTTACTTATTGTGTTTGTTTTTGGACCAAGTCTGAATGTTTCCATGGAATTCATGAAAAATATAAATGCCATATATCTGTAATCAGAAAAAGTCACCATTTCAAGATCTGTCTCGTACATCTGCCAAGATCTTTAGAAAGATATGAAATGGTTTTTGAGCTGTGCTCTGGAAACGAAGTCAGCAACGTGTTCATGGAACCGAAAAAATAATACATCATAAAAACCTGTAAATAGCAAAAGGCACCACTTTGGGGTCTGCCACACATATCTACCAAGTAACACTGACAGATATTAAGAAGTTTTTGAGTTCTGCTCTGGAAACGAAACACACCTTTTGAGACTATGTCCGAAACGTTTCCATGGAAACAAAGAAAATAATATATCACAAAAAAACTGTATATAGCAAGAGGCTCCACTTTAGGTTCTGATTGATATATCTACCAAGTTTTGCGGAAACATATTGAACGCTTTTGGAGTTCTGCTCTGGAAATGAAGCCCACCCCACCATAAGACTAACACCAATATGTTCCATGGAAAAACAAAAAAAATTATAAATGCCAAAAATCTGTAAATAGCAAAAGGCACAACCATAGGCCGAGATTACTATATCTATCAAGTTTGATCTAAAAATATTGAACGGTTTCTGAGTTACGCTCCAGAAACAAAATGATTACGTACGGACGGACAGATGAGGCGTCGACTATATCCCCCCGCATTACATGCCACGGGGATAAAAAAAAAGGTAGCTATTTTCTTGCAGTGACTAATAACACCACTTACCCAGGGACAAGAAAGGACGTGAGCAACACATTCGACTTCCACTTCTCTCCTCCAAACACTGAAGCATGAAGGAATTCATTGACAATAACATCACAGTTGTTAAATATGCATAGAACATGAACTCAAATCAGTGAATTCCAAATAAGTGAATATTAACAACTTCACCAGCAATGATGAATGTTTCTTACACTTAAACCAGTCTTGAAATCAAGTAAATGCAGAGGTGAGTCTCTATAACAGATTGTATCTTTAAGGCTTAACTTACTCTTGTAGATCCTGGCAGAGATGTAGCCAGCTGGTGTCCCAAGGCAGACATACAGCACCTGCAACACACGAGGTTACCTTGTAGAGCATGCGAAATATCCATAATACAAGATATGACTATTTTAGAGCAATATGAAACTGGAAACTATTAACAGTTAATAGCATTACAAACTTGGTTCGATATCTTGGAGCACAATTACAAGCTATGCCTGCTCTATCTTGGTACTCACCATAGCACAAGTCATGAGAGCACCTCTATTAGCAGGAGACAGGAAACCAAGGCAGGCAAACACTGCAAGTACAAGAGAAATGTTTCACTCAACTGTACAGTTGAGCTCTTCAGCACATGATATTATGCATAACAAGCTGCTGTGTGGATGACTTACCCAATGTGATGAACGTCATACAGAAGAGTTGAGCACCATTGCCTGTGAAGACTGCAAGAAGCATTCCTTGATGTGGGGGACGGAAAACATCTCCATGAACAAGTTTCCACCCAAATTCTTCCTGAGCATCTTCCTGTAACAGTCATCATGAAACGTAATCAGCTAAATGGCTGAATGATACAAGCTAAGCACTATTCTATTATTTCCAATGTACCCCGCTTACAGGCGATGTATTATTTTCAATGTACACCGCTGGGAATTCCAATTCTTCTGGTGCTTCATGGTAGTACTTCTTTGCCTTGAATAACATTGAATCACGCATCAAGCTTGGAAATTACCGATTACCGACTTATATTGTACCCATGCCGGGGAATGGAAACCCCGTCTTTAGTGTAAGGAACAATGCAAACATGTTAACCACTAGGCCATTCCATCACTCCATCTACAGCCATGAAAACAGCAATGAGATAGTCAATGGGGCCTGTCATTGACATAAACGAATATTTATCTCACTGCCACTAAGGAAACATAGGACATACTGAGCTATCCATCTGGTTGTATCTTGCAATGTCCTTGTGGAGAGTCCTCAGCATGATCATGGCCACCATACCAGACAGGAACAGAACGATCACCAGTGAGTTCATAATGCTGCAGAGACAAGCGCATTGTTTTTGTACAGAGTGGGCAATGTTATCAACTTCTGCATGTATCCCCGTACGCAATAAATGCGGATTTGATCCATTAGTATGTGAAACAGAGATGCCTAAAACTTACAGCACATGGACAAAAACCTTTCATCTACAGTCTCACACCAAACACAGCAACTCTCCTTATACAGTTGCACTAAACAAGTGTCTGCACATGCAAGTTTCAGATGAATTTTATGAGAATGGTTGTTCATTAGAAGCATGAGAAGAAATATACGTGAATATATTCATGCCAATGACAGTATTACTTATGTGGAGAGTATTGGTGTTTTAGCAGCTCAATGAGCATCCACTTGGCTCCAAGTATGTTGTTCTGTAGTGTAAGATCAGTTACGTGTGACGAGCTTAATCTTCTCCAGATTTGTTGTCTGTAGTAAGCATGCTGACAGAATTATCAAACAAATGTCAAATGACTAAACCAATATTTCTGTTAACGTCATTAGTTTCACTACAAAAACCTAGTACAGAGAACTTAGTGTCCAAACAAATGAAACTTTAATTACCGAAGAATAAATGCTTATATGGGCAGCAATATCAACAAGAACAGGTACCTGAACCACTGGATGTTTGTGTGGGGAATAGACTCCAGAATGTAGTCCCATCTGGATGACCATTTGATCTGCTTGTTTTCCTGGCAAACAAAGAATATATGAATAATAACGACACAGATTGCTTCCCTTTTCATTTATTCACTACTCATTTCATTCATATCCTTCTTAGAAAATACACTCATCTTGAAGGACAAAGCCATGGGCATTTGCCAGCTAACAGTTGCATTGTCACATCTTTTAGCACAGCTTTAAATACCAAGCAGAGCTCCAGATAATTTTTCACGCAATTGGGTATTTACTCCCATGTCTGTTTATGTATGACTAATTGCATGTTTTGAGGAGTAACTACCATTTTGTGTACTCCCACTAGTTTCAAGAATTGAGTACTTTTATACTAATCCTTACTGGGTAATTAACACTATTAAATACATAAACACAAAGGCTTCTCAGTAGGCCTAAGTTTTTATAAATTCTCGCATTGGCAAATAGTTGGAAGCCATTTTCTAACACTCAAAATTCAAGTAACATGACCACTACAGTAAACTACGGAAAGTGACTGGCCATAATAGTATATGTATGTATAGATATTATCATCATCACTTAACATTTGCTAACGTGCCACAACAAATTATCATATGCAAGCCAATTTAGTTTACTGAGTAAAGTACACAAGGTATTATAGAGCTATTGGGTTTTAGGTGATTTCTTATGAGCTTTTTGTATGTAGGTGAGTAAATGTGATTTTTATTGAGTAAAATACACAAATACACAAATACGCCTTATCTGGAGCTCTGATACCAAGGTATTCCATCTGGAAGAAGCCACACAGTGAACCTTACCACCCAGTAAACAGAGTAGGTGTAGTCAATTTTGATGGGGTCGGAGATGTCGCCTCCCTTGACACCTTTCACTGGAGCATTTGCTGCACAAGCTTCTGGGCCTTGCTTGTTGTGCAAGATACTGAAAGTGTCAAGAATGCTTCAGTTAGTGAGCACACTTTATGAACAAATACTGTAAATCATGAAATCAATGTTTCATGAATATAATGTGATTGCGAGGGTCCAGCCTGAAATGCATCACACAATTGATGGGAGCTCAAGAAACTGTGTTGATAATAAAATGTGACATTCTAAATCGTTATTAACTGGTACGCAAACAAACTCTGATAATTTGATGAATTCAGACATGCATGTTGATCTACGCATTAGAGTAATGAAGTCTCTTCATGCCAGACAGATGGTAGCAGCAATTTCAAAGGTGAGCAAAGATTGTTAAATGATCCTGCGTGGTTGGAGAATGTCCAGTCTGGCTGATGTGCTTGAGTAACTCTGAACAATTACCAGTGATTGTAACCAGTGATAACTGACTTGAGATAAATTTAATGAGGAAGTGACATGTTTTAGTTTAATGTGTAATGTCAACACATCCGCATTGTTTCAAAATTTGCCGATTTAATTTCAAAGGATATCAATTAGTCATTGAAATTTGTGCTCATCTGTCAATTAATGTTATGAGAGCTGTTAAAATTGTGGTTATATTCTGTATTGTTATGATGAATAGTAACCTGTAGACTATAGACATGAGATTTCAGTTTTCTGTCTTTTATTAAGTTCTCAAAGTAGACATGGTCAGAATGAAATGTGTCATCACAATAATGCGAGTAGAGTACAGATGCATTTTTCGCATTAATAAAATGCTCACAGTAATTGCATGATTTACAGTACAAGAATTCTATTAATACCACAATACCAGTGATGGCAACAGGAAAATCATTTAACAGAAATCTTAATATTGTGTCAATGAACAGGGGTTTCTGAAAGGGGAGTTTGGGTGGGAGGGATGATTTTGACTTTTGACAGAAATATGCAGATTGTCTGCCTTACCACACAACTTGCCAAAAGCCAATCAGCTACAAAATTGTCTCTGGAATACATGATCACTTTTAGTCTTCACCTCTGGACAATTATTCACCAAGATGCCCATTACACTTGTTGCCCAACGTTGTGAGGCAAAACATACCTTCTGGGTTCCAGCTTGGCCCTGACAATGCGTCCACCCTTGTCACCAAGATCAACACCCCATTCTTCATTTGTGCCAGAATGGTACTCGATGGTGATGTCAACATGGTTAAACACATAGTATGTGTTGGCCTCCTTGAAATCAGCCTGGAAATATAAAGACACACTTGATTAATAACAAAATTTGAAATCTAACACATGACCTACTTTGTATTACATTTAAAATCAAGAGTGCTGCAAAGTGATACAAAATGGAAGAATAAAACATAAATGTCAACAATGTTAAAATAGTGTTTTTCAAAATTCCTAAAAAAATGTAATTTTCTGACTACAATTGTCTTTGAAGGGCATTTAGAAGTGAAATACATAAGACTTAAGATTTTTATGGATATAAACTTCTTTATTATGAGTTAATGCTTACTCCTTCACCTGATGAAGTTGATATCCATAAAAATCTTCATTCTGAATAAAATTGATATTTCATACTTATCCTGACTCATGCTTAATTGCTTTCGCCATGAGTCAGGATAAGGAAAATATGTAATTTTCTGAATAAAATTGATATTTTATACTTACCCTGACTCATGGCGAAAGCACTTAAGCATGAGTCAGAACAAGGAAAAAAAGTGTAATATGTTTCAAGTAGGTTGTTACCTGAATTAAAATTGAAATCTGCCATCATGGCTCTCAGTGAGTTAGTTTAGTTTTAAGCTATATTCAGCAATATTTCATTAACATGGCTGTGGTAGATAATGTTAGATGGACCAGACAATCCAGTGATCAACAGCATGAGCATTGATTTGCAAAACTGAGAACCGATGACATGTGGCAACCAAGTCAGCGAACCTGACCACCCTATCCTGTGAGTTGCTTCTTTTCTTTTTAGTCACCTTTTGTGAACTTTGCTGAAAACCTTCACTACCTCGGATCTTCATGGATTCATGGTTCTCGTACACATTTTGCTTACCAGGCAATATAAATTTCCATTTGAACTGAAGTTTGAAAATGTAGGTCTTAACACTTCAATGAAGTGCAAGATATTCTGTTTAAAGAAATAACAAGCAATGCATCCCAATACCTTCATGACACATGCATCCTTCTGTCGTCCCTGGGAGGTGACAAAGCAGCCAATTGGGAATCCAGTGGAACAGTAGCGCTTATTGTTCTCTACAATGTAGCACCAGGTGATGGGCATGTTGTCTACAATCCAGTGATGCATGTAGTTGAGGGCTATACCACGGCGCAGGAAGTTAAGCTTCTTCACTGATGCTTGATCATTCTTCGTGTACCCCCTGCTACACACATGACGACATGTCTCATTCTTCTTAAATGTAAACTGAAACAAACATCATGAGAATTTATGTAGGTAGCAATACTAGCATGGCCATACTGTGCATACGAGTTACTGAATGAAAGCTTTTAGTTTGATACCACTTTTTGCAATATCCCCGCAAAATCGTTGTGGGGGAGGGGAAGGAAGACTCCGAAGAGTGAGAGACAGAAGAGAGAGAGATGAAGAGAGAGGAAGGAAGGGAGAGAGGAAAAGTGAGTGAGTTTAGTTTTAGGCCACACTCAGCAATATTGTAATAAATCACATGGTGATAACATGAAGGAAATACTCTATATCCAGAGAACAAACCGCATATTGGTACATACGACATGAAGAAAGACCATGAAAAGTGAAAAGTTAACATCACACTTTGAATAATCACAATTTGCAAATAAATAGCACATGGCATATCTGTGGGTCAGTTTGGTAAACCTAGCATATAGAGTTTCAGTGAAATGCTGTGGCCAGGTAACCATCAAACACATTTCGCACCAAGTCATGTTTCCATGGAATGAACAACAAAACAAATTCTGAGAATAATTCAAAATAGTAAAAGGTCAGTCATGATTAACATGTGTGTGAAACTTGGTGGACCTACCATGTAAATTTTAATAGATACACTCCAGACAAAACCATCAAACACATTTTGCACCATTTCATGTTTCCATGGAAACAACAACAAAGCAAATTCTAAAACAAAATTAAAATAGTAAAAGCCAAATCTATGGGTAATGATTAACGTGTGTGAAATTTGGTGACCCTAGCATGTATACTTTAACAGATATACTCCGGACAAAGTTTTGGGTCGGAAAGATGGAATGAACGCTATTTATCCCCGTTACCTCGTAGCAAACACATCATTTATATTATTAGAAACATGTCATTAAAACTCAAACTTCCAATATGCATTTCATATTCCTCGAATGAAGAGAAACTGTACTATCAGGAACTGCATATTCTTAGTCAATGCTTGTTTGGTACAGAGCTCCAGATAAGCTGCATATATGCATAAATTACATTATAGAAAAGTTGAAATACACAAGAAAAATCAATGCCAGTGTATTAAAAAATACTAAATATAATATTTATCTTTACACCATGTCAAAATAACTGTGTATTTACCCAATACATGAAAATCATGTTGCGTGAGTGAGTGAGTGAGTTTTACGCTGCACTCAGCAATATTCCAGCTATATGGCGGTGGTCTGTTAAGACCAGACAATCCAGTGATCAACAACATGGACATCGACCTGCACAATTGGGAACGGATGACATGTGTCAACCAAGTCAGTGAGCCTGACCATCCAATCCCGTTAGTTGTCTCTTACGACAAGCATAATCACCTTTTATCAGTCTGAGACTGATGTATACGCGAGACGGCCTATTGTCTCTTGTTCGTGTGACGGTGCGCTCCGCGGTACGAACTGAAGTGCTTCCCCCTAATTAATTCAATCACCGTGCAACCACCTCGATTCGGTGCGAACACGATGCAGAGTAATTAAAGCGTCCCGTAAAAAACCTAAGGGTGGTGGGGTACTTGACAGTCGTGAATGAACAGGTTTTTCGATCTCGGATGCCACACTTTCGTCATTTGCACTGAACAGATTACAACTTGCAGAAAACAAGTTGTTTGTCTGACAAAATAGTTACAATCATCCTAGGTTGATGCATACTGGGCCTCTCTATTTTTCGAGTGAGGTACATAATATTTCTTACAGCACATGTGGATAAAGCTGTATTAGCCATAATATGGCATTGTTCAATTTGATGGGTTAATTTTGTCTAATTCCATTATTAAACAGAACAACGTTGCACCTGTTATACTTAACTAAAATGAATACTCAGATTTAATAAAGATGGTGGTTATCTAAAACTATAGATACCCACATGAAATTGGAAATACCCACTTTGTTTCAAAAGTATGGTGATCACACCCACATAGTCAAAAGCTTATATGGAGCTCTGTTGGTAGATCAGAAATCAATCATCATTAACTTAGTACTTCACAAAAAACAAAACTGATGAAAACATCTGACAGATATCAACAAATATATTACTTGACCAGTGAGTGGGGATATACTTAGGCTTGGATTACTAAAAAACACAGTTCTGCACATAACTCAGGAGGAGCCCATGAATACAAGACCCAAAGGAGTAAATCAAAACTTTATTTCAACACAAACGTTTCTGCAACATATTCTCGAGAAGTGAATAAATTTAGTCCATGGGGACTTACAGTACATTTGCTTCTTGCATGGACCATAACTGGATTTACACAGTCTGGACTAGACAACCCCCCGATGAACAACATAAACATCACTGTACACAAATGGGATATGACATGTCAATCCAATCTGCGAGCCTGATCACCCAAGCTAGCTAGCTAGCCTCATATAACAAGCATGGTTACTGAAGATCAGTTCTATCCTGGATATTCACAGGTATATTCATGATAAGAATCTTCAAATTGATAATCAAATTATATTTCCTACTGATGAGATTTCAAATCATCTAGCTTTTCACCATCCTTGGATGGTACTGCAGATTATCAACTTATATGTTTTGTCAAGACTATTGTATAAACTCGAGACAGGTTAGACACGACACTGTACATTATGAAGGAGACCTTATTTTTCTAGAGCACTGCACACGACAGGGCAGTTCTGTTGACAAGATAGTACACATTAAGAATTAATTGTGTAGACTAAGGATTAATTACTACAGTGTAGTAATGCAATGTCAACTTACGTTGTAAGGAGATGAGCTTATCCTCTCCCCAAACACCACCTGTCCCAAGTTCTCAACTGGAGATGATGGTGTGTTCTCAGTACAGAAGTCAAAACTGAAACAAGACACACTGAAACTGCACAATGTTGCAGAAAGAATGTTTTACTGACAAGCATAATAGGGAATATCTACAAAATATCAGCCAATGTCTGGAAAAACAACTTACGCCTGTCTTAGCCTGTCTTTTCAGACTTTAATAAGAAAAATAATGTATGTTCTGGTTGGCTGATCCATTGACAACTCGTGCATCACAGAACAAGTTAACATATCTTAAAGGACTACAGAAGATCAATGAGTGTGAACTTTCCAACATCAGCAGAACTTATACACAGCATGTTCACACACTGAACTGTAAAATGGTTACTGTCACTGAAGAAAAAGCCAAATATCCATTCCTCACACAGTAGCAACTGTACAAAAGTGCCACATATGAACCTAACTGGCCCATACTCAGATACGCAAGAATACATGATGCATGACAGATGACTATATGCACTGTTACACAGCATCTACCACTTACCTTTGGTACTCATAAGGCACAACTGTTTCCAAAGAATTAAGGCGGTTCACAAAGACTTGGACCTTGGACTGGAAAAGAATGTGGATTATAAAATCATCATCAGAAGCAAACTGTAGTGCATTTGTGTGTCATACTTAGTTAAGCAATACCCTGGACAGCACTGCATCACCAACCTATTGTAATTAAAGCTTCTTGTAATGCTGTTCTAGTGCACTGAATGTATATTTATGGTGATTTATAGATGTCCCTTAGTAATTTTGGTTTTTGATGGGGTGGGGGGAACAGACGGAACTCTTAGTAGGGGTTAAAAATTCCCATCGCCCAATGCCCAAGACAAATCAGTTTTCATTTTGGGCAATCACAAAATGGTATCTAACATGTCTGTGGTCTACTAGATAATTTCCACTTAGGGTTTCAAACTGCAAATATTGGATTTCATTTCAATCTGCTCATAATGAAGCTATTAAATTTCACAACAATAATAAAGTAGAGCTAGTATAGTGCAATATTATCACTCTTCGATAAATAATCCAGTAAACATTAACATCAAGCATTGTGTCACAAAATCAGGGAAAGTGGAAAATTGGTCAGGACAAGTAACTTTCATGAAGTCACTTGCCTGTTGCAAGTGGCTTTTGAGAATATTTTTCAACCCCTGAATTAGTCTTATCGACATCAGTATATCAGAGCTTAATGCACAATGGTTGGCAAACAGTATCACTGTCCAAGTTGGAACAGGGATCTTAACATGTGTTTTGTTTATCCCCTGGGCCCGCTTGCACAGAGCAATCTTAGTTACAATCAATCTTAGGTCCCTACAATCAAGTTTACAATCACCATGCAATTGCCCTAATCCACTTGCACAAAGATGACCTTAAGAGAGTATGGATTTAAGATTGCGATCTTAACTAAGATCAAACTCTTCAACGTTGGACGTAGAAATTCTTAAACTCGACTCCTGTCTACAGTTGTCTTCAAGTGCACATAGCATGCAGCGCAAATACAATGTGGAACTGATTACTGCACACAAATGACATTCCTTCTTAAATCGAACCTTGCAGATTTTTCATGACAACAACAAAAAAAAAAACACACAAAAAAAACAAACTACCCCAACCCACAAATCTTTGAAGGAAACAATAAGAAGGAAGCGATAACGTAGAAGGTAACATTGTATAATTACTCGTACCTATTCTCTAATTTTTCTACATTCTAATTTTTTTATGAACTAAACATGTGATATTGCAACCATAGATATATCATGTTTTATGCAAATATTGAAATACAAACACATTAACAGATTGGGTCTTGAGTTGTTGACCTAATAATCATGAAATTAAAAGATAACACATAAATAAAATTTCCTTATGATATAACACCTAAATGTACCATGATTTGTCAGTGGTGGTCAGTTGAACAAAGTTTGTCATCGGTGTTATTTGGAGTAAAATCCCATATATATCCCACAAGCATTAGATTTGTAAAGATATGAAAGTGTGACACGACTGTGGGAGTGTTTCTTGATAATTTATTTTTTTGCTTTGTTAAAAAACACCGTTTTAAGCAAATTTTACATACCCAAGCTAATGTATTTTTCCCCGTTTGAAAAATACTTGTATTATATTTAAAATGCATTGATTAATACTCTTGTCTCTCATCAGATTAAATTTTTACAAGTAGAAAAAAACAATTTTGTACGTTATCCAACTGTATATTATTTCAATGATAAACTAAGACAAAATCATTAACCGAAAAGGAATATATGGATATCTGTTCTGTCACAACAGATCATGCATTGTATTTGGGCATGGCAGAAGGCATGGCAACAGCATAATCTGCAAAGGGAAACCACTCCCACCTTGCGTAAAAACTAAAATTAGCTGCCCTTGAGTTATTGAAAAGCTCATGGCCACTGCTAATCGCATGCAGACAGCTTTCGTTACTATCCTTTCCTTGTTTATCAAAAAGGTATGGTGTTCATACTTTATCCCAACACTGAATCAGGTGAGAATTGTACTCTATGATATCAACTCGATAATGTTGTTCACTATCGCAAAATAACAATATTTCTGACGTTAAATTGATGTTGCATTCTCCGTGTCGCTGAAGTGTCGAGGCGAATCATGCAGTTTTATACAATATGAAAGCAATCCCCAAACATAAAGCTAATTATTTGCGTGAAATTGACAACAACTTGGAAGCCATTTTGCTACTGACTACAATGATCTTAGCTTCTTACAATTGGTTCCGACCAATTGTAAGTTTTGATTGTAACTTACAATGATCTTAGCCTACAATCACTTTGTGCAGGTGGATGGCGATTGTAACCGAAGCCTAAGATTGTGATCTTAAGTACTTACAATGATTGTAGCTCTAAGACCGTTTCGTGCAAGTGGGCCCTGAGGTCCGTTTCACAAAACCCTCGTAAAGCCTAAGGTCTCGTAACTCCTACGATATGTCTTACGATACACTGCTAAGGGCGTATCACAAAAGTATCTTCGCACTCTCGTTGCTACGAGAAAAGTTACGGCAACATTTAGACCTCATAATGCGAACTCTTCTGCAACACCTGAAAAGAACATGAATCGTGAGTTACGTCCCTTTGTGTAAACAGACGACTGACAACACGCCGTACAATGGAGGATTTGAAGTCAAAGGGAAGGGCGAGAAAATCTAATTCTGTTTGGTAAACTTTCAGGGATCATCACAGCAGCAGGAAAAAAGTGACTGTGGTATAAGATCGCTGAAAAGTAAGTGATGACGGTCGTAGACTTTTTCCTATTCAACTACGACTGCATCTTATTTGATTAAACCACAATACCAGAAGAACACAACTAGAATAACACAATACATAATTTATTATTCGCAACAAGTGTCATCCAAATAACTTATTAAACATAACATCATAAAACATAATCACATCCTCGCTATAGCAAAATTAGTGGGTGTGACAGGTTACGGCATCCTTAGATACAAAATGGCTACTGTATCAGCATATTGTGTGTTAAATTATCGCGGTATTATAAATACCTTCATACGCTCAACATAATTTCTAAACAATAGTAGTAATATCGTAAAAGGAATATCATCTGTCATTGTACTATGAACATGTATTTAAATAGGATCAATGCACATGCCAGTGCTATGAGGGATTGTGACGAGGTCCGCTAGAAATGGACTGATTTCAGGTGAGGAAACATTGATTTCCTCAAGACTGAACCAAAATATGTGCTATTTTCTGCAAAATTATTATAAATTTTAATTGATTTTCATGGGCTTGACAACAGTCCGAAATTTAACATCAGTAACAATTTGATCCATGTTTGAGGACAATTTCATTTGCTTCATATTACAATTGGTAACATATTTTGGTAACATAAATGCATGCTAGTAATTTGTATTTAATGTACAAGAACCTTGATACCAGTTAATTCACAAAATCTAACATAAATGGTATAAAGTATATGCATTCACATAGAAAATATAAATTATAATAAATTTTAATTACAATACACTCACATACATGTTTTAATAGCGAGGTGATCATGTTGATAAAGCCGTAATGGTATTATCAAAATATCATGAATTTCTACGAGATATCATTTCACTTTATTTTTTTATGTATCATGATCATTTACACAAGATTGAAATCTTCACAGATGATTAGTTAAAAAAAAGGAAATGATGAGGAGGGAGATGAAGAAAACTGGTGGTGGTCCTTGCCCCCAAACATTGTCCGAAGTGGAAGAGAGGGTATGAGAAGCATTCACTATATTGCTGAAACGTTGCTGTTACTTGCTACACAGATTCTCTATATAGACAGAAATTATGAAAGACTAAGATGAAAATTTTAAATCTCTCAGTGTTCACGATGGTGTTTTAAAGTAACAGGACATTGGGTCATGTGAGTTTCAGATTCTGTCTGACCCATTGAAAATTCGCAGGACCCACAGAATTAAGTTAAACAAATATTTCAGATTTAACATTACTTATAACTGGCATTGAAATTATTAACATTATATGATAAAAAACATAAGATTTCTAAACAGCAAACAAGTGTCAGATGCCGCAGATAACAACTTCACACAAAGTCATTGTGAAATATTCAGTCAGACACTGGGGCTGGCGGGTTGGTGATTTCTATCTGACCACGGGCGAATCTGCCAGATTTGTCAGAGGGTCAGACACTGTTCGTGAACACTGATCTCTACCCTAATGGTGTGAATTAAATTAGGAGATAAACCTCCTGTGTTTGAAAATCAGAGACATGCTGTACTGAATTGATGGCGACTAAATTTTAATTGGAACCGAACATGCAGCTGATTTTTCTGAACAACCAATCAGAATCCAGTATTTTCTTCAGTCATGGTAGAATTATTAGTAAATATATTCTTAGGTCACTGTAAGCCCCATTAAGAAAATATTATGTTTCAAGCATGACAATTTTTTAAATAGGTAGCAAGTCTCATACCCACTTGCCAGTTAGAAGGGATTGAAGGTGGAATCCAAATACTTTCAAACCATTAAGAAGTTGCATTGACATAGGCACAGAATGACTCACATAAAAAAGAACAACTTTAATACAATTTCTCTCAATAAAACCATTTCGGTTATTTTCATATAAAATCAGTGACACCAATTCTAACTAATGGTATGAAGTTTTTACTGATAATATGTCAACACATGTAATGAGTGTCATGAATGTCATTGCAGGTCCAACAGAGTCATGCACGACCACGCAGTCCCCACCTGGGACTGAGGATTCCATGGACACGGGCAACAAGTGTGTCCCTGATACCCCAGTAGAAAATTCTTCATGCGAAGGTTTGTACACTTAGATATACCCTGCACTAAATCAAACTAAAGAGGATGTATGTTACTTGCTTACGAGCTATATCAATTTTCAATTATGTATGTGCTAACAATCCCAAAGCATATTTTCTGTCTCTCTGTTGACTTATTATTGGAATATTGCAATGTAATAATCCATCATAATTACATTTTGTCAACAGATATGATATCATCCTTGCACAGTGTTATAACACCTCCCAATGCTGCAGTAAAACCATCGGTCAAGCAAACAAAAAAGAAAACTCACACAGGTTGGTCACTTAAATGTAACTATCAGTTGAATCCAGTTTATGTTATATATTTGAAAATTGTTGATTTTTAGTTGCAAGTTTAAGGCATTTCTTATTTACCGTGGCTGTTGCTCCATCTGATGATGACGACTTACAGAATAATGCTAAAATTAAAAAAGAAAAATTGGAACTCTTGAGAAGATTAGCTCAGGCAATGGAGGAACGGAACATCACTGAGAGAGAAAAGCTAGAAATGAAGAAAAGGAGAATGGAGTTTGATTCAGTTTTAAGCATTAACCCTGTAATAAAGTTTTGAATTGACCAACATACAAAGCGGCCAAACACTGACAACTTTTGGTAAAACATTCTTAAATATGTGTATTGGTAGGTATTATAACCACTGGCATTAATATTGAATCGATATGTACATACCTATAAAGTAAAATAGCAGCAATTTGATAATGACAACTGTTTGTTAAGTGTAATTCTTTCGAAACATGTGATGAATGTCATATTAGCTCCCCCAAATTTGTTTAACTTTGCCTTTCCCAATCACTGCATTTGCCGTATATGGTTCTGAAATATGGGCTGACACCAAAAGAGATAATACTGAAAATTTACACCCATTTTTCTCCAAGAAATAGTTTCATGCCCAAAATTTTTTGTGTAGTTCCACTATACATGGTGAAGTTGGACAATTTAAAAATTTGTATTGCATTTTGTACAAGGCTATTAAACATTGAAATTAACTGCTACACAATTGCATGCTATGTAATTCTACACTGGATGAGGACCATGGAGGTGTGAGGCAGGTGTCACATGTTCATATCTTGTGAATAGAGACTGTAGTTTCATGGAGTTGTGAACCATTTTATGCAAAGTTTATAATTACTCAGAGTAGACACCTGCTCCTAATTCTGTGTACTTTTGGTTATGCTCATCATATACCTCAAAGTCTTTATCCCTTTTTAAGAAAACCTATTCCTGACTAACTCAGTAGTTAACATAGAGATCGTAGTCACTTACGATGTCCAGGAGACAGGTCCGATCCCGAAAAACACGCTGTTTTTTAACACTTTTCTTGCTAAGTTTCTCCTTTAACAAAAGGTAGTATGCCATTTTGTTCTTGAGTTACGAGAAAATGCCCATTTACGAGAGCAAATACTTACCTTAATTTTTATTGTAAATTTAAGGTATTGTAAGCCTACCAGAAAAATCGTAAGATTGTGCTACAAGAAAAGTTACGAGACCTTAGGCTTACGAGAGTTTTGTGAAATGGGTCCCCGGTCAGTAGAAACTGATGAGTGCTGTAACTGTATCCTTGGAGGATGTTTAGACACACAAATCGTTTCACTTGACCATATTCACCTCATTCAAGAACATATTTTCAAACAAATCGAAGGGACAGATATCAGCATTTCTACCTCTAAATCAGTTCATTAGTCAACTCATATATCACAAATCCACAGGCTGAAATATAACCTTTTTATTAAGTCATTTCAGTGGTCCGTTTCAATTTGCCCCAATAGAAGTAACTTGGAGAAGAGAATAATTAGTAAGATCTATGTCCCCATGGGAACAGACTAATGAGTTAATGCCATAGTTTGGCATATATTGAGCCTGTTTGCACTTGCTCGTGTCATGAGAACGTCGAATACTTCAATAAATCAGATTACAAAATGTGTGCAAATCCCAACAAACTTTGCACAGTATTATAAAACAAGAAATATGGACATCGCGAACACCAATGTCAATCTAATTCTGCGACTGTTACAATGTACTTCTGTACAACTCACCTTACAAGTTGCTGGTCCAGATTCTTCACAGTACGTGACAGGGGCAAGACCCGGCAAATAGAATGCCTCGCTTAACCAAAACAAACTAGCGACAGTGCAATATATGTATGTAACGCCTCTCATTCTGGGGTAAAATGGTGATCAGTATACCCTTTGAAACGTCAGAGGACCTTTCCTAGGTGCTAATGATTTCGTCTGAGTCAGTACCCCGTGTCAACAGCAGTATTCCAATATGGCTGCTACACGTCACCAAGGCTGTGTTTACGCGATATGATTCAGATTACATCCATGAACATTAGTTTGCGTGAGGAGAAACTTGCATTTGCAAGTCATACGATTTATCGGTCCTTATGCCGTGTAAATATTTATGTAATCTGATCGCACACTTCACTATACTGGTCATTTGTTGAGTTAGTTATGAGAAACGTTGTAAGCAAAAATAGTGTGGCGCCAAAACGCAGCAAAAGTTGTCGGCAGTTCCCGGAAATGAAATCACCGACACCACAAAGAGGCTACATGAATGGGTCGTAACATACCCAGGGAACCAGGCTGAGGTCATAAAATGAAAATTTTCTCACGTTACGAGCGGCCACGGCCAATGGAGATTTAATCTCTGACATGTCTGACCTCCAGCTAATATTTGCTAGTCTTATCAACGTTTGAGTTACGTCATGGACGTTGTACGTTTATGAATATGAACTGTTCGGCTAGGATTATACCAATGTGTGTTGTTACAGCAATAAGGCCTACTCAAGTGAACATTCAGCCGTCATACGCTTCACTGTTTTCAATTCGTTGTTTACTGAACACTCAATCTTCCTCCTTTAATGCATTGAGCCTCGAGTCGACGTACATGACACCAAAAGTTAATTCGACCAAATTCACGCTATGCGAGACTTGGAGTGAGTGAGTGAGTTTAGTTTTACGCCGCACTCAGCAATATTCCAGCTATATGGCGGCGGTCTGTAAATAATCGAGTCTGGACCAGACAATCCAGTGATCAACAACATGAGCATCGATCTGCGCAATTGGGAACCGATGACACGCGTCTACCAAGTCAGCGAGCCTGACCACCTGATCCCGTTAGTCGCCTCTTACGACAAGCTGAGTCGCCTTTTATGGCAAGCATGGGTTGCTGAAGGCCTATTCTACCCCGGGACTTTCACGGGTCCGAGACTTGGATATACCATCAGGTCAACATGCAAATGATCAATTAACGTACATTGCACGTTGTAAATAGAACAATTTAAATTAATTCTGGAAATTGTCTGACAGTATGTCAGTCTCACAAAACAACGTATAGCAGGCCCGGATACAACGTTTTGTGAGTGGGATACGGGGATGGGTTTGGTGTACATGCAATTCATTTTCACCCGTTTTCCAGGGAGTTTCAATGGCCATTTAATAAACGTCCAGGACAAGGAGTCGGGTGTGCTGGGATACTCCCTCTGGATCCACCACATGTATTGCATGTGTGCATACAGAAACATAAGTCTCATTAACCTATTCGGACAATCACCAGTTTTTCAGCCGATCCGAATTTTCTCGTGTGAAAGTGAAATAGACCCCGCAAACAACTCTGGTTACAAAAATGAAATATATACAACCTGCATGGTGTCCTCCCATTGCGCAGACTGGCAGTTCGCAGACGCCTTAAACAACATTTACGATTCCGTGAACATATTGCCTACTGCCTGTTACCTGTACACATTGTAATGGAATTGTCCAAATAATAGCACACGAAAAAACTGAAGCTATATTGTCTACTTTGAAAGAGGCCCGAAAAGATATTTTGATTGCTGCAACACGAAAAAATTCAGTCTGATTTCTTGGTGGGTGCCTGGTCTGCCTTAATTCTGAGGTTTATCGGACGGGAAGTTCCACCAACATAGGCCTCACCACAGAAATCAGTTCGGAAATCAGCTATCTCTGAACACATAGGCAACTGTCCCAGTCACAACATTGAAGGAGACAATGTAGAAATATTATAAAAATAACCCCAGGACTTTACCAAAAGGAAACTGGCAGAAGCAGTCCAAATCCGCCGACACAGGCCCTCAATCAACATGCATTCACTCCTCCTACAGTGAACTGATAAAAAAAAACCCACAAAAGGACAGAGCACTCCAGCCATCATTGCCAATTAATCCCAAATGCAATGTATACTTAGCCTTCATCCCATCTGCTATGTATACTAAGCCTTCACCCCATCTACTATGTATACTAAGCCTTCACCCCATCTACTATGTATACTAAGCCTTCACCTCATCTCCTATGTATACTAAGCCTTCACCCCATCTGCTATGTAAAATAAGTCTTCACTCCATCTGCTATGTATAAGCCTTCACCCCATCTGCTATGTGTACTAAGCCTTCACCCCATCTGCTATGTATACTAAGCCTTCACCTCATCTCCAATGTTTACCTTGTTCCGCCTCCTCAACATTGGCCTCCTCCCATTGTTATTGCACTACTAACTATCCCATTGCTATTGCACTACTAACTATCGCATTGCTATTTTGCTATTGCACTACCTACTATCCCATTGCTATTGCACTACTAACTACCCCATTGTTATTGCACTACTAACAATCCCAATTGCTATTGCACTACTAACTATCCCATTGCTATTGCACTACTAACTATCCCATTGCTATTGCACTACTAACTATCGCATTGCTATTTTGCTATTGCACTACCTACTATCCCATTGCTATTGCACTACTAACTATCCCATTGTTATTGCACTACTAACAATCCCAATTGCTATTGCACTACTATCACATTGCTATTGCATTACTAACTATCCCATTGCTATTGCACTACTAACTATCCCATTGCTATTGCACTACTAACTATCCCATTGTTATTGCACTACTAACTATCACATTGCTATTGCACTACTAACTATCCCATTGCTATTGCACTACTAACTATCATATTGCTATTGCACTACTAACTATCCTATTGTTATTGCACTACTAACTATCCCATTGTTAACGTTGTTATTGTTAACCCGTTTGATGCAGCATTCCCTTATGTTGTCTTACTTAATTCCTGTTATATGTATAAAAGCCGGTTCTGTGCTGTATTGCTTTACTTTTGCTTGATAACGGTATAAGAAGCTACACCGAAACATCGCATCATAGAAAGAAAGACTTTGTTATCCATAAAGTATTATGCTTTTTTATTATCCATTAACTTCTAAAATGCCAGCCATACAGATCCGGGTCTCCCTGGCTGTGACAAACACAGGATTAACATTAGCAACAGCAAGTAACAGATTAAACAAGCGGTATGTAATTAGAAGAGGCCAGTAGGGAACTAAAACAACAAACTGTACTAGTGACGAGGCAAGTGACGAGCATGGTTAAGTAGCAACAAGAATAGACGCAATGCTTAGATAGTCTATAGTTTGATTAGTTCTCCGATGGTAGATAGTAGCCTTGGTCTCTATTATATTATCAAAGGTTTGTGGCAACATACATCTATGGCTTCCAACAGTTTTTGGCTGTTGTTGTTGTGCGGTCCTGGTTTTTGGCTGTTGTTGTTGTGCGGTCCTGGATTTTGGCTGTTGTTGTTGTGCGGTCCTGGTTTTTGGCTGTTGTTGTTGTGCGGTCCTGGTTTTTGGCTGTTGTTGTTGTGCGGTCCTGGTTTTTGGCTGACAGGACTTCGAATTCGTCGAACTTGATTTGATGAGTCGGAAATTTCTGTTGACGGTCTGAGAGGGCTGATTTGCTACCTGCCTTGGCTGTAGAGGTTTTATGTTCTTTTATGCGGGTGTCAACGGGGCGGGAGATTTCACCTATATATGAATCATCACATTCACAGTTGATCTCTGTAAATCACTCCTTTTGGGGGCTGCTTACTGGAGGGTGGGCTACGGCCATTGCCTTGGAGGATGGTACTAGAGAAAGGTATAATATTACTCTGTGACACAATGAAATGGATAAAAGTATTAATCTATATCATCAGTTCGTTTGGGAAAAGTCCATCATTTTCATTCATATAATTAAAACACAAACATTCGAAAGAACAAAATTGATGGTTACACAAGACAAGAAGTGGCAAGATGGTTTCAAAGCGACTCATATGTTTCATTATCTTATTTCTCCCCGAGAAAGTATGCTATCAGGTTAATTGTCTCAGTCTGGCCTGAAGCATATAGTGATCTTCCGATAGCGACTCTTTTCATTCAAGGTAATGCTGAGCAATTGCTTTCGGCGTACAATCAACACGTTACAAGGGGGAAACCTTATCAGCTTTGACACAGCGTGATCTAGACAAAGTCTAGTTCACTTCTTCAAGTCTCAAGCCAGAGAACAGATGAATTCAGCTGATGAGGAAAATAGGTGCAGATTTCGTCCTGCATGGGGGAACCGGCAGATGTTGCCATGTAGAGCACCTTGCAGTGGCAGAGTCAACAACGACTTGACATGGCTTCAATTTGAACTTGATAACTGTGCAGTCCCGATCTAGCACGGGTATGTGTCACCCCATTACCTGGCCACCCGACATGAATTTGTACAGGCACGCATTCACGCACGCGCACATATACCACCTGATACATGTAGATTGGCTATATGTTCAGCTGTTGTTCATAATTCCTTGGGATCATCAACTGCAACCCCACCGAGCATTTTTCCTGAAAGTTTATTTTACGACCATCCTTTGAAACTCTCGTGAACACAGGTACAAATGAAGTGTGCATCCCAACTTTCTCAGAGAGCTGTATCCGTGAACACAAACTGCCAACATAGACCATATTATTTGCCAATAACAAGAATAAATCGATTATATGGAATATTCAGTTGTCAATATGCAACGAGTGAAGTATGAATATCTGTGTATCAGTAGTCAGCAGTTTCTTACCGGTTTATTGGACATCTGTTGCTCTCGATCGATAGCACTACCTGTACATCGACAACCCTACAGATACTGAAGCTGATGCTGCGTGTGCCTGTTTCGTGCGTGCATGCATGTGTGTGTGTGTGTGTGTGTGTGTGTGTGTGTGTATGTGTGTGTGTATGTGTTTGTGTGTGTGTGTGTATCTCGTCCCCCATTAGCCTTTCGTGTCCAACTCTAGAATGAGTGACTGAGTCAGTTTTAACAATATTCCAGCGATATCAAGGTGGGGTGCACCAGAAATGGGCTTCATACATTGTATCCATGTGGGGAATAGAACCCGGGTATTTGGCGTGACGAACGAATGCTGTAACCGCCAGGCTACCCCACTGCCCATAAATCAGGAATGGCACTCTGAGAACTTGTCTCAGAGTCTCTACAACATGCGGAACCTGCAATATATAGGTTTTGTTCTGAGGTTTAGTTTCGCAGAAACACATAGTTTGACAAGTACACGGTTTTGCGTATGCTGGGCACTGGGTTAGCCTAGCGGTTAAAGCGTCAGGTCGTTATGCTGAAGGCCCGGTTTCGATTCCCCACATGAGTACAATGCGTGAAGCCCACTTCTCGCATCCCTCGCCGTGATGTTGCTGGAATAATTCTAAAAGCGGAGCAAAACCATACTCACACACGTTTGTCGAGAACACTTATCTTTGGTCAAGTACTGCGTATTAACGACGTCATGTTGTCCCCGGCCGTCTTGTCAAACCATATACTAGTATACTAACGTTGTTGTCGTATCGTTACCTAAGGAAGGTGACAAGGATAAGCATGCATATTACACTGCTTTGCGTTTGATTCCAGCGCCAGTCAGTTTCAGAACGGTTCTTCAAACTTCAGATGTTGTATTTTTGTATTGTATACTATGTATTGTATCCGCGTGTTCGCCTCTTCAAGAGGGTATGGGGTTTATCGTGGATTAACCGAAAGACCGGAACTCGTCTTCAGTTGAAATCATGGACCGTCCACGGTAAGGGTAAGATATGAGTTAAATAGGGAATTTGTATCTGAGCCTGAAGTCTTGGAACTCATATCACAGGATGGCTTGTCAAGTTACTTTATGTATGTTTGGTGTCCGTCATGTTTGCCAAATATCTCCAATATCTTCTATAAACACGTTAATGATATTGTTGATTTCATCAAAGAAAATTGTCATTGACTTATTCTTGATATTTGTAATAAAATGGCAGTTAAAAGTAGACATGTTCTGACAGTTCTCTGTGAACATGCTCTAATGGTTCTGAAACTGTTCAGTCCAACGGGTACAAGCTGTTGTTTTGTTTTTTTTGCACATATTTGATGTTAATTTGTTGCCAGTTTTAATGTCATACACTACAGTATTGGGCTTTTATCCTTCACATGTCGTGTTTGTTGACGTTCATCAGTAGTTGAAGACACTAGAGCAAATTCCGCCACGTGATCAATATTGACTCGACAACCCCACCACGTGACATACTTACCTTCATTGAGATACTAGTATGAACGCTAACTGGCTTAGCAGTGTTCGACTAGACGAAGCTACTAGTTACTGTCTGTGCTGGTTCTTGGAACCAACCCACAAGCCGCCAGCTTGAACGTCTTCATGAAGTCTTCTTATGGCTGATTCATATGGAAACCAGTGGGCTCTACCACATGGACTGTGACGCGCCCATTGTTCAGTACCAGCTTGCCAGCATCATCAATGGTTTCAATTGTGAAGGCGTCAACCAGAGCGGAGATCGCATAATGAGGACTAGAGCTGACTACACATGCTGCTCATTATCTTGGTTTCAGGGTATACATACATATATGCATGGTGCCGGAATAGTGGTAAGGTAACACAGTCGGCGGCTAACTCTATACCGATGGATCCGTTTCAGTACAAAGGAGGAGAGTACCCTAGGAGCAGGGGCCCTCAGAGTCTCTGTATCAGAGAGTGGACTGGACTGAAGCATGGTGTCATTATAGCACCACAGATCACCACCAACATTTCTTAAAAGGAAACATTGCAGCCACATAGATGTGTTTCAATCAAGAGCTTTACCCTTTCATATGAATATCAGAGTCTGCATCAGGCTTCATGAACAAACAAACAAACAAACAAACAAACAAAAGCCGAAACCAAAAAAAAAAGAAAAAACAAAACAAAACAAAACAACAACCACAAAAAACCGACGACCATATTTGACAACGGCTAGAGAATAAAAGCAACACAAATATGTATGAATAGTATCATTTCATTCACATCACACCCATGCTCTCATATCAACAATGATTGCGTGATAAAACCCAACAAATTATTCACTCAAATTTGTATGGATTCCACGGCCTTATATTTCACTTTCTTCCAACAACACCTTTATCCGAACATTATAATTCTAAGGGCTGTAGGATGCAAGCTGTCACATCGATCAACAGGTAGTCAATCGGACGACACTGGTCTATGTGATCTAGACACACGGCACTTATCGGTGTAAAACCTGTTGCCTAGCAACATCATGTATAAATTGCGTTGTTTTACTCATGTTCACAGTAGTTATACAACATACTCTGTACCCCTGGACGTGAATAAAACATCACACCTGCATATACGAGGGGATGTCAATAAGTTTTGAACCTTGAGCTCCTGTACACACCTCTCGCGTTGCAGCCGATGCCGTCCAGGAATGCGGGTACGAAATCTTGCCGCATCCCCCCTACTCTCCAGACCTGGCACCAAGTGATTACCATCTGTTCCCAAATCTCAAGAAACACTTGTGTTTTCAGGATGATAATGAGCTTATTGCGGCTACTGAGGCTTGGTTTGAGGACCAAAATGGCGCCTTCTACAGAGATGGCATAAGCGCCTGGCAGAAAAGATGGAACAAGTGTCTTGACTCACAAGGGGATTATGTTGAAAAATAAATGTGGTTCATACGAATATTTTGTGTTTTTCTATGCAAGGCTCAAAACTTATTGACATCCCCTCGTATGTAAAGGTATTGATGCTCCAATCACCCGTGTCCAACCCAAAATAATTACATTAGCCAAACTGTGACATTCCTTCGGTATCTGACATCTCCAGTTTGCCAACTTACTTTTGCTTAACATTCATTATCAAACTTGCACACTATCACTTGCATGTGTTAAAGGTCACATGCAACCAAAAAATCAAACATAATTAAAACACATTTATCACTTATTCATGACATATAATATGCATTGCTACTTTTAAAAAAAACAAATAAACACAATATTAGGCGTACAATCGAGATTCAAAAGTGCAATATTTTGTACTTGGGCTTACTTCCCCCGAAACGAAGCCCTCGGGAGACCGAACCCAGTCATAGCGGGTGGATATGCACTCAAGTGTAACGACGGCTCCCGATTGGCTGTTTCATTTGCTGATATGCTGTGGGTTCATTGTGTGTACAGAAAGACGATCTGTTTGATGGGCATTTTAGAAGTATAGCCAGTTACAAGAAAGTAAGATTCTTTATGGATAACAACTTCTTTTTGTGTACTTGATGCGTCGTTTCAGTATGGATTCATATACTGTTGTCAAGCAAAATCATATACACGAAAAGAAGTCGTTATCCATGAAGAATGTATAATTATACAGATGTTGGGTTTGCAAAAATACATGTTCTCTGAATTTGCGCTCGATCCAATAAAAAATCACGTCAGTAGAGATGGTAAACTACTGCGTGGCTGGAATCTGTCATTCGTCCAAGTACAAAGCAGGACTTGAAACTGACAAGAGTTTGCACCAGTTTCCGTCATATCCAGTCATCCGAAAAAAATGAATGTAGTTTGTTTGCAACCCACAGACATAAAAACATGTCATGTGTATCACACGTGCCTAATTACATAATGTGGCAGATACGGGACTCGGGTGCACGAGTCATAAATCAACTTATTTTCTTTATGTCGTATAGTCTGAAGGGTGTTAAGTTCAAATTGCACGTGGTCAATGATTGAAGCTGTGTATTGCATGTTGTCTTTAGTAGACAGGCAGACAGACATATAGGTGTGAATAAACCAGACACTGAGCTTTCTCTGTGACAGTGACTGCTTACCACAATCAGGGATACTCTATAACAGGGATTGGTCACTCGCTTGCTTTCCTTACCATTTGTACTAATTAACGTGTGCCTCGTCATGCTCCACTGCACACGTCGACTTGGTTTGTTCTCAGCGCAAATCGGCTGCGCTTAACAGTATTTCAACCAGTTTACAGTCGGAAACTATCGGCATCTCCCGGAGTAATACTCGGTAAATTGGAGTAGGCTCCCCTGAATGTTGTCACAACAAGCTGGTTACACTTCCTGTCGCCGAATGATGCTTGTGTGGATTAATGAGAGGACTTGAGAATGTGTTTACACATTGCCTTGTTCAAAGACTCTCTGTTTATGTGACAATTTTGATACAGCGTTCGAAACGATCGCCAGCCCAGAGGCCCAGCGTCGGTTGTTAATGTATCAGGCCAACAGTTTCAGTTATCTGCAGGCCCTTGTGGTCTTCTGTCAATTAGATCTCATTTCTTTTCAACTAGCATCTTGCCCATAATTTGTATTAATGTTCAGGAATTATCCCTGATCCCTCATGTTAGGATAACTTCCAGTTTCACTTCATAGTATTATATATTCAGTGCCGCATAGGAATGTCAGCAGTCTATAACTAATGTAAACTTCTCTGTGCTCCATACACTTCACTAATGGATTTTGTAGGGACTGTGAAACTCCCTACAATGAAGACTATTTTGTTTTTATTGGTTTGATTTCAACAAAATGGGTATGCAGACTTTAAAGACTGCAAGTGGCAGCAAGCCCTGATGGCCAAATGGCAAACTAAAGGTTATTATGTTATTATATGTATTTGAAATGATCTGTTACACAATTAAAATGTCTCATTATGTTTCAGTGGTTTTCTGTTTGTGTGGAATGCTTAGGCTGCATAAAAATATGTTTCTCAGGCACATTCTTTTCAAAAGTGACGAGTAAGACTTTGATTTTTAATTTTTTATAGAAAAAATGTGACGAGGGAGGAACACATTTTTATTTCTTTTTCCTTCAGGAATACAGTTTGGAAAGTTAAGCACATGTTAATGAGTTGTAGATTCAGTCACTCTCATTCTTACAGACGTTCAGTCTATAATGGACAAATGGACGGTCGTGGCAAAGTCGAAATTATTTTTTTTAAGAGGGCAGTTAATGAAGATGACCAGATGTCTTCCTGCATGTGCGCAATTGCATGGATACTGACAGAATGTCAACTGACACAGTCACTCCCCCCTAAAAAACAGAAAGTTTAAAACCATCACAAAGCGTTAAAAAGTCCTTTGCGGTTTTGTCAAATATCAACAATAGTTTCAGAACTAAAACATTCAAGCATCAAAGGCATCCATGGCAGATTAGAACAGATCAGATATGTCATACCTCACACTTTCACCAGATAGAATATTCACCTCAATACTTAGAGGTGTATTTGAAAGAAATGAATTTTAGGACGACTAAACACATTCAAACATTGGCTTGTAGTTATGAGTGATCAGATCAGATCAACTATATGTCATATTTTTCACACACATGAAATACTTGTGAATGTATACACCCTACCAATTATTTTTTTAATTCATAAAATCATCACTATTACTTCCAAACACCTCTCACCAGATGGAACTTTTTTCCCTAACAGATATTAAATATGTGTGTGAAAGAAGTTTTTTGAGCAATAACTAGAAACACTCAAAAAATGCTGTGTAGTATTTCAATGGCGGATCAGAACAGATCAGCGAGATGACACGTTTTTCACACACCTCAAATACATCCTAACAATATGTTTAGATTATCAAATTATAAATATTACCTGCAAACACCTTTCGGGTCATAGTATATTCCCCTCATAAATATTTAAGGTGCATGTGAAAGAGGTTTTGGAGCAATAACTAGAAACACTCAAAGTTATACTATTTCAATGGCGGATCAGAACAGATCCGCGAGATGGCACATTTTTCAACACCTCAAAACCACCCTACCGATTTTTTTTAAAATTATAAAATTAGCACTATTACTTCCAAACACCTTTCACTAGATGGTATGTTCCCCTAATGGAAATTAAAGGTGTATGTGAATGAAGTTTTTGAAGCTGAAACAAAAGCACTCAAACAACGCCGTGCAATATTTCAATGGCGGATCGGATCAGGTCGGCGAGATGGCACATATTTCACACACCTCAAGTACGTCCTAACAATTTATTTTAGATTATGAAACTATCACTATTACCTGCAAACACCTTTCGCCTGATGGTAAATTCCCCTCATAAAAATTAAAGGTGTATGTGAAAGACGGTGTTGAGCAATATCTAGACACACTTCAAACAACGGCGTGTAGTATTTCAATGGCGCATCAGATCAGATCGGCGATCTGCCACATTTTTCACACACCCCAATTAAACCCCAACATGTTTTTAAGTCACAAAACTATCACTATTGCTTGCAGACACCTTTCAACTAAAGGTATATTTCCCTGCTAAAACATAAAGGAATGTGTGAAAGAAGCTTTTATTGACGAAACTCAGTCAATCTTCGCTGTGTACCGATAATTGAAGCCAGAGAGTTACAAGATGCCGACTTTACTACAAACATATTTTCTTATACTGACACTAATTACAAATATGTGACTAGAACTGAAGTAACAGAACAGGTGACTTATGTTCTACGTGTAGGTTCCGAGTTGTCACAACACTCAGCGAATGTAATCAGCTGTTGAAAATGAACCGAGCTCAATCTTAAATACTAAGCTGCCGCCATATTGTCTCCACTGGTCACGTGACAAAGCGAGACATACGTTCAGCGGTTTTTCGAGGAGTTTCCCCTCCCCTCTCTATATAGGCTCCCTGCCACAATCAACAAGTTGTTTTACGTAACGAGTAGATTATTTACTTGTTTGTGTACACAACCAAGATTAGACTACTGCTCATGACCTCAGACGCTGGGCATGCATACTGTTTCAAGCTCTGCGAACCTATTCACTGCGCATGCGTCATGGACGCAGCGCAGCACAGCTGTTGAAACCAGTTTTCCCCCCAGCACTGGGGGGAATTTAGTGAAACGTTTGAACTCCGATTTCGCGGGCTTTTTTCCATTGCGTTTTTTTCAACTTTATAGGTTGAATTGGCATTTTTTATGATTTGTTTCGGTAAGTGCATACCGGAAGGTACCAGAATCTGCAAAGTTGTGTTTTACGTTGCATGTGACCTTTAAGTAAGTTGTTACAACACTACACTGGTCATCAACTTGCTACGTACACGGGTATAAGAACAGGACAACCTCGACCAACCTGGGCTAACCCAGTTCCCAGCATAGGCAAGAACGCGTACATGTCAAAGTTCATGTGCGTTATTAGTTGAAAAAGGTGACTGTTAATGGTTTAGCTGTGTCTCAAGGCAGAATTATGTTTCAACCCTTCTTTTGGACATCTAAATAGATTACTGTTTTTGGGGATGGTCGAAAATAGGACAATTTACATCTTATGGGAAAAGAGGTATTTCACCTAAATTTAAATGCACTCGAAAATCGCCCTTCGTAACTGGATAAAGCTGTGTTGTTAAGCTTTCTTGTAAACTAATACCTTCTAGCATATCTTTGATAATTTCGAAGTAATTCCTAAGGGTAGGGTGGTAATCTCTTTGCGTTTAGTGTATGTATATTTCTCTCACTTAGCCAGAGTCTGAACGAAAGGGTATTCTGGTCCATATTCTGGAATGGATTTAAGGAACGATGAGAGGAGAAACGATACAAGGGCATGCATTTCTTTTGACAATATGTCTGTCTTGTCTCAGTATAAAACCCTGTAACAACTGTTACTCGTTGATGTTTGCGTTCATTCATTATTCTTCCTTCATCACATATTCCAGGATAGAGACGAGTCTGGGACGAAGTTTGTGTGCATTAGGACAACAACCCGAGTGTTAAAGAACTGCTGTCATCCCGACAATGAAACATACTGTTGCATCCATGCACATTCCACAAGAAGTGAACCATCATGAAGCGGAGTGAAATTCTTCACGTCCCCGTGGACATCCTTGAAAACTTGTATTCATTCCTCAGTTTCAATAATCTACAGCCTGGTGCTGCTGGAGAGACTTTAGGTAATACAGAGCTATGTCTACGTTCATACGCCCTTCAGTAAGTTAGTAAAGTTTTACGCTGCCTTTGCAATATTCCAGCAGTACAAATGGCGGAGAACATCAGAAATGGGCTTCACACGTTGTACCCATGTTGGGAATGGAACTCAGAAGAGCGAACACTTTAACCACCTCCCTTTACGTCTTTGAACCAGCACCTCTGTCCCGTATTCGCCATTGAGACTCAAGAAGGACGGCAGTTGCTCAAACAGTTGCCTTTTCCGACAAGCAGGGGTGCTGGAAATGCAATTCTGCCCCAGGTCCCACCCCCGTGAAGGGATGGTGATGTTGATCTGGGCATGGGGACGAATTAGCAAGTAATAATTAAGAGGCTGGAAGGCCTGATTCGTTTTCTGTGTGTTGTCATTAGACCTGGATGAGTTATTTGCCAGGCTGTGGAGAAAATATGGACATAAGTGATGCAGGTATCATTAACGGAGATTTGTAAAACTGTGTAATGATTATACTAAACTCATTTGGCATTGTTAAGAGGACGTCAGCATTTTCAGGAGGGGAAATGAGAGTCTCGGTGATGATTCAAAACCAGCAGGTATTTAACAGCCGCCACAATTGTAGGTAATATACATAACAAGGAGAAAATGCACCACATTACACGGACACAACAAAGAGAATCAGAGACACATTACACGGACACAACAAGGAGAACCCGCGACATATTACACGGACACAACAAGGAGAACCAGCGACACTTTACACGGACGCTGACCCCTTTTCCGCTGAATTCTTTGAACTGTCACTGTCAAGAACAGCGTACAGCATATTCAGAAACTGTTTTGCTTTGATCGTATACCTGTATACATATTGGGTAGTCTAATTGTTACTGCGTCGAAAACCCGAGTTCGACTCTCCACATGGGTACATTGTGTGAAGTAAATTACTGGAGTCCCAAATCGTGATATTGCCTGAATATTATTAAAATAAGTCTCACAGATGACATCCTTAACTTGGCAACTTGCTGACGGGGTTTGTACATATGGAAAAGGCGTTTGGCTTCAGACTGATTTACCTCGAAAGTATTATGGCTGCTACTTATGCATAAACACACAAATATATTGTCTCTATCGGTCATATATGAAACAATATATAGTCACCTCTATGTCAGTAAAGCCGTCAAATTTAAGCTTTTTTTTGGTAAGTGCCTTTATAGAAGAAAGACAATTTGACAATTTGGCAATTTTTTCTGTTTTAACTGTTGCACGAAATATACTGGACGCTTCACAATCCCGTCTTAAGACTGGAATTCACACCATACCTCATGACAGGAATCGCCACAAATGTCAAGTGACACATACCGCAACATTACCAGCTTAAACTGCTAACAAGGTTTCTCCGAAAAGTGATTCGGAAATCTGTACACTACATTGTATTGTTGATCAGTGTTGAGGTCTCATTGAGTTTGTCACACGTTGTCCGAATGTCACCGTTGAAATTTTGCTATTAGTAGATTAAATGACCTTATGGAAATATTGCTGTGGGTATTCTAAATGATTTATAGACAGAACACAGCACAGGAGAATTGAGATAGAAACAATTCAGTAAACTTCGTTACATATCTGTGCGCTAGGGATGTGTATTGGCAAGTAAACTGCATTGTAATATGCAGTCAAGCACCGTTGTGTCGGATAACTCGATATCTCGGTTGTCTCGACATAGCCTGTCGGTCACAAGCTCTTTTAACTCGACACGGATGTCTCGATATTCCAGTTTCGATATCTCGATATAATTCAATGGTCGCAACAAGCAATATTATCCTTTACTTTGCGATTCGGGTATACGTATTGTAATACATATTGCAGTAAATTAGGAACTCAAGTCTGACGGTGAGTGACGCTGGTTGTGCAGGTCAGTCCAATTTTCTACATTAATGGTAGTTAAACATTACAGTTCTGATGACAGCAATAATAAAATTAGGTTTCCCAGTCATTGCTTTAACACAATTTATTGCATTACCTGTATACAGTATGCCGTTTTGTCATGATATAACGAAGGAAAACACCAATTGTGAATGAAAGTCTGTGCAAATAATAATTTAAGCCATTAATATTATCACAAAAACATCCTTTAATATTTTTTATTCAATATACCGGTCCTCAGGAAAAGATATTGCAATACGTACGTATCTTGAAAGCGTATTCCGGTATACCGGCAATACCGTGCAATCCCTTGCACAGTATCATTTATAAGAGACAGGATGTAACATTCGTGGTAATAAATTCATGATCTGAAACAACTTTTGATGAATTTGTAGCTTAGTAATTTGTTGTGCCATTTCCCAGACATGTATGAAATGTGAGATAAACTGGTCAACTACTGCAGAATAATAATCATAACAATAGTCATGTGGGGATGCAAAATGTTTGTAAGATCCTACAGAATCTCAGTCAAACAGAAAAAGTACACATTTAGCTGACCTCGTTACTTTCTTGTACACAACAAACAACACATAGACAGACAACGTTTACGTCCGGCTCAATCACCACAATTACATTTGACAGTTTAAATAAATAAATCACACTTACATGTTTACACAATGTCATGTTTATTTTATTGTCTAATTCAAGGCGTCATAGATAAGTGACTTCTTGGTGTCAGTCATGGTGATATCTGCTCCACTTATCACCTTCATGTTGACTGTGTAGTGACCTGGCGGACCAACACTAAACACGGGAAGAAGAGACTCCCTCCACTCAACATCCACCATGACTAAAACAACCTGTCTGTCCAGGTCGATGAAGGCGAGTCTCCCCCTCCCCACATCCAGCACAACGCCATAGTGGAGGGTGGCCTGTGTGCCGGGTGTGTCAGACATTGTGTTACTGTAACACTTCCCCTCCTCCCCATACTGACACACCCTGGTACAGAGACTCCCCCGGTGTGTGTCACAGCTCCCTACACTGACACACCAGGAGCGGCGCTGTCGACAAATATACCTCTCACTGTCCACCTGACTCTCCTCCACCACACCCACCTCCAGGATAGGCCACAACGGCTCACCATACACCACACCCAGCTTAAAGTGTGTCTCCCAGTACTGTGGGGTGTGTGGGACAAGGATGACAGTTGAGAGGGGTGGAGGAAGGAGGATGGGGGTGGAGGCACATGTACCCCGATATTCTCGTAACCTGCCGTTGTGTGCGTTTTGTGTGGTGATCGGCGAGTTGACCAGCTGGCCGTCTGGAGTTACGTGGCACCTGTCTGTGTTGGCTCGAGCAGCGTCCAGTTGTAGTTGAGGACCTGGAAATATACATTTTGTTAACGGACTAACAAATTATCTGACTTCAGACAACAAATTAGACATTTTATTGTCAACCTCGTTTCAATGTTTACAAAACAGCGCACTGAATATCCGCTGCCATTTTCGTTTGTGCGATATATATCTCTAATAATATGTCTTTCATAATTTTTATTTGCATTCATAAACAAATAAACAACTTTGTAAACACTTTTTACAAAGTTGTAGTTGAGCGAGTTCGGGTTTCGGCAATCAGAAATAGACAACAACTGCCTTAATATAGACATGTTTCCACGTTATGTCAAGACACTATTGTCATTGATATTCTAAATTCCTCTATTACGATTTAGTAAACAATAAGACCTACAAAGCAGTTTTTACATCTGAGTCTTCAACAGACACAGTATCAACGGGTAACGTCTACGTCCGCTTAAACCATTGACCATATTTTGAGTTCACTCGCAGGGCGGGATACAGGTTGTCGCGTCAGGTGTATTTACAGGTAGATCTATTGCCACATTTGAATATGTAATCAATATGCAGACACTATATTTAATACTTGCAATTAAAAGGACACTTCAACCGAAGGAAACACAAAATATATGAACAGAATCGACACTTTTGTTTCGGGCGTACAAATAATAATAACCACCCCATGTGATCACGAAGGGTGATATTGAATAAGATTTAAGTTTCACTGCACCATATGAATTACTATTCGTGTCTCACATTTTTTGTACATAGTGAGAAGATTGTACATGTCATTAAATGAGTATGGTAACAGTCATAACATTGAGAAAATATTGCATCTATTGTTGGACGGTTAAAACTGGCAAATACAATCATAGTGATGATATGTTTTAAAATTAAGAGTATTTATATTGGATCTGTACCATTAGTTACGGGGAAATAGTGTCAGATTGGCAAAAAATAATGTCTCCAAAAAATGTAAAGTGCAGTATTCATATTCATGTATAAACATGCGGAAGTAGACGTTAGGATGTTTGATTGGCTGCAGTGATACTTGGCTGTAGGTAACTGGAATACTGCATATCATAACTTCGGGGAATAGCATAGCGGTTATAGTGCTTGACACACCAAGTATAAAAGTTCGGCCCCTGACAATGCATCTTATTTCTCCAGGTGTGATACAGATGGACCATCACCATGACAATCTGACACCTACTCATTCAGCCACGTACTGTCTACAGCAGTGCCAACAACAGGCACTTTCAGCCTGGTTGACGTCAGTGTATGATGACACTCTATCAGCAAGGGTGTCGTCAGTGTATGATGACACTCTATCAGCAAGGGTGTCGTCAGTGTATGATGACACTCTATCAGCAAGGGTGTCGTCAGTGTATGATGTCTTGCCATCAGCCAGAGTGTCTCACTGTACCTGATGACACACTCTCAGGTTGTCAGCCAGACTGTGTGATTTACTTGGTTTCTCATCCCCTCAAACATATGACAATGACTTAAATTTACTTACAGATGATGTATTGCACATCGTTGTCATCGCTGATGATATGCATCGTCCTAGAATCTCCTGTGGAGGTATAGAATACATTGTAAAATACGTTAACGGCGGTAAATTCATGAGTTGTGTTACAGTACGTTTTGGCCAGTGTTTCAGTGTGGAAGTGCCCTGAAATTAGATCGTTGTGCTTTAGAGGACAGGGTATAATACATGTTTCAGAAATGCTTTAAACTGGTTCATTCAGTGGGTTGTATAACTCGGTAGTGCGGAGGGGTTAGGGGTTGGGGAAAGGGTGGCTGTGGTGCAGGGTGGTTGTTAGACTTTGGGCTGCATCATACAATATGGAAAGGTGCAGGAACAGAGTCCTCTACAAAAGGTTTAGTTCACTGGAATGTATTTCCATGCAGCAAAGATATATTCAGTTGTTCATACGTAACTGAGACTAAGCGACTTCATTCACTGACGTTTTGAAAACGTTTCCATGACATCAAAGGAGACGATTCTCCATAGAAGATTCTTTCTCTTCAATGTTGTAAGTTTCACGATATATGTGTATGCATAATTATATTAAATAGGATATAAGAATAACCGATGGAATTTTAACTGCATTCTGTTATGTTCGACGGAGTGACAATACATAATAATATTTTACATTGATAATGTGGACGATAAGGTTCCTCTGAACGAGACTGATAACGATTTGCAGAAGGGTCTCCTGTATATATGGACTGTAATACATAATAGACTAACCCTAACCTTAACCCTAACCCTGGGTATTAAGCAATAAAAACCAACTACAAAATAATGGCTAGAAAATAGGCTGAGATGGTCAGACGGTTGTTTTATGATGGTCTGCAACTATTATTATTTCAACAGCTGGCACGCAGTTTCTTAGGCACAGAGGACATAAGCTTCTAAACCATCAAAGTTTATATGTACTATTTCTCACGGGAAAACTCATGAGAACATTTTAAATACATAATTTCACTTTTACTTTGCTCTGTGCTGTTGTACGTTTACGTTTGTTGAAGAGATCATCAGTGTAGGATTTGCTAACATTCCCTGTGTTTCTCCCTAGGTGTCTGCGAACTGTCAGATATGGGTTTTAAATTACAGATAGCAAGGAGTTTCCACATTCTATACAAGAAGCTCCACTGTGCACACAGCACGGAAAGCTGGAAAATAATCCAGTACAAGATTCAACAAGCTGATGGTGGACAATGGTAGGGAAGCTAGTCTCGACACAGGAAATTCAAACTAACGCTTTGTTTGCCTGCAGGACCCAACGCTTGAATTACAAAAGAGAATTGGTACTTTTAAGGTTTTTGTAGGCACCCTGGAATAGTAGTTGATCTTAATAAGGCAAAAGTAATTGATTTTAGAATATGCAGGTTACTATTCTCACTAGTCTTTCGAAGTTATATGGGTGAAAGAGTTTATAGGTACAAGAACGCCATGTTTGATTCAGGTGAACTACTCGACCTTAAAAATCTCACGACCTCAAATAACTACGATACTTGATTAGAATGTCATTATTTAGTCGTACTAACATTATAAGACATAAGCCTTTTGATAAATTGATAGCATATGTCCCATTATGAAACAAACAAAATAACAAAATAATGTGAATTGATAAATGGTCACTCAGCGTCAGAGACTCCATTTCTACGTCCAAATCAAACATAGTCCATTGGGGTCACTTACTTTCTCCAAAAGGGTTACATATGAAACCATTTCAACCCACAAAGCTTAAAGCGTTTATTTAAAGCATTAATTGTAACTAGGGAACTTGAGGTTTTTTTCATAGCAATTGAGGTCTGCAATGCTTTCATATCTACCTGCTTTTCATACATACCTTTCAAGAAGATGGCACGTGGAATTGTCTCTGCAGAGATGCATGCTCCAGTTGTGAGCTGAAAAAAATATGTGAAAAATAGTGCAGGCTGCATTTGTATATCTACATCAGTATGTAGAATGAACACTTCAAACATCGAGCTTAAGTTCCCCTTTTCTTCTCTGGATATTAAACGATGATGCAGACATAAAAGATAAGCATGTTTTGGAAATGATTTAACACTACACTCACACTACACTCACACTACACTCACACTACACTCACTCTACACTCATACTACACTCATACTACACTCACACTACACTCATACTACGCTCACACTACACTCAGACTACACTCACACTACACTCACACTACACTCACACTACACTCACTACACTCATACTACTCTCACACTACATTCACACTACACTCATACTACACTCATACTACACTCATACTACACTCACACTACACTCATACTACACTCACACTACACTTATACTACACTCACACTACATTCACACTACACTCATACTACATTCATACTACACTCACACTACACTCACACTACACTCATACTAGACTCACACTAAACTCACACTACATTCACACTAAACTCATACTACACTCATACTACACTCATACTACACCCACTCTACACTCACACTACACTCACACTACACTCACACTACACTCATATCACACTTACACTACACTCACACTACATTCACACTACACTCACACTACACTCATACTACACTCAGACTACACTCACACTACACTCATACTACACTCACACTACACTTATACTACACTCACACTACATTCACACTACACTCACACTACACTCATACTACACTCACACTACACTCACACTACACTCATACTACACTCACACTACACTCACACTACACTCACACTACACTCACACTACACTCATATTACACTCATACTACACTCATACTACACTCATACTACACTCACACTACCTACACTCACACTACACTCACACTACACTCACACTACACTCATACTACACTCCGTAATATTCCCTCTATAAAGTTCAGCGCTGTGTTATACATTATGAAACAGATATGATGGGTACATAGCATGTGCAACGTCCAATCCATTTATTCAGAATTGGCTGTTGGGGAAATATTCTGATCCCAGAAACCCATGTGATTAATGGTCATACATTGGTCACAGTTTCATAGACGTCTTGTGATGTCATCTGTGCAGGTTGGAGCTTCTTTGATACATCTACACCAACGTCGGACATCTTGTTTCCTGTTTGGAAGATGAACATACATGAAATAATCCAGCATCTGACTCGCATTAATTACACGTGTAAGTTATCAAGACTTTATTTCGAGCGGGTTAGATTCATAGATGATTTGTGTTCAGGTATGAAAGATGGCACATGAGTTATTATAGGTATTTGATCTGATCTTTCCGTCCTCCATTCTGGTACTATACCTACCTGTGATGTGACGTATAATGTGTAGAAGCTGACGCCACCGTCCTTCATGCAGCTGAAACACCAACACTGGTATCATAGAGATCCGGTGACTGTGCGCAATGGAATTAAAACAACTGACATGCTATAACTTGACGTTGTCGAATATTTCAGAAGCAGTATAGAACGTTCAAATCCGTTAAAGACACAAATAATCTAATTTCGCTATAAAGAACATATTACCGCATTTCTTCCAGTCAGCAGGTTTATCTTTTGAAGCAGATCTGAAGAAGAATATGTAACACAGATAGACTTAATACTTTACTGACAATGAATACTCACAAAGCAGTCTATATCAAGTCACTTTTATGTAGAATTTGTCTCTCACCAATATCTTGGATTGACCGTTTTAATTTTGCACTGGAATCGGCATAACGACTAAAGGCGTTTGAGGCATTTAAGCAAAGGCTCACTTTCTGTAGTCAACCTCAGAATATATCTCTGAGTAATATCTAACCATGTCTATGTGTACCTTTTAATGTAGGATGTGAATCTGGAATATGATTCAAGTCACGATTGGAGGCGAGACCACCAAAAGTGTCGATGAGTTCCTCCAGAGCAGTCTGCCCCTGAAATGAAAGGAGGATACTCGTATCTCTTGTGTCATCTTCTGGAAGTTCCCTCTTGAGATTTTCGTCACACTTTTCCTGTATTGTAGCTGTGAGAGTAACGAGTTCCTCGCGTCTTGTGGATTCAAGCGTTCTCTGGGTGTAGTCTATCGTTGATATGATGGAAGACTGAACATCGTGTAAACTATCCAGTATCTCCTGAACGACCTTATTTGTATTGTCCAGAGACATCTGAATCTCCTCTCTGAGTTTCCTCTGTCGGTGAAATAACTTCACAGCAACACGTTTGGAAACGGCAACAACCTCTTGTTCCAGTCTTCTTTGTGTATTGTCCAGTTCCTCTTGGTGCCTGTTCACAGTTCCAATTTTGTCTTTGACATCTTTCAGTTTCAGTCGTTGCTTCTGCAGTTGTTTTTCCAGCTGATGCTTTGCGTTTTCGTGGGAACAACTTAAGTCTTCATTCTTGTGATGTTCATGGTTCCCACGTAAACACACAATACAGATGGCCTTCTTACAGGTGTGGTCATACAGTTGTACTTCATTGCTGGGGTGGTCCTTGCAGTTAGGTTCTTTCAGCCACTGCTTCATGGAGATAGGATCTGCCTGGCTGACGTCATCCATGCTGTGACCTCTATTCCGTTTAACGTTATTGTGCAGTTTGCGACAGTGAGAACACATATAACTGTCACAGTCACGACAGTGCCAAGCAGCCCGTGCATCGTGATCTTCTGTAGGGTAGTCACACTTCTTCTCCCCATCGCTTCTGGCAGCATAGGCAGTCTCATTGCGTCCGACGTAGTCTGCTAAGGTATCCTCAAGTCTGAAATCACGACCACATGGGCACTTGATGCAATTCTGGTTGGTGTGGTCAGCATGGTGGTCAATGCATGGCTTGCAGACAGAATGAAGACATGGCAGGAGACGTAGCTGCTTGTCATCACAGTCCGGAACTGTTGATAACTTGCACATTCTGAAACTCTCAGCAGGATCTGTCAGCGTGGAAGAGAGGCAACCGTACAATTGTGTGATTTTCTAAATAAAACTGATGGTTGATACTTTTCCTTACTAACGTTTATAATGCTTATCTCCTCCTCTTTTCCCTTATTTTGAAGCGGACGTACAATCACACTAATGTCAATATCGTTCACATGACCTGTCATGCTTGTCATTCTCTCTGATTTAGGGGCGGTGGGGTAGCCAAGTGGTTAAAGCGTTCGCTCGTCACGCCGAAGACCCGCGTTCGATTCCCCACATGGGTACAATGCGTGAAGCCCATTTTCTGGTGTCCCCCGCCGTGATATTGCTGGAATATTGCTAAAAGCGGCGTAAAACTAAACTCACTCACTCACTCTCTGATTTATAAGCCATACAAGTGGTTGGGATGGCTTGAGGTCATGAGTCAGCAGGTAGGACAAGTATAAAACTGACACGGAGCAATTTGCGTATAGAGCGAGTGTAGATGCCAAGGCTCTTATTCGAGTCCTGCTGCTTTGTATGACCTCAAAACAAGGGCTCTCATCCAAGCTGAGATGGTATTTCTCAGAGGACAAGGGGATGAACAGGGACTTGAATTTTCGTCTCCTTGTTTTTGTTTGTTGGAGATATATTTTCAACGCTCTGACAGGGCACAGTGATAAATTATGTGTATCGTGGTGCCCAAGGATACGGAACTGTCTGTCCGGTTGTCCAGGCAGTTGATTGTTGATTTTTGGCAGTAAAATTCTATCTTAGTTCTAAATGTACAGTCTCACGATGTTTGGAGTCAAACTGTGTTCGATTCAAATCTAGAACGTGTATGTCCATGCTGCAGTTGCTAGGGCTAGTAGAAACAATGTTTCTTGTGTCAACAGTTCAGAGGATGTCCGGTCTAGTAGCATGTATGTATCACAAGTGAGATGTTGAAGTACAACATTCAGATTTCAGGTTGGTGTCTTGAACTTTTGTTGTTGGTCTCCTAGCTTGAATGAGCGTAGTAAGGAGAGACATTCTTCGCAAGCTTGATCCCTGTTTTCATGATGATAACAGTGCTGAGTGCTGCCAGGTAAGTCGACAATGTGGTAACTCTTACTCCTTGAGTAGGTTTCGTAGGTGACAAGTAATATGCCATTAGAGGATTTGAGGTCTTCGATGCTGTAAAACCCTTCCGCTTAGCGTAATTCTCAAATCGCATCCATTTATCATCACACAATGTGCACGGCAATCTGCGTTAATACATTCGCTGTCGTAACGGAATATCCTCTTTTCTTCAAGCAAGCTTTGCGAGTAGCGGGAACGACGATGGGTTCTCGTGAGCCTGTTCAGTGTGCGGATGGATGAGTATATTCCTCCATTCTGGCAGTTTTACCGACGGTTTTCCGAGTTCCTCCATGACGAGGAAGTCGCGACCAAAGCCAGTTGTAGAATCCTTGTTTGTTTGATCTTTCCGATAATTTTCAGTAGTAATACTAGAGTTGGAAATGCGTTCAGTCCTTCCCAGGAGATGCTGAGAACGTCTGTCGCCCATTCGAGCGGACCCGGTACTGGAAATACGAACGTGGGTATCTATTTGTTGAAATGGTGGCAAATAGGTCTGTTTGCGGTGATCCGAATGTTTGATTGACTACCCGAAACGCTTCCTGATGAAGCATCCACTCTGCTGGAGATGGTTGTAGAGGACGCGATAGAGCGTCTGTTCTGATGTTCTGAGCACTTTTATGTACAGATTCACCTCGTTGACCATGTCGGGAGACGGTCGACAGTCGGAAGATTAGCTGGGATAATCTTGTTTATCCTTACATGTATGTGTAGAACGCTACGAAGATGAAGATGACGGAGTGGACCATCAGTAGTTTGTTCCTAAATGAGATCGACCACTGTCCTGCTGCGTTGATTACAGTTTTCATCTCCAAGTGGTTGATATGCAGAGTGCGTTCTTAGCTTGTCAATGTTCCTGCTGTAACCTCGTTGTCTTGGTAGGCTCCCCAGCCTTGAAGTGAAACATCTACGTAGAGATGACTGTTGCAGTGTGACTCTGTCAAATAAGTCCCTGCGCAGTCTTTTGATCCACGAGTCTCACTATAGTAGGTATGGTTTCGGTGTGTCTGGTAGGGTTATCTGGTAAACAGCCTGGTGGTGAGTTGACTTGTCTCATGATGAACTTGAAAGCCGTCGTCCAGGTAGAAAACACAGCATAGTCCTTGATGATGTAAGGAGGGATACGATGTGCGCGGTTACCCAAGTAACATCCAAGGGGGTAGATACGCATCTTGTAGATCGATGCTTGAGAGGTAATCTGCCAGACAAATGAGCAGATAATCAAACGTTGAATTCGTTCATGTTGAGGTCAACCGAAACTTCTCTTTGGAGTTTTTCATCAGCATAAGAAAAGGTTTTTCTTCAGTACAAGAAAAACTGGGGTGTAAAATCCGTTTGTGACATCCTGAGGACGTAGTTCCTCCATGGTGCCTTCCGTTTCAAACTTATCCAGTTGATCCTGACCGTACACAAAGAGCACTGGGTCTCTTGTGAGCAGTAGTGATGCCTGTAGTGGGATCTTGAAGCCAACCCGAGAGTTGCTGTACTTCTTATCTCTCGCTCTCCGAAATACCTGAATTTGTTGGAGTAGGACTGCAAAGTCTGCTTGATGATGGAGTGTCGATAGGCTTGATAAACAGAACTTCTCTGGAGTCGTGAGTAACCGTCGACCTCAAATGATGAAATACATGTTCAAAAACATGAAAAATACATAAATCTGAACAGTAATTTCACATCATAAAGATAATAAATACTGATCAAAGGCCAATGCAACTTAATTTGGACTAAAGGACCGAAGTATGAGAGGATATTCAACGTACTGGGACCCCGAGTTGCCTCCAACCGTGTACTCGGGCGATGAAAGAGAGAGTGACAAGCATGGCAGGTCATGTGACCGATACTGACAGGAAGCAGGGACGCTGCGCGTTGGTGGGTGTGACTGTACGTCTCTGTCAAAAGAAGGGAACTTCAAGAGATTTCAAGTGTTCCACTATCTTCGCCTAGAGTGGGAAGATAAGCATAATAAGCATGAGTCAGGATAAGGAAAATAAATACATTTAAACACTAATAAATTAGGTCACACTCGACTTCATATACACATGGTCTTCCTTTTGATTTGACTCTACAAAATTTTAGCTATATAGGTTTCAGCCGATGCACCTGTTCGTTGGTCGGCTCCAGTCATGACCTCCCTGTCCGGAGACTGTGATGCAGGTAACCCTGATAACATTTCATACGCCTCCTGTTCTGCTTGTAGTCTCTGAAATGACAAATATCGTTCATTCAGGTTTGTGTATTTCAATTAATATTCATGCTTTTACATTTTTATGGTCTTAATTCCAATTGGAGTAACTGAAATGGCTCTCACAAGGTTCATTTGATCACATTGTTCTTGGCACTGCTCTAACTCGTGGTTCGACTCTGATAGCTTCGTCCTCACTGGAATGAACAAATAACAATGGTTGTCTGGTTTGTTCGTTGGGCGACGTCCAAATGCAAGATTAGATATGTCTGTGTTGTTTTTTAAACTGTGTGGATGCTTGAGATAGGACAGGGCATGACCACTCTTGTGTTAACACCTGACAATAAATTTCACAATTTATGAGATGTTTCCAAGGATAGTAACGTCTAGATATTCTATTTCACTGACGTTTGATCTACAACTAAAATACATTTAATTTACGTGTTTTGCAATCACAACGCACAATGTAACTTATAGAGGTACTGGGTTCCTAGGATTGTTTGTCAGCTTACAAGTTTCGATCTCCTCCTTCTGTTTTTCTATCTGTGACATGAGTTCCTCTCTTTCTTTCTTGTTTGTTTCCTCCAGTGTATCATAATTCTTCTGTTTGTCTTCCAACTGTTTCGTTAAGTCCTCCATTCCCTAAGAACAAACACGTTACAGAGTTTACTCAGGATAAACAGTTTGACCAAGTATTCAAATAAATGAATATATTACAAATGATTGGTGAAGGACATGAGTGTGGTGATCCAGCGAAGCGCTAACCAAAACTGATGGAGCGAAAAGATGTTTACCATGTTGGTGAGCAAGGGTATCGTGTTGATGACGTAAGGACAATATCAGGACATTTTTGAGATGTAGTGGATTACTCACAGACTGCAGTTCTGCTATGTGTTCGTCCTTTCCGGCAAGTTCCTTTCTGTGCTCCGATTGCATCTTCAGTTTGTTAACAAGGACGAGGTCGGAGTTGCCTGCAAAGTAGAATCGTGTCAACATGTTATGGTTTTCACTAATATCCAATCTATACATTATATTAGGGCAAAAATCATCCCAAATGTATTTGGCAGCAATACAATATGAATGTTTTAAATAAAATGCGTTTTGTCATTAGTGTCACTAAGTACTGGAGAGGTACTTGATTTTATACAACATTATGAAATGTGAGGATGAGAAACACACTTGTGATGAGTACCAGTGTTCTGTTTGAAACAACGTACAAACATAATGTTGGAATTGAAAACGGAAAAACAGCATGTTATTAGTTGTGATGCATGATGTATATTAGCATATGCATAATTTATTAGTGAAACCAATGACTTATACTGTGACGTTTTCAAGCCTGAAGATGAAAGGCAATACAGATAACTACCTCCTTCCAAGGATGTTGCATCAAGTTTTTCTTTAATGAACGGTTGATTGGAATCAAGGACCCCACACAGTGTCCTGTATCCCTCCATACCCTTCTTCTTCAGTATTTCTAACAGCAACTCACACTTCCCTGGCCCGGCCTGTCTACAGTTGTCATAGTCGGCCTGTGTGAAGACTCCGTCCTCCAACAATTTGTCCAGCACAGGATCCACCAAAAGGAACTCCTTCAGGAACTTGTGGTTCCTCTGAATGACGGTAACGTGTTCAGCCTCCATCTTCTGATGTTAGGAGTACAGCTGTCTCTTTATGATCACTTTCCTGGAAGGTTAGAGGGAACTATGTCTGTCTTCACGGTGAAACGGAAACTGGGAGTGTATGAAGCGTTAGACTGTAGTGAAATTCTGTCTTGTAAAAGTTTTGTGTGGATTGCAATTTTACATGTGAGTTTCTATTATCTTTAACAATACAGATAATAATGAACAGTGCACCCTGGTCATATTGACCCTTGTTAAAATGCCACACTGGGTGCAGTGCCATTTTCCAATGTTTTGAGGGGGCATAATGCCAATTCCATTCGCTGCATGTAGTGTATACGCTTAACTAGTTAACTGACATGACTCACAATCATTAATGGTGCAGGTAATAACGTAATTCCAGATGAGATACCACTTTTGCCACCTTGAAACAGGCCCCGATTTCTGGAAACAAACTTAAGATTTTACTCAAATCTCATTTTTTGACCCAAACAAATTAAGTAATCTATACACGAAACTCAAATTGTTTCCTATAGTTTGGGTTTTGTGCCGATTTCAGGTCACTCTGAGAAATGCGTTTTTCAGCTGTGAGTAAAATCTCTGACTTAAGTCACACATAAGTTTGTTTCGAGAAATAGGGGCCAGAAGTCACTTTGCAATCCCTAGACACCGGGGTTATTCAAGGCTTATTACAGAAAGCATCAGCTCAATCACTCTGTGACTGCACAGGGCCTCCAGCCTGGTTAAAATTTCACCCTGGACATAATGCTATATTTGTGACCATGTTGTACATAGTTTCCTATGAATACCCATTGTTTCAATGGGGTTTTAAGTTATTATAGCAACCAAAGGGTTCATTGATATGTTTATGATTGTTACCAAGGAGACATTGAGTTCTCTTCTGAAACTAAACGGTACAAAGCTAACTGTCCTAAGACTTAATCACTTTGGCATAAAAACATGAGCTCTTAGAGAGAGCGCAGTCAATCACAACCCCATGGGAGAAACAACACCGCACCAACCAACAACAACAACAAACAATATTCTCCCTCTGTGGTGCGATCACCGAGGATGGAGATCGCTAGGATTCTCAATCGCATGAATGATCCTGGACCGGAAGACTGAGTCATGGTTTTACGTGCATCGTGACGCTGAGGTCTCCTATACTTATGGATTATGTTTTATATGTAAGGCTGAAATTTTAAATTCTGTGGTGCTGCCTCGCGCTAATAAAGTCCCCTTAGGGGAAACTGGAAAACGGGCAAGGGTTCGTTCCAGTAAGTGCCCAGCAGTCAGTGCTGTCCAAAGTTTCTTTTGGCACTTTGGAGCAGGTCTCTCAGATGATCACCAATAATGCCGAGTTTGGTCCTTAAGTTTTGCACATCTCGGACGACATGGGGTGAAAGTTGTTTAGGTCGTGTCCATCGTAATTTCGCATGTTTAAATCGTCATGAACGATAAAAAACATAATTTCTTTCTACCTCGTTACAAAGAATCGTAATAATTTCTTCAAGAATTGGTCACTCAACATGTCGCTCTGGAATCAGGTCTCATCATCATCACCACCCAAATCGTCCATTGGAAAATTGTCAGACATTATTTCATTTATTAAACATATATTATATACGTTTAAGGAGGGGGGTGGGGGGTGGGGGGAAGGGGGCAATCCGAGCATGATCGATGAAACTCAAACGCTGATGCTGGTGGTGTGCTTCCTAAACCTGGGCGAGAACGACGTCGATCTTTTCAAATCAGTTTGGATTCCAATTATGCGAAAAGTGAATTCAAATTCAAACCGGCACCAGCAGCACCCCAGACAAGGACACCAGCAGCCGCCCTGACACCGGCGGCAGCGCATATTGAAGTAAACCCTATTATATTTTTAATGAAGAAGAATAATTTAGTCTTGTTAAATGTGCCACGACGTCGACCCCCGATGGACAAACATTCGTCAATGATGCGAATCACACCGCCATAATCAGCGGACTGGCCATGGGCTATGCACAATTAAGCAAAATGATCACCAAACAACCGGCACTCAAGCTCGATTTCACCCTGCAAGACATGGGCATGCTCGAGTTCAACTTGGGACTGGCGATGGCCGACATCGAAACTGAACGAAAATGTCATGATTTGTCCATGGAGGAAGTGCAAGCTCTGCAAGTCAAGTACGGGAGAAAACGCATGCAGAGAACCAATTTCATCACCGTCCAATTAGCGCATGAAAACTACGCTGCTGGAAAGTTCAAGAACTTCGACGATGCCATGCAAGAATATTACCAAACGACTCGAACCACTCGGCGATGAACCCATACTCTCACAGTATTATACACCTTCCCCAGAACAGAAAGACCGGGAGCTCATCTTCGTCGTGCTTGGGTTCGGTGTGACCATATATATGATTAAACAGTTAAATTGAAATGTATTTATGTGTATATGAAACAAAATGAAACGTGCACCCTATGCATGCATGTAGGTACTTCTCGGAAAAACCAAAACCTGGGGCAGGAAATGCACCACTGATTATTGCGGCATACGCATGGTGTCCATCTGAAAAGGTTTCATCAACTACACGTGCAAACCATGCGGCGTAGGCATAAAATGCCATTATTGTCGTTGTAAGCCCACGGAGCGAAAGTGGTCCGAAGTCTTCTCATATACTTGGACAAAAGAGATTATCTGAACTTCACCAATTTCTTCAAATATATTTTTTTAAATCCAAACTCAATTAGAGATGTGATTTCACATATGAGTACATTTATTTATTTTTGTGAAAAGTTTTTCACACGTTGATATAGCAACAGTTTTACCATACAACAACTGAAAGCGATGGCCAAAGAACGTGGTATGGTCGGTTACTCCCGACTGACGAAAGACCAGCTTTTGAGATTACTGAACATTCGAGATGTCAAGAAATCTCGCACGGTCAAAGTCCTCACACGCCAAGCGAAGCGACTCAGTTTAAGAGGTTATGCCAGACTGAAGAAAGCCGAGATGGTCAAACTGCTGGAGGACTACAAACCGGTGCAACTGCAGTGCGTGCAGTTACGAGAATGTGTTTTCTGTAATTTGCATTATCATTCATTAAGTAATAGTGATCATTTGGTCACAATATTTAGAGTTTTGAGTGTGGATTGTGGGTCACCTTTCTTATCATATATGTTCAATGGCAATATTTTTTTTCAGCTGGCATTCCTTCTTGATAGCGCTCCAGTTAGCTGCCCTTGGGAATCTTTTGTTTACTTTCTGTTCACAAACGTTCTGACAATTGATGATACAGCCATGCTTTGCTGCATGTTCTCGTCAGCGTGTCAGTATATATAAACCGTGGTTGTTGTGTTGTGCCACGGGAAAATCACATACTAGTATTGGTTAACACATGGAATCACACATGGACTTACTCGGAATTACACTGGAGTTGTGTGCCTCTGCCTGTCATTGTTTGACAATATCCTCTAACATGCATTCAACTTTTCAAGATTCACACTTCTTGCCTGACCGCTCTCATTGTAAACAAGTTTCATTTAGTATATCAGGCCTCACTGAAAATGTCAAGACTCTGGTCATATTACCTTAGACTTGTGACGAAATTGCATTGTACTAGAAATATGTAAAGTGACTCATTGTAACTTGCTCTTTGTTCGCTGAATATACTATTGAATATTTTAGACTTGTCTGTGTTATAATTGTCTGGTTTAAAGGGGACTTCTTATGCCTCAAATTTCAAAACATGGCAAAAATGTCTCTGACAAACAGCAAATGGATGGCACCACCGAGCACATCTAGCCTTACTTTAGAGGCAATCAAGAAGTCACGACCTAAACCGAGTCCGTCGACGCATCCCTCATCACCTCATTGCAAACCATATGAGGATCCTTGGAACTTTGGACTCTCCGGGCTTCCGAGTGGGTCCTGAACAGCCAAAGGCGAGGGTTTGGAAAACCAACAACCCCTTTCACACACAAATAGAGCAAAACTTATTTAGAAACATAACCCTTAGAACGAACGTGATCCAGCACTGTCGCACGTGTAAAAGCCCTGTACATACATGACAACACCCGAATAAACAACACTGTCGCACGTGTAAACGCCATGTACATACATGACAACACCCGAATAAACAACACTGTCGCACGTGTAAAAGCCCTGTACACACATGACAACACCCGAATAAACAACACTGTCGCACGTGTAAAAGCCCTGTACATACATGACAACACCCGAATAAACAACACTGTCGCACGTGTAAAAGCCCTGTACACACATGACAACACCCGAATAAACAACACTATGGCCCGTTCACGGAAAAGACATGGAAAAGCCCTCTACATACATGGTGACGCCTGAATAAACAACACTATGACCCGTTCACGGAACAGACATGGAAAAGTCCTCTACATACATGGTGACGCCTGAATACACAACACTATGGCCCGTTCACGGAAAAGACATGGAAAAGTCCTCTACATACATGGTGACGCCTGAATACACAACACTATGACCCGTTCACGGAACAGACATGGAAAAGTCCTCTACATACATGGTGACGCCTGAATACACAACACTATGACCCGCTCACAGAACAGACATGGAAAAGCTGTCAACAAACATGGTGCCCTCTACATACATGGCGACGCCTGGATACACAACAGTAGCCCGTCCACAGAACAGACATGCACAAGCCCTCCACATATGTAGCAGTGCTTCTATTGTGAGCAACTTTATCATGTATCACATCAAGGAGGCTATATCTTATACCTGATCACATCAAACATCAGAACAAGTATCATATACGCTGATATATTTTCCCTCGATCACTGAATATCAATCGCAACTTTACTTCTTATTACCTATCATACAACTCTACACGCACCGAGTTATTGTGGCATTTTTTTCTTTACGAGGTATTCATTCACAGCTGGGTGTATCAGGACACCTAATCACAGTACTTAGTCCAGGTTTACTGCACTTTGATGCACCCGCAACTAGGTGTTTGCACGTGTTAATGTGGTCACGAGTTGTCATATACCGACGGATCCGTGGGTTCTTTTAGTGCACAGGGTTGTGTACTGTGCGCTAGGGGTTGTGAAAACACTGAAAGAGTCGATTTTTACACCCTGTTACAAGTGGACTCGATGGCGATACCTCAAGCTCGCTGGATCACAAGTCCGGCGCCTTCAGCCAACTCGCCCATCATGCTCCGACTACTCACGTCTGGGCATTTTATAACCTCTAGCGTGATATTTTCACCCACTTTGGCCAGGTTATGTAACATGTTATAACAGGCTTGTTTACCTCTGCATGTATGAGCAGAGACCTCTGTTATATGGTCTCTGGTATATGCGTCACCAGTGTCTGTCGTGCCAATAACTAATCCAGTATCATAGGCATGGAATTATGGCAGAGAAATTATAATTATTGTTATAATATTTAGATCATGTGAGGTTACTGGCTGGACAAGTACACATCACCTTTAATATCACGAACCATGCCATGTCCTCCTTTATGTCTAGAACCAAAACCCGAATCGATGATCTGGTTAGGGTAGTGAAGGCATGATCTAATAGTAAGTGCCTCGCAGGAACACAATGCGCGAAGCTAACTGGTATAAAAAAGTATTCTCTCTTCTTCTACTTCTGTCCACACAGCAACTGCACTTCACTAACCAGTTAAATTCCCAATCACAGGACTTAATGCGTAGTACAGCAAAGTTACTACAAGGTCAACTGCCACAGGAACTTGTTCCCCTATCCACAAATCAATGATTGTTCATGTTCGATTCAGCCGACGATACGATGCAACCTCCCAGGCTCATGGGTTGCCGACACGCTAGCGATACGTCTTCCCTTAACTATACCTTAAACGTGGCCTTGTTATGACATTTCGTTTCATCCAAAGACATATTAAATCGGCTACCGTCGCTGACGAACCGCTACAATATAAAACAGCACAATTCTGTTTGGCTAGTGCGTCTTTCACAAAACTCATCCAAACAGATAAACAGCCCAGCGTCAATCTCCGTCATGCAGTAACAAAAGCCAAAGTGAACGAAATAATCTACACCGACCCCACTGACCCTGTATATATGAACGCAGTAACCAACACAGAGGAGAGAACTGACTGGTTTTCGTCAGTGGCATATTCAACTTTCACCATATGGGGCGTCATGGCTGTTCTAGCGGTACTAATATTCTTCACCAACCGTCGCATCGCTGCCATCCATGCAGTCACAATTATTAATGCGCTCGGCCCTGGCCACGACGACAGGGATGACGACAGAGACGACCTTTACTAAGGGCCTTTTGATATGGAGGCCTCCAACTACCAATGGAGGTCCCTCTACCACCCCAGGTCTGTCGGTCGCTTCCATTTTTGAACCTCTGTGGAACCTCGAAATGATCGTCCTCTTTTTCTTGTTTTGGCCATATACTTTTATAAGGTCCAAAACGACGCCTCTACCACCCTGTTTTAAAAATTTTTCGTCCCCTCAGTGCCATATCCGAATCAGCCTTTTACGGGTTGATGCCCTATCTAAGGTCCTGGCACTATCTCAAACGCAGTATATCCCAGATAATGTGCAGATCAAGCACCGCTGGTTCACATCAGAAATACACATTAAAAAATGCCCCACAGTCAACATATCGCTCTGCGATACACTTAATTACTGATACCCAAGTATCTCTCCCAGTGGTCTTAACCGTTCCCCGATACGTGGCCAGGCGTCTGTACCACGTCCTACAAGGCAAGTACCTATTGTTTTTGTTCTTAGTGCAGTTTCACACCTCTTATCCGGTTACGGCTAGCACACCAACGCCTCCTCAGGCGACAAGGGTTGACCAGCCCACTAACAGAATGCTGGGGGGACTCTATCCGCCTCTTGGTGTTATGGATCTGTCACAGGGATACACGACGCTTGCGACAATTACATAACAACAACAAGCACCACAATCCTGTTACAACAACACGCCGACAACACGTACGCACCTCATGCAGCTACTACCACAACACCCCACCTACAAATACAGTCTTCGTACGCACAATTAAATCAGACGCTCATATCACTCATACACGCACCTACAATATGTACACATACCCTACACTGCTTGGAGGAATATATGGCTGATACCGGCCCGTGCTAGGTACGATAAGGAGAACACCGGAATATTTGTAGGATATTAAACGAGCTTCCCCTTTCATATCAAGTTTATGTCCGGAGTGAAATAAATCATACATCCCGGATTAATACATCATATTGGTGATTGGAATGTCAACCGCTTCACTCCAGGAAAACGTATGCTGCGTAGAGGCAATGTATTTCCTATACGGCGCCAAATCACAAGAAAATAAACAAATTAAGACAGAATCAAGTCGTAATCAAAATGTAATTATTTTCTGTTGATGATTTGTTTTCAAAAGCAATACTATAATTCATCAAAACACTTGCGAAGTGTAAATATTTTGAACTTGACTACGTGACTTAAATCTTGCCTGAACGTCAGTCGGCCATCACTGTTAGGTTAGTCGTCAAAGAAGAAGATTCTAGGGAGCATTTAATTAGGAGCGGCAAACTCAACAGCAAAGATGATTGTGAATAACAGGGAAATGTATGTTTTAAATAGCTGAGTTTAATGTTCTTCATCGGAGGACGAGTTACTGTAAATAATTCGGCGACGCTTTGCGCAGGATGCCAGTGACGCCTTCTCATCTCGGCTTGGAATTCCCACTTGTCGAGATTCGATGTTTATGTTGAAGACTCCACCGAAAATTGGGTCTGAAAACACAGCCTACAACCTCGAACGAAGATTGTGTTCAGATTCTGGGAAGTACTTTTGACCCCTAGATCTACATAAGAAACCACGGGAGGCATGGCAGTGACAATATGTTTGTGCGGGAGGACGCGAATGGATGCGGCTGACAGTGGCAGTGATAGAGATACAAGAGCGCCGCTCGTCTTTTGATGTTGTGTGTTACTGTGCAGTCCTGACAACATACACGCAGAAGGTATTCAATCTCTTGATAACATTCACAACTCTTCCAACCAACTGCCCTCAATTTTGACTAAATCAATAACTTTTACGGGCGACGCCATATTTGTTCACACTCATGAGAGACCTACTAGACGTATTTGTTTACGTACTTTATAGATCGTTTTATTTTCGTTTTTATTACAGAAACTTGAGTTATCATAGAAGTGAAAATAATGCTGGTAACCACACTAAATGAAATAAATTTTATCTAATTCCATAGAACTGTTTTTGTTTTACATGCTCTCAGGTGTGAAAACTTGAATGAAAATCATGAATGGAATGAGTGATGAAAGTAGTACCAGTAATGTCAAAGTTCACGCATTAGCCAATCAAATCACTCGAAGGTATTATGACACATATGTGTCATAAAACTTTGTTATGAAACACTTTTACGAAGTACCACGTGGGTAATATATATATATATATATATATATATATATATATATATATATATATATATATATATATATATATATATATATATATATACTAGTGGAGTCCTTTACTGGCAAATCTATGTCGGGAGTCAATTCAGTGCAGCCTTGCGATTCCGTGTTGTTGATATAGTTGTGACATTATCGGCGGCTGATCTTGGCAGTACCGATTACCGAAGTCACGCTTCCCAATTTGACAGTTCGGCAGGGGTGTTACCCCTGGAACTGAATAGTTTGATAGCACCATTGGCTATTGGTAGTAGATATTCTTAGAAAAGGCGTTTGCATAATTAGATTGAGCAGGAGTTTACATATTGTCCCTTGTTGAACTGGTTCTTTTCCCGGTAGTGGAGTTCAAATTAGTAACTCTAGTAAATCCTATTTGCAACATGGCTTCATCAAACACAAACCGTGTGTTTGATATCACACGGTTTGTGTTTGATATCCTCGACGACGCATTCTCTCAACGATCCCCGACGGTTAGTATCCCTTGTAAAGTATGGGGTAAATTGTGTCACCTCTCCTTTGTCTTGAAATGACTGTTTTCTTACGTTTATGATTTGGGGGACCCGCGAAATTCAACTATTCAACGAGCATGCAGAAAACTGAAAAGAGGCGTCTCTAGCTGGCAACAAGCTATACTGTTTTGACTATTTTGTTCCAGCTGACTCAACTCCATACTGACATGGGTGCGGAACTTCGAGGTTACGCGGAAATATTTGGCACCTCCTACCTATTCCGAGGTCTAGGGTTTGGTTTCTACCATACACAATCGGAGGAGGTAACGGCTTGTATAGAGCGAGCGGCATGCCACTTCAAACCTACTAGGACGGGATTCGGGTTCGCGGAGGAGACTCTGGGGTATTGTGCCCTTTGCATCCAGGGGATATTTCCAATCCGGGATGTCCGTAAGAAACTTCCGCCTGTAACCTTTTGTAAATGGTGTCGTCGTATTCACCACAGAGTGTGCGGCCACACTTTTGAAAATAGCGGGGTGTGAATTCCGCCAGGTGCTCCGGGAGGACATGGAACCAGGGGAGCAAACATGCGTACGCCTGGTTGTACCCCGAAACAACGAACTGGAGACCTACCTGGACGGGGGTCCGTCACTCTCACGACTACCATGTTGGTTGGATGCCAAACAGTGCCCGGATTGTAAAGTCCCATATGAGGGCTCTGTTATAAAGGTATCGGATTGCATTTCGCCCATCCTTTAAAAGCATCCGGCATTGTTCCCACCCAGCAACTTTCTTGACCGGTATGACGTCATTACGTTAATACATTATTACCGCCCACAAAGGGTAAAAAATGTCACCGAGGAGTCAGCAGTCTATTTGTATTTAGGGAAGATGTCAGCATCACCTGACCTTCCTGAAGGTCTCGTCGTAAAAGTCAAGGGGTGGATGGCCGCGTATGCGATTGACCTAGTGACCACAAAATTAAAATTATTTAACTTCACAAAGTCAGGGCTTCTGGGATCGACTGTCATTTGCGCAAGTATGGACAGACTTGTGGACTGACCGGGGGCATCGACAAATTAGAGATGCTGGGCCATCAGTACAAAACCCCAACCCCATAGTAAATCCACCCAACGGCGCCATCGAGGGAAGCCAAACACATAGAAATTCCTAATAACCATGTATACGTCGTGCTTGTATTCTACATGTGTGTCAGTATCGATATAAAATTATCCTGACACGTCCGTTTTCTTTATTCAAATGATTAAAGGGTGTATACTCGTGTGTCATATATATCTGTTATCATGTATGAATTATTGTCATGTATTCCTTTCTGGCTTGTGATGTTGTAACCTATACCTGTATGATATGGTTGCGAGCAATGAACTTCATGGTCATAAATGCCAAACTACCAGGATCACCAACGAAGGCTTGGATCTCGAAGTCACAATCCTTTAAAGTGTGGGGACACACTCTTCGGCAGAAGGGGGATCGTATCATAGGCATGGAATTATCACTATTGCGATAATAATAGTGTATCATGGCCAAGGAATTATAATTATTGTTATGATATTTAGATCTAGGAGTGATATTATTAATAACAGGTGATTAAGGCGGTTTAATAATACATGTAAAGGAGGAATTATAATTATTGTTATAATATTTAGATCTAAGAATGATATTATTAATAACAGGTGATTAAGGCGGTTTAATAATACATGCAAAATGGAAAGGATAAATGGAAGCTTGAGAGGTAGGAAACATGAACAAGGCAAGAGAGGGAGGTTATCGGTTGCGGAGGAAAATAACCACGAAAATAGGTCGGTAGAGCTTGTTGGGGGCAAGTTGAGATGATTCATAGATTAAGTAAAGGGAAAATGACTGTACTATCAATATGGAGCAACTCGGTAGCAGTTCGTAGTATTTCACGAGAATTATTTGGTAAGGAGATAGAAACTTTGAGTTTCTTGGAGTTTCTTGAAATCCACCTCGCAGGTATTGGGGGTACGAAATAGAAGGGGGGGGGGGGTGAAAAAGTTAGGCAGAGTTACGGGTTGTTGATCAATGGGCAAAAAGAAGAGGGTGTTGGCTGTGACGTGGGGACCCAGCTTTAAGCGGTAGCAGAGCACAGGGTCGGGAGTCTAGTGCGCTCCCACCCTTGGTGTTTGGTCACAAGGAATCTTAAAAAGCAACAACATTTGGCTTAAAACGAAAGCTTCGCGGCCGAAGTCCTGTAGGGTGACCATAGAGTGGGTTGATCAGCAACACAGTCTTAATAAACTATTAAACGAAGGTCATCGTCTTGTGGTTGCTGGAGGAACTACGGTAAAACTCCAGGGCCCCCGGGTACTGACACTGTACCTCTCGCACATCCCCTGTCGTCAGGACCGAAGTACGGGTGGTATACTGTAGTTCGGGTAAGGAAACACTACCCCCGGTGCGGGATTCTGTCAGGTAAACATCTACCTGGCAGTTAACGGCGTTGTTATCATACCTTGGAGACTAACACGTACAGTTCTATGCTGATGCATGAACCAGACTAGCATGTTCCCTTTCAAGACCCCATACAACCCGACCTACCCACGGTCTGCGTTCTGATAGCTGCACACAGAGGCATACGAGGATGGTACTACAGATAATGACAATGTAATGAACAGATATGTTTTACTTACATGACAGACGAAACCAAATATGGCTGCCGTCCTGCTCAGTTTGAAAACGAAACTAGGACTTTTGAGTGGCACCTGCAAGTATGACGCAATAGTTGTCGTTATGGGATCAGTATGGCTGATTGATCGTGTTAGTCTCCTTATTGAATTGCGAATGCATTCCGTGACAGCGTGGGCACCGCCTTGCGTATTGTACCTTGCTGTCAACAATTATAGTAGTCTGTTAGATTGAAGTTTGAATCATCAACATTCACTAACGTGTCTTAGCTGTAACTGACGTATTAATGTTGAATATCACATAGTTACATTGTCGTTGGTTTTAAAGTCGGAAATAACACAAATGTCCCCACTCTGTTTTCCTCTCACGCTCACTGAAGCATGGCGTCATGTGCATTTGCTGGAATCATGAATCCTTGCCTTACAATTGTTTCACATGGGCATCTTGTTTGTTTGCAAACATGGCTGGATGCTCTCTGGGCTGTTCGCCTACATTTTTTGATAAGCTTATGAAAACTTTTGCATGCGTTGAATTTAAAGATCACACATACTCTAGGGGAGCAAATGCTTAAATCGTTCATTGGCATCGTTATAATTGAAACCCTGTCATTAAAACTTCTCATTTCGATCTTTAATTGCCTTAAATCGACCTTTTTGACAACAGTGCACAATTCACAGCCGCGAACGAGATTTCAACCAATCAGAGCGGTGCGTCTTTGTGACGTGATATGGGGTATAGGTATCAGTCAGTGATTTGTTTTACGCCGCACTCGGCTATATGGCGGGTATAGATATGAGGGCCGATGTACAATTCATCTACATTTCAGGAGGTAAAATATTTCGTATACAGGTTTGTATAAACCTGAAATCGCGACAGCCGTTTTAAAAACTGAAAGCTATAAGTTTTCACAATCTACTCTCATTTAGTCCGGTCTCCTGCGGGGTAGAATAGGCCTTCAGCAACCCATGCTTGCCATAAAAGGTGGCTATGCTTGTCGTAAGAGGCGACTAACGGGATCGAGTGGTCAGACTAGATGACTTGGTTGACACATGTCATCGGTTCCCAATTGCGCAGATCGATGCTCATGTTGTTGATCACTGGATTGACTGGTCCAGACTTGATTATTTACAGACCGTCGCCATATAGCTGGAATATTGCTATGTGCGACGTAAACCTAAACTCACTCACTCACTCACTCTGGTCTCCTGCTTTGCCCAGTTTCCGAGTTACAGCCAGGTGTTCCGAGTCAGATGCTAGTGATAGTGAAACCAATGGTCAGTCTCGCTCATCACGATTGCGGTTTTCTAATGCCCGGATCGTAAAATAACTGATCCAAACTGATCCTATTTCTGTGGGTTTGTTTGTATTTTGATATTTAATCGTGTGATGTAAAAATATGACGTCTATTACGTATGATGATAAAAACTGACATTTGATTTACTTGAAACTGTAACCTAAATAAGCCTACTTTGCCACTGCTAGAAGAATCTGAAAATTTACCTAGGTAAATAGGTACATACAGTCTTGACACATGGCAAATGCGTATACACGTATTGTATGTATTTCATATGCAACATTAAAGTTCAGTTCGAATCCTCAAAATAGTGTCGACCCGTAAGTTTTCAGCGCAATACAGCAAGTAATACTCCCTTACTGTAACCCGTGTTAGGTGGTATAAACCTGCAAGTTACTTGCCATAATTCACTTGATGGTCAGTTAATGTAGATATAACAGGTACAATTAGTGGTAACGCCACTTAGATTACCCGACAATGGTCCCCATTTGGCATTTCTTGTGTCTGGATCGATCAAAGGATTAACCGATAACACGCTGATTGATTAATTTATGTGGATATAAATGCGGATTTGTCTAAAGGTAGTGTTTATGAATGTACTGTACCATTTACTAGTCTATATTGATTACACTCTGTCGTGTCTGTGTGTGTGTCAGTGTCAGTGTCTGTGTAAAAACAACACCCTTCTTTCAAAGGATAAATCGCCAGTACATTGATTGATGGCTCATTATTGGCTAACTAAATTACTTTTTTGACATAATGACGGACATTATGCAATTACTTGCCAGGTGTGCTATCTTGGGTGACCAGTGATACTATACACCAATGTAAAATACCTGAAACGATACATCACTTTTTCGTATATTAGACTGTTAAAAGACACATCACTTGGTAAAACTGCAGATGAATGGCATATCACTCGTGTTTGTGTATATTGATGGATACACTCCTCGAACGAGGTAATAGCCTGACATTGCTCCAATAACTTTAATTTGTTTTAATTCTAATATTTGCATTTGTTTTTATTAATTTGTCATGGCATTCAAAGAGTAATTGTTTTCGTCGTAAAGTGTAATGATACATACAACACACAAGGACGCGTGTGCGAATCATGATTCACATTGGCAAACGATACAATGTCTAGATATTACACTCCTGTTATACATTCGCTTTTAGTATCGCTTCTTTTTTCAAATTTTAAAATGCATACACATATGGTTATAAAGTAATTAGGATTATAAGACTTGTACCTACATACTGGTGAGTGGACGTTTATAGACCAACTGAATGTAGCAAGAAATTTATCGCGCAGTATTGTCACTTCGTCAACCCTCCCCCCTCGTTTCCGTTGAAGAAGTCGTTATGTTACAAGTTGGGTCATGCAAAATCCCTTTGACCATGATTCAAATACAGATTTAACTACTAGTAAAAAGTAGTTCTGGGAAAAAGAGTGCAAAAAATATGAGTGTGTTTTTTAATGATGTACATACTTAGTGACTGTTGTTCACTGGTCTCAATAGGTCATGGGATGATGTGGCCCCCGGAGTACCAGTGAATAACGTATTTATCGTACCGAACACCTTAACCCCTTGGATGCCACAGGAACATATATGTCCTTCCTCTCCAACCGTCATTTGTATTTAGAAAAACATCCATCCATTACCTATTGTGCTTAACCGATCAAAATATGTAACAAAACCGTTGATGCTATGATTTTGTACAACTGCACAAGTAAAAAATCGATTTTACCTGAAAATATTGACTTTGATGAGATATCTTGTAAGAACTGAAACGTTATAACCGAAATGCAACAGAAATCACATTCCACTTGAAATTGTGGAGCAAAGAGCATGCACAGTAATTCTAGATTACTTTCGGAATCTGGCATTCGTTTTGACGGAATTTCAAGGTCAAATCACTAGGTCAGGTCTTGGCTCTGTGACATGGAACATTGCCATTGAAAGAATGCATGCTGGAGATTACCAATCTTCTGTTGCCAGGTGTCTGAATGTTAGTCTGAGCAAGATATTACGGCTTGCAGCCAGAAGCAGCGGGAAATTTCCCATAGAATTCAAAATATTCCGTATACATGTATTTCGGTGCCTGATATATTTAGAATTTTATTGGACTTGAAAGTGAGGGTTGAAGAGGAAGTACATATATGTCTCTGTGGCACACTTCGGGCTCAGGGACCGTAAACAAACATCGTGGGTACATCAAGCCATGTCATTCTCGTGACCAGTGAACAACTTATAAGTCTTAGTGCGAGAGTGAGAAACAGTTATGCAGAATGTAACACAGCGAGCGGTCAGACAGCGATTACGTAGATCAAGCGTTGACGCAGAGGCAGAATATGTACACGAGTAAACGTGTCCGTGTCCGTCGACAACACGGCAACTAGCATTTAAATATACCTTCAGTCATTTCCTGAAGGTTTGAGCTCACACGACCATCGCCAATAACGCGGAATGGTCTAGAACCGTCTCGTGTTTATGTTTTTCAAAGGGAGGTAACTCTAAAGTATTGCCCTAGAGGCGTGACTCTAAAATAATTCTCTATAGGAAATGTGACCCATAATAACTAATACTAAAACCTTAAATATTGTGACCCAATTACATAATGATTATTAGCAACTCAAATCACGGAAAACCCATCTCGTAACAGTAGCCTAATGGTTAAAGCGTTCACCCCTCCCGTCGAAAACACGGGTGCGATTCTCCACATGGGTATATTGTGTGACGTCAGTTTCTGATGTTCCCAATCGTGATATTACCGGCATATTGTTGAAAGGAGTCCTTAACTTAACACCTTGCTGATGGGGTTTGTGTATGTGGACAAGGCGTCCGACTTCGGACTGATTTACCTCGAAAATATTATGTCTGCTAAATATGCATAAACACAAAAATGTATAGTATCTATTGGTCATATAAGAAACAACATATGGTCACCTCACTGTCTGAGTAAAGCCGTCGAAGTGCCAAAAATGACAGGTGACACATACCACAACATTGCCAGTTTAAACTGGTAACAATTTATCTCCGAAAAGTGACTTGGCAGCTTCGAGGGGAATCTGTAAACTACATTGTGTAGTTGATCAATGTTGAGGTCTCAATGAGTCAGCGTTGTTGGAATGTTACCGTTGAAATTTTGTTGTTAATAGATTAAATGACTCAATGAAAATATTGCTGTGGATATTCCATGTGATTTGTAGACAGAACACTGTGCAGGAGAATTGAGATAGAAACAATCCAGTAAATTTCGTTGCATACCTGTGCACTAGGGATGTGTACTTGCAAATGAACTGTATTGAAATATGCAGTCAAGCACCGTTGTGTCGAACTATGATAACTCATGTGTCTGTTGTCTTGATGTAACTTCTCAGTCCAGGCAAAACCCTTCATAATGTATCATTATTCAAGCCCTTTTATCTGAATACGGATTTCTCGATATTCAAGTTCGGATATCTCGATGTAATGCCATGGTCCCATCAAACAAAATGACCCTTTTCACTGCGTTTCAGCAGTACCCGTATTGTGACACATTGGGACTTAGTTTGACAGTGAGTGACACTGACTGTGCAAGTCAGTCCTACTTTCTACATTACATATAACTGAACTTTCTATTCTTTACCCACAAAACCGGTTCTCAGGAAAACAGTATTGCAATACGTATCGTCTGAAAGCGAATTGCGATATTCTGGTATAACGGTAATACCGTGCAATCCTGTGAACAGGACACACGCAGTAAATAGGTATATTCTATGTCCGCTAAAATCACTTTCACCACAGATCTTCACTGACATTAAATGTGACGTGTGTGGATTCGAACAGCTGCAACACTTTTACCACAACTGTTCATGAGGGGCAAATACGTGCGTAGTAATACGTGACGTCACAAGGTCGGTGCCGCAATTTTCTACTGATGACTCTCCATCTTGTCCAAACTTGGTGTTTACAAAAAGATTTTAAGATTTTAAGCTTCTAAATCTGCAATCGGTTTTACTTGGAAGAAGATTCCTCATAATTCAATGCTGTTCTCCTTTGGAGTTTGTGGATAAAGTGAACTTTATGGGACTCTGGTTTGATATGAGGCTTACCAAAGACGTATATACGTCTTTGGGCTTACCAAGAAACCTCATATGAACTGTCTTGAACCTACTGAGAAATATTTCCAGTACCAAATGGGGTGCCGACAGGAAGTGTTTATTGCTGTTATATCGTGCACTCATTAGATCACGACTTGATTCCGCTGTCAAACATATGGATTTGCACGTGCTACGCAGAAGGCAAGACTAGATGTTATTCAGTCAAAAGCCCTACGAATACGCCTTTGAGCATTCAAAACTACCTCTGTTGAGACTCTACATGCTGAATGATGTGAAATGCCTATGGCATCTCAGACAGTTAGATACATGCTAAACGTGAATTTGTGATTACACTCCCAACGTCAGCTGTATTGGGAGATTGTGTTGAGTGTTTTCGAGATCCCCGGAAAGAAGGTATGGGGCCACATGGGATGAATTCTCAGAGAACTGATTTCCATCATAAAGTACTTGATGCTGCTGCCATAGACGATGTGAATGCTCTGCCTAAGAATCCACTTTGGTTGCTTGAACGTGCATCTGTTTACCTTGATATCCTGGAACAAGCAACTAAATCTGAGCCTGGACCTGGTGTAGGAGCTCTAGCCGAGGAATATGTCCGATGTATACAGTGGATCAATGCTATACAGATTTACACCGATGGATCTAAGTTGCCAGTGTCCGGTCATTTTGCTGCATGTATCTTCATTAGCCACTGACAACAGAGAAATTTCGATTAGCTGATCGCTTATCAGTGTTTTCTGCTGAATTGGCAGCAATCATTGAAGCTTTGCGTTGGATTGTTTTGTTGAGGCCTGTATCCGCGGTCATTTTCAGTGATTCTGTCAGTGCTTTACTAGCGATTCGGATCGGCAAATGTTGATTAATATTGTACTTGATCTCTTTAAGGATTTAAGTAAAGATCTTTCAGATATTGAATTTTCATGGATACCTGCTCATGTTGGACTGTTTAGAAATGAGTGCAGAATTAGATGGACATCATACTTAAAAGGACGCCATCTCTATGGCATCAAGCCTTTTGTAACAGAGTCACAATTATCCAAAAGTAAAGGTAGAGAAGACGTGATTTTAAGAAGACTTCGTCTTTGGCAATGTGGTCTTGGTGCCTAAAATCTGCTCAGTGTCTAATCAGCTAGATAATGTGGCCCATTACTTACTGCATTGCCAAAAATACGTAACTCAAAGTAAGACGATGACAGAATCTCTCATATCTCTCAATATTGACATCTCCTTGACTGCACTCTTGAGCTCAAGGAATATCTCTCGCAATGATAGTCAGAATGTAATTCTTGCTTTTATCAAAGCGTGTGGCAGTCTTACAATTTTATAAACGTTTAGAAAATTAGCAAACCTTTATGATGGGCAACGTGTAAAAGGGCCTTGTTTTCCGAACACCTATTAAACTTTAGATCTATCTATCTATCTATCTATCTCTACTGATTACTCATTTGACTGCGTTACATTATATAGTTCCCAGCTTTTATGCTAAAGAGCCTACGTTTGAAAAAAGAACAAACAATCCGCGTGGAATTTCAGAACAAAATTACACTTTAATGTTCGCGTGGCATTGTGCACCTGGATTCCTATGTGTCCTCTGAAGGCAGTCCCTATAATTTGCATATGACCTCTCTAATTTGCATCGATATCCGTATATGACCCCAACGGATACAGAAAATATCCTTTGGCTTTATCCTGCCGAGAATACTACCCACTGTGTGAAAAGTCTAGGGACCTTTGGCACACACCGAGAGAGTCTCTGTACCAGGGCGTGGCAGAAGAGGGAGGAGGGGGAGTGTTACAGAAACACAATGTCTAACACACTCAGCACACAGGCCACTCTCCACTATGGCGTTGTGCTGGATGTGGGCAGGGGGGGACTCGCCAGACTGGACAGAGAGGTTGTTTTAGCCAAATGGATGTTGAGTGGAGGGGGTCTCTTCTTCCCGTGTTTGGTGCTGGGTGGCCAGATGGCTATACAGTCAACATGAAGGTGATAAGTGGGACAGATATCACCATGACTGACACCAAGAAATCACTTATCTATGACGCATTGAATTAGACAATAAAATAAACATGTATAAACATGTATGTATTACTTATTTATACTGTCAAATGTAATTGTAGTGATTGAGGCGGACGTATAAGTTGTCTGTCTGTGTGCTGTTTGTTGTGTACAAGAATGTAACGAGGTCAGCTAAATGTGTTGTTTTCCTGCTTGACTGGATTCTGTGGGATGTCCGAATATCAGGTGCCATTTTCGTCAGTGTGTGAAATGTGTCATATAACTGGACTTTAAATAGACATCATATGACGCTGTGAAAATAGTTGTATGTGTATTCTAAATGTCTTTCATACATTTTTATCAGCATTGATAAACAAATAAACAGTATCTCAAACACTTTTTACAAAGTTGCAGTTGAGCGTTCAAGTGTCGACAATCAGTGCATAAATATAGAACTGTTTCCATATCATAAAACTACAAAACTAAAAATATCGTCATTGGAATTCTAAACTCTTCTTATACAATTAATAAACAATAAGACCGACAAGGTAGTTGTTTGACGACATTTTTACATCTGTGTTGAACAGACGCAGTATCAACTGATAACTTCTACGTCCGCTTCAATCACTGACCACAGTCTGAACACATTGTATGAGTGCGCTAACATTTATAACATTTATACAAACTGAATTTATTGTTAGACGGTTAAATCTGACATTAAAATCATCAGTGATGACATGTTTTATGATTTAAAAATATATTGACTGGATCTGTACCAACAGTTACGGGGAAATTATATTAAATTTGCAAAAAAATAATGTCTCCCCAAAATGTAAAGCGCAGTATTCATATTCATGTATAAACATGCGGAGGAAGACGTTAGGATGTTTGATTGGCTGCAGTGATACTTGGCTGTAGGTAAATGGAATACTGCATATCATAACTTCGGGGAATAGCACAGCGGTTATAGTGCTTGACACACCAAGTATAAAAGTTCGACTCTTGACAATGTATCTAATCACACCACACATCCACTTACTGTCTACAGCTTGACACGAGGGTCTAATGGATGTCACTGATGTACGTCTGTTTTAGCAGTGCCAACAACAGGACATTTGCCTGTTAATGTATGATGACACACCGTCAGCCAGGATGTCGTCAGTGCATGATGACACACCGTCAGCCAGGATGTCGTCAGTGTATGATGACACACCATCAGCCAGGATGTCGTCAGTGTATGATGACACACCATCAGCCAGGATATCGTCAGTGTATGACACACCATCAGCCAGGATGTCGTCAGTGTATGATGACACACCATCAGCCAGGATGTCATCAGTGTATGATGACACACCGTCAGCCAGGATGTCGTCAGTGTATGATGACACACCATCAGCCAGGATGTCGTCAGTGTATGATGACACACCGTCAGCCAGGATGTCGTCAGTGTATGATGACACACCGTCAGCCAGGATGTCGTCAGTGTATGATGACACACCGTCAGCCAGGATGTCGTCAGTGTATGATGACACACCATCAGCCAGCCAGGATGTCGTCAGTGTATGATGACACACCATCAGCCAGGATGTCGTCAGTGTATGATGACACACCATCAGCCAGGATGTCATCAGTGTATGATGACACACCATCAGCCAGGATGTCGTCAGTGTATGATGACACACCATCAGCCAGGATGTCGTCAGTGTATGATGACACGCCGTCAGCCAGGATGTCGTCAGTGCATGATGACACACCGTCAGCCAGGATGTCGTCAGTGCATGATGACACACCGTCAGCCAGTATGTCGTCAGTGTATGATGACACACCGTCAGCCAGCCAGGATGTCGTCAGTGTATGATGACACACCATGAGCCAGGATGTCGTCAGTGTATGATGACACACCATCAGCCAGGATGTCGTCAGTGTATGATGACACACCGTCAGCCAGGATGTCGTCAGTGTATGATGAGACACCGTCAGCCAGGATGTCGTCAGTGTATGATGACACACCGTCAGCCAGGATGTCGTCAGTGTATGATGACACACCGTCAGCCAGCCAGGATGTCGTCAGTGTATGATGACACACCATCAGCCAGGATGTCGTCAGTGTATGATGACACACCATCAGCCAGGATGTCATCAGTGTATGATGACACACCATCAGCCAGGATGTCATCAGTGTATGATGACACACCATCAGCCAGGATGTCGTCAGTGTATGATGACACACCATCAGCCAGGATGTTGTCAGTGTATGATGACACATCATCAGCCAGCATGTCGTCAGTGTATGATGACACACCGTCAGCCAGGATGTCGTCAGTGTATGATGACACATCATCAGCCAGGATGTCATCAGTGTATGATGACACACCATCAGCCAGGATGTCGTCAGTGTATGATGACACACCGTCAGCCAGGATGTCGTCAGTGTATGATGACACACCATCAGCCAGGATGTCGTCAGTGTATGATGACACACCATCAGCCAGGATGTCATCAGTGTATGATGACACACCATCAGCCAGGATGTCATCAGTGTATGATGACACACCGTCAGCCAGGATGTCGTCAGTGTATGATGACACACCATCAGCCAGGATGTTATCAGTGTATGATGACACATCATCAGCCAGGATGTTATCAGTGTATGATGACACATCATCAGCCAGGATGTTATCAGTGTATGATGACACATCATCAGCCAGGATGTCGTCAGTGTATGATGACACACCGTCAGCCAGGATGTCTTCAGTGTATGATGACACATCATCAGCCAGGATGTCGTCAGTGTATGATGACACACCATCAGCCAGGATGTCGTCAGTGTATGATGACACACCGTTAGCCAGGATATCGTCAGTCGTTTCCATGCTTCATGAGTGATACTCTCTAATTTGGAAGTCGGACGTTAAGTTCTATGTGACATGTGCGTGTGCATCATCATTAACTTTCACATAACATTAGCCGACGGAAATGGTAGTTTGTTTCATTACACTCTGTTGTGTTCGACGAGGAGTCAAGGCGTGATGATACTTTCCGTTAAATATTTTGTCTATAAAACTGTCATTTTACAGTCCTACAAAAACATTTAAGACTTAGGCTATTAGGATAAACTGATATATCCCTGCTTGAAACAAGCAAAAATACCAAAATAATGTGAATTGTTAAATGGTCAGCCAGTGCCAGTCTCAACTAATAAAGTTAAACAAAATTAAAAACTTAAAGCATTTGGTAGAATATTTGACACTTTTGGAGCCACTTGTAAAGACACTTTCATTAGTAAAATGTCATATGAAACCAACAGAAATAAGAGCATATCTAGCATTTTGGAGCACGTTTTGATGCCATGGAAATCAAAGGCAGATAATTAAAAGGGAGCAACCCTCTTTTCCTCATGGCGATATTGTAACATTCCCTTAGTTTTAAGTTATAGATAGCGAGTTACGTCAGTTATGGCAACCGGATCGTTAAGTATCAATTAATACTGGTATTTTGAAGTTAAAATATTGGAAGATTGGTAATTTCATAGGTACTTGAAGAAACAGAACATGGTTTGTTAGCGCAAATGAAATTGTACACACGTAAGTGGGCTCTTTTTTCAAACGGAAAATTTAATTGATATGTTCCAGTCTGAGCAATTGGGATATTTTACCGCTCCGTTATATTCTGGAGGTATGTCCCCTGTTACTGGGGAATGACGTGCACGTCTGACGTTTTATGTCATAGGATGTGGAGAGGTGGCTCAAAATAGTTGCCTGTCTGTCTGTCTGTCTGAGAACAACGAAAATCGAGACAAACAGATCGAATAAGTCTTAATACAGATGTCCTACGGCGAAGGGTGTGAAAACGTGACTTGCCTTGATAGGCATGTAGAAGCTGAGGAGACTTGTATCGATTTGGATTTCATGATATCTGGCTATCTCAGGAGAGAATTAGTACAGGAAGCAGTGAATGTTAGATGTTAATATTTTAATCCGGAATATGAATTTAAAGATGCTGTATAAAAGTACTAGAAGCATGCAGCATGACAATATTAGTTTAGAAAAATATCAGTGAGTTAGTGAGTGAGTTTAGTTTTACTCAGCAATATTCCAGCTATATGGCGGCGGTCTGTAAATAATCGAGTCTGGACCAGACAATCCAGTGATCAACAACATGAGCATCGATCCGCGCATTTGGGAACCGCTGATATGCGTCAACCAAGTCAGCTAGCCTGACCACCCGATCACGTTAGTCGCCTCTTACGACAAGCATAGTCGCCCTTTGTGGCAAGCATGGGTTGCTGAGGGCCTATTCTACCCCGTGACCTTCACGGGTCTTAGAAAAATATCAGTTTCAATGATATCTAAAACATAAAATCTCAGTGACATGTTTTTCAGTGACAAGATCACACGTGAAAGAGCATCTTGTTGATGATGCTCTTGTAAGCTGAAAAGTGTGAAATGAGTGTGACATAGTATAAGCTTTATTTGTACATACCTATATCTTAATGTAGAATAATAAATAGGTTTAAGTTCCTTTCTTCACTAGACATTAAAATTACTTCAGAGATGAATGATAAGCATTTATAAACTATTTTTTTTGTTGTTGTTAAATGCTACACTCCGCAATATTACATCTATATAACCGCGCCCTGTTGTTTCAACTTTATAACAGCGCCTTGTTATAGATTGTATAACAGAGATGATGGATACATAGCATGTGCCACACCCAATCCATTTATTCAGCAGGGCACTTGTTCTGAGCCGGAGACCCATGGGAGCAATGGACTTATCTTGGTGACAGTTTCATAGATCGGTATGTAGAATGAACACTTCAAACATCTAGCTTAAGTTCCCCTTTTCTTCTCTGGACATTAAACGATTATGCAGACATAAAAGATAAGTATGTTTTGGAAATGATTTAACACTACACTCATACTACACTCCGTAATATTCCCTCTATAAAGTTCAGCGCTGTGTTATACACTATGAAACAGATATGATGGGTACATAGCATGTGCAACGTCCAATCCATTTATTCAGAATTGGCTGTTGGGGAAATATTCTGATCCCAGAAACCCATGTGATTAATGGTCATACATTGGTCACAGTTTCATAGACGTCTTGTGATGTCATCTGTGCAGGTTGGAACTTCTCTGATACAGCTACACCAGCGTCGGGCATCTTGTTTCCTGTTTGGAAGATGAACATATAGTATTCCCAGAAATTATTGAGAATCATGTTGCGTCATGTAACTCATTACGTTTATGGCGTTTTACTTACATAAACATGTTAAAACATCATCCTTTTACAGTCTCAGTCTTGTTTTAGTACTTTGTTAGACCTCCTCGCTCAGCAATGCATGCCTGAATACGCCTAGGCACACTACCCATCAAAGTTTGTAGGTAATCGTGTGACAGGGTATCCCAATATTGGACCACCTCGGCCTTCAATATTTGTCAGTCCCTTTTGGTTTATTCTGTCCTTCATGACTCCCCACACATTCTCAATTGGGTTTAGGTCTGGGCTGTTACTGGGCCAGTCTAAAACTTGAACATTGTCGCCCGACAACCACTGTTTTGTGTAGCGCGCAGTGTGTTTTGGGTCAGTCATTATCATGCTGGAAAATCCAATCATCTTCATACAATGTTTGTGCTGTCGGAAGAAGGTGACCATTTAGAATGTCAACGTATCTTTCTTTTGTCAAGTTTCCCGTGAAAACACACAATGGCGTCACTCCGCGAGCCGATATGCCACCCCACATGTGAAACTTCGGGCTATGTTTTGGTCGCTGGTAGATAGGTTTGACAGTATCTTTGGTCCAAATTTTCACACAATTAGGGAAAAGCCAAACAGAACTTTCATCCGAAAAGAAAACATTATCCCAATCTTGATTTTCATTAGCCCGACACCAGTTTAAACGTTTTTCCTTTTGTGCATCTTTCATCAACGGCGAGGGAATTCCACGCTTTTTCACCCAATTAAATCTCTGTAATTCCTGCCTAACTGTTTCATTGCATACCTGAGGACTTCCTCTGCTAATCATTTCATTTCTGATGTTCTCAACACTTTTCACTTTGCCCCTACTCACAATCTGCCCAAGTCTTCGGCGATTCACAACACTGAATTTCCTAGGCCGACCTGCCCCTGCTTTGTGCTCTATCCCGGTTCCTGTTTGAATATTCTTCAAAGTTCTGTATACTGTAGACAAAGGAATACCATGTCTACAAGCTAACACTTTAGCACCAGCCTCACCCCTTTCAAAATCATCTAGAATGAGCTTTCATTTCTCTCTTGCTGTAAATTCTGCCATGTCAACACAGGAAGCCGTCTGCTCAGACAAGGGAGATATCTCTTGACGTAATGAGCTGCCTTCTAAGCCTCCAAGAGTTGTCTCCCTTATTTAGTATGCTTAGTGCATATTGAAAGCCCTTTTTCCAATCGTAGTATCATTAGAAAAAAACAAAGATTTTTTCAATAATTTCTGGGAACACTGTACATGAAATAATCCAACATCTGACTCGCATTAATTACACGTGAAGGTTATCAAGACTTTATTTCGAGCCGGTTGGATTCATAGATGATTTGTGTTCAAGTATGAAAGATGGCACATGATTTATTATAGGTATTTGAACTGATCTTTCCGTCCTCCATTCTGGTACTATACCTACCTGTGATGTGACGTATAATGTGTAGAAGCTGACGCCTCCGCCCTTCATGCAGCTGAAACACCAACACTGGCATCAAGGAGATCCGGTGACGATCACACCATGCACATTTCGGAATTAAAACATCTGACAGACTATAACTTGACGTTGTCGAATATTTAAGAAGCAGTATAGAACGTTCAAATCCGTTGAAGACACAAATAATCTAATTTCGTTATAAAGAACATATTATCGCATTTCTTTCTGTCGGCAGGTTTATCTTTTGAAGCAGATCTGAAGAAGAATATGTAACACAGATAGACCTAATACTTTACTGACAATGAATACTCACAAAGCAGTCTACATCAAGTCACTTTTATGTAGAATTTGTCTCTCACCAATATCTTGGATTGACCGTTTTAATTTTGCACTGGAACCGGCATAACGATTAAAGACATTTGGGGCATTTAAGCAAAGGCTCACTTTCTATAGTCAACCTCAGAATATATCTCTGAGTAATATCTAACCATGTCTATGTGTACCTTTTAATGTAGGATGTGAATCTGGAATATGATTCAAGTGAAGACTGGAGGCGAGACCGCCAAATGTGTCGATGAGTTCCTCCAGAGCTGTCTGACCTTGAAAGAAAAGGAGGGTACTCGTATCTCCCGTGTCATCTTCTGGAAGTTCCCTCTTCAGATTTTCGTCACACTTTTCCTGTATTGTAGATGTGAGGGAAATGAGTTCCTCTCGTCTTGTGGATTTAAGCGTTCTCTGGGTGTAGTCTGTCGTTGATATGATAGAAGACTGAACATCGTGTAAACTATCCAGTATCTCCTGAACGACCTTATTTGTATTGTCCAGAGACATCTGGATCTCCTCTCTGAGCTTCCTCTGTCGGTGAAGCAACTTCACAGCAACACGTTTGGAAACGGCAGCAACCTCTTGTTCCAGCGTCCTCTGCTTATTGTCCAGTTCCTCTTGGTGCCTGTTCACAGCAGCAATTTTGTCTTTGACATCTTTCAGCTTCAGTCGTTGCTTCTGCAGCTGTTCCTCCAGCTCGTGGGAACGACTTAAGTCTTCATTCTTGTGATGTTCATGTAGTGACATTTCTTCTCCACGCCAACGAGGGCAGCACAAGCAGCTTCGTTACCACCAACAAGGCCAAGGTGAAGCTGTTCCACGATGAACTCACGACCACAGGGATATTTGACAGACTTCAGGTTTGTTTCGTCAGCATGTTGATAAATGCAGGCGTAGAGAGAACATGGAAGAAGACAAAGGTTAGTGTCCCCACAGCAAGATCGAACTGAAAACCGACATGTTCTATCACTAGGACCAGAGGACAAAAAGGACTCACCTAGATGTAAAATTATGTATAAGTGATCTGTAAAATCAGATGTGGCCCCGTATACAGACTGTTATACTTCCATGTACATGTTTTGTATCACCGGATATTGACTTGGTATACCCTCCATGCCCTAAATCTCCTCCCTGCATAAGTTGTTTATAATGTATGGGCCATGTTGTACATAGGCCTGATAGCTTACAGCAGTGTACCGAATATAAAGATTATATATGCATAGATGTCTCTGAACAAAGCTTCATAATCCTCATGTTCTTCTTGCACTGTCTCCGATATCACTCACCATTGCTTTGTTTTGTTCATGTTATATTACACATTATTTGCTAGGTTTTGGATCTTTGATAGCATGAACTCATGGACAAAATGATATTTCTACCTTCTTCAATATGTTACATTCCGGTTTGACTGCGCTGCAAGTCATCGTTTGGTTTGGACAGTGCCACCTTCACTGAAACGGAATGGGTGTAAGGATCGCATCAGAACAGTTTCCTTCCTCTGCCATAATTCAAATCACTTAGCATGTGGACGGCAATTGTTCACCCTTATCGTGACGTTAACAATTTGTACACTAAACATAAATGAATGTAGACAATAAATACCTTTAGTTGAAGGACAGAAAAAACTACAAGAGTAGATTAGGTTTAGAGCAAGCATGTTATCATAAAGTGTATCACTGTAAAATATGCAATATGAAAACAGGCTACAGATCACCAGCACCTGAAGGTTGATCACCGTACCAGAGACCATGGGGACTTACAGTTCTCTAGCTACATGCGTGGACCCTAGCTGGATGTACACCACCCATTCAGGTGTTGACGAGTATTGAGAAATTTAGCTGAACATTAAAAGTATTCTAAAACTAAAACCATTGTAGATACTTTCAATGAAATGCAATAACTTACGCTTAGTGATATCAAACACGTCCACATAATTAGAAAGGAGACGCATGTGTGACCACTGACACTTGGTGCATATATGGTTGCAGTTATAAAAGATTTTCAAAAGAGAACAAATGTCAGCTCACGAAGTTCAGCTTCCTCCCTCAGCTTTTCCGTCTGTAATATATGTTCATATTCTTCCTTTTTAAGTACTTTCTCCAGTTTAGCGTGCTCCAAGTTTTTTTTTTTCTGACTTGTTCTTTTTGTTTTTCAATTGCCTGAAAACAGACATGAATGACCCGATCAAACATCTTAGATACCGACCTTAGTGTACCACATTGTAGTTTATGGCATGAATGTATTTGTGTGACGTATTTCGGAAAAGTTAGTGAAAACTTGGTGTTTATGTTGCAGTAATCGTACATTTATGAATCACTATAGTTGTGACATGATATGTTATAATATGTTTCACATGTGTGTATTGCTGGAGGAGTCTTAACATATGAATGAACAAATGTGTATCAGGATAACTCACAGTTCAGACATCTCTTCCTTGGAGTACTGAGCCTCCAGCTTGAACTTTTTCACACAGACCAGATCTGAACTACCTTAAAATTACAATAGTCGCATGTAAACATTCTTCTTTATTTCACTCTATACACGATCACATATTATGGAGCATTTTTCTTTGGAGACATGACATTTTATATTTGCGTTGATGTCGGTAGGTAAAGACGTATCCTGGTATATTAATATGAGACGCGTCATATTCTTTGTGTAGCATTGACGAGTCTAACTTAATGGAAAAGAATCAGATAACGTCGGTTTGAGATTTCTGTGTGTAATATATCGGCCAAATTCAACATTTCATTGTATATAATTTAGTTCGGTAAAGAACAGTGTGAAACATCCACGTCCATGATATAAATTTCAAACGCGCAAATTTACATACGTACCTGGCCACTCGTCCATAGATACACCCAGGTGTAAATAAGAACAGACAAACCTTATATATTTTTAGAATCAGTTTTAAGATCCCAACTACATCAAGAACGTGTATTTTAACGTCATCGTATGGGCGTAGGTTTCTTTGGTTTGGGTTCAGGAGTTGCACAGAGGTATCAAACCAACGATCAAACAGCAGCTGTATATTGTACGCAGATCTGTCCCCTTCCAAAGGCGTTGCATCAAGTCTTTCTTTAATGAACGATTGCGTGGAATCAAAGACCCTTCATGCCTTTTGTTTCAGTATTCCTAACAGCATCTCACACTTCCCTGGCCCGGCCTGTCTACGGTTGTCATAGTCGGCCTGTGTGAAGACTCCGTCCTGCAACAAGGTGTCCAGCACAGGATCCACCAAAAGGAAGTCCTTCAGGAACTTGTGGTTCCTCTGATTGACGATAACGTGTTTAGCCTCCATCTTCTGATGTTACATAAATGGTGACACCTGAATACTCAACGCAATGGCCCGCTCACAGATGAGACATGTAAAAGTCATCTACATACATGGTGACGCCCGGATGCACAACACTGTGGCCCACTCACAGAACAGACATGTAAAGGTCCTCTACGTTCATGGTGACGCCTGGATACACAACACTATGGCCCACTCACAGAACAGACATGTAAAGGTCCTCTACGTTCATGGTGACGCCTGGATACACAACACTATGGCCCACTCACAGAACAGACATGTAAAGGTCCTCTACATTCATGGTGACGCCTGGATACACAACACTATGGCCCACTCACAGAACAGACATGTAAAGGTCCTCTACATTCATGGTGACGCCTGGATACACAACACTATGGCCCACTCACAGAACAGACATGTAAAGGTCCTCTACATTCATGGTGACGCCTGGATACACAACACTGTGGCCCACTCACAGAACAGACATGTAAAGGTCCTCTACGTTCATGGTGACGCCTGGATACACACATATCTATACACATATCTACACACTGATCTGTTTACATATCTAAATACTTACCTGCGCATATATACTGAAAGCCATTAAAAACGCAATTTGACGCTCATACTTTCTTCACTCACACAAATGTGAACATATATAGATGTAACTGGCAGATATGCTTTAAATAAATATCTGTGGAGGACTTAATCGGAGAATGTCCAGTCAACAACAACGTCAGTGCAGCAACAACGACATCAAACAAAGGAGGGGTCACTTGCACGGGTCCACCGTGCACTGCATGACAGTCTCCGGGGGCATTGGAAGAGACAGATGTCTCAGACACATTTGTGGAATGGTCTCCCAGTAAGGTGGATGGGCCGGTGTCAATTCAGCGCTTGTCTTTGGTCATGTCACAGCCCTTCCAAAAAACCATGTTCAAAAACACAGTTTGGCGCACGTATTTCTTCTCGACGTATATAAATCCGTTGGTGTTCATCTGCAAAGGGTACGATAAACTTGCGTTAAAGCATCTTCGCACCGTTTGGGCTCAGACATGAGGGTGCTTTGTCCCAAGTGTCCTCTTTGTAGTATTAGCAGCTGTTTGAACCGATTGTGCAAGTGTGAGACTTGGGATACTGCGGTGCTGTCGAGCTGTCTTCAAAAGTGGTGCACCAGGTCATGGACAAATGCGTCACTTCCGGTGGCCCTAAAACGTTGTCTGAATTGACCAACAGTAGATGGATGCACATTACAGTGTCTGCCAATCAACACATCTGAAGACACGCTGCGAACCATAGCGAGACTCTGATTATCTTCGTCTTGTGTTAAGCGTGACGCTTTCTCAAAGTGATTCACTTGCACAGTTCCGGTTCCTTTAAAGGGCCTGGGTGCAGGTAATGCACGTGCACAATGTGTTTCATGAATTAAGCACAGAAGTTCATAAAGGAGGCATGTTCTGGGACTCAAGCTCGAAATGGACAAGATTATCAGCATTTTATCCATGCACCCTCTGTATCACAGGAAACAAATCTTCAATAGAAGTTTTGTACGTTCCAGGACGACAAATATCAATTGCGTTGTAAATGGCTCTCAGTATATAAACACTCTGACCTGTACACAAAGCTATATATTGATCTGTACACATTTCTACACACATATCTGTAAACAGATCTATATATTAATCTGTACTGATATGTACACACATATCTGTACACATGTGTACATACTGATCTGTACACATATCTACAAACTAATCAGTGCAGATATCTATATATATGTACTGATCTATACAGATTATCTACATACTGATCTGTACGCATGTGTACACACAGATATCTCAAGATATCTAAACACTGTTCTCTCCACATACTTACACGCAAATCTGTATTCATATCTGCTGGTCATAAGGCAATCAGACAACGCTAATAGTCCACCCTATTTTCTGACACTCGTCTAATACTGCCCAATTCGATTAAAACATGGGAAACATATTTACTTTCTGAAACTGAAGTAATGGCTTAACTCGAGTTAGACTTGGGTAATGACTCCATTGTACTGATGCTTAACTCTGACCTAGTTACCCGGTCATACCTACAGGTCACGGAAACGAGTGATCTCAACGCGATAATGCAACTTCAAGTATGGCCGACGTTTCAGTGAGGGAGGCTCGCGAGGACGACTGTGAGGAGATCACACGGTTGATGCAGGTAAGGAACCAAGTTGAACCACAGGCTGATACAGACATACCTGGGTAGACACACATCCACGGGCAGTGATTTCGCTGTGGTTGGCTGAAATAGTGCAGAGCTAGGCTTCTGACAACTTTGGTCCCTATCTGTGCAACTATCCTAAAGTTCGCTGGAAGCCAGAACTCATAACCGGTGTAAACATCAAGGAGGTGATATTATCATAGGTGTTAACACGTTGTACTAACTTCTGTTCAAATGACGATGAACACCGAATACTGGGTGAAATAATCAACTCTATTTTGTTCGATTTTAAATTGATTATGATTTCGATCTGTAATCATGAACCTTTTGATGTGATGTTTGTAATTGCAAGTTCACGTTCATCCCAACTTATAAGCAGCTGTTCAAAATCCAACATCCAGAATTCTGCAGTAGCACAGATCCCCAGTAACTCTTTTTGAGGTATGCAGTTAACATTGAAGCTAAGGCAGGATGGCTACATATTGCCAACACATCATAAACTAACGGTTAATCTTTCACTTGGCAAATGTGTACCTGGATTTGTACCCTGCTTTGTTTCTGTTCACGTTAACGACTGACTGTATATTTGGTTACAGGAATTTGCCAAACACGAGGGCAACCTGCATCTCGTGAAGACCAATATCCACAGTAAGTGTGCTATGTGTCTCAGTTGTTACCAACACACTGTTCTTTGCCTCCAACCATCCTCAGTGACACAAAGCCTTGCGTTTCAGAAACTTAGACTGATCCCTGCACTTTCCATCACGTTGTCTCAAACTCATAGATGATATACATTTACTCGTTGAGGTAAAGAAAGTGGAAATGAAAAAGGAGAACTTTTGCCACTGTAGATACTATTGGCTGTGAAAACTTCCTTTAATTAATAACGAATTGTCTTGAATTATCTTCAGCTCATTTAAGAAATAGGATTAGATATAAAGGTTGATTTGTAACACGCATTGTGTTTGGTACGATAGACTGAGGAGTCATTGACACGAACTGAATGGTAATGCAGTATCAGTAGTGGCAGTGGTGGTAGTTGTAGCAACAACAGTATCCAGTATCAGTAGTGGCAGTGGTGGCAGTTGTAGCAACAACAGTATCAGTAGTGGCAGTGGTGGCAGTTGTAGCAACAACAGTAGCAATAGTGGCAGTGGTGGCAGTTGTAGCAACAACAGTATCAGTAGTGGCAGTGGTGGTAGTTGTAGCAACAACAGTATCAGTAGTGGCAGTGGTGGCAGTTGTAGCAACAACAGTATCAGTAGTGGCAGTGGTGGCAGTTGTAGCAACAACAGTATCAGTAGTGGCAGTGGTGGTAGTTGTAGCAACAACAGTATCAGTAGTGGCAGTGGTGGCAGTTGTAGCAACAACAGTATCAGTAGTGGCAGTGGTGGCAGTTGTAGCAACAACAGTATCAGTAGTGGCAGTGGTGGTAGTTGTAGCAACAACAGCATCAGTAGTGGCAGTGGTGGTAGTTGTAGCAACAACAGTATCAGTAGTGGCAGTGGTGGCAGTTGTAGCAACAACAGTATCAGTAGTGGCAGTGGTGGTAGTTGTAGCAACAACAGTATCAGTAGTGGCAGTGGTGGCAGTTGTAGCAACAACAGTATCAGTAGTGGCAGTGGTGGTAGTTGTAGCAACAACAGTATCAGTAGTGGCAGTGGTGGTAGTTGTTGTAGCAACATTATATTTGTATCAGCAGTGATATATTCGTCGTCTAAGTATCAGTCGACGCAGTCGTAATAGGTATTATTTCTAGATGAAACTATAGTACCTATAGAATAGCTATTGGAGTGACCTCACGGACACACTGGACTTCTCCACATGGGACGCTGTTATTGTGGATGTCATTACGTGAGTTAAGTCACTTCTCCCAGGCCTTTCGCTGAAGTAGTTCTACAGGGTGATATGCACTATGATAACGACGGTGAGTCTAAATGGTTTATTTGCTCCAGTAACTCCATGTCTGCTATGTGATTGTTGAAACAGTGGATCAGTTCATTCCAGCTGTGAAAAGAGATGGCTTTGGAGAACAGAAGGTGTTCGACTGTTTCGTGGCTGAAGAAACCCTAACAACTGGTGAGTCCTGTCACGTGCAATTCCCCTCTTAATGATGCTCCACAATACAGGACTTTTGATAGATCTGTTGCGTAAATGGCAGAATCTTGGGTTACACAACGGTCCACATATAATTCTTCAAACTCCGGTTTAATGCATTACCTCCCTCTGTTTGACACAAACATATCACATCAGCCACATCAACTGTTTAATGAGTCACAGGTACTGTCTGTAATACAACGCTGGATACAGCATCATGGTGTAAATGTAAAGACAGTTTTCGTCACCGAATTAGTTTGTGGTTTTGTGTCTGACTACTAAAGAGAACAGCAAGCATCAACAGACACAGAAAGTATAAGTTCTCCATCTTCCAGTTAAGGTAAACCCATAAAGTATGACTTCACCTCTTCCAGGCAAACCTCGGCTTGTTGGTTACCTCTTGTATATGTGGTCCTTCACAACCATGTCTGGGCGCTTCCTGTTCGTTGAAGACCTCTTTGTGGAGGAGAACTTCAGAAGGAAGGGAGTGGGATCCTTATTATGGGCTAAGGCAATGAAGGTAACGTGAGCCAGTGCAATGAATGCAGGGCTTGGCTCTAAGTGCATCCAACTTTAGAAGGTTTAACAGGTATACAGCGGTAGGCAGAAGGTACCGTATTTCAAACCGACAAGGATCACATTGCGCAGGGTTCAACTATGCTTTATGCTGTGGAGATTCAAGGTCACACTAAAGTACCGGAGAAAATGGAGAATACAATATTTTTTTCACATTTATACCCACATTTTGTGTAGTTGATATGTGAACTGTGAAATATCTGTCCAGCTGAGTTCGGCCTAACTACAGTCTCAGTGGTAGGCAGATAGGATACGTAGGCAAGGGATTTTACTGAAGAGAGATTGGTGCAGAAAGTCCACAGCGACTTATTTGGAACAGACCATGGCCTTATGCAAATTAGTGCGCGATGATATTGTATTACAAAGGACACTGCCAAATGCCCATTTTGAAATTCGATCTGACGTCATTATAAACGATAGGTGGCGTAAAATATAATAACTTTAATACTGAAACTCTTAAGAATGTAGCTTCCATGGTGTCTCAAAAGCAAAACCAGGACGGGAGTCGAAGACACTGGTTGGGGTGATACAGATATCAGCCCAGTATAATCTGTTAGTGGAATTAAACTGGGTCAGTGAACGTCATGCCAAAACATACTAATCATATCAAGTCTTGTCGATCTTCTTGCCAGCTATATATTTTGTGACATTTAATACGACGGCAGATTTAATCTTTTCTGTGGGCATCATACCCGTTAAATATCTCAACATATGCCTTCGAAAGAAAGACACCTAAGGTGTTAATCAACAGATGAGACATATTCAACACACATGAAAGAGCACAAAGTACCTATGAGATGACCCCTTGTGCTTGCAGGCAGCGCGTGCCTGGATGGGCGACGTATTGCCATATATGGTCTGATATATTGTTTTCATCGGCTATTCTTTTTTTCTACTTTTTGTTCGATTCTACGAAGAAACATGCTTTTCTGGATATCCTATTACGCATCCCACTGAACGCCCAGTCAGGCCTATATGGGTTATTTCGACACATGCTATTTACAGTTGTGTAAATGTTAGGGATACAGACGAACACAGCCTAAAACAGTCTTTTTTCCATTTCCGACAGTACTTTAGGCCTCCATAGCCAGATGGTTGTCAGTGGAGGCAACTTCTTAACATCGACTACCTTGGGGAATTATTTCATACCCGATGGAAAATATCTGTGATATAGTTTATGATTATTTCTGACTGATTGTTAGACAAAACTCTTCCATGAAACCAAAGACCAAATTTTGCTCTAGAATTATTTTCGAACATGTTAAAATGCACTGTGCACTGTCCAAACATTTAATGACTACTTTATGAATGCATTTTAGTGTTTTAGTCGACATATACTTTATCATCTTCGTAGAAGATACTTACATTGAAGTGAATGACACTTACAGCTACGTACGAGATACGTACATCAACGTGAGTGACATGTACATCTACGTGAATGACACTTACATATACGTGGATAATACTTACATGTCATTGGATGACACTTACATTTACGTAGATGGTACTTATATCTACGTACATGGTATTTACATGTGGATATACTTACATGTCATTGGGTGACACCTTTACGTAGATGGTACTTATATCTACGTGGATGACACTTACATTTACGTAGATTTACTTTTATCTACATGGATGACACTTACGTTTACGTAGATGGTATTTATGTCTATGTGGATGATACTTACATTTACGTGGATGACACTGACACTTACATATACATGGGTGGGATTTACCGGAACGTGGCTGATACAAATATCTAACTGGATGACACATACATTTACACTTACGTCCACGTAGTTGATAGTTACAGCCACAGATGTGATACTTATTTCTACGTGAATGACCCTCATCTACTTGAGTGATACTTACATCTTCGTAAATGATACTTACATGTACGTGGAGAGGACTAGAGCTACATGGATAAAACTTACATACCCTTGGATGACGCTTACACTTACGTAGATGATGCTTATATCTACGTGGGTGCTGCTTAGATCTACGTGGGTGATACTTATATATCTACGTGGGTGATACTTACATCTAAGTGTGTGATACGTACATCTACGTGGGTGATACTTAGATTTACGAAGGTGATACTTAGATATGTACGTGGGCGATAATTAGATCTGCGTGGGTGAAACTTAGATCTACGTGTGTGACACTTACATATTCTTGGGTGATGCTAACATCTGCGTGGGTGATACTTATATATCTACGTTAGTGATACCTAGATGTACGTGGGTGATACTTAGATTTACGAAGGTGATACTTAGATATGTACGTGGGCTATACTTACATCTTCTTGGGTGATACTTAGATCTACGTGGGTGATACTTAGATCTGCGTGGGTGAAACTTAGATCTACGGGAGTGATACTTAGATCTACGTGTGTGACACTTACATATTCTTGGGTGATGCTAACATCTGCGTGGGTGATACTTATATATCTACGTTGGTGATACCTAGATGTACGTGGGTGATACTTAGATCTACAGGGGTGATACTTATATATCTACGTTAGTGATACCTAGATGTACGTGGGTGATACTTAGATCTACAGGGGTGATACTTATATATCTACGTTAGTGATACCTAGATGTACGTGGGTGATACTTAGATCTACAGGGGTGATACTTATATATCTACGTTAGTGATACCTAGATGTACGTTGGTGATACTTAGATCTACAGGGGTGATACTTAGATATGTACGTGGGCTATACTTACATCTTCTTGGGTGATACGTAGATCTACGTGGGAGATACTTAGATCTGCGTGGGTGATGCTTAGATCTACGTGGGTGATACTTAGATCTACGTGGGTGATACTTAGATCTACGTGGGTGATACTTAGATCTACGTGGGTGGTACTTAGATCTGCGTGGGTGATGCTTAGATCTACATGGGTGATACGTACATCTACGTGGATGATACTTACATCTAGTGGGTGATACTTAGATCTACGTGGGTGATACTTACATCTAGTGGGTGATACTTAGATCTACGTGGATGATACTTACATCTAGTGGGTGATACTTAGATCTACGTGGATGATACTTACATCTAGTGGGTGATACTTAGATCTACGTGGGTGATACTTACATCTAGTGGGTGATACTTAGATCTACGTGGATGATACTTACATCTAGTGGGTGATACTTAGATCTACGTGGGTGATACTTAGATCTACGTGGATGACACATACATCAGACCAGGAACTGTTGTGGATTCCTCGAGACATCATTGATTACGATATGACGATGGAAACATAGCCATAGAGATACTTCCTGAGTACATTATATGTGTATGTAGATATGGCAATTATTAATATCATATCCGCACATGTATCATCTTCCTGCATGAAATATCGTCAACGTAAATGGAAGTATGCTCAGTGTAGATAATGAATTGTTTTAGGCCGTGATACTAATACTGTTAAGGATATTGCGGCTCGCTTGGCGTGTCGATTCAGCGATTTTAAGTAGGTCAAGGCTGTACTGGCAGCGTCGAGATAGGTGACCTGTGATCTTTGGAGCTTACTCAAAGCAAAAAAAATATTGTGACACACAAAATTAAGCAGAATCAGCATTAAACCTGTACTGACAGGGGGAGAATTCTTGCTACGTTGTTGTATGATTCGGATGTTTGCGTTAAATTAACGCATCAACATTGTTTTAAGATACGAATGAGTGAGTGAGTTTAGTTTTACGCCACACTCAGCAATATTCCGGCTATATGGCGGCGGTCTGTAAATAATCGAATGTGGACCAGACAATCCAGTGAACAAAAGCATGAGCGTCGATCAGCGCCATTGGAAACCGATGACATCTGTCAATCAAGCCAGCGAGCCTGATCACCCGATCCCGTTAATCACCTCTTATGGCAAGCATGGTTGCTGAAGACCTATTCTTCCTCGGACCATCACGGGTCAGATACGAATGAACAACACGAGCACAGTGTTGTCTGGCGTCATTATGTTTAAGCGTCAACCCTTGTTTTTCTGTTGCAAAAAACGAAAAATGGGCATTTCCAAAATCTGTTGCAACCTGTCTCCACTTGTAACGTTCACCTTGTTGCATTTCTGCCAGCATTTTAACACATTCTTTCTTTGGGTCAAATCCAAATTTACATTCTGAAGATTACACTGATAAAGAACCATGTGAGAGGAACCAGCGCCTGTGAACGTAATGTGATGTAACCATGATCGCTTGCTCGTATTTCATCATGTTTCATTCTCACTGACATTGTTCCAACGGTTCTTTTCTTCTTTCTTTTGCAGTTAGCTCTGTCCTGGGGATGTGAATATATGCAGTGGATGGCCAAACGAAGGAACACAATGGGAATCAATTTCTACAAAAAATTTGATGCTGTCGAAACAAACACTGATAGCGTCATGACGTTCACGTTAGACAACGACGCCATGAAAACAGCCTGTTCAAAGATAGTTTCGGAGTAAATGGGCGAATGCTGTAAACTTATAATTTACACGCACTATATCAAGTACTGTAGAAGAATGAGAATGTACCGAACGAATTAGCTACTGGAACATTTGAAACATTAGTTGAGTAAAGTGGATATAAGAGAGCAAACACGACTTCGCAGCCAGACGTATATACTAGCTGAAATATTTCACAAGGGCAATGAAAATTAAATGTTGATCTTTATACCAACAGAAAGCAGAACTGTTATCAAATGGTCTCTTCACTAGTCGAGTGTTTGTCAATTCTGGAGCCTGTTTTACACAGCGATCGTGGCGCTATATCTGTTGTTAGTCTATAATATAGTTTGAGAGTTAAGATCGTCTTCACGCTACGATCGCTTTGTGACTCGGGTACCATGGTCTAAAGTCTGGAAAGTCATTTTTGACTTCTTTCACGCACTTCCTCAGCTTTTCTGGGTGTGTTTCACCTCAAGAGGAAATAAAACTCCTTCAGATGATTGTTTTTGTTTCCTTTTGATTTGTGAGTAAAACTGACAAAGAAAACATTGGCAAAAAACAACCTATGAGGATAAACTGTCACACATTCAGACAACCCATAGGCCTTATTAACCCTTTATCAACCCTATCATTCCATCTGACAACCCAGACTATCAAGCAAAGAAAGCCTGACCACTCCGTCAATCAACCCAGCTAGCCTGACCACCCAGCCAATCAACTTGGCAAGACTGACCTCCCACTCAGTGCACCCTACAAGCCTGACCACCCAGTCAATCACCAATACAAGCCAGACCACCCTATCAATTAACCCAGCAATCCTGACCACCCAGTCAATCAACTCATCAAGTCTGACCACCCTATCAATCAACCCGGCAAGCCAGTCAATCAACCCAGGTCTGACTGACACACACACACCCCTCCTCCAGTCAATCATTTAACCTTTATGTATTGTTCATCCCATATTAGAGGTAGGACATCATTACAAGTTTCACAAGGTATCAATGCTTTATCCCTGTTTAATGGATGCTGTGTTATATTGATTGTCAAGAGAATGAGCTAAATATCAGTTAATCCTGTTCATCAATAACTGAACTTCAAAAACTGTCTGCAGAGTGTCATCATGACACTATTTGATTTTCAGTACACTGTCCAACATCCTTTTGTTTTCATACCACATATTAATGCTTGATTTTAACTACATCCATTTGAAAGGACATGCACATAAAATTGAATTCCTTCTGCCTGAGATCCAACATACAAACTGAATGCAATTCTAGCAGTTAAATCATTATGGCCTTACAATGTTTGGAGTGATTTCCTGGGCAAGAAGATCCAACTATGTTGTGTTGTACAAGTCATCATTGAGACTTTAATGTCAAGAAGAGCTGAGTGAACATGGATTTCAACATGTCCATCCGTTTCCTGTGTAGTATTTATGCTGGCACTTATATTGATTGGGACCAGTCTTCAGCAACCTATGCTTGACATTTCAGGCGGGTGAACAGGCTCGCAAACTTGGTACACACATCATTGTATCCCAACTGCATAGATTGATTATCAAACTGTTGATCACTTGATTGTATGGTAAATACTGGATTATATACAGACCGCCGCCATATTTCTTGGATTAAATTATAAACAAACTTTGCTGAATAAGTGATATCCACCAACCAGCTTCAACACAACCAAAAACCTGGAGATGAACCAACTGATCAATTCTACATATCCAAGGAGTTGGAACTGAACTAAAACATCAACTTCCAAAACTCTAAGGGTCTGAAACTGAACCAATACATTTCCCTGGATTGAACCAGCTAGCCAGCTCTTAAATCCAAGGGACTGGATTGAACCAACCAACTGGATCACAAATCAAAGGGCCTGGATTGAACCAAGTAATGAGATCACAAATCCTTGGGCCTGGATTGAACCGACCGACTGGATCACAAATGGAAGGCCCTGGACTGAACCTAGTAACTGGCTAACAAATCCATGAGCCTGGGCGGAACCAACCAACTGACTCACAAATGCATGGGCTTGGAATGAACCAAGTAACGGGCTAATAAATTCATGAGCCTGGACAGAACCAACCAACTGGCTCAGAAATCTATAGGTCTGAATTGAACCAATCAGCTGGATCACAAATTCAAGGTCCAGGACTCAACCATGTACCTGGATCACAAATCCAAGGGCACAGACTGAACCAACCAAATGGCTCAAGAAATCAAAGGGCCTGCATTGAACCAACCAACCTGACTGCACATAAAAGAGCCAGGACTGAACCAAGTAATGGGATCACAAATCCAAGGGTCTGGATTGAACCAGCCAACTGGATCACAAATGCAAGGGCCATGACTAAACCAAGTAATGGGATCACAAATCCATGAGCCTGCATTGAACCAAGCAGCTGGAACACAAATGTAAGGGTCTGGATTAAACCAACCAACTGCATTACAGCTGCAAAAGACTGGATTGAACCAACCAACCGATGGATCACAAATCCATGAGCCTGGATTGAACAAACCAACTGAATCACAAATGCAAGGGGGTGGACTGAACCAGCCAACTAGGTCACAAATCCACAGACCTGGATTGAACCAGCCAACTGGCTCACAAATCCAAGTTACTGGATTGAAACAACCAATTGACCGGCTGACAAATCCAGGGGCCTAGATTGAACCAACCGACTCAGAAATCCAAAGCCATGGATAGAGCCAGCAAACCAGATCAGAAATCCAAGGGTCTGGACTGAACCAGGAAAATATGCTTGTGCAAATCTAAAGGCTTGGTATTTAACCATCCAAAAAAGCACCAAAGCCCAACACATTTACATTCTCTTGCTATTGTTCAACCACAAGTAAGTCAGAATGAACCATATGACAATTACACTACTCTGTATGCCATCTTGAAGCTGAAGAAGTGAAGTGGATGTGAGATGCAGAACTCTCAACAGTTTTCTCTCTTTCTACACCTACAGCTTGATCAAGTGAAGACCAATGCTTTGAGTAGACATCATTGGTTGGGTCTATTATTGTGAAGGGGTGCATCTTTGTCAGTTGATTGATAACATGTCTGAACAGCTGAGACATGGCTACCGTTTGACATTTCAGTGTTGAGAAATTGTCAGTGATGTTTAACTTTCTTTCAAAAAGAAGCTACAGATGGTTTAATGTTTTCGATGTATACATGCTTAATATGAAAGCAGCATTTATAACATTCTCTGCTCCCCTATTTCATGAAGTTTAACTTGACCTGCCGTTTGTGCTATTTGACCTCCTGGGTCATGCATATGTAGAGTAGCTCAGGTCAAGCTGTAAAAGCTGTAGCAAGTTTACATTGATAAATACATGAGGTTTGTTACAGACCAGGTTCAAAAGAGTCAACCAATCAGTTGTATATTATACTAGTCAGATAACCAAAATTATATTGTTTTGGAGTGAGTGAGTTCAGTTTTATGCCGCTTTTGGCAATAGTCCTGCACTATCATGGCTGAGAACAACAGAAATGGGTCTTGTCATATAATGCACATTTGTAGGAAAAAGTCTTTCAGTTAAATGTTGCCAACACTTTTCACACTAACCTTCAATATGTTTTCAATCAGGGCTCCACAAAACATGTATCAAGTTCCAATGACCAAGAACCCGTGGAGGTCCCGCTTAGAATACTGGCTTTCCGTAACCTGTGATTTTTCAGTAAGAGGTGACTAACAGGATCAGGTGGTCAGACTTGATGACTTGGTTGACACATCATCGGTTCTCAATTGTGCAGATTGATGCTCATGCTGTTGATCACTGGATTGCCAGGTTCAGACTCGATTATTTACAGACCACCGCCATATAGCTGGAATAATGCTGAGTGTCGTGTACAACTATATTCACTTATTCACTTCAGTGACCAAGAGTAAATGATTCTAGAGTAGTAAAACACACTCTTTTCAGGAACCTTTATTTTTGACCTGTCTCCATAGTCTGTCAGAGTTAAATAGAGGATACGCTTTATAAAGAGGCTCTGCTTAATATGAAGAATTACTTGATTTAGTGAGTGAGTTTAGATTCACACTGCTTGTAGCAATATTAAGCAATGTCACGTCGGGGGACATCATAAAATGGGCTTCACACATTGTATCCATCCAAGCGAACACTTTTAACGATTAGGCTACCCCACTGCCCCTAGTTGACAGAGAACATATACTCTACATGGACCATATACTTTATACAGTGGACATACTTGATATAAAACATATGTTTGTCAAGATAGTCCTGCTATGCCCCTGTGGTGCATGGTTCCAACAAGTACTCCATCAGATGTTATAGTTTGACATGCCCGTAAATCATGCTCATCTTCACTGGGACTGCATAATGACAAAATAAATACCACATATTGTTTTACAAGCTAAGGCTGCAATCAGGCATTCCACAGAACATGCTGTAATTTACTTTCAGCCACACTAACCAGATAAGCCTTAGCAGGTTTAAGTTTTTATTATGCAAGTCATTATATGCAATATGAAACTGTAAATTAATCTGTAGTTGTCTACTCATTTATACATCCTAAATATAAATGAAGAGCTTAGTTAGGCACCTGGACATATCTCACGGTTGAATGAGTCCTGATATTAACAACTGGTACATGACTGTGCAACAAAGGATCCTCCTGTACAGAACCTGGTACATTAGAAGCTGCTTTATACAAGGAATGGCATCGACTGCCCCTTCAGGGGATCAGGAGGCTGACAGGGGTATGAGGACTAGACTGCTTGCTGTAAAACAGTCACATGGAGGTCATCACACTCAGCACTGACCTTGAATTGGGTAAGACACGCAAAATGACATTTTGAATATGCACATTCACCAATAAATTCGACCTTTAACATTCCAAGGCCATATTGGCACAGACATGATTTTGTATGGAAATCCATGTTCTTTTTAAAATGAGCAATCATCATTATAAAATCATACCATGGATTCCAATCACTTTATTGTGTTTTATGAGCCAAAGGCGAAGGTTAACATACGTGTGGAAAACCTATCATTGCAAAAGTACACAGGGTGCTTAGTTAAGATCTTTGTGTATGTAAGGATGCACCTATATTATCCCTGTGTTTCCGATCTCCTGCTAGCCAGGGTTTTTCATTCCAATGCAATAAAATATAATTTCTCAATCCGGCTCGTACACATAGTATTGTAATGACAAGACAGGGATTAGTTAAAACCATCAGAACAATGTGAAATTAGTTGCCAGAAATAATCAGGCTCTTCCCTAACTACAACAAACGTGTTATAAACAGGCCTAATTTTACATGAACAGATTTACCTTCAGATAATAGAAATCTGATTCAGTTCGAAGTTATCAGTTAGAAGGGTTTTTTTTAGAAGGAAATTTATGCCCTAATGTGATATAAAGCCTCACACCATGGCACTCATACAAAAAAGCAGGACATCTCTATCTTTTTTTTCATTAAAGTTACTAAAAAGTACTTTTCAAAATAAAAATTATATTGCAAATCAACTTAAGGACTGAGTCCAAGTGCTCTAGCTATGAAATGTCACAAAAATAATTTACACAACTACACAACATATTTTTTCTAGCTAACTGACCTCTTGACTCATGACGCTGATGTTGGAGGTAGCATGGATAAGGAACCTGTACAAAAGTATGGATGGTCTGACCCACAGAAACTGTTCTCTACCTGGGTAACAATGGCAAAGAATGAAGGACTTCCATGTAAATTTGAAAGAAAGAATAGAATCTTGACAAACTGTGCCTTGTATATTTCTGTTAATGTACATGTATTTAAATATCTCCAGAACAGAAGAAAATACAAACAACTGCACCTAGAATGGCTACACTGGTAAAGCATAGAATATAAGCAGATCATATGTCATTGGTTAAGACAAAAATGCTAAAGCAACTGGCACACCCATTCAAATAAATAACACCCAACAACCCTGTTATCAGCGACGGACCTGATATCCATGTCCACTATTCTGTTCCGGATTAGAACCTGATGACACATTTCACATCTGATTTAAATTTGTTAGTGAGTGAACAGCAAACTTTCACTGGAAAGTTGTATCAGAAGAAAATGCTCCTGCTAACCGAAAGTGGTCATTTTCTACCAGAACACAGAACATCTTTTGTGGTAGCACTCTTGAATAGGGAGCAGGCCTTGGTACCATAGCTCTCAGTATGTATTCACGAGCTGTTGCTCGTGGGAAATCTGGGACAGTGCTAGCAGGTTTATGTGCATCTTTCTCCACTTCTTCAGTGGGCTCCTCATCCTCATCTAGCAACATGTAGGAAGCCTTTTGTGACTGGACAAACAGTTTGTGGATGATGGCCCCTACAGGACCACAAGGACCACCTCGAACTGTAACCTCCGGATGTTGATGAAGACAGGACACAAAGTGATGGAGTTCACTCTCTGCACCTCGTTGTTCTAGGAGGTCTTCAGAAAATTTGGATCTCAGGGACACTGTTCTTGCAATCAGGGTTTCTGCCATTTCAATAAGTCTGACCAAATGTTCATATTTCCTGACATCAGCCATTGGGTTTCGAGTCAGTTTGGCCCCCTTGGACACTATTTGGTCAACTAGAGTCTTCACAGCAGGCACATCGGCATCTTCATTATCAAGGACCTTTACTATAGCAGCATGAGTTAACATTGGCATTAAGTTAAACACAACAGTTGCAGGCTTCATGGAGCTAAGCCAGTGGAGGACCTTTTCAGCTTCTCTAGTATCATCAAATAACCGTCTTTGTCGCCTGGCAGGAACGGGTCTTGCACTCTGCCATACTTCCACCCACATGTTTCCAGGAATTTGCATTCTTTGACTAAGGCAGCCTTTAATTTCTTTCTTACCATCTTCAGTTTCAACCTCATCCTCAATGTAATCTCTTGGGGAATACCATCTAACAAAATCTTCCAGGATGCAGCCCGGATTAGCAGCTTTGAAAGACTCCATATCAGAGAGAAGACAAGCACTCTGCATTCTTGCACGCAGCTGTGTGCTTTCTTGAGATGACCCAAGTTTTGAGAGCACATCAGCATGTTCTTCAAGCATGTCTTCTGTCATAGGTGATGGTTCTTGTGTAATGGGGACAAACATCTGCTCACTAGACCCCAGGAGTTTCATGTTTTTAAAAGGTGCAAGTCTACCTTCAGGTTTATGAGAAAAGCTATCCTTAAAGGATGATTCACTGGCAACAGATGCTGACTCAATACTTTCCTCCAACTTGGCTCTGTCTTCTGAGCTGTCCCTGTTCCTGCTGTTCTTTCGGTCTTTAGTCTTCTCCTTTGGGACCGAAGCTCCATCTGCATCCTCATCATCATCCTCATCACAGTCGTAGAATTCATCATCGCTTACACTTCCTATACTGCCAAAACGTTCACTGTTTACCTGATCAACTTGTCCTTCAGCTGGGGAGGAGTCTTGTTTGTCTGACACACGACTGAAAGGATCACCAGGACTATCAGGTGAAGCTCCATCAGAATTGTCACATTCTGAACCATATCCGTAGCCTACTGACTCTCTCTTCATCTTCCTCTCTATGCAGCAGTTCAGCATCTGAAGCTTCTGGTGCAGAAGGCAAGCTCCAAGATTGGGTTGAGACTTTTCCACTCCTGATACAAAGTGATTATTCTCCCAGCGAAATCTCATCTCTAAGACAAACTCTTGCCACAAGTGTGCAACAGCTCTTAAACCACCATAATTATGGTTAACTATAGCAAAACACACAGCTAAGCGATGTGTTAAACTATCAAGAGGTGCAGTTTTCATCTGTTTCTTTAGCTCTGCCAAAACATCTGTGTATCTTGCAGTTTTTTCCTTCACTTCTTCGTCTTCATTTTCATCTTCCCCTTCACATTTTGGCCCCTTGGCATCGGGAAATAGAAATAATAATATCTGATTTAGCATATCTGAAGCAATTGGTGCTTCTTCTGGTTTTATTTTCAGTCTTGTTGTAGCAGTCGATACAACAGATCCAATGGAAGGCATAGCATATGGCATGCTGGGTTCAGTCAAACGTTGCAGTGCTTGGCTTAAGTCTGCATTGTCCCCCTCTTCAGGTACTAGGTTTCCAAGGAGTTCATCAGTTGTTTCTTTTCTTTCAGTGAGAGTAAGGAATTCTCTGATATAATCCCCTAGAAGACACAGTGGATCATCAGCCATGTTGATTCGAACAGACCACTGAGGTGCTTGAAGGGGGTCAAGATCCGAATAAACATGGTTCTCAACAATCATATCCTCTGACAGACTTGGCCAAGTGCAGGACAAATGTAAGTCACTCACTGGATCCTCACATGCTCCAAATGGAAGGTTACCAAAATCAGTGCAGCCAACTTCATCCTCCATCAATGATGACAGGTCTGGAGGCGCCTGTGGCCATGCTGTACATGACCAGTCAGATAAGATGTATGTGAACCTCACAGAAACTGAGACTGGAGGCATAGAGATGTACACACACCCTAATTTCGATTTGAAGACATCTATAAGACCAGCTAGGTGATCGTACTGGGAGGGTATCTTTTTCAGATGAACCATTTCAAACTCAACATTTGCTCCAGGAACGACACATGTTCCACAGTATAGTTTCCTCCAGTTATGTGACTGCTGTACAAACACTGGCACACTGCAGGACGTGTTGCTTACTGCAATGGAGGCAGAGCTGAGAAGTAGCTTGCTTCTACTTTCAGAGTCAATAATCTCATTGTTTGCTGCGGGAGACAAAATGAGGAATTCCTGGAGTCCATACCATCTACACAGTGGGTGGGCACGAGAAGGAAAATCGTTGTCAAGGTTCATTAAATCTGAGTACACTGTTGGTGTCTTTTCATCAAAATCTTCAATGTCGTCCGTCTCCTGACCACTGTCCTTCTCTTCGGAAGTTCTACCCTCAGTGGTTACAACGCACGATTTCAGAAATTTGTGAGTAATCTTAAATTTAAAATCAGCAAATTGTAATTCTTCAGAACGTTCATCCCAGGTTCCATTTGAATACTCGTCTTTTGGCGCTGGGGGTAGTGGCGGTCGATTGGCTAACTTCCATTCGTGGATGATTTCTTCAAAGCGAGCGATGAACCTCTCCCAATCTGACGCAGTCGTAAAGTCAGTAATTTCAAACACATCTGCATCCTCATCTGCACCGATCGAATTCATTCTATTCATATGGCGCATATCTTCATTGGTGTCAGACTCACTTCGCAGATTATATCATGTCAAATGTTTCCATTTGATAACAAAACCAGAAAATGTTTTTAGTTTGGCATATGTTGACAAATCATCAAGGGGGAGTAACTCAAATATACCTGTCACATATACGTTACGACTAATTCACACACGCATTGGCAGCAAGCAACCCTTAAGGAAATGTTAAATAACTAACGACATATAAGTCAAGATTGCTGCAGGATATTTCATTAAAAACCTTCTACATTATCATATCAGCCACTGCTTTTTATGCTGTATCATTTAACAAATGAAGCTGCTGGTTGTATTATGTTAGTATATAATACACGCGTTATCATTATTGGATGTTTCTTGTCGGGGCGGAGGGATAGGTCGTCACACCGAAGACCTGGGTTCGATTTCCCAAGTGAATATAATGTGTAAAGCCCGTTTCTGGTGTCCCCTGCTGTGATATTGCTAGAAGGTTGCTAAACGCGGCGTAAAGCTACTCTCCGTCAGTCTTGTTGTTATTGTTGTGTGCACTATAACGCAGATACCTTTCGACAATACCAAACTTTGAGTGATGTTAATAGAAATTATTACACGAGAAAGCGTGTCATACGATTTATACGAAACGGATGCGGAGGCTTGCATCACGTGATGGAACTGTATTCTCAATCGCCACTTGAGAAACACCAACCAAAATATTTGACGGCACATTTTTTAAATAATGGAAATGGAGACAAAAATGTCAACGCCTCACTGTTAAAATGCATGAGAGAATTAACAGAATGACCTACTTCATAAACAGATTATATACTGTCATGTACCAAATATAAGAAAACAAACCGCGACACTCAGCTAGTGTTTCGTTTAGTGTAGGGCGGCGGTTCATTCAGCATTGATCTGTCAAAACGTAAACAAATGTTTACAACTCCGGAAAATGAACTGGGGATGTTTTAATTAATCTTTATGAACACTTGAACAAAACGGATTTGTTGTTAAACTTGTTCAGATTCATGAATTCGGAAAAAAGTGAAAAAGATGTATTTCACCACAGCCATGTCACCCCTTGTCAGACGTTGAAGGTGATTCACAAGCCCGCAAGTAGCTGCCGGCGTTATCATGCCAACAATATCCTTTGAGGGCATGTTCATAAATATGTCAATTGAACTACCGCTAATTAAATTTACTTATCCTGTAGCAGTGACACAAATGAAATACTCATGCGTCAAAACTGTGCTGGGGAAGATTTGTAATGAAGCACATTTTTGTTACATTGTCTAATATGTTGTATTACAAACATCATCTGGACATAGTTATCTCCCTTACATTATGTATCGCTCATGCAAAGAATAATGAGTATACTCGTTCAAAGGCAATATGACGTTTGAATAGAACTAGCAGTCACTTAAGATAACCCCTGACCTTTTCGATATTGATAATCCGACCTGTGTTTGTTTCATATTTAGACATTATGCAAATCAATGCCGTAAGCGATGTGTAAATGACATCACCGAAGTGTTTGCACTTGCGCGAACGCTAGGAACTAGTTGTTTCCGCTTCCGTGTTTTGATCAGGGAGACAGAGCAATCTGATCGTAGAAAGGAACAACAGTCTCCAAATGCTATCAGTTTACGGGTCTTCGGGATTCTGTAAGTGAAAAACGAATAAGCGGTGATATCTGATGACGAGAAATTTCTGAGGTTCGAAACAAGGTCAATCTCACAGGATGTTTGTGTCACGTAACTGGCAGAGGGTCATCCTTTATACATGCTTCTTAATCGAATTATAAAAGAAGTATTATTTTACGCAAAACATCACTGACATGATCATGTTGTGTGAAGCAGTCTGAAATTTGTTCTACTGAATAGAAATATTGAACAGCCAAATCAGCCTATTATTTTCCAAACCTTACTACAGTGGGTAAGGGTATTCCGGATCACGGTTATTCCGGATCACTGCCACGTACATTAACCCCTAGAAACTGTAAATCTCGAAGGATTTCTTCACTCAGTCTCTCATTTTATAACCGAGACATTGCTCTTGGGACGACTGCACTTTACCGGGCGCACTTTTTCCGATTTTTGTCGCTGTGCTGGTGGGGCTCGAACGCTTTCAGCAGGGGTCGTGGGATTCCAACTGTGCCAATTAGACTAATTAGCGGACACGCTACCTCGGGACCACCGGTGCGATCACAGTTAGTTAGTGCTCGTTTAACGGGTCATTACCCCACTAGCTCTGCGCATGCGCAGTGAATGAAAACAATCTATTATGGTTTGTTTTCATTTACTGCACATGCGCAGAGCTAGGCCCCGCCTACCCATTCATCAAAGCGAGAAGCCACACCTAGGCACTGTTTTCAAGATGTCGTGCAGCCAATCCAGCGAAGCTATGATATATGATGACGTTTATCATTTGACTTGACAATGGATGGATATATGGATATAATCGCATCTAAAGTAAGCCAACCCTAACCTTTACTCACTAACCCTAAGGATCTAGAAGGGGGTGTCCCTAACCCTAAGGATCTAGAAGGGGGGGTCCCAAACCCTAAGGATCTAGAAGGGGGGGGGTCCCTAACCCTAAGGATCTAGAAGGGGGGTCCCTAACCCTAAGGATCTAGAAGGGGGGTCCCTAACCCTAAGGATCTAGAAGGGGGATCCCTAACCCTAAGGATGCATCAGCGCGGTAAAGTGAGACAGTTCAGTAGCTCTACAGCGCGCTATCACTATAGCGCGCTCATTAGCGAGCGCCCAGCAGTCCCGGGTCGCACGCCCGGTAAACTGCAGTCTAGACTTGCTCTTTAAGGTGATATATTTTGTTTTACTTGATCTAAACCAGAAGTTTACTTGCGCGCCCTGTAATGATGATACTTGTTATGGCGTACTTTGTCGTTGGCACGTCAGGAAAAGGTAACTCATTCGGAATGGCCCGTCTCAAATAAGACTAGAATCAAGTTACTTCACGTTAACACTCCATTGCATGCATATACTTTTCACCTGTAAAAAGCAACAAAAATCTTCTCTACATCTGCCATATTTTTGGAGAAATGAGTCAGTTCTGGATCACCAGAAAATAGGGATCACCTCAAGATGTCAACCACCGAAAAATGTTAATTACTGTTGACATAAAGTAATTAGTTTCACGATCTTACTTCGGTTGCCTTTATTTAAAATATGTACTCACTCAATGGTTTGTCTTAGATGCTCTTTGCACAGAGTAGATAGATAAAACGTTTTGGTCTTCATTTCGCCAAAATGTAATTTGCGGTACAGAACTGTCTGTCAGATAAAAGGTTATGAATACTGAAAATAACCAACTTGACAATGCTTTGGGGTTGAAATTGTTTTGTTTTGTTTTCAAATCGTATTCTTCTTTTTTTTTAATAACTTGATGCATTTTAGTAAGGTACAACTCACTACAAGTGCCAAGCAGTCTTGCAGGGTCATTCAGGCAAATTCTTTATGTAGAGAAAAGAGGAGGCATGGTCATACTATGTCATTACGTTATTAACCACAGCAACAGAAAGTGACCTTTTATGACAACCAAAAATACCCTGTTACTTATGCCAAAGGCAGAGTCAATGAGGATGGAGTAGACTCGAGCTATAGTTTGTTTCATTTTTAAACACAAGAAGATACACGTACACCCATAAAGAGTTCAAATAGGCTGGTATTAATAGATTATGCTCGTTAGCTCTACGATCAGTAGCTGATGATGTGATGTTAAAAAGCTCCTGACTGAATAGAGCGTTAAAGGTTCTGAAAAAATGGGTGATTTTGCCTCGATAGTTGTACTTTACAAGTTAAAGTCGCATGTAAAAGTCACGACAAAATACTATCTATCAATACTGAAGAGATCAGTACCATAAACCACTTATGTAGTAACCCCAAGAAAATATTTTCAGCCCACACCGGTACCTGGAATCATGATTCTGGAGTATGTTGTTATGAGCAGCAAGTGTTAAAACTATCTACCAAGCGGATGTTGTTATCAACTGCAATGTCACGTGATCCGGAATACCTTGAAATGATTCAGAACTGCCATAACAGCGGAGCGTTTCTTTTGCGATATTTCTAAAGTCTTTCAGGACCGAATTAATTTCATATTTTGGTGTAAGTAACATGAAACATTGCTCAGCCAGAAATTACCCTTAGGTGCTTCAGATATATTTTTGTGGAGGCGCATGAATTTGGTTTTTGGTTAGTGATCCGGAACGGCCCTACACACTGTATCTCCCCACCCTGATTCATACTTGTCAATGCTTGATTCCCCTCTGTGTATGCATTTCTGGTATTCTATGCATGATGTTGAGGAATATTGTAAAAGACAGTATAAAACCATACCCACTCACCAACTGACTGATGTCTGTACCTGACCATTGCTTCCCATGAATGTTTAGACACATACCAACAGAATGGCTTGTGTTAACAATAACTTATGATTGCCTATGGCTTGTGTCAACAGTAACATATGATTGCCTATGGCTTGTGTTAACAGTGACTTATGATTGCCTATGGCTTGTGTTAACAGTGACTTATGATTGCACGTCTGGTGCTGAAGAAGAAATTCCACAAACTGGCATGATTCTTTTAGTGCTACAGCCAATACAAATGTCATAATTAACACTAAATGAATGCTTTAAGTATGATGGTGGGCGCTTAATGGTAGTGGTCTGTATGCATAGAAAAGAATGCAATCGGGATCAGTTTGATTTATAACTTGATTTTCATGTGTGTTAAAAACAAACATGCTTTATATTGAAGGAGACTGATAACATATGTGGGTAACATATACATTGTGTTTAAACCTGTGGTCCCTGGGATTTGCAACTCAGCAGATCATCCCTTGATTGCTTGGCCCCCATGTGCATGTATACTTAAATTTTAAGTAGGCATAATGTAGAGAAATGACACTGATGAAATATATTTATGTCTACTGTAATCTCAAGGGACGTGCAGTGTTCCTGATTCAAGGAAGATAAAGTGCTTATTGAATGCAAATCTGTGTTTCCAGACAAAGCTCCTGTGAGTAAGGGGATTGTGTGGCTGTCCTTGGCCACATCCTTTGCCTTCTCCTTCCCACTACAGCATTACAAGAGCTACCTTCTGTACAACCCACAGCTACTTCTGGAAAAACACCAGGTGAGATGCAACACTACAGTGTATGTGTTAAACACAAAGGTGATGCTGGAGCAACACCAGGTAAGAGAAACACCAGGTAAGATGCAACACTACAGTGTACCTGTACAACCCCCAGGTGATGCTGGAGAAACACCAGGTAAGAGAAACACCAGGTAAGATGCAACACTACAGTGTACCTGTACAACCCCCAGGTGATGCTGGAGAAACACCAGGTAAGATGCAACACTACAGTGTATGTGTTAAACACACAGGTGATTCTGGAGAAACACCAGGTACGATGCAACACTACAGTGTATGTGTTAAACACAAAGGTGATGCTGGAGCAACACCAGGTAAGATGCAACACTACAGTGTACCTGTACAACCCCCAGGTGATGCTGGAGAAACACCAGGTAAGAGAAACACCAGGTAAGATGCAACACCACAGTGTACCCGTACAACCCCCAGGTGATGCTGGAGGAACACCAGGTAAGATGCAACACTACAGTGTACCTGTACAACCCCCAGGTGATGTTGGAGAAACACCAGGTAAGATGCAACACTACAGTGTACCTGTACAACCCCCAGGTGATGCTGGAGAAACACCATGTAAAGCAAATGCTGTCAAATTTTAAATGGTGAGTGTTTTGTTGCAGATATGGCGGCTCCTGTCATCTCGTATGGCCTTCCTAGATCTGAAGGATCTGTTTGTGTGCTGCATGCTGGTCTATTACTTCAGGATCTTTGAACGCAGATTTGGATCCAGAAAGTTTGCGGTATGTGATCTTCAGCATGTTTGACATTGGTGTTATTCTCACTACACTTCTGGTATATTGTCCTGTCATGCATCAGCTGGTTTGTTGTGCGTGATTGCAAGCTCCTTATTATTCTGAGAAAAGTCTTAACCGGTTGAAATGCTATATGCACCAACAAGTTGATCTTTCAGAGTCTATTATTGCACTCTATATGAAGCACTTGTGAATCTCCAAGTATGACAGTGCATTTCGAATTTTCACCTCACTATGTTTACTGGCATTAATCAGTAGAGGTGCAGCGATTCACCCATATCTTGATTTGATATTGGATCCACTATTCAATCATTTTCAATTCAATTCTTCATACAGGTAAAAACCTTTGATTTCATATTACTCACAGTGCTTTTTTGAGTGAAATCCATTATTAACTTGGTGATATCTACTAGTAACAGTTCTCATTGGAAAATTATCCCAGTATCAACCAATCACATTTCACTTTATTTCAGCGCTCAAAGCTGCTTCAGTTGGCGTCAGAATTACACATGTGTGGAAATAATTAAAATAGGCATTCAAGTTCGTGCATGTTTGTACTTGTCCTGAGGAAGCTGGACTCTGCCTTTTCACTAACGTATCATAAGTATCTGTTGGCACAGATGGCCTGCTGTGTGGGATTAAGTCCGCTAGGTGCACCAGGAGATTGTCATTGTGTATTTTATTTTCCTAGAATCCTATGATCATGGCTTTGTATTGCCCAGAAACGTTTGACTGGGGTTTAAATCCTGCTTATTGTATGTTTCAGTCGTACCTGATTGCCTCTGGGGCACTGGCCTGTGGGGTGGAGGTCGGGTCATTGTGGGCGTGTCAGCATCTGGACATATCTGTGGAGAATCTTCCCACAGGACCGTAAGGAACACTGCTCACTTCTAAGTCAGTAATTGCGCAGATCAACGCTCATGTTGTTGATCACTGGGTTGTCTGGTCCAGACTTGAATATTTACAGACTGCCGCCATATAGCTGTAATATTGCTGAGTGTGGTGTAAAACTAAACTCACACACTCAAGTCAGTCTGCCCAAATGTGAAAGTATAAATATGTGTTACTAAGGAACACACACTAGTTAGTGTGTTCCAAGACCATGTTTTAAATGTGACAAGTCTAGTGGCCATAAAATTTCAAGTCCTGTGCTGGGATTCAAACCATGGACCTTCTGATTTGAAGTCGGACACGCCCACTTGATCAAAGAGGGAGGAACACCCACTAGCTTGTAACCCCCCCACACAGACTGTGTTTGAGAAACATTTGCCTTAGGCATCAAAAAACACCTCTCACCTTAATCAGTAGCTGATCCCCAAATACCTGTTTCTCCGTTAAGCCCCGTTAATCCTAACAAACACCTGTTACCCTGACCATGTATACTTTAACAACAACTTTAGTCATCATAATATGAAATATGCATCTTTTGAAATTAAGTGGTGTTTCTTGAATAGCTGACTGAATACTATACTCTGATTTTGCCACTGTTAATCTTTCATTTAGGATCTGCTTTGTGTTTCCACTGTTCGTGCCATACTACTTTGATATTCCACGTGTTGCCATGACTCACATTCTGGGTGTGCCCGTCACTGGGAAGACACTGACTTACATCCTTGGTCTACAGGTGAGTAGACTCCATAGATGGTTGTCAGATGGTCTAGGACACCATAGAGACTAATCAGATGATCTCAGGCACCTTAGACAATAATCGGATGGTCTTAAACACCATAGAGAGTTATCAGATGGTTATAGAGAGCATAAAGAGATATCAAGTCGTCTCGATTACCTTACAGATATCAGATGGTCTCAGGCACCATGCAGTGATCTCAGACCGTCTAGGTTCCATAAAGATATCGTGTAGTCTAAGTCACCATAGAGCGATATGAGATCGTCTTAGGCACCATATATCAGAGTTTTACTGAGTGCATATAACTGATTCAAACATGTAGTCTTTGGCATCATAGAGAGATATCAGGTAGTCTTCAGCATCATAGAGAGATATGAGGTAGTTTTAGGCATCATAGAGAGATATCACGTAGTCTTACGCACCATAGAGAGATATCAGGAAGTCATAGGCATCATAGAGAGATATCAGGTAGTTTTAGGCACCATAGAGATATGTCGCATAAATCTTGGTAGGTAACAATGTTTCAGTTTGGCATGAGATTACCGCATCCAAATCAAGAATGGCAATGCTTCAGTTTGATGAGAAATTACTAAGTCTAGACCAAGGCTTGAGATGAATTGCAGACATGGTGTTGCTTTGACATAATTATGCAGATTCATGACCTTTTTATTCTGTATGCCCCATGCTTTGTTTTATTTCTGAACACAACGATTCTGTCTTCAGGTAGCAAGCCCGACATTTGAGACAAGACTTGTCGCAGTCTGTGGAATTGTAAGTCTAATGAAAACTACATCAATTCACGAGAAAGTAACATTGTTTTCAGTTTTAAACATTCATGTACTGTTCAAAAAAAAGAAACTTGGCATAATGTTTTAGAGTTTTACTGAGTGCATACAACTGATTCAAACATGACATGTTCCTCAGTTATGGTAAAATCATCACTTTACAAACATTATTGTCCAGAAAGTGGGCTATTATGGCCACTCAATCGGAGTAAAATTTCATTATCTGGCGTGACAACCATGAGCGTCGATAACAGTTGGCAGTGGTGGATCATAGAAGAAAGATGTTGAATGCTGCCCTGAGGAATGTTTTGATACTTGCTGAAGTGCGGTTCTTGTAGTGTCCAAGATGGTGGATTACGCTTGCAAGCACCAGTGTCAATCGAGAGTATCCCATAGATGTTCCGTGGGGAACAAATCGGGTGATTGAGAAGCCCATGGTAATGCCTGAACATTGCTTTGCTGGAGGAAGCCCTGGCAAACACAAGCAACATGAGGCTGAGTATTGTCATGTTGGAAAGATATGCTGTTGATGTGTGATCTGACATTGCTGTGACATTGATGAAGAGAATGATGTGACATTGCTAAATCCTGTACCCTAGCTAACCCCATTCAGTACATTATCATCATGACACTTCCATCACCAGATCTGTTGACCTGCTGTGTGCAGTTATCAGCATAATGTTCCTTCCAGTGTCTGTATTCACATGAGAAGAACTTGACTCATCTCAAGGCAAAATTGTCCACCATCTTTCCCGCGGCCATCTTGCTTATTGTCTGCACCATTGTAGACATTCAGCCCTTTGACATGTCAAGACATTTCCTCGCATTGGTCTTCCAGCAAAATGTCAGGCCTCCTGATTGCGGATGGACTGGTCGGAGATTTGGCGTCAGGGGATTTGGATTGCTGTGAATGTTGTGGTCGTTCTGCATCAACAAAGCTGTCTCAACCGGATGTGGTAACTCTAGATCGACCCGACATGGGTCTGTCACTCCCTGTATTGATGTAACGGTTCTGTAGGTTTGAGATGGTCCGTCTTGACATGCCAAAGATTCTTGCCACTTCTTGATGCTGTGTCCCACGTTGTAAATCTCCAGTGACATTGTGTTATTGAGTTCCTGTCAGTCCTTAGATTCTTTGGTTGTCTTTAGTGGCTTAAAGCAATACATGTACAGTGACCTACAGATAAAGACTTCAGTTTGGAGTGATACACAATTTCATGATGCACTTGCATTTCATATTTGGTGTTTTAGTGATTCACTACAAATGTGAGTGTAATATTAGTTGTTTTGTTTAACATTCTTTTTTTGAAACACTTTGTTGTCAGCAACCATTTCAGTATGGATTGGTTTGTGTCCAATATTTTCCTAAAATTCAAATTGTTCCTATGTCAAGTTTCTTTCTTTGAAGAGTGTACATTGTTTTTGTGTGTAAACACAGGGCATTGCAATGGTTTTTGGAATATGTTTTTTTGTGTCTGGAGATGCATTTATAGCTGCTGACATATCCAGAATGACATGTCACTGAGACAGGTCAAGTGTTACCTCATGCTTCTGGCACGGAGGGGCTACTGTGTAGATGCGTTCTACTTTGATATTAAAAATTGGTTACAAAATGTAAAGACTGTGTGGATAATCCATGTTTTATCTGCCAGATTGGGGGCTTGTTGTGGAGACTGAACTTCCTCAAAGTTAAGACCCTGCTGATGATCCCACGGTGTGTTGCCTCCATGGTTGATGCAACGCTAGGACGCATACTACAGTCGCCACCCCCGAAGACACCAGAGCTGCCAATGGGTGCCACCCTGGAGCTGCAGAGACAAGAGCAGCTGGACCGACTGGAACAACAGATGGTCATGGCATTTCAAAACTCACAGTCAGCCCACCGCCCAAACATCGACATTCCCAGGCCACAGCCTTTGGTGCGTTTTCATGCTATCAATACCAGATCAAATTCTACCAAGTCACAAAAGAGATTATAATGCTACCTGGGCATGCAAGAATACAGTGAACATTGTTTGAAATCTCAGATTCACTCTTGGTTGGTCAGGACTGTGGGATAGTCTTGTAGTTAAAGTGTTTGCTTGTCATGCTGAAGACCAGGGTTCAGTTCCCAACAAGGGGTGATGAGACTGTTTTGTGCAGTGGCACCACTGGCCTCCTTTAACAAGGCACTAAGGTGATTATACATCATGAATGTAATACCCACAAAGATGGTCTGGTGAGTGTATTCACGATGACACAGGCTGGGATGTGAGAACTGTTTATTCGTTGACTGAATTCATACAGATGGCACATTGACACCCTGCAACAATGAATGGAGTAATAACAATACAGTTCTCACAAGCTGACATATAAAAGTAACACTTTATGTAATCATAAGTAATACAATGAATGGTTATTAATTACTGTATTGTCTGAAATATACAAATTAGTGTTAGCCTTTGCAAAGGTTACTTCATGAAAGGAGCCCCTGGTGGGTTGGCAATACAGATACTCTGTTGAGGTTCTTTGATAGTCGTGTCACTAACTCCTACTTCCATGTCTTTTACAGAACGTAGCAAATGGGCCTGGTATATTTGGAAACCCAGACTTTCTGATACCACCTGGCTTACGGCAACGGAATAATAGGGGTAGGTACATAAATGTTTGGGGACACCTGCAGTTTACGGGTCCCTGCCTTCGGCAGTCACCCGGAAGTAGAATGTATTCTATAGTAATGTGTACGCGCCTTCGGCGCGAGCTTACTGCCTTTGGCAGTAAGCGACGCGCGCAGCGCGTCATATATAAAAGAAAAGCATGCGAGAGCGGGCTGATCTCCATTAGGAGGCATTTTAGACGAATTTAGAGGTCATTTTCGTGTTTACTGGCAAAAGTTTAGTTTAAAACTTCGTCTGAAAGACGACAGTTTTAAACACGAATTTTAGTAATACTCCAAAACATTAATCCAATCGTTAGTAATCAAAGGGAAATCCTCATGACGTTCCTTTTCTCTGATTGGTCAGATGTGGACGCACGTGTCGAATGTTCCAAATAAGGTAGTGGGTTACTAGGTATGCCACAACTTGAATGAGATGGGATATGTGCATGCGACAGTAAATCATGGTAAGGAATTTGTGAATGCAGAGAATGGTGTGTACACAAATAAAACTGAGAGTACGTGGAGAGTGGTGAAAGCGTCCCTGCCCAGGTATGGAACTGCGAAAGGATTGTTTGATAGTTCATCGTGAGGTAAAAATATTTACGTTGTTTTGATGATCCTTTTGTAACATTTCTTGCGTTTATCCGCCGTGCGTTTGACAACCCCAAAAAAACCATGCATACTTTAATGATTGAAATTGAAAATAAAGAAAATGGTGTTCAGGATTCGGATAAATTTAATGCAAGCGGAGGTTTCTTCTTGTAATGTAAGTGAAGCGTTTTGATATTAGACATCAAATAAACTTACCTCTTTTTGTTTATTAGGAATAGAAAAGAAATGATAAGTAATATGTAAAAATAATGTAGGGGGGCACCTGCCCCCCTAAAACCCCCCATTCTGTTGAAATATGAGATTGCAAAAAAATCATACATTCGGTTAGCACTGGGAAATTGTATCGTGATCTTAAAAAATGAATAAACACTGCAGTTGACAATACCATGACATAATACTGACCCTAAAATAATGTTGAGGAATGAAGGTCTTGAGCTGATTCTCGATTATAACCCAAAGGTAATTTAATAGGTCAAACAAGGCCATAGAACAGCGGCAGTAACTCGCCGGAGTAAACAAAAAATGGCGTCAGCGTTAGTGCTCGCTTCGATGTAAATATGGCTTCTGCGCATGTCTGTCACGTACACTTCCGGGGACCCGTAAAATGCAGTTTACCCAATGTTTGTCAAGGACTAACATATTGTCCGTGTGTTTGCTGCTGTGGTAAGTAAGACACCTGTTTTGTGCTATCCTAGTGTGTTGGATGTCCAGTTGGGGAAACTGAAAGCAATTTGCATGTGTCATGTTTCTCAAGGTGAGTGCATTTAGTATATGTTCATGATTAAAGTTCATGGCTGACCTTTTAGTGCTGTCAGGAAAGATTTGCTTTCTGATGAGACTTCGAAAAGTGGTGGTGTGTACTTCAATGATCTCCAATGGACTGACTTCTGCAGGAAATCTGGTTGTAGTAATTATATGCCATTGTCAACACATGAAATCTACATGACTTTGAGATGTTGCACTGGCTTAGTCTGCGGAACTGGTGATACACAAGTAAAGGTTGTCTATTGTTGCTAGAAGTCCTGATATGTTTGCTTCAGTTGCAAGTATTGTTAACACCAACCCGTAAAGCAAATTTTGAACTTCAAACTGTCTTGTTGTCATTCAGCAGATGCTGTCCCCACTGACAACCACAACTCTGACCTCACAGGTCCACAGCTTGAGGAACAGGTCAGTACACTTATCACATGGTGGTCATCATTCAGCCTGTCATTGTGTCTTATCTAGGACGTCATCACTTCATCATATCTCATTATCTCATATTCCGCATGTCATCATGCCCTATCCAGCATGTCATCATTTCCTCATGACTCATTCAGCATGCCATCATTTCCTCATGACTCATTCAGCATGCCATCATTTCCTCATGACTCATTCAGCATGCCATCATTTCCTCATGACTCATTCAGCATGCCATCATTTCCTCAGGTCTCATCCAGCATGTCATCATTTCCTCAGGTCTCATCCAGCATGTCATCATTTTGTCATGTCTCATCCAGCATGCCATCATTTCCTCATGTCTCATCCAGTATTTCATCACTGCCTCATGTCTCATCCAGCATGTCATCATTTCCTCATCTCATCCAGTATGTCATCATTTCCTCATGTCTCATCCAGTATGTCATCATTTCCTCATGTCTCATTCAGTATGTCATCATTTCGTCATGTCTCATCCAGTATGTCACCATTTCCTCATGTCTCATCCAATATTTCATCATTTCCTCATGTCTCATCCAGTATGTCATCATTTTCTCATTCAGTACGTCATCATTTCCTCTTTTCTCATTCAGTATGTCATCATTTCCTCATGTTTCATCCAGTATGTCATCATTTCCTCATGTCTCATTCAGTATGTCATCATTTCGTCATGTCTCATCCAGTATGTCACCATTTCCTCACATCTCATCCAATATTTCATCATTTCCTCATGTTTCATCCAGCATGTCATCATTTCCTCATGTCTCATCCAGTATGTCATCATTTTCTCATTCAGTATGTCATCATTTCCTCTTTTCTCATTCAGTATGTCATCATTTCCTCATGTCTCATCTAGTATGTCATCATTTCCTCATGGCTCATCCAGTATGTCATCATTTCCTCATAATTCATTAAGCATGTCATCATTTCCTCATGTCTCATCCAGTATTTCATCACTGCTTCATGTCTCATCCAGCATGTCATCATTTTGTCGTCATCTCCCTATGTCTCATTCAGTATGTCATCATTTCATCATAATTCATGAAGCGTGTCATCATTTCCTCATGTCTCATCCAGCATGTCATCATTTCATCATGTTTCATCCAGCATATCATCATTTCTTCATGTTTCATCCAGCATGTCATCATGTCTCATCTGCCTTGTCATCATGTTTCATAGTCACGATATGGCTGAAATAGTGCTGACGTGACTTTAAGTTTAAACTCACTCACTCATGTTTCATACCTCATGTCATCATTTCATCATATCTCAATTAAAGGTCTCTGAAGACTCACATTTTCACTCTCAAACCTGTCATGACAGATGCAAAAGGCATCTGATACCTGCTCTGTTTTTCTTTATAGACCTGGTCATGTGTATCTGGATAACATTGAAGGGATAGGTCACTGAGTTTGAAATAAGCTTTGATGATATTTATCCCCAACAACACGTTTTGCAATGGGTATTAAAATAGACTCCATCCATGCTTCCATGTATTTGTCAGTGCGTTCATGCACATTTCCGGAGCAGGACTTCAAACTGTTCACTATTTTTTCACCAAATTTGGCACATAGATAGATCTGGTGGTGTACTGGTCCCTTTTGGTAGTTTTTGAATTCTGAATAAAATATTTTTTACGTTTCCATGGCAACAAGTTTGACTTTGACTAAATTTGGTGGATGTGCTCTTTTCCAGACCAGAACTTCAAAACCATTCACTATTTCTTCACCAGAACTGGCACATAGATAGATCTTGAGGTGTACTGGTGCCTTTTGGTAGTTTGGGATTTCTGAATAAAATATTGTCAATACTCTCCTTCTACTTTGTCAGAACAGTTGACATCATTATAACTAGTATACATATTCATGAACAGTATTTTGCAATTGCAGGGGATATTGATGACATCTTGTTTTCAGGATGTAGTGTTAGGTTGGTAAAGAGATATCTTCTTTGTAAGAATGCCATAGACTGCAACAAGTACTTTTCTCATATGTGTTTGGATGGAGCTGAGTGTCAAAGTCAGGTCAAAGACAAGATCACAGAAAGATTTTTATCATACCTTCATGTAAAATAATTTAGTTTAACTGGTTTATAACACTTTGATAAGTCTCCATGTAAAAAAAAATTACCCGCTGCCAAACTCTTTACTGAGAAGCTGAATTTCTAACAATCATGTGACATCATAATGTTATGCATACAGTTCCCGGACTTGGAAACCGCTCGATTAGCTATTATTGAGCTTAGTATGTACAGATTTATTTTACTGACTTTCACTGCCCCATTTTACAATATTTTATACATTGAATTGTTTGCACTTACCATTTTATAGCAGTTTCACGCTCTCAGAATATGTTTTAATGATTTTATAAGTCCATTCGCGAGGCAGACCCCATTTTGTTTACATGTTATTAAGTTGGTATTGTTCTTCAGAATAAAATGATATTTTGTACATTTAACATAGTGGTAAGATAAATACGCTGTATGCTTCTCCCTTGGACAGTACGGACTGACGTATACCTTTGTGTACCGGTGTTATCCCTCACCTACTGGCTCGGGTGACACTGATACATAGAGGCATACATCGGCATTACCCTCGAGAGAAGCAGACAACTGATAGTATATACATTATAAGATGTTCACTGGACATAGGGGCATGGGTTGATGCACCCTTAATGTTTGTTTGTGTTCCCTGAACCCGAAGGACCGGTGAATAACATATTTATCTAACCGAACACCTCAATGTTAATTCTGAACTGTTTTAAGCATGAGTATCAGGTCATACAGCCAACCTGTGTGAATCAAATGATTGAAGTCTTGCTGTTTTTCTTGGAGGTATTGTCTTAGTAAAGGCACTGTGGTGTAATTCCCCTTCTGAATATTCACAGGGACTACATTTGAACATTTTGTCAAAATTTATTGTTTGGAATGCGAGGCAAATCTTTTAGCAGCCATCCTTAGATTTTGCAGATGAAACAAGGAAAACAGACATAGACTTATCACCCTTTCATCGAATTGTATTCGCCCAGCATCAGTGCTTTCTGTGCATCATGAGTGATTCACTGTTCTGGTGATGGTACCAATGTTACCAATGTTCAATGTTATTCGAGATAAAGAAGTACTACCACAAAGTACCGAATGAGTTGCTATTGGCTGCGGCATGGTACATTGCAATGTACCTCGCTTGTGAGTAGGGTATATTGAAATAATTGAAGATCGCTTAGCTGATCGGAAAATGACATTCATGTAAGAGGTAAGATAAAATGTCTTGGACATATGTTAATAGCGTATAATAGGCTCGATATCTTATGATGAGATCTCAAGGTCAAGGCCATTTAACTGGAAATGCAAGTAACTGAATATTCAGGTAGTTAGGGAAATTGTCCTTTCTGTTTCAGATCTTGTTTATTTGCAAGTGATTTGATTGAACCAGAAGTGCATATTCCAGTGATTTTAGGTTATCCAGACTCCAGACTTGAGGGGAAAGTCCTGGTTGTCACAGCCCTAATGTTAAAACTTATTAACAAAATAGGGAGTTTCAATGAGAATAGTTGCAGGGGGATCAAGGATCAGGAAAGATGTATGATGTCATATAATGTTATTCATACTTTTAACCACTAGTGCTGACCTACAGATAGCATTGATACTGCTGACTGGCAAAAAATTGCAAAACTGTACAATTCCTGACTTTTGTATCTCATTTTCACTTTGTAGGTCCAGCGACTTGTCGAGATGGGATTTAGCCAGGATAGAGTCCGGCATGCTCTTCAAGTTACCAACAATGACATTTCCATGGCAACCAATGTTCTGCTACAGGAGACATAACACAGGATTAACAATGCCAAGCTTTGTCTTATTAAACTGCCATGTGTCATTATGTAGACAGTACGTACTGGGATGGAAGTTTCACTTCCAATCATCAACACCGCTCACTTGTGTTGCTGCATGCCATTGGAGGTAGTGGATGTTTCCCATGAATCATGGAATTTGATTGGACCAATTACTTTCAACACCCTTGAAGCATGCTCAGGTGTGATTGAGCCTTCCATAGTAACTGTGTGGGCTTTAACCTGCCCAGAGAAGAATTAATTTGCTGTGTCATGAACATGGCGAGTTTGTCGTGGTCCTGACTCATTGTGTGAGTGTATGTTACTCTGTGTGTATGTTGCTCTGTGTGTGACTGTATGTAACTGTGTGTGACTGTTACTGTGTGTGTGACTATGGTACTGTGTGTGTGAGTGATTGTTACTGTGTGTGACTGTTACTGTGTGTGACTGTGTGTGTGAGTGTATGTTACTCTGTGTGACTTTTTCTCTGTGTGTGACTGTGTGTGTGAGTGTATGTTACTCTGTGTGACTGTTACTGTGTGTGTGACTGTGAGTGTGCATTACTCTGTGTGTGCATTACTGTGAGTGTATGTTACTGTGTGACTGAGTGTACTACTCTGTGTGTGACTACTGTGACTGTGCTACTATGTGTGTGACTGAGTGTGGCATGAATAATCAGCCTACTGTTAAATGGTTATTCAGAATTTGGTAGATCATATGAAACAATGTGCAGTAGTCAGGAAAAAGATAATTTAATACTTTGAAAACATTATTTCTGAGTTCCTGTATACCGTCATTCTCTATTATCATGTGACCATTTTTGAAATGAAGGCTGTTGACAGTGTTGTGATGACTGAATAATCTACACGTTTGATACCACTGTCTGTGATGAAGATGGACCAAGTATCAAAATCGTTACTTTTCTCTGAGTTTCAGCATGCTCTGTGTATTTAGCAAGTGTGATGTAATAGAAAGTTTATTTGTATGTACATGAAGATTAGTGAAGTATATTCTATTTAAATCTTTCATTTCTAAGGTGATTCTTGCCATGTTGAAGTTCACATCACTGCTTGATACATTGTGTATGAGTACATAGTACCAGCACAATGTGTACTCGCGTGACAGTTAGTTACTTTGTAATTTTGCATAATAAGAAAAGTGGTTTTGAGGTGGACAGTTTCCATGTTTTTCATGAGGTCATTGTTACATGTGACGGCCTTGGTGTGAGCTCCTCTAGTGACGTGCAGCCTCGTGGAATAACATGTCACTTCGTAGGTTGGCGTGTGTCCTCATGAGTTGACATGTAACCTCATGGATTGACATGTGACTTTACTGGTCGACTTGACAAGTGATATCATGTGTTGACATATGACCTCATGGGTTGACATGTGACCACGTGTTGACATGAGATTTCATCACCCTATCAGCTGAATCAGTGAGAATGTTTGAGATTCAGATTTAGATGGTAGAAATGCTGTTCCAGATACAATCATCCTGTAAAGCTGACTCAATGAGCAGCAGAAGTTAGCAATTTCATGTCTATCCAGGCCACTAATACAACTTGAACTGTGTGGCCGAAGAATACTTAACAAGGATATGAGATAATCTGAGAAAAAAAATAATTAAATAATATTTATTGTAACTGATGTATGTGACAATAATAATGATTTGTGTAATTGAAGTAGTAGATGGTGAACCCCAGACTAGTTCTGGCCCAGATTTCTCAAAACAAACCTAAGTCTGAGTTTTGACTCAAGTTCGACTTTTTACTCAAATTTGAAATGTGTTTTACAGAATGAACTGAAATTGGTGTAAAATCCAAACGTAAGTAGACAATTTGAATTTGGTGGATAGAGATTACTTCAGTTGTATGGCTTTTTATAATTTAAAAATCCAGTTTGAGTTATGAATGCAGCTGTTTTCAAATTGTGAAAATCAGTTTGAGATTTGAGTAAAAAGTTTGTTTTGAAAAATTGAGTCCTGGTGTCACCCCCACTGATTGAGCAGTGACCACAGACTGTCGGCTAATGTCAGAATGACAGAGTATGAATGTTATGTATGACAGACTTCAAGTTTGAATAAATGTTTTCGAAGAGATAATTATGTATTGTCTGGTAATCAACTTCAGCACAAGGAAGGATTGACTTAATAATAATGGGAAGGGTTTTTTTTTTTTTTTTTTTTTTTTTTATTAGCCCCATTGACATTCCTTGTAAATTCTGTGTACTTGATACCTGTGAAGGTCCCGGGGTAGAATAGGCCTTCAGCAACCCATGCTTGCCATAAAAGGTGACTATGCTTGTCGACTAACGGAATCGGGTGGTCAGACTAGCTGACTTGGTTGACACATGTCATCGGTTCCCCATTGTGCAGATCGATGCTCATGTTGTTGATCACTGGATTGTCTGGTCCAGACTCGATTATTTACAGACCGTCGCCATATAGCTGGAATATTGCTAAGTGCGATGTAAAACTAAACTCACTCACTGACTGACTGTGTACTTGAAATTACTGCATTATCACCATACCAACTTGGATGTACATTTGTGACTGCTCCCTCCATGCTCCATCCTCTGATGTTAATGTGCTGCACTGATACTCACTGTTCCAGTGACATGCTCAACATGTTCCAAAATCGAACTGTCCAAATGTCATTAATGTTATTCTATGCTTTGGCAAAAATTCCCAACTTACTGTCTTCGTGGTTTGATACATGGCCATTTTAGTGGCAGATTCTTGGCAGTTAATGTCACCGTTTGAAGTATTCCAAAAATTCCAAACACCTCGTTAGGGTGATAACATGAAAGGAAGATAGTCTTTCAGCATAGAGCAGTTCTCTAATATGACATAATTTAACTCTTATGCCCCAGTGTATCTACCTGTAATGTACTTGATAAGGTCAGACCCATTGTGGACGAAGCAGTTCTCGTCCTTTGCTGGAATGAATCCTGGACATCCAGTATCCCAGAGGGAACCATGTACCCACAGAAACAGAAATGTTTATCCTGTCGCAGCATCTGGTGCAAAGAAGCAGATGAATTATAACATTGAAAGGGATGAAACGGCAGTCCCTCAGAACCATCGTAGTCTATAGGCCACGGATGGACACCAGGGGACCTTGAAGTTAAGGCGTTCACTTGTCTAACGGAAGAGGAGTGTTATATTCACGAGTGAGTGTGTATGGTTTTGGAAATATTCCAACAATAACACAGCGACGGACACCTAAAACGGGCATCACACATTGTACCCATTAGGGAATCGAACTCGGGTGTGACTATTGGACGCATCAACCATAAGGTTTCGCCACCACCCCTCAATTCACGTCATGGCAACAATGTCTGACGACCATGTCTGTTGACCCACCCCAACACTCACATTGATGGAATATTGCTTTCAAGACCATAAACTAAGCCAATTCGTTGTGTCAGTGGGCACCTTGGCACACCAGAACAGAAGTTTATTCAGTAGTATTTTAACCATAAGGCCTGGGATACTGTTGGCAAGTGCAATATAAATTACTTCTGATCATAGACATTTTTAAAACACTTCATCCTCGACATAGTTCACATTCAGTTGGAATTCATCATTTATTTTTACGAATGATCTTTTATCCTGAAATATGAAGAATTTCTTAATAATGAAAGCGAGAATCTCTCAGTTCCTCTTGAATATAACCCGTTCCTTCAAGCAGTATTTCGAACGCTGATTATGCTTGTCACAAACAAAAAGTACTTGCTTCTCGTCATCGTTAAAGGTCACATGCAACCAAAAAATCAAACCTAATTAAATTACAATTATTCATGACATATAATATACATTGCTGCTTGTAAAAACCAAATAAACAAAATTATAATCGTACCATCGCGATTCAAAAGTACAATATTTTGTACTTGGGCTTACTTCCCTCGAAACGAAGCCCTCGGGAGACCGAACCTAGTCATAGCGGGTGGATGTGCACTCAAGTATAACGACGGCTTCCGATTGGCTGGTTCATTTGCTTACACGCTGAAGGCTCATAGTTTGTTCAGAAAGATGATCTGTTTGATGGGCATTTTAGAAGTCTGTTGAGTCACAAGAAAGTAAGATTCTATATGGATAACAACTGTATGAATCGGCGGAACGGATTCTTACAAAAGTTTGCGCATTGGTTTTTAGTTTCATACCTCAATGCAAAGAAAGAAATACACACTCAATACTTATAATTAAATTCAACAACAAATACTATAGGCTTTCAGCAATATTTTATTTAAACATAATCAAATTCATCGAAACTGATATCTTTGTTACCACCGATTAACATTTTCGGTGTAAGAATTCGGTATTGGCGTGACATGACTCAGGTGACTCATTTACATAACACGACACGCCTACCAAACCATTAGCCAATTAGCATAGAGCACCCCAAACACTTGTCAGTCAACCAAGCTAACATCGGGTGGCGAATCAGAACCGAACAACACAACGTGACGAGTAACAGCAAAGTTTCATGTTCAAATATTTGAATTATTACCAGCGAACTAAAAGACAAGGTTTGAAAAGTGAGAATTGGAAATGAAGCCCAATGACATGAAGTTAGTGGAACTGAGATTGTTAGTGGTAGCAGTATTTGCGCAATAAGAAAGAGGCTGTGATGTGACTGGGATTGCGATGCCATGAACTAATGTTCCAACGTGCGCATGCTCTTGTCGAGGCGTTACAACGTTATTAACGTTCAATGATAATTTTGAGTTGTTTGTTTATGTTAACCACAATGCACCACTTCAATGTTTGTCCAAGGTTCATTAAGGTACCCGAGTGCAAGGGAATTCCCTCGCTGTGAAAAGGTATTCCCCGACATTCCTCAGGTCCGAGAGTAGATATTTACTGCTTGGAAATATCAAAATCTGTCTGGTAGTTGATGACGATCAATGTCCGGTTGATCATGGTCATGGCTTTGCCCCCTTATCTTTATACATGCATGACCTCTCTGTCGACGTTTGACGTCATAGAAGAAAATCGATTTTGGACATTTATTGCAGGTAATTTCTTGTGCGTATAACGTCAAGCATTAGCACATACATTCATTTCATTTACACTTATGTCGTTCAGATATCAAGCTGTATTTTCTTCTCTCACACTTTCCTTAAAGATGGCAAACGAAAAAAATCGAAATTTACTGTATTTTAACGCAAACAAAAGCTTTGGACAACGTTTAGCAGTGTCTATTTCTCACCCCCTGTGGTAGTCGCAGTTATATTTATACCAAAGGATGGGAAATGAAATGTTTTCCATTTTACATTCTGTTTAATTTTATAGCCGTGCGCAGATTCTGGACCACGCGAGTGCAATTCTCGCACAACGTTCACTTTTCAAACCTTACGAAAATGTTGGCCTGAAAAAGACCCTAGGGATCCAGGTGGTTAAAGCAAGCCGTGTTGGGTACAGTTTTAGAGATTATTTCGCTACTGCCAGGTTCTGTTCGAGTCATCCTCCTGGTCAATGCGCGGCGACATGACGTATGGCCATGTTTGACAGTGATCCTGCAATACCCGAGGCTCTCAGATGGCCGGATCTCACACGAGATAAACTCCGAGCCACTCCGAGCGCTCCCCAGATTAAACCTTGCCATAAAGGAAGATGATTTAGTGGTTGTTCCCATTCCTTAATCTTGCGTTGGTCCTATCGATATGATTTGTAGAGATCTGGTCGATGTTAAGGTGTCGGTGTTTGAAAGGTGTCGTGATTTCTGTATTTGCTGCAGAGATAGCATGAATTTGTTCTGACATTGCAACACGTGTGAGAATTGTTTGTGGCGAGACCTGGGCATGGACAGGCTGTTGGGCCTGTGTATATATCTTGTAGTGGCAGGTACGTTTGCTACCCTTGGACAGACAGGTGAGTATGTAAAAAATTTATTTCCGAATTCTTTGAATATGCCCTTATGTATGGGCGATGGGATAGTCCAGTGGTTGACCCAGGTCCGATTCCTCAAATGAGTACAGTATGTGAAGCCCCTTTCTGCTGTCCCCCGAAGTTGTATTGCTGGAATATTGCTAAAACGGCACAAAACTACACTCATTCACTTACTCGTTACGTACACTTGTAATAACTTATCCACCTGATCATATACAAGTGCGTGGTCATACAGAAATAGAGACACGGAGATATATCCTTGGTAACCCTTTCATGTGATGTCAGTAGTTTTAGATCAAGGGATATAACAATGAGCAAGTTATTTATTGGAATTATCATGAGAATGAAAATTGTACTTTTATATGCCATGAGCGCATGATTATATTGGAAGACGGAGATCGGCTATGTGTTCAAGTCTGCTTATACATAATATCTTTTCCTTCATCCCCAGTATCAAAATTTTCTTTTGTGTTTCATTTAATCCCGCTATGCGTCCGTCGCAGCTTTCACACCTATGATGCCTGCCTATCTCTGTCCTGTCTGAGTACAATCTGTGAAACCCTTGTGCGCCCCCCCCCCCATCACTGTGTACTGTAGGAACAGCGGAGTAGCTGTAGATGTATTTCTTCCTCCGTGAACATGAACTGAACATTGTGTATATGTTTATTATTCTGGACGCCTGGCTCCATAACGCAAATGGAAGTTTCCCATCTTTCCATTCTATGACGTTTTATGTACACACACAGGATGGTACTTTATAGTATGTGTCCCAAGTCTGCGTGTACCTTGTACTTTGTACATCACACTTTACAGATGTACACAGTCAATGGATGTGTCCCAAGTCTGTGTGTACCTTGTACCTTGTACCTTGTACCTTGTACCTTGTACCTTGTACATCACACACCTTACAGATATGCAGTCAATGTATGTGTTCCAAGTTTGTGTGCACCTTGTATCTTACATATCACACGCCTTACAGATAAGCACAGTCAACGTATGTGACCCAAATCTCTGTATATCTTGTACATCTTGCACCGTATAGAAGTACACAGTCAATGCATGTGTCCCGAGTCTGTGTGTGTCTTGTACATTTCACACCTCATAGAAGTACACAGTCAGAGTGATTGTCCTAAGCTCTGTGAATCTTGTACATCCAACACCATGCAGACGTACACATGCAATGTATGTGTCCTTGGTCTGTGTGTATCTCGCACCTCCTTATATAATTACATAACACACAGTCAATGTCTGTCAGCCACGTGTCCGCCCTATGGAGTGGTGTTCGGGTCTAGATGTGTCTGGACCAAGGATAACGACAACGGCAAGGGGCTACAGGACAGCCAGGCAACCTGCAGGCGATATGGAGGCAGCCTGGTCACCTTCAGCAACATGTCGGAGATCCGAGCCATGATGGCCATCACCAAGCTAGGTGAGTCACGATGAACTGGATGGACACAAAGTTGTCATCGTTGGGTTTTATTGCATATTTAGGTGTGTCATGATCAGTAAATGATTAGTTATACAACGCGAACAGTCTGTCCTAAAATCATATCTTTTGAATGGCATCAGCGTTGTTTGTATCGCTCTTTCTGGTATTTGAGTCCTGTGGGAACTTGTGACATGGAGAGATGGAGCCAAGTTTGAATTGTTCCGTGTTAGGACATCGATCCAACGAAGTCGTCTGCTACTGATCTCATATTACCGAGGGCTTCTGCCAATGACTGTGGGGGAGTCTCTCTCAAACTGCCAGTGGGGGAATCATTGGCAGACTGCTTCTTTGAGTGCATGAAATGTTTGACAAAGCGTGACTATGACCCTGGCCAAAGAGCGAAAGTTACCATCTTATTCACATAGCCCTCCAACATTGCTGGAATTCACAACATCTAGTGCCACAATGCTCTCCATCCCTCTCTTCCTTCAAAATCGTTGGCGGCCATGATGCCTGCTTTCATAATACTCCAGTGTTTTCTCAGTTCTTTATTATTAGAACTCTTAATAGAAAATAACATCTCTTTCAATTTTGGGCAGTTCCTCTACAATGTATAGATCCTCAGTTACTGAAATTGTAGTTTGATTTTAAGCTTGAATATATTATGAGGGTTACTTTTCACTTGAAATTGTCAAATTAAAATCGGATCCAGACGTTGAATAACTTCCCCCAAATGACAGGAATATTTAAATGCATCAAAGAATCTCGGACTTTTCTCTTGTGCTCAGATGTCCAGCCAGGTTAAAGGAGAACTACTCCATCCTTGACATTAACATTTTTTTATGTACAGATCCTGAAATGTTTCTGCTTCTTTGGCATTTCCCCAGTGACTGATGTGATTATTGGGGCAATCCGCGTGGAGGTGAATGGCAGCATGACTTACTACTGGCTGGACACAACTACGGAGCCCTTCTTCGCCAGATGGAACAACATCACAGATCAGATGGAGATAAACAATACTTGTCTCGCTTTAAAATCAGACGACTTAAAAGCAATCCCCTGCAATTCCTGGATCAGATACCTTTGTGAGAGAGGTAGGTACCGTTCTTCCGTAGCTCTTGAACCGTATTCATCTGTGTCGAGGTCGGTGTTGTTTGTTTTGTTCCTGGGTTAGAGTGAGGAGAGAGGTATTCATGTCCTCTGTACACCAAGACCTGATCCACGTATATGGAGATACTTGTTGTTTGTGTTGTTCCTGGGTTAGAGTGAGGTGAGAGGTATTCATGTCCTCTGTACACCTGAACCTGATCCACGTATATGGAGATACTTGTTGTTTGTGTTGTTCCTGGGTTATAGGGAGGAGAGAAGTATTTATTTCTGCACTCCTGGATCTACTCCGTATATGTGGAGGTAGGTGATTCTCTTTAACACCTCTGACAGGCACGTGAAAGAGAGTGGTAGACGTCACTCCAGCGATTCGTGGAGAGGGCATCCCTGGTCTTGCCCATGCACCACCTGGATGTGTATCCGCAGACAGGACCAGTGGGGTAGCTTAGTGGTTTAAATGTGTGCTCGTAACGCCGGGTTCGATTACCCACATGGGTACGAGCCCATTTCTTGTGTTCACCGCTGTTATATTGCTGGAATATCGTTGAAAAGTGGCGTAAAACCATATTCAGTCAGTCATTGTATCTGCATATACAAGTGAACAACATTGAAGAGCATATCTTCAGATCAAACAGGTGAAATATGAGAACTACCGCACCAGTTAACTTCTGGTATGTGTCTTTGTCATAAACGAAGGAAATGGGTCAGGTGGGAAAACCTTCAATGTAACTTAAGAAACATGTGTTACATTTCAGATTAAACTTTCTTGGTAAAGTACAGATTCTTGTTCTCTTGTTGGATTGAGATCCAGTTGGGATTAGTAAAGTACAGATTCTTGTTCTCTTGTTGGGTTGGGTTCCAGCTGGGATTTGTAAAGCACAGATTCCTGTTCTCTTGTTGTGTTGAGTTCCCGCTGGGATTAGTAAAGTACAGATTCTTGTTCTCTTGCTTGGTTGAGCTCCAGCTGGGATTAGAACTCACGCCACCAGAATCAGGCACCTAATTGCCAGAACAAGTCAGTCCCCTGACCCGCTCAGCCACCGCAACTTCCACAAAATGTGCACCATTTGATTCACCATCTTGACATGATTAGTTGAACTTTTGATTATCTTGTATACAAATTACTCAAATATTTGAAGAACCCGTGAGATCAAAGTTGTGTACAGTACTTGTTCCTCTGTGTCTGTTACCAGATATGGGCGTGTCTCTCCCCACTTCGAGAAGTTCTGTATCCCCAACCACGACTGAGTGTGTCACAGCAATGCCAGGGACAGGCTGTGGGGAGACCTTCATCACTCCCTTATATGAAGCGAACACCCCAACGATCGCTCACGTCACCACCACCACGTCAACATCACCTGTCATGGACACAACACATGGGGTTACGACTGATGTAATCATGGCTACCACGGATGGCAAGCAATATGGAAAATCCCAGGTGCTGTAGACTAATACAGTGATGTATGTTTCTGAATTTTTGAAATACCGCCTTGATTAAAAATGGTTGCACCCCTGCACCCCAACCCCTTCTTTATTCGCCTATGCGCGTCAGGTACATTTAATCCCTAAATGAAATTCGTGTTTGCAGCAGATTTCTCGCCACGAGATGGAAGGAATGCTGACTTCTATCGGCACCTCGTCAGTCTCCAACATGTCTGCTGACGAGGTGAAGGTCCTGGTCACACAGTTCAGTCGAGTTGTTTCTCACACCGAAACAGCCAGCCAAACTGATGTCAGGAAAATGACTGATGCAATAGTCAAGTTATCAGCAATGGAAACGTGTGATAAAAATACTTTTCTGGTATGTACACAGCGATTGGACATAGTTGTAGGTACACCAGCTTGAAGATAAAATAGTTTTTAACACTGAAATTCAAAATTTGACGTGGATAAATAACATTGTATGATGATGATGAAAAATCCACCTCCTCATCTGAATATGTATTCCTAAAAATGTAGACTTGATTAGAGTCTGTCCCATTACTTGTTCACCTATGCTATCTGGTTTATAAGTATGCTATAGTTTGTAATGTACAGTGTTTGACTTGTGTTAAGATGTATGCCTCCAGCGTGTCTGCCGTCATGTCTATGATGGATCCAGACCAGGGGCGAGACAAGGATGACATGGCCCGGGATGACCAGGTCAGGCAACCACGTGTGTACGATAGGGTGCATGCGGTCGATGTGTTATATAATACTGACCGAGGACGACGAAAAGTGTTAAGACTTGTTGTTTGCTTATAGGTCTGGATGCAAGTGTGTATTTGGTTGATGCTGATGTTTGATTATTGTGGATGTGGATGTGGATGTGTACCTGGATGTGGATGTGGATGTGGATGTGGATGTGTACCTGGATGTGGATGAGAATGTGGATGTGGATGTGGATGTGTACCTGGATGAGGATGAGGATGTGGATGTGGATGTGGATGTGGATGAGGATGTGTACCTGGATGTGGATGTGGATGTGGGTGTGGATGTGTACCTGGATGAGGATGTGGATGTGGATGTGTACCTGGATGTTGATGTTGATGTGGATGTGTACCTGGATGAGGATGAGAATGTGGATGTGTACCTGGATGTTGATGTGGATGTGGATGTGTACCTGGATGAGGATGAGAATGTGGATGTGGATGTGTACCTGGATGTGGATGTGGATGTGGATGTGTACCTGGATGTTGATGTGGATGTGGATGTGTACCTGGATGTGGATGTGGATGTGGATGTGTACCTGGATGTTGATGTGGATGTGGATGTGTACCTGGATGAGGATGAGAATGTGGATGTGGATGTGGATGTGTACCTGGATGAGGATGAGAATGTGGATGTGGATGTGGATGAGGATGTGTACCTGGATGTTGATGTGGATGTGGATGTGTACCTGGATGAGGATGAGAATGTGGATGTGGATGTGGATGTGTACCTGGATGAGGATGAGAATGTGGATGTGGATGTGGATGTGTACCTGGATGTGGATGTGGATGTGTACCTGGATGTGGATGAGAATGTGGATGTGGATGTGGATGTGGATGTGTACCTGGATGTGGATGTGGATGTGGATGTGTACTTGGATGTGGATGAGAATGTGGATGTGGATGTGGATGTGGATGTGGATGTGGATGAGGATGTGTACCTGGATGTGGATGTGGATGTGTACCTGGATGTGGATGAGAATGTGGATGTGGATGTGGATGTGGATGTGTACCTGGATGTGGATGTGGATGTGGATGTGTACTTGGATGTGGATGAGAATGTGGATGTGGATGTGGATGTGGATGTGGATGTGGATGTGGATGTGTACCTGGATGTGGATGTGGATGTGGATGTGTACTTGGATGTGGATGAGAATGTGGATGTGGATGTGGATGTGGATGTGGATGTGGATGAGGATGTGTACCTGGATGTGGATGTGGATGTGTACCTGGATGTGGATGAGAATGTGGATGTGGATGTGGATGTGGATGTGTACCTGGATGTGGATGTGGATGTGGATGTGTACTTGGATGTGGATGAGAATGTGGATGTGGATGTGGATGTGGATGTGTACCTGGATGAGGATGAGAATGTGGATGTGGATGTGGATGTGTACCTGGATCAGGATGTCATACGTATATGTTGGTGGATGAAATGTTCATACAGACGGCTGGTGGATGTGGATGTAATATAGATGTGTTGGTGGATGTGGACGTTCATACAAATGTGTGGAAGGATGTGGATGTCATACTGATGTATTATTGGACAGGCAAACCGTAGCGCAAATAGGGTTGCGCAGCACAGAGAATATGATAAGTCTACTTATATGCAAGCGAAGCGAGCAACTGTTATCAACGTATTTCCCTCGCTTCGGATCGAAAAATATTTTTTATGTCAAAATGAAATATCGCCACCATCAAAGGTACACTCCCTTTACCTCATTTGGTTGTGCTCTCAGATTTCCTACCCCATGTTTAATAATTACTCACGTGAAATATGTTTTATTCAACATTATCAGCGCCACTCGTGGTATTCAGATCGTTATTCGCCTTCATTACCCTTGCCTGCTTCCGGTTGAACTGAGTGACGGAACAAGAATAAGCAGAAATTAAGAAGACATACCATATTGCTTAATTTTATCATGAACCTGTTGGAGTTTATTTGTCTTATCTGTCGTCGCTATTGTTAGAATTTTCGTAACATTTATATAAAAACTTATTCTGTAATGGGCGAATGAAGCAGGGAGGTAACTGTAAGTATTCCATATTGAATAATGCCCTCCTGTTCCTTCACTCCGTTGAACCGGAAGCTGGAAGGGGGAATGGAGGTGAAGAACGGCCTGATATACCACAAGATGCGCTTTAAATGTTGAATAAAACATATTTTACGTAAGTAATTGTTCAACATGGAGTTGCAAATGTGAGAGCACAACCGAGTGAAGAAGTGGGTGTATGCCTTTAATAATGGCGACGTTCTATTTTGACATGAAAACTATTTTTCGAACCGAAAGTAGTTTGCCAACCTTTGCTCCCTTCGCTCGAATATAAGAAAACTGGTAATTTTCTCTATGCTGCGCAACCCATTTGCGTTACAGTTTGATTGGTGGATGTGGATGTTCATACACATGTCTTGGTGGGTGTAGATGTTCATACAAATATGTTGGTTAATGTAGATATTCATACAGATGTTTAGGTGGGTGTGGATGTCATACAGATGTCTTTGTTGATGTGGATGTCATACAAATGTGTTGGTGGATGTAGATGTTCATACGGATGTGTTGGTGGATGTAGATGTTGATACAGTTGTCTTTTAGGATGTTCATACAAATGTGTTGGTGGGTATGGATATTCAGTTAAACCATTTATGATCTTAAACCATGCACTGGCACTAACTTTCCACTTTCTGTTTAGCCTGAGGCGATCTTGGAAGCTATGGAGAATGTGATGCTCGCGACGGAGATGGTATCAGTGGAGGAGATGTATGACAGCTTCAGTAAGTTGTGTCTAGTGTAAACACTTGGTTATATTCAGGGTATCAATGTACCCATGAGGTCCCATTCATGCAGGAAAATTCCTCTTTTCATCAGATTCTTATCACCGGCTTAGTGTTGTTCATTAGATACGTACCAGTGAGTAAGTGGTTTTGATGTGATGAGGACCAGTCAATAAGGAATTTTCATTACATATGTACCAGCCAGTAAGTGTCTTTGATGTGATACGCAGGTATCCGGATCGTATCATTCAATGGCAGTGAGGACAAGCTGAACCTCCATGAGAATCACAACACCGAGTATATACAACTAGCATCCTCCGTCTTCACTGCAGGCCATGGTAAGTGAAGTTAACATCTGGATCACCCCTTCCATATACACGTGTAGAATATAAACAAACTCTTATGTCCTTATGTATATTTCTTTTGTGCCCTGATTTTGACCAGGGCGGGTGTCGACCGTTATTTACAAGAACTTGCACCGGAAGATGTCAAAGAGAAGCCGGAAGTACCGGAAGGCTAAGCTGGGCAGCCAGGTCTTCTCTGTGGCTGTTCAGGATGCGCACTATCCCCACAAAGTGAAAGTAGAAACACCCAACGCCATCAACTTCACAGTGGCGCGAGTTGACAGAAAGGTTGTCCAAAGTTTACGTATGTATGAAAAAAATTCGAAAGTCAGGGTATAAAGTTTGAGTCAACAAAACTGACAACACTTCACATATCTCGATAAGATTGTTTGGGAAACAAGTGTTTGTCTGTGTGCTCTACAGCTTTGTTCTGTGACATTGTGTCTATGTGTGTCAGGACGAGGAAGAGAAAACCCGTATCTGTGCCTTCTGGAATACCAACGAGGCTGAATGGGCAGACACCGGGTGTCATCTACTGAATCAGAATAAAACCCATACGACCTGCTCCTGCGACCATCTCACCAGCTTTGCCGTTCTTGTCCTGTACTACAACGATGATGACGTTAGTTCAGTGTTATTCTTTCCATGATACTTGGATTATTTGATATATGGCTCGTAATCGAACTGGGCTCAACAGTCATCTAATTAGAATTAAAACATTTAAATCCAAAGAATATCAACAATTGAAAATGGGCATTGGACATTCATGGTTCAAAAAAGCAATGTAATGTATCTCATGACAAAACCGCAGATAATCCTGTCATACGGACTCATATTATATTGACCTATGTATTTAGGTGTCTGATATCAATGAGCGAGTGCTGTACATCTTGTCAGCTGTTGGCTGTGGTTTGTCAATCTTGGGACTGGCCATGACTCTGTTCAGCTTCACATATCTCAGGTAACTGTATACTTCTTTCACATCGGCAGCATGATCTGCTGTCGCTTCACGACAAAAGCGAGCACTCTGAAACAGACTGCGTCACATGGATTGAAACAGATTGACTCATAGTTTATTGAAACACATTGACTCTTAGGTATTGAAACTGATTGAATTATAGATATTAAAACACACTGAATCATAGGTATTAAACAGCCTGTCTCATAGGTATTGAAAATGATTGATTCATACGTATTCAAACAGACAGAATCATAGATATTGAATGTCATTGAATCATAGGTATTAAAACATCCTGAATCATCGATATTGAAACACACGGAATCATACATATTGAAACACAATGAATCATAGGTATGGAGACAGGTTGAATCATACGTATTGAAACCGATTGAATCATAGATATTGAAACACACTGAATCATACATATTTCAACACATTGAATCATAGATGTTGAAACACACTGAATTATACATACTGAAACATACTGAATCATAGATATGGAAACACACTCGATTGTACGTATTTCAACACATTGAATCATAGATCTTGAAACACACTCACTCATAGATATTGACACACACTGAATCATACATATTGAAGCACATTGAATCACAGATATTGAAACACATTAATCGTAGGTACTGAAACAGACTGAATCATAGCTATTGAAATACATTGAATCTTAGGTATTGGCCGATTGATAATTAGAGGTACAAATGCATGCTTCAAAACTAACTACCTTTCTGTGATGCAGGTTACTGCATCGGGAGCGGATCTTGATCCATGCAAATCTGGCAGGCTCCCTCATGCTAGCTCAGATTGTCTTTGTTGCCTCAAGTGACGCTCACAAGAGCCAGGTGAGTGGGATTGTAAGCACTGAGTATCATGTACATAGATAAAAGTGAATGTTTCAGTTTCACCTTTACTACATGTTTTTACCCAAACACATGAATACTTATTTATTTACTGGTAGTATGAACACGTGACTTTCAAACTGTTGGTTCAACATAGGACGCTGATTACATATAGGGAAATCCGGTGGTCCTGAGTAAGCCACATTTAAAAGAGACCAAACGTGAATCATACGAAATTACACCAAAACTGCATCTCATCTAATTTCTTTGAGTGACATTTAGCTTCTTCTGTTTGTGTAACAACTGCCTTCTTTCGGAAGCATCCTCCAACCTTGTATATCAGCCTCACTATTTTGAAAACAACAATCGAGTTCCTGTTAATAAATAGTCCATTTATCATGCGCTTTACTCCATGCACAATGCATGGTCGAAGCGCCCAATCAAATCTGATTACTATTATCCCGATTTAACCCAAGCAAGTTAGTGGTTACATGACTTATTCCATCGGGTACCCATTTTCTGCTGGGTGAACAGGGGCAATTTTGAACAAATTCACTTGCCTATATTGAGACCACATGTGTTATGTGCTTCGTTGTGGGGCAGGACTGAAGTCCTAGAAACTCTCAGGAATCAAGCTGACAAACACGGTCACCCATCCAAGGGCTGTCAGAGCTCGTTGGTGCTTAACTTCAACTGATTCGTGACCTGACCTGGGCCACACGGAACCACGATAATAACATACTATGTATATATTACCTTGCCTTCAATATTGTACATCACGCCTTTGATAACGGTGTTAGTAGCTACACCGATACGTCAATCATATTTACGTAATAAGCAACTGGTATGATTAGTACACCTCTCCTCGTTGTGCATCTCATCTGCTCGTGGAATTTTACATTGTTCCCATCACACTATAGGTTCTGTGCAAAGTGGTGGCGATCTTGATGCACTTTTTCTTCATGGCTGGCTTTACGTGGATGATGCTTGAAGGACTTTGCCTTTACCTCAGCTGTTTACGGAGTCACCACAACTACGGTGACATGCGTCTCAAATACGCAGTCATCGGTTGGGGCGTCCCTGTCATCATCGTCATCCTCTCCGTAGGCATACAGTTCCCTCACTACGGCGATGGCCCAGGAGACAGGTGAGTGATTTTAGATTACGGTGCAAAGGATTTGTGTTGTGGAATGCTAAATGTTCTCCATTGTGTGTGTCATGTAACTTTTACAGCAGGAAGTGGGATTGCCGATTTGTATGTGATTTAAGGTGGTCAGTGGTATTTTAAAGTGTTTTTTATGGTGGCACACGGTAATGTAGAACTGAAAAACTAATTCACATTTAATTGTTCTGGATCCCGACCAACACAGCGTTTGTAGCACTACGACATTGGTAAGCCTATGGGAAACTATTACGACATGTCGTAAAATTACGAACGCTTTTTGGATCGGGACCCATGTTGGTTTTGAAACAAGATTGATGTCCTAAAATGTTGAAGCCGATGGTGGTTGTGCTGTGACCATCGCCATACAGACCAGATCCATAATGATCTACCTTAATGACTTCTACTAATCCAGCCCTTCATTACCAATCAGCTGTTGGCTGTCGGCTGAACACGGACTCATCTGGGCCTTCATGGCACCCATGCTTCTCATCGTCATCGTAAGTATCATGACTAGTAGTATGACTCGGTGCAGACATATACGCATATTCTAGCTAGGAACTGACAAACACACTTGCGTTTTATGTTTGATGGGTAATTTTACAATAAAATATCATCAAAGTAGATTTCACAACTCAATACCTAGACTGCTGCACCAGACTGGAGCCGACCTGGAACTTGATTTTGTTTCGTGTAGCCTCCATTCGTGGCATGAGGGCCACAGTTCGTCTTTGTTTTGAAAACTGGAGATGTGATAAAACCACTGAGGTTGCCCTTGAGTATCGTAACCACTGAGGTTGACCCCTTGACGAATATTGTACCACTGAGTTTGGTCTGACGAGTATTGTAACCACTAAGTTTGGTCTGACGAGTATTGTACCACTGAGTTTGGTCTGACGAGTATTGTACCACTGTGTTTGATCACGACGAGTATTGTACCACTGAATTTGGTCTGACGAGTATTGTACCACTGAGTTTGATCACTGGACGTGTATTGTACCACTGAATTTGGTCTGACGAGTATTGTAACAACTGACATTGCCCTTGACGAGTATTGTTAAATCGATTTGTCATCTGCCCATGACAATCATTCATGCATTTGTCACACGCCAGTTATGAGACATTTAACGATGGATCAGTCATATTCACATGAGACATATATGTGGACATGGACAGAAGTATGTGTGGTCTGGATGTGTGTTTTGAAAACCCTGCCATACCTATTTACTTGCCACACTTCCGAAATCCACGTATGTGTTTCTATACACATGGAAAAAGTATTGCCACATCTATGTCAGTTAACCCCTACATGGGCACTTAGGTTCATGTTACTATTACGTTTCTTTGTATCATTACTTTGACCCTTCGGGTGCATCCTACATTGATTACATATGCAGCGAATACATAAACCCGTCATAGAGTAGATAGAACGTTTCAATAAACTATTCTTTCGACTTGCTAACTACAGAGTCATTTGATTTCGTTGTTGATAAGCAAATATTGAGCCTCCTCAACTAACAGTTCCTCAAAGATTGTTGATCTGGCGAGTTATCCGTACTAGAACATGAGTTAAATTATGGTCATGTTTCCCTCTCTGAATGAATTACAGTTTTTTTTGTTAGATTTCCAATTCTATTATTTACAACCAATTATCCAGATTGTAGGCTAATTTAAAGCTTGGATAAATGCTTTGTTATGGCTTATGGTAACATATCGATCCTATGAAGGATATGATGTATTGCAACAATTTGCTCCATGTGTACATTTTGAAACAGTGCAGTGCAGCATCTTTGGTGTCAGGTTTTAACACAACATGTTAGTATCAGATGGATCAGACAAAATGGATAATGCATGCAAAAGGCTCAGATGTTGATGCCACGTGACAAATACCTCATGTTCTCCCTTCCAGAAACATTAATCGTTTATTCTTTTACAATATTCGCTACTTTTTAAACTATATGTCAGCATATGCCATTCCTAGCAAAACACAAACCAGAGGTAGCGTGATAACGCTGCCATTATGTTTACCTGTCAGTAATATATGCGTCTGGTGTCGTAGTTCAACTTGATCATCCTTGGGCTGGTCATCAAGGTGTTCCTAACCCTCAAGGCCAACTCACAGAAGTCAGAGGCTGCTCGCATCAGGTATGGGGAGTACACTTCTTGGTAGGCAATTAAACCATTTTTGTTATAACGTCATAACTTGTGACGCCATGTCCACAACGCCGTAACAGTTCTAAGGCGGCAACGTCATAACAGTTCCAAAGCGGTAACGCCCGTCTCCTTTGCCTCCCCAGAGCCAGCCTGAGAGCCATGTCTATGCTGCTGCCACTGCTGGGGGTTACGTGGCTGATCAGCATCGTCGTCCCCTACAGCACCATCTTCCACTATCTGTTCGTCATCGGCAACTCTCTGCAGGTGCGCACAATCAAACCCGAGCCTATAGTCTGTTTGTAGTGAAAACGCGACGACAATTTTCACATTAAGCAAAAAGTAAACAAAAAGAGTGAGATTAAGATTGCGAATCCTCATAATCTTACCTTGCCAGTTGAAAATTCAAGTCTCAGAATTTTGTTAAACAAACGCTCATAGAATCAAATCGTAAGTTTTAGTTTGCATTACCGGGGGGTGAGCGAAGTAGTTGGAACAGTGAAACAAATGCAAGTGCGGTTCGTGAAGAGTCTCAGCTTAGATCAATCCTACTTGTTCTCGGTGTTTCATGTGCATGTACCTCCTTCTAATGCAAAAAATAAATCGAATAAAAGTCTGCGGTTTAAGTGTTCATTTGGCAAGGTAAAAGTATGAGGCGTTACATGATGCGTTTCTTAAAGAGCTCTTTCCCATGATCGATAAAAAAACAAAAAAAACCCAAACAAACAAACAAAAAACCGTCAGATTTGAGATTCTGTTGGGTACAGAGGTTTAAGGTCCATGTGTCTTATTTATGTTTTGTGCACTTACCCCAGTTTCGAGATAATTAATCATTCATCAGACATCAGCATGCTCATGCTGTTGATAACTGGATTGTCTGGTCCAGATTCGATAATTTACTGATCGCCACAATATAGCTGAAATGTTGCCCAGTGCGGCGTAGGACTAGATTCACTCATAAGCATTATCTGGCCTGCAATAGATTGAGTAATGCTCACCGCGGCCATTAGACACAAACTAACACTGTATACACTTTTTGTTGACTGTTGTCTCGTTCCCCAGGATAAATATTAATGTTTGCTTTTATATTTAGCTGTAAGCTCATCCGCATATACAAGGAGTTTTCATTACAACGGTAACAGGCAAACACAGGCGCTCGCATATCCAAACAAGACCTTGCATTATACACTTGGCTGAATGAGTTTAGTTTTGCTACACCCATCTATATTCCAGCCATATGGCGATAATCTGTAAATAATCGAGCCTGGGACAAACAATCCAGTGATAAACAGCATGAGCATCGGTCTACCCAAATGGGATACAATGCGTTCAAGTGAGAGTTATTATTAGTTATTATTAGTTTGGGTTTGGTATAGTCGAAGTGTATAAGGTATGGAATGGATGTTTCGTTTCAGGGTTTGCTGATTTTTTTCCTCCACTGCCTGTGCAATGATGAGGTGAGCTCACCCGTGTCACATAAATTCAAATATTCATGTAAATGTTCATGCAAACCAGGTTTGGAAAGAAATATTAACGCAAACAAGGTAACCAACAGCTCGGCACTAAATCGTGTACAGAATGCAAGTTGTCTGTAATTAACATTCAGTTGTCACAGTTATAAAAGGTTATAAATGTATAAAAGGTTTTATCTGTACAGCTTGGAGTGAATGTTACATATATGCGGTAAAGTTGACTAATGTTCATCATATTATACAGGCGCCAACCGGAACATTGTATGTTTTTAGGTACGAAAGTTCCTGGCAGCTAAGCGGGCGACTCCCACCATGGGGACGGCCACCTCGGACGTGGACGAAAGCGCATTTTGGAGACGTCGCCGGTCCCCAGTGGTAGGGTAGAACATGTAGCTAGCCAGACAGTGCTGGGACCCGGAAGACTTGGGGTTTTAGTAGGATGACGCTTGTTACTATGGTCGCGGTGGAATCCCCATCGCCCTGATTGGTTGATGGGGAAACCAAAGGTTTCCACATAATATAGCGAGAAAACCAAACGTTTCCACACAATAGGGAGAACATCCGCCTGTTTCCACACGGACAGAATGCAAACCAAATGTTTCCACACAATATAAAGTACAGGCCAAATGTTCCCACACAATACAGAGTAAAAGTGAAATGTTTCCACACAATATAAAGAACAAGCCAAATGTTTCCACACAATACAGAGTAAAAGTGAAATGTTTCCACACAATATAAAGAACAAGCCAAATGTTCCCACACAATACAGAGTAAAAGTGAAATGTTTCCACACAATATAAAGAACAAGCCAAATGTTTCCACACAATATAAAGAACAAGCCAAATGTTTCCACACAATATAAAGAACAAGCCAAATGTTTCCACACAGTATGAAGTACAAACCAAATGTTTCCACAAATTCCGCCAGCACATGCTTTCATTTGATACGAGAAAATAGGTGTGGTGATGATCGGTCTCTATGGTATTGTGTGTGATGCCCTCTCGACGCTTAGGCCCACTGCTCAGAATACCAGTGACTGCTTGTTCTGGTCTGTAGTCACATGTATTGTAATACACGTTTCTCAAATCAACGTAAACATTACCAAACTAGCTTGAAAGATTGTATTCTTTTCCAAGTATGCTTTTTTATTAATCGGCTTATTATAACTTTTATAACTTCGACGGTGCGGGAAGGGTTTACCTGACCCAGTCTCCACAAAACATAATTTGTTATTATTGTTATTATATTATAAATCCACTCTTCAAAAACGAAAATAAGAAACGCATCGGTCAAAAATAAAGAATTGTTTTAAGCGTTCACAACGGTACCTGGTGGCACCACCCATTGCAGCCATCACAGCTCCTTGAAAGGGATTGCACAGTCGCTGGATTTTTGCTTGGGGAATTCTTCGCCATTCCTTCTGCAATGCGTTTGCAAGTCCAGTAGTTGCCTATGGAATCCAAGAAGGGCGTTGACGCCCTCTCAAAAACAAGCAAAGTGAGGCAAAAATTAACCAAAGCGCGACAATGCAACAACGAGACATTTCGCCCATTTGTGGCACTGTCGCAATGTCGCGTGTCGCGTGTCGCGTTTTGAATAACATTTTCTCTATTCCTCTAAAGTGCGACATGCGACATAGCGACAATTTTTAAGGTCAAAATATGTCGCGTTGTCGCCCTGTCTAAGATGTGTAAAGAAAAAGCTGAACATTTACTTAAATACGACAATGCAACATGTGGTTCAAATGACGCAGTGTCGCGTTGTCGCCTTTTCTGTCACCGGTGCGCATGCGCATAAAGTCAATTATAGTACGCATGTACTGGAATAGTTATACTCTATTTCACACTTCCGTGGTCTTTTGCTACCTCCAATGGTTTTTAATATATATATCCAATCAAGCGGCAAGACAATTATTTGCGCAAATATTTATTTTAATCACGGCGCAGGGTGACCCTGCCATTCATGGCGAGGCATTTGCCCTGCAGAGTTATGTCTCTTCGTCACATTAGATAACTATGTTCATAAGTTGCGCCATACACATTAATAAGTTTGGTCATTTCGCCGATATCAAGCTGACAGGCTGTGAAAAAATGAAATATTGTTAAAGTTCAGGCCACACCAACAGTTACATCAGGTGATATCCTCGAATGGATCGCTATGTTCGATAGTGTGTCTTCTGCCATAGTTTCATAGTACAGTTCTGTCAGACGCTGATGAATTTGTTCGAGATCTGCTTCTGTTCAGCCAGCAGTGGATGGATACCAGGTAGAATGACATATCACTTACCCATCCGACACCTCATCAACATAGCATACTGTTTCATACAGTCGTGTCACATCATCGATAGCACCATTCTCATTTCCATAATATACTGTTTCGGTCAAGTCACATTTTGTTCGGCGAGTTATTGTCACATTTTCTTCTTCAGGCTCTAAGCTTTGATGACGTACAGTCCAGATGTCAAACAGATGCACCAGGTAGGTACTGGAATGCTGTGATGCAGAATACAGTGTAAAGCTCGTGTGGGCTCAACTTGTGTGTGAGTGAGGTGGGTTATACGCCGCTTTTAGCAATATCACGGCGAGGGCTTCAGACAAAATACCTATGTGGGGACATGAAGCCGGGTCTTCATCGCGACGAGCTAACACTTCCACGACTCATACAGACCCGCGCCAGTTATGTTCGGACACTTCCATGGACTAACGTGTTATTTCAGTGGAGCATACATGATTTCCATGAAGTAAATTTAGGATGGATGTGTGTTGAATTCCACTGGGAAATGTGAAATCATCTCTGCTCTCACACATAGTTCGGTTTTCCGACCTCTGTTTAACTAATGACATCACATTTATCAACTTACGCATCGTTCCACAATGCAGAATCTCGACCATAGGTCACCATGTTAAAGGAGTTCTTGGCACCATGTGTATGTCGACCAACCTGTTGCCACTCGATAAATAAGAAACGGAAAATTAAACAGAAACTATGTGATTGTAGGTAAGATGATGCCCCCTAAATGTGCAAAATTTGACTTGGATCCCATGAAAATTGCACTCATGAAAATCAACCATGCTACGCTTAATTAACGTGTAAGTCTATGGAATTACGTGACCTTTATGTGAAGGCCACGGGTCTGTACATTCCATACATGTTGTTCGTGCTTCCGTGTGTGTGTGTGTGTGTGTGTGTGTGTGTGCGCGCGCGTACGTGCGTGTGTGTAAGTGTCTGTATGTGTATGTGTCTGTGGTATGTTTATGTGTGCGTCTTTGACAAAACATGGTTTTGAATGAGTTGAATGAAATTTATGGACTGCAGCAGTTGTGTCCCAATTAAACAGTCGGTGTTTGTCGTTGTAGCTCGCCGACATGCGTGGATTTAAACTCGAGGACAAGAGAAGATCAAAAGGATGGCATGTGGCGTGTTCTGCAGTCGTATATCACGTGCTGGACTATGACATTGTGGAGGTCACGGACGGATGTGATGTTGTGAAGGTTTCCTATTGTGGGACTAAATGCACTTGTGTGACTAAAAATAAAAGAAAAAAACTCTCAACGGAAACCAAATGATTCACGTCAATCAATTAAAACAATCATTGAAGATTGGCTCACCAAAACGTGTTTCTTGTTGTCTGTGTTATTGATCGCATCCACTATGGAGAATATTAATGAAACTAGACCAATACATACATTGTGTTAGATCTGTACACAGTCCACTGATTGTCGGTTTCACGTGTCTAGCAGTCCAATGGTCAAGGTCTCGTTTACATGTGGAGCACGTCGACTCTATATAACCCAATTGTTTGGCTCTGTGGCTGCAGCCTTCGTTTACTTTCATGACTCTTGCTCTCAGCGGACAGCGGACGTACTATGGAGCCACCGTGAGACATACGCTCATCCCATCGTCATTGTACTGAAGTCCGTGTAGAAGGGTTTTGAGGGACACAACACTAAATCCAGAATGTGGCAGGGTTCCTGCGTCTGAAAGAAATGAGTCATGCATAAGCATCAGGAATCACTTTTCTCATGTAGGTAGACTGGTTTAACAACAGCGAGTAAGTGTGGTTTTATGCCGCCTTTGGCAATATTCCAACGACGGGCATCAGAAGTGGGTGTGAGCCATAGAATTTGAGTGGGAACTCGAATACTGGAACTCAACATGGCGTGCCAACACTAGAACTACCCTACCACTCCGTTTACACGCAGAAACCAGTATCACCCTTTCCCATCTATACTTAAATGGCTGTATACTATGAGAGAAGGAGTGTGTACTGTATATTAAATAAACATTCATGAAGACGCATATTTTCGTTCAAATAGAGTTGGAAACGCCTGCCTGTCTGGTCCTCTTTTGCCTTCCCAACAGTGGTCCTTCCGAAGAATCCTTGGTCCACTTCTGTCCATGGAATGTCTTCTTGGCAGGCGTCCTGCCTCGGGGGGACTTCAGGGTCCAATTCTGCCCCCAGGACGCTGGTTTCCACGGCCCTAATGATTTAATAATGAATGTCAAAAGTATATGTATATTTGTGAGAAAAACGCTGTAACTTGAAAATAAGTTGTAACTTTCACATGACGTCATGGTGAAGAAGGACATTGTTCATGGTTTCGTTAAAAAATGCCCGAAAAGCATGCCTGCCTGGTCCCCTGTCCTCTTTGTAAGAAAGATTTGCATCAAGTTCAAGAAAAACATTGCCATTTCGAGCATTTAAAAACAACATTGGAGGTAACGAAAGACCAGTCAAGTCTGAAATAGAGTATAACATTTTCTGCGCATGTGTAGATTAATTCACCTTCTCAGCATGCGCACCGGTAACATAAAAGAGCGGCAACGCGACAATGCGACATATATTTTGTCACATTGTCGCGTGTCGCGTGTCGCGATTCAATCAGTATGTTATAATGCATACTATACTCATTGTCTTGATAAAGTGCGACACGCGACAACGCGACAACAAGACATTTTAATAAAATGTCGCGTTGGCGCATTTTCGGGTGTCGCGTTTTAGTGAATTTTTACACATCTTAGATAGGGCGACAATACGACAACGCAACATATGTTGACCTTGAAAATTGTCGCCATGTCGCACGTCACAGTTTGGGGGAAAAGAAAAGTATTATTCAAAACGCGACACGCATTGTCGCTCTTTGGTTAATTTTTCCTCATATTTGAGAGGGTGACAACGCGACAATGCTCCTTCTCGGATTTCATAGTTGCCTGAGGACGATGCGGACGTTTATGGACGTTTGTGAAGTCGTTCCTTCGATGTTCAAACCAGGCAGTTTGTAAGACAAGGGCAGGGCAAATTAACGTTTGCATTGGCGAGATAGGCACATGTGACACAAGCTGCGTGGGGTTGAACGATGTAGTGTTGGAACAGTTCCCTTTGGTGAGGCTGCAGGATTTCGTCGATGTAGCGATTTGCTGTCAGAATGCCTTGAACACCACTAGCTCCGATCTACACGTGTGTGACGAGTCTTCCACACCATGACGCCCCTGTATGATTCTCTTCAATTAGCGTATTGCCATCAACATAGGATCAAGACAGCTCGTCTCAAAGTCGTCAGTGAGACGTGCCTCGACTCGGGGAATGATGTTCTGCTGGTTCTCCTGGATTTGAGCACGGCTTTTGACACAGTCAATCACCAGAGACCGCTGCTACGACTTCAGGACGATTTGAGTTCCAAGGTTTGCACTGAATTGGTTCATCTGTCTGTCTCAGAGATCACAGTGTGGGTACACAGATGGACAGTTCAGTACATCTAAACTGCGGTGTCCCTCAAGGTTCATTATTGGGTCCCATATTATTTACCTATGGGTCAAGTCATTGATCAGCACAAATTACCAACACACCTCTACACCGGTCATACGCGTCTCATGAAAATGTTTCAACCAATAGCATCCATAGCAGAAGCAGCTTCTGCTGTACACATATAAAAAGTTGGATGAACGTCAATAAACTCACGCTTAACGACGACAAGACAGAGTGTATACTAACAGGCATATCTGCAAGATGTACCCAGTCGGGTCTCACTGCAGTTTAGATTGGAAACTCAAGCATTCATGTCACTCGGTCTGTGAATAATTGGATTATGTTTTGGACTCAGAACTGTCCATGAAGCAACATGTCAGCCATATCGCCAGAGTCTGCTCTTACCAGTTGACCTGACCTAAATATGTCTAACCTGATTCTACCCCTGGTAACATCTAGGATTGATTATGGTAACAGACTCCTTGCCGGTGCACCAAAATCTCAACAAGCTCCTTCGCAGTACATACAGCTGCAAGAAGTGTGACCATATTATCCCCATCATACGTGACTTACAGTGGTCAGCCATAAGATGCTCCACAATATCTGTGGGATTTGATCACAGAGTACAAACCAGCTCGATGAATGCTGTCAGAAAGAAAGCTGATGTTCCATCTGTGAACTATGGAAAACTTTCCTTTGTTTGCAATACACCAAAGGAATGGAACAAACTCCCGCTCAGTTTCAGACAGTATTCAACTCTTGCCGCCTTCCAATTTCGGCTGAAAACCTTATTTAAAACTGTTTTTCCAGAATGCCGACACATATGTGGACGTAGGGCATGCCTTGGGCATGGATTAATGCGCTATATAAATTCACAATGATTATTTTTCACTTAATCAAGCATGTTCCCAGCGTTCCTCAGGGTCCATGTCTTTACCATACTGCACAAAAGGACACGTCGGTGTCGGTGTAGTCGTGTCAGTAAAGGTCCAACTTTTTGGTCGATATACTTGCATTCCTCGCCTCTCACACAATGTCTGATGGTTTGGTCTAAAAGTCAGGCAAATGACCTGCAGTGTCTTTTGCTTATCGGTGCCGCAGGTGAAACGCCCGGATGAATCGGTTTTGAGCAGGAGTGGTCACTCTTGGCTTTCACGTTTGGGACGATTTTTGGTCGAATTGAAGCGGGTATATGAATGTCATAACCATGATATCTTATCATGATATCTTATCATATCTTATCATGATATCTTATGATATCTTATCTTGCAACAGCAGTCTGGGACTCCCTTGCTTACAAACGATCAATGTCGATAAGTCGGTCAGTAGCATTCAATGTTGACATATTTTATCTTCGTTTACGTCGTAATTTTCGTAATGAAATGATGAATTTGCTTTGGCCATTTATAGTGGATGTCTCTACTCATGTGTTCGAAATTGCAAATATCAAGTCTCTCATTAACATAGCATACTGTTTCTGGCAAATCATTCAGTCGTGTCACGTCATGGATAGCACAACTCTCATTTCCATAATATACTGTTTCAGTCATGTCACACTCGACTTGACGAGTTATAGTCACAATTTTCTGCTCCAGTCTCTGAGCTTTGATGATGCACAGTCCAGACGTCAAACAAATGCACCAGGTAAATATTGGAATGCTGACATGCAGAATACAGCGTCAGAATACAGCAATCATATGGTTTACTGTGAGTTTGTGAGTTGGGTTTTCCGCCTCTCTTAGCAATGCCATGGCGGGGACTTGAACACGGGTCATCGTGATGAGCTAACACTTTAACAACTGGGTTACCCTGGTGTTTCACTGATAAAGGCCATAAATTGTCTGTGCGATCAAACATAGGATATGTCATTCTTACCATATATACTAGTACTTGACAGTTTACCCAAAGATGTTTGGGAAACAAGCGATATCGTTGAAGTTAAAGAAGTCTCATGCAGACCCGTGCCAGTTATATTCGGAAAAAAACATTTATGCTATACTAAAATAATATGTAAGTCTATGGAAAGTACAACAGTTGTCCGAATGAAATTTGCACGGGTCTGTACATCCAATGCAGGTTGATCGTGAATTGGTTCGTGTGTGCATGTGTGTGTGTGTGTGTGTGTGTGTGTGTGTGTGTGTGTGTGTGTGTGTGTGTGTGTGTGTGTGTGTGTGTGACAAATAAGGGTTTTGAATGAGTTGAACGATATTTCATGTACAGTAGTAGTTATGTCCCACTTAAACAGCCGTTGTAGCTCGCCGACATGTGTGAATTCAAACTCGAGGACAAGAGAAGATCACAAGGATTGCGTGTAGCGTCTTCTGCAGTCGTATATCACGTGACGACGATGATGTTGTGAAGGTCACGAACGGAAGTAATGTTGTGGGGGTCACGGACGGATTACTATTGTGGGACTAAATGCACTTGTGTGACTAAAATAAAGGAAAAAAACTCTCAAAGGAAACCAAATGATTAACGTGAATCAGTTAAAACAATCGTTGAAGATTAGCCCACTTAAACGTGTTTGTCGTTGTCTGTTATTGATCGCGTCCACTTTGGTGAATATTAATAAAACTAGACAATACATACACTGTGTTAGATCTGTACACAGCTCACTGACAGTCGGTTTCACGTGTCAAGCAGTCCAACGGTCAAGGTCTCGTTTACATGTGGAGCACGTCGACTCTGTATAACCCAATTGTTTGGCTCTGTGGCTGCAACCTTCGTTTACTTTCATGACTCTTGCCCTCGGAACAAAACTGGGTATTCCATTTACGGATCTGTGCGGCGATTCACAACATACAGCGCAGAAACAGCAAACTGCACCTACACAGGTAAGGTTCTCTGAGTTTTCATCAGCCGTACACGAGACATTAATCTCACTGAGCGATTACACGATTTCATGTTATATGTGTCATGCACCTGTTCAAAACGGTCGATAGGAGAGCCTCCGTGCCCCACATATACACACGGACAGAAGTATCGCAACACCCTAAATGTTTCATAGTAAAGGTATGTGACCATTAACCATACCAAATGTACAGGTCTAAAGCTGAATTTACTGCTTGGATATACTGACCATCATGGAATAATAAAATAACAAATGTGAACACAAACAAAATAAAACATCGTAGTTTATCCATAGCGGCAAACACGACAAATAAACTGACTCATTTTCTGGCTGTTGTACCTGGCTGTAGTAATCTGACAACTGTAGTTGTATGTATGCTTTCTTCAGCAAGTCTTCAGCAAAATATCAAAAACCGAGACCAATGTCAATACATCCAGTGTTAGATACAGATTCAAACTGTCAATAGCCAGTGGGGCTAATGACCCTAAAAGGCCACTCGACTTATACGATGACATGACTAGCACTGCATATTCTTATGGTCCGTTATTTTGGTGATTTAAAAAGAAAACATTTAGGTTTATTGAAAGATATATTAGCGTGACACTGAGGCCCAGACTACGACGCCTAGAGAGGGGACATTATGGTGTTAATAAACTCATACCATCGATGTTTAGAGTTACTTTGGGTGATTGTTCAGTCATTTCATGTTGGACCAGGTCAATATTTTCATCCATATCCGATCCAGACATATCAAAGGAATCACCGAGGTCAAACGTAACATGCTTCATACGATATGTCTGTTTACCTTTGTAAGGGTTAATGAAAGCACAATATTCCTACGCGCATCGAACCGACTCTCAGAAGTGGTTATTGAAAATGTTACACTTCCAAATTTTTAGTAACAGCCAATCAAAAACGAACATGCTTAAATGCCATTAAAAGTCACTTTGTTCTCGTTTGATATTTAACTCGCACACATGATAAATCTCCATATCAGACTCGTGGACTTCTGAAAGTGTGTAAGTGACAGCGCGGGTCTCCACATCGGGATCATAGGCCACTCAGTCCCGATGTGCGTTCTGTCACATGTTTACCACTGTATGTACCATTTCGACCATCATTCGACCAAACAATAGTAAAACATGGCTGCTGCTGCTCTCCTCAACTCTACCACTGTCTCTTGTCTTCCCTCCGTCTCTTGTCCACCATCCCGAACTACCACCCGAGAGCAACCACATCGGACGCTCTTCGACAATATAATGGTCAGTCATGATACAATGACACTCACTTGAGTCATGACACACCGTTCTCACTAAGTTAGTTATGAGTAATTCACTAACATTAATAACATGAAGCTACAACGGAATAACAGCGTTGGAAATTTACACTGAGGAAACGCCATGCTTTGGGCTCCCCACAACGTTATAACAACGTTGATTTGGATCAACCATAAAGGATCGCAAAACAGAGCGGCTTTGTCTTCTCTCTAGCACGACTGATAAGGGTTTTAAAACAGGACTCTTTGCCGCGCAAGAACTCGCGGCTTGGAAGGACATTTTTTCCTGGAAAACGTTTGGAATTGCCCAGTTGAGGGACAGGATGTGTAAATCCGACAGTTTATTTTCTCATTCGAGTTATTAATCTTAACCTCCTGTATGACACTCGACTTGCCCCAATTCAAACCGTGAACTCAGTAAGTTTAGTCGCCGCTGACTTTATCCTAGTAGGTAATCACTGTTGATAACCATGCTATTTTTCCAAATCTGGGAAAGACCTGGCATGCCAGCTTTTACGTGGGAGACATGGACAGTGGAAGTGGAAGCACTGTGCATTATGGTCCTGACGGACGAGGGCAGGTTAGGACGTGCAGGCCGACCTTGTGTTGTCCCGGTCTAAAGTATGGCGGAATGCTGCCGATTTTTCCTACTTCAAAGTATCTTCAGTGGCATCAGGAGCAAGGACTTCTACTTCAACCAGTTCACATTTTACTTCAAAAACATCAAATGTGCAGCCGGGGTAGACATGTCCGACATGTTTGTTTAGAACAAAAGGGTCAACACGTTCATTGTATTCATACGCGGCCCATCGGTCACTTTCATTAATATACGTACGGTTTTAATGACCTTTCGACCAATCAGAATCGAATATCACACAATGCATGTTGTGCTGCAATGATCAATAATGTGAACGAGATAATATCACAAATAGATATTTAAGACGGATTCCACTGGAGCATGAGAAACATTGAACTACAAATGATTTTTCTGATGTGAAGTTATCGCAAATCACTAGCCAACCATGATCCGAGAATTGCATGCATGCTCTTGTCATCAGTTGTTTGAAATGAATTCCCCATCCACCTGTGTGTAACAAAAACGAAAAGCATCGTCTGACGAATGGAAACAGGAGAATCGCGATCAGCTTAAATATATTAGCACTAGGAACAGGTACAGCTCAGGACATCTGCTACAGCTTTTGATACCGCGTTCACAGATTACAGGCATTTCTGGGACATACAAACGTTGTCAACAACGGCATTGACAAGCATCAGATGTGGGGCTGTGAACGGCTTTTCAGGGACGAACCGTGATTTGTATGCTATACTAGTTGATGGGCAAGAGGATTGTACTGCAAGGCCAATAGGAGGTCGACAAATTTGATTTCAACAGTGAGTTTGTAATGTATGCATACATCTTTCACTCCCACAGAACACGCGCAATTCGGATGCCGGAATGTGCCGTGGCCCAAGACTAAAACGATGAAACCCGCCAGCCGCAAACTGAATCCATTACAAACTGTTCTAACGTCACATATTAAAACGGCAACCAACTTGTACAGTTGGTTCGCCATGTGCGAAGTCACTTCACCAACTACAGACACTGCAGCAGGTTGCAGTATGCTCTACGACTGCGCATCCAGTCAGAGCTCATCAGTACTCTGCTTGATATCAGTACTCACGTTTCATGTATAGAAAGGAAACTGCTAAAATATTTTAGGACTTAAAATAGATACACAATAATACACATGGAAACGAATAAGGAAACACTTGAAAGGACAAGTGTTCTCTTATTTATTTCCAGAAGTTGCACCACAGTGCTATACATACCTTGTGAAGAATCCTGGCAAGGAATAAAGGAACACTTCCATGTGGTCCCTTGTTCGTTTCCACGAGTACATGTTTAAATGTTTAAAGTATTCACAAGTTAAATTCACACCAAAGTTCATCAGCATCGTTTGAACTGGAACTTGGTGATAAATGGAGAGTGTGGATGACATGACAGTGATGATGATGTTTTACATGTCAACTGTAATAAGCGAGGAGCTTGCAAACGCCATGCCGTTTTACATCATGTCGTCTTACCCATTTATCCGAATGTCATCATGTTTGTTGGTTTGAATCACTAGTTTCAAATTACACCTTTCTCACATATCAGTTGAGGATAGACATTCAGAGTTACTAAAACAAGGGCCACACTCAGATGCTCAGCAAAGTGTTTTTATAATCGTCTGTATTGTTATGTACCCACAGTTTAACGCTTCAGTTCTTAACGTTATTTGCACACGTGTCAATTTCACACATGCACCTTGCCCACCTAGCTGTTCTACCAGCAAGTGCCCCCCTCGTACAAAATAACGAAAGGTGACAAGAAAATGATGATCGTTTGTTAAACAACTTTTTTATCCGGGTGTCCCAAACTAAGGGACACATCGTCAAAGTTGGTCTGTCGATTTCATGTGGCTGTGCAAAATTTGGTTTTGTTGCAATTATTAGATTTTGTGTTAGTGTGCAATTCATCGGTCTCAAATGGAATCAAACGGAGTGTAGTGAAGCAATACATTGTCAATGAATAAACAGCAAGTGCTGAATATACATATCCAAGCTCTTGCCATCATACTGTGGACTCGTCGTGCTGGTACAGGAAACGCTTCTCGATCATCAGCGTGGTTTTGGGGTGCTTCTTGTGACATCCTAGGACTGTCAGGTAATTCCGGGAGAATGTAGATGAGTGACCATAAAAATATTCCAGTTCAAACTACGTATTTCAGAACTTTTTCAAGCTTTGCATCTTGGAAAAGCAAAGAATGGTTCATATTTTATGAGTAATTATGTCCTTTGAATAATATTCTAAATAGTTCTGAAACCTGTTTATTGTATTATAAGTGTGGATAAAGGAAGCACAAATTGAGTGGTTTGATTGATTTCTACGTTTGGCTGTGATATTGATTTAACATTACATATATAGGAATGAATGCATTGGGAATAGATTTTCAGTGTATACATGTGAGCGAGTGAGGTTGGTTTTACATCGCTTGTTTAGGACAGGAGAAATGGGCTTTACACCTTGTAGCCATGTGCGGAATAGAAACCCTGACCTTCAGGTGAATGGTGAATGGTTTAACAATTAGAATACTCCAGTGCACCAGTTTTCATGAAAAAACCCCCCACACACTAAAAACATGATTACCAGTGAAATATATACATAATCAGTGGTGGTAGTGTGTATTTCAACATATTCTTTTCCATTATCCTAGAACACATTGGTCCAGCTGTCTGTTAGAAAATATTGAATGTTAATTACCAGACGACCTTATTTGCAAAATATTTGGGAAGTGAAAACCATCACATCATTGTCATGTTGCTATCAGCGCAGAATCTACAGTGATGTTTATCTACACATCTAATTTTTCATGTATTGGTAAGTATCTTTTTCAAAACAGGTAATGTCTTTGAGCGATTACTCAGTACTCTAGTGTATTTGGTCTTGTGTTTTAGTAGCTTATGACTCGATGGTGTTGTGTGCTTTTCAGTAGTGTGTAGAACCTCAACCCTGCATAACAAGGAAAAGAACATTCATGCACTGTGCATCACAGTACATGGTTTACTAAACAACTACATGCAAGACAAGTTTAAACGTAATATTGTAAAGCAACCGGTTTTTAGTTAGCAGGGGCCATGATAATGAGTGCATTATTTGATAAATAATTGTTTTATGATCAATACTCATTTGGCTGAAGACTTTGACGTTCTTGTTCTGAATACCTGACTGTGTTGACTGATATGGAACATTATGACTTCTATGTGAATCCAAAAGTCACCATAAATGGTAAAGTTTCATCTACCTTTATTCATTATTATGCTAGGAGAGCTGTTATTATACATCATAGACTAGTTTGGTGGGGCAATGTACCTACAGGACGACAAAGAAAAACAATTTGACCCTGCCATAGATATATACATGTGTAAACATCCCGCTTGTCGCTGCTAATAACATAACCACTATATTGACATCACACACAGCTGACAGTCAAATATTTACTTCATGGATCACTGATCAGTATGTTGTCACTTCATTGTATCCACCTGGCAGGAGATCGCGGTTATATATATATAGTCGGTCTATTTTACTTGAACCATTAACGTGGACAATTATCATCTGTCAGACGAGCGTGACGGCCAACATAACAGTGTTCACTAGTCACATAACAGGCCATTCAACATATTTTAACTCCTTTTCCTCATCTGGGACATTAGAAGCCCAACCTTGCGTCACCTTGGCGCCTGAACAAGCACGGAGTGATCGACACCTGATCATTACACATGATCGACACGCCATCGACGACAGTGGCGTGTCTACCTCGTACCAGGTTTTGCACGTGTAACATCGACTATTCATCGGCATCGCACTCCTGTATTTCATCCTCAACCAGACTTAACACGATGACCGCAAGTAACTGATTCCGTGATGTGTGTGATATAGACAACAACGTGCTTAAGAGGTGCTCTTGTAGAGAGGAGGACTACACTATTGTCTATTCCATGAACACTTCACCGATGTCACCATGTCGTAACCGTGAGTGAGTATGTTTTACGCCGCATTTAGCAGTAGTTCAGAAATATCACATCAAGGAACAATAAAAATGGGATTGACTCACTGTGCCTGTGTGTGGGAGTCGGCACTACAAGGCAATGCTTTCGCCGCAAGGCTACACCACCTACCCGCCATGTGGAAAGGCATTGTATACTGTACAGCTGCACTGCCGGAGTAACTTTCCGCGTTAATGTTTAAATTACATGTCAGGTTGTTTCTTAACCGGCTTCACAAACTTTATGTCAGTAGAGAGTCAGTAGCTATGGATACCTACATCACGTCATCATCTTAACATTGGCCTCTCTGACCAATATAGCTTTTCTCATTTTTATTTGTTGGCGATTGTCTCCCTTCGTAGGCCCTCGTCGTCTGAGGTGTTCGCTGTCATGTTGGTGTATTATTCAGGTTACATGCAACAGGCGTAACATAGGTATGTTATAGTCGATATCACAAGGACAGTGCTTTCGGTCTGTGTTGTCGGGTGTACACGCGTATCTGGTGTTCCATGGCGCGTGCATGTTTTTCACTCGGCGCGTGTCATTTGCTAAGTCTCTTGTGCTTTGAGTACCACACAAACAGCTGCATACAGTGACATGGCAGTGTAGTTCAGTGACATAGCGACATTGTCATTCGTTCTATTTATATGCAGCCCACGGGGATGTATAGGTCACAAGTACATTAACAATAAAACTTATTTGTATGCTTATCATACATTGGACATATCAACATGGTTCATGGCAGTGCGGAATGGGCGTATCATGTATGTACAAATCTAACGTCAAGCATGATACGGATGAAACTAACATGCCATCTTATTTTAAGGGCACAGGTAAGTACGACATTCGTCAAACAAAAGCTGAACAAAAAACAGGAACATGTACTCTGGATTGAAATATTGCTTAACGCCGCAATCAGCAATGTTGCAGCTATTCGCAGCGAACTCGGGACTCAACAGAGAACTCGAATCTGTACTCACAAATACAACACTTGTTACATGTGACCACTTTCTAAATGGCACTGTGTATTCATGTGATACAACCTGTTCGACTGCCAGGAAGAAACAAGTTCCAGACAAGTGATCCTAACTGACCTCGTACAACTGTCTACTGCCTGAGGCAGGAATGGCCAACGGACATTGAAGACTCTTTGTCTGCCTCTTGAATATCTTCCTCTTCCTTCAGGCCTAGCCAGGGTTCTCCCACGGCGAAAGAAATAAATTTCCTTTCAAGTTCAGAAATACCTTGCTGCAGAATGTTATTAAGACAGTGAAGAAGAAGAAGTTCCAACGCTACAATAATTAGGAATGATTATTTTTAGTATATTTAACTTTTTCAATGTTTCTTTTTCCTCGTTTTTTTCTCATAGTTCATTATTTTATTTATCTTCACTGCTTTTGATTTCTGTATTTTTCTTTTCTTCACTATTCTCTTGTTCACTGGTCCCACGGGGCGCATAGATTGACATACCCTTGATGCTTGTTTATGTTCCGTGAGCTCCAGGCATCATTAACTCATGCCTTCCCCCGCCTAGTAAAACTATAAATAATAGCAGGATTGTGAGTTAAGCAAGATCTAGATACTTTCTTTCATATGCCCTGTCTGATATGTCAGGCCAAGATTACTCAACTAGTAACCCTTCATTCACTCTTGTGGAAGATTCCACATCCCATGCCGATATTGTGTCAGGTGCATCGCTAGAGAATCACCAAGTCCCCGCTCAGTCATGATACATATTCAAGTAAATTCTGACTGGAATCGACACTTTCTCCAGAATAGATATATACAGATAAGCTGTCCGTATATTCAGTCTTTGCTAGTGTTTTTTTTTTTAATATCAAACAAATCACATAATTTTCATACAGGTAATGTGAGCTAAAGTTAGCTACTAGCTTGCTAGGGATCATGTATGATGTAAACATCCCATGTATCGCTACTACCAACTTAAGAACTGCGCTGACGTAAGCATGATGTCACACTGTACAATGTTGCATGGATCACTGGCCTTATGTATGCCGATAGTCTGTTGTCATCAGCTCGTGTAGCCTATCAGTGGTATTGACGCAGGTTTTGAATTTCTTATACATTTGTTAAGGAAACACTTTGTATCAATAATAACAATGGGGTTGATTTCTACATAGGTTTCAGCTGCTACCCATCCATCATGTTTCCTTTGACCTGTCTGAGTGAGTGAGTGAGTGAGGTTTACGCCGCACTCAGCAATATTCCCCCAATAATAGGCGTATTCTACCCCCGGCTCCTTCACGGGTGTTGACCTGTCTGAAGCATTGTCTCCAACAAATGAGCATTTGGACACAATTAGGGAACTCGTTTCGATAAACATGAAACCGATGAAGTGTCGGCAATTCTTTGTTAACACTAATGACAATGAACAGAACACTGATGAATACACTACCATGATTATCTATGCATTTAACCGCTAACCCGACTATTAAATTGGTAAACTTTCCCTCCTGTGCCTCTAATGAAGTTTGTAAGAGTGCACAAGAAGGAAATAGCTACCCGAAAAGATAATCCCAAGATCAGAAAGGACAGTTCAACAGTAATGAAAAAAATCATGTAATCTGTATGGTTGAGAGTTGTGACTGCCCATTAAGTAACTACTGAAGCACAGAATGTATATTTGACAGATGAAAGATTAATACTTCTGATTTCAAATTGAAAGTATAGGCAAAGGAGAACCCCTGTCTCAAAATCGTACATGCTTGGTATTTTTAGAAGATAAAGGGATAATAAGACAGGAAACCTTTACCATCATGTTTTGCAAAGGGAGAAGTAAGTAAATGATCAGATGACACTGGTCCCATGGGGTTGCATAATGAACCACTGGTGTGTTTCAGAACCAAATCAGTTCTTCAGAGGATTCGTGAAAGAAAATAACACGTTGACTCGTTGAGTCATCGACAGAGTGTGAGGAGAACCTCCTTCAGTACGATGCCACACTGCTGTGGTAAAGTGACAGGCCATAATGTGGTTGTTCTGGTAGCTGCCTCGTCCGTGCGTCTTCTCTTCAGTGGCTTGTGGTTCACTCCCGGCATCCTGTACGTCGCCTTTAGGGACGCTTTCCATCAGAGTGCAGCCGTGACGTCATGGATCACGTCACTTCAGTACTTCACGACCTGCATAACAGGTGAGGATATTAGGCAGTCACATTACCATTATGTATCTTAGTCTCTGTGGTTCGTTTCCTTGCACAGAAACATGCACGTACACCACCTGTGTTTGTTGACCGGTGGGACTCTGGTATGACTGGTATGACTATTCCACTTGGTGTATTACATACCACAGCACTTTGTATTCTCAAGACGAGATGATTGAAAGTGAGACCTTTACGTACCACCCGTGGCGTACTAAAGTGTTACCCCTGCCATCGTACGGTTCAACACAGTGAAGGAAGAGGGGCTTAAATATAAATATACTTGGTGAATCACATGGCCGCCATGTGAATTAAAAGCGGAGTTACCTACCTTGCTCCATTCACCCACTATGCCAATAGTGTTTCTTGCAGAACAAATGTCACGACAATTCTAACTAAGACGACGACTGATATGAAAAGTAATAGCCAACTGTTTAATGGTGAAATTAGGCAATATGACATGTCTTTTATTAAACGTCCGCTTATTACCGGACGCCAGCAGCGGTAATGGAGGCGAAGAACGATTTGACATGCCACGAGTGGAACTTAAACTGTTGATTTTAATTACTGTATCGTATGTTTCGTGAAGGCGATATTTTATTTTGACATTAAAAATATGTTTCGAACCGTAGCGTGGGAAGCACGAAGCCAACCTGTCTTAATTTAAACATAATATTTCACTCTGTTGCACAATCCTGTTTTCGCTACAATTTGCCCGTGTTTGTATCAAGTGTATCATTCTTTTCGCCATCAAACATGTCAGGAGCAGCAAGTTGATAGATTCCTGTTTCTTCTTAAGATCATAGCAGTGGATACAGCTTGTGTCATGTGACATAGCAGTGGATACAGCTTGTGCCATGTGACATAGCAGTGGATACAGCTTGTGCCATGTGACATAGCAGTGGATACAGCTTGTGTCATGTGACATAGCAGTGGATACAGCTTGTGTCGTGTGACATAGCAGTGGATACAGCTTGTGTCATGTGACATAGCAGTGGATACAGCTTGTGTCATGTGACATAGCAGTGGATACAGCTTGTGTCATGTGACATAGCAGTGGATACAGCTTGTGTCATGTGACATCAGCCTATAATGGGGGCTATCGGGGTGGTACAAACCTATGAAACATACAGATGTCCATAAGGAAAGTTTCTGTTAATCCACACGAGAAGCTTTAATTTCAGCCTCCTCTCACTCACTGTATGTAAACGCACGCGTCGAAGTAGCATGGTTTAAGAATCAAATGCTCTCAATGTGTACAGTCCTTGTGGTGGACGTACCAGAGGAGAGTCATGATTACACAATGCCGTTTAGAGGCAGAGGAGAGTCATGATTACACAATGCCGTTTAGAGGCAGAGAAGAGTCGTTTTCCACAATCTCTCTCAAAGGCCAACTTTTCCTCATTAACCGTTTGATTCTGGTTTGTGATCCCATCCACCCATGCACATGTTATACATGTTATTGGCACTTTTAATTAAATGTCCACTCTCAACTTTGTACATTCTAATGAGAGAGTATTGCAGCTCGGGTTGGAAGTCCCTGGGTTGACGAACGTGAATGTTATCCAGCACACGCCAATTCTTGTATATTTTACAAAAGAACAACACAGGTTTGACAAACTTTCTCATATTACCGCTTTCTTGATCAAGCAAGGCAATATCAATGTTATTCAATTTCTCCTTCAGTTGCAGTTGGGGGCTTCGTGATGCCTCGTTTCGGCAGTCGACTGGTCACAATGGCTGGAGGAATCATCCTGTCCGGTGGGCTTCTGACCAGCATGTGGACCACTCACATCGTTCACCTGTTTATCACATATGGAATGCTGGCGGGTACTAGTCTTCGATGAACGTGCAATTGTCCTGTTTAACTGATAATTGATTACGCTTTCTTAGTAAAGTACAGATACAGCACACAAAGGTACTAGAATCTGTACTTTGCTAAGAATGTGTAATCCCAGACATAACATATGCGATAATGATGCGTCATGTATTATGGATGGGTCAGAATCATGTATCATAAAAAGCAAAACAACTTCACAAACCATCCACACCATTTTATAATATGTTCTGAATTCTGGCGTAATGAGCTTTAAGCTGACTGAAACTCGTAATCGACAGTACATGTGTATGCAATTTTTCAATCCAGGGTTTGGAGCAGGCCTCGGTTATATTGGATGTTTGGAAGCCGTGAAAGAAACTTTCACCACTAATGTTCACATGGCATTCGGGCTGAGTGCATTTATTGCCAACTTTGGGATAACGATCTTCCCACCTGTGCTGCAGTTTCTCATTGATACCTACACCTGGAGAGGGATGTTCCTGGTCCTGACGGGAGTGGAGCTTAACGTCATTGCTGTTGCCGCGGTTTTCCCAGGACGCCATAGACGTCTACAAGTTGAGACATCCATAGCACAGGAGACAGCCGAGTCGTACAGCCATGGAGATACGTGCTCAGACACCAATGATGGGACCAAGGATTCCTTATTACATGCTGGTTCGTCAGGAACAGATCAGACAGTTTCACTGGAAGACAAGACGTTGGAACCAACCTTTCTTCAAAACCATTATTTCTTAAGGAATCGACATTATTATCTTTATGTAGTGAGTGGCACCTTGTTCCTGTTTGGAGCTGGGATTATACTGGGACATTTATCTGCCTATGCCCTGCAGAATAACATCACAGATAGCTACGGAGCTGCCATGCTGTATACAGTCAATGCTTTGTCAATGGCATGTGGAAAATTACTCCACGGAGTTGTGATAACGAAAAACAGAATAAACCCTATCAAACTCCATATATTCGTGTGTGGAATAGGCGGTCTTGTAACATTGATATTCCTGTTCCATATTCCACTTCCGGTTCTATACGCTTATGTGGTAGTGTTTGGAGCGAGTAATGCTAGCATAGGCGGCGCGCTCATGCCATCCATACTGCTGGAGATGGCGGGCTCGCACAGTTTCTCCTTCTCCGTTGGCGTTTACACAGTGGTTACAGCGATGGGATCTCTCGCCGGAGCTCCAGTAGCAGGTGAGAAAGAGAACCAGGCAATCAAAGTATCTGTGATGTTTACATAGGGCAATATCAGGATGGACTTGTGAGTGAGTTCAGTTTTACGCCGCACTCAGCAATATTCTAGCTATATGGCAGCGGTCATTAAATAATGGAGTCTGGACCAGACAGTCCAGTGATCAACAACATGAGCATCGATCTACGCAACTGGGAACCGATGACATGTGTCATCCAAGTCAGCCTCGTGACCACCCGATACGGTTATTCGCCTTTTATGGCAAGCGTGGGTTGCTGAAGGCTTATTCTACCCTGGGTCGATGGCCTTAAGATATACCAGTGAGTCGAACATAAGAGTCATCTTATGAACAAGCACTTCTTATGATGATCTGTCATACAGACATTACCATTGTAATTTTATATTTACATATGTTAAGTTGGATGGCATATTTTAAGTGATACTTAGCTATTACGCCGTTCTCAAGAACTACACTAATTGTATTTTTGTTTTTCGGAAGGTCGGATATATGACGTCACCAGTTCCTATACAACCCCGTTCTTGCTTGCGGCTATATCAATGATATCATCTGCATTCTTCATGGTGACATCGTGTCATCAGATCAAGCCCGGCCAGGCAAACACTAACGACGAAGTTTAAATATATGGCAGTATAGAATGACAGTATACATCCTATCAATAGATCGCCCCATCATCGCCACCATATATTGCTGAGTGTCAGGCTAGATCTGCCATACAGACCTTGGAACAAATGTACTCAGTGTAGCCCATGCAAGTCTAGAATGTGATTATCATTTCTGAAAGATGTCGATCACCTTGCACGTTTGTGACGTCATGGCGTCTCACATCAAACGGGTGGGCTGTCGACGGAATATTTATGTTTTTAGAACTGTACGCTATTTATCCTGGACAAAACCCGTGCAATGTTCAAATGATCGTTGCGCTTAATGGATTGAAATCAACGAGACTGCAAATATCTCATGACTAAATGTTCTCTTTGTGACTAACAACAATGAACCCATTTCACATCCATACGTAACAAGGGGCATATTTACGTTTGCCAATCATTTGTATTAGGTTTGCTACCATCATGAACCTGAAAATAATTGAGCTTGGTCCACAGAAACCAGTGGTTGATAATATAAACAAGTATCCCCGCCATCGAAGGACGATGAGTTGCAGGATGACGATTTCTGTCTTGCAAGAAACTCTGAAATAGCCACAGTGTACGGCGAAACCCTGACATTGCAAACAGCCTTTAGCCTAGTTTGCTTGACTTCAACACCCACTCTCTGGTCATTACACACACATTGGCATAGGAGTGTCCTCAGAATCAATGACCATGTGTCACCTTATCCTGAGCAGTTGTACACCAGCCGGTCTGTCTTCACTCACTTGAACAACTTGAACATCCCTTCTGATTTATTGTTTTGTTTGTTGCTTAACTCCGCCCTCGGCTCTGTTGTATGACTGCTAACTGTACATAACTGACAATCCAGTAACCGACAATCCAGTGACCAACAGCATGAGCATCGATCTACGCAGTCGGGCGAGAGAGCGGTTTCAAGCGATTGTACAATGTCTCAAAGATCATCATTGGCTGTGAGGACAATTAGCTTCTCAGCTACTAGATACATGACTTCAAACATGTTAGCCATAAAATTAAAATGAAAATTACTACACAGTTTTCAATTATATTTATGAAGAATTTCTTTCATGTAAGTATGGAAATAAAATAATGGGATGTATTCTTCTTACTTTAAACACTAGACGATATTAGAAATAGGCCCCGATAACTCATGCATGAAGCGGGTACACTGTCACAAACCCATAGTGCTATACATCATACGGCAGGGAACACTTCAATCAGATCAGCCATAGTGTGCAAATGCTTCATACTATAGATGTGAACACTTTTGAATGCACATTTGCGACGTTGATATTAACAACTCGGAGCAAATTGTACAGATCAACAAAAGTACTTCCTGTTAATGGATAGGTTCGTTACAAACACGACGAACAGTCAAGCAACGAAGTTGGTTGTGGGTAGATTCAAAGCTATGCAATACTAATGTGATAGATGTATATACTCTGACTCGACCCATGTGACTCGTCCTGAAGGACGTCGGCATTGTAGGCATTGGCAGTTGAAAGTTGGGTGTGGTCAGATATTCTGATCAGAATGTCGTTCGTGACGAGGTACTTAAAGGTCACATGCAACCATAAATCAACAATAGTTAAAACACAGTTATCACTTATTCATGATATATAAAATGCATTGTTGGTTAAAAAAAAAGCCCCCAAACAAACAGAATTATAAGCGTATAATCGCAAATCAAAAGGACAATATTTTGTACCTGGGTTTACGTCCCTTGAAACGAAATTGCCGCGATACTGAACCCAGTCAGAGCCGGTGGGAGTGAATTCAGGTGTATAATCGCAAATCAAAAGGACAATATTTTGTACCTGGGTTTACGTCCCTTGAAACGAAATTGCCGCGATACTGAACCCAGTCAGAGCCGGTGGGAGTGAATTCAGGTGTAACGAAGCCTTTTCATTGGCCACTGGTTCATTTGCCGATACCCTTAGTCGGCTCTTTGTTTATGGTTTATAATTCCGATAGGTGTTAATTTCAAAATGGATGTGGTCAATAATTTAAGTTGTGCAATGCATATTGTCATTAGCAGACAGGCAGGCAGACATGTAGGTGCCAATAAAACAAACATTGAATTTTCTCTGACAGAGTCGGCTTATCACAATCCAACCAAGATTAGACTACTGCTCACGACCTCATACACGGGCAGGCATACTGTTTCAAGCTGCGCGAAGCTATTCAGTGTTCATGCGTTATGAGCGCAACGAAGCATGTCTGTTGAAACCACTTTTTCACCCAGCGTTGGGGGAAAAGTAGTGAATCGTTTGAACTCCTATTTCGATTTCACGGTCCTTTTTTCATCTCGGAATTATTTTAGGATGAACTGGCATTTGTGATTATTTGGCATATATCAGATCTGCAAAGCTGTGTTTCACCCTTCTCCAAGTTCTGTTATTCAGCTGAGGATAGCTTTGAAATATTACACAAAAGAAGTTGAGTTCTTTGCAAATTCCGCTTACTCATGAAAGAACCATTTACCCGTATAAAAAAGCATGCAACATGATCCAGTCTGAGCCAACCCTTTTATTAATAAGCTTAGCTTCTCTCAATGTGTTAAAGCAGACTGTTGCACGCCGAGAATCGATCGATTAGCATAAATCCACACAAGCATCCGTCGACTGATTAGTCTGGTTAACTAATCAAAAGTCGACCAATTAGGTCGTAATCTATGAGAGGTGTAGGTTAATTTTATAATCGCGAACATCATAGTCTAGGGTCCAACACAAACTTACACTGATTATAGGATATTGCATTTTTTTTACTTTTGTTGTCCTTTTGTCAGGAGTATTCCAGTCTCACTGACGGTCGCCTGTATCCACTTCCAAACAACATAAGCATCATTTACGTCTTTCACCAATAAAGGTTAATTATAGATCAATTAAAGAAAGAAAGTAAGTCACTTCTTGTCATGAACGTCACACGCTATGAGCTAAGAGCAGTGAGAAGGGATAACCTACAGCGTCTTATAGTCTCCCTGCTTCCACACATGGCATCAAGACACTGACTCTTCTACGGGGACACGGTCTATGTAGGCATAGTTAGCACTTTGATATATTGGGAAAAATACATTTGGATGCAAACTTGAATGCCTTATTTGTGAACACTGGGGACGTATCATTCCAGATATCTTCGTTTCGTTTTAGTATTCTGCAATCCATCTTTGTTTTTCCCAGCTGGGCGGAATGACCCGGCCTTGACCTGTGTTATAAAGATTGCAGTTGGTTTAAGAACAAACAAGGACACAGATTGAATGCAGATCCTGTCTGGAAATATAGGTAAGTGCTGTCGAAACAGTGCATCAAATAAGGTCATGGTGGGGATTATATTATGTCGAGTTGGCAATCAATATTGGCGTGACTGTTTGTAAAAGCATTCTCACAAAGGCACCGGCGTCGCTCTGCTGTGGGCACGGACAAAAATGGTTATATGAAAAATACGAATCGGTCACTGAAAAAGGACGTGATAGAAGCGTGTAAAAACGTTATATAGGTTATAATGTTTCACTATTTCACCAGCTCCCGGCCCATTTCGTCTTAATCATATGATCTGTATATGAATGACAATAATCTCTTGGGCCTTGATGTCCTTATGCCTACCTTTACTATAGAAACTTGTGCTTTTTCAATGGTTTTACTGTAGAACATTAATTCTGACACTAAAATAATAGAATTTCTTCTTCTTCTTTTTGTGTAAAACAGTAGTTCCACACGATTTTGTTAATGGAAGGTGGAGCCGTTTTGAAACATGATGCCGTTTTGAAGAGTGGTGTAATTTCGAGCTCGGTGTTGTTTTGAAGCACATAGCCGTTTCTGTTGAGCATAATAATCACTACATACGTTGTGCGACCAGATATTTAAGGGATCATTGAGGCGGGCTGTCGTCTATTGTCACGACTGTAACAGCCTCAAATTCTGTAGTGGAACGTTTTGGAGTACTGCTTTCACAACCATTCTCATGCCGCATCTACAAACAGTCTCATTGCCAGTCCTAACGATGGACAAATCATATCTATTAATACGATATACCACTAACAGTATGCCAATATACGGTATACAACGTGTTGTAAGCTATAATCGTCGACCTCTTCTGGCCGTTGTACCTATTTGACAACACCACTAAATGGAAGTTCATGTGCAGTCATACTTCAGGATCATTATAACGTGCGGTCATACTTCAGGATCATTGTAAGCGTATTCATTATCACTCTCCACCTGAACACACACAACCAGTTCACAGCCCAATCTCATCACCACATCTGGAAGTGTATACAACATCAAGAGTAGTTGCTGTGCGTTCAGTGTTCTGGTATTTCGGCCACACAACAAAGAAGAATATATACATCTAGCACTGAAATTCAGTACTAGGTGCCTTCTTATTTAATTCACTTACACTAACTTATGTTTATTTTTGTAGCAACTTTCAATGGCAAAGAAGACCATCCTCACCATATCTTCATCCAATCATTCTCCACATTGAGTTTTGTGGAAAAGAAGCGATAGCGTACAGGCCACTTCGTTAAAACGGGGAAAGAATGCTCACCATGTGTTCCAGGTAGAAGGCAAAGGCAGGTTGACAGGTAAGGTGATGGTAAGGTTCTATATTGATTCAAGGCGTGGCAGTGTTTATTTTATTTGTCATTGAAAATGGACCACGTGACACAATTCAAGGTGACGTTTAAGGTGATATCGACTGCTTGAATAATGCGTCTAAAAAGACTTTAAGCTAGGAATATGAATGGACTTCACTGTAACCGACGTGTTTGCTTTAGACATGGTCATTAGATCCCCCTAAGTATGATTGCACGCTTAAATACATGAATTATATTCTAAGGAAGAGCTGTTCTTATTGAGAGTTTGCAATGTGTGTCTTGAGAATCGTCTTCAATATCCTTGTCTGTGAACACAGTCTAACTGTTTAGTAACTCGGGGTTGTTTGTGACAGTTGATAAGACAATATAAACACGTGGTTAGACTGAGATTCAGGCTTGCTTTGACTGATGCCCTGTTGACTGTGATGTTTCATGTTGGAAATATCTTGTTGACACTAATGTATTTCTGAGTCTTACTGTTTGACAAGTATTAGATTAACTAGCGCAGTGAACGCGTTTGTGACAAGCAGGCGGGGCAAATAATGTGGACGAATACACTTGGTTGCTACAGGTAGATTGGCGATTACGCACGTGCAATACATGCTGACCATGGCGTGAAATCAATCCAGCTACTGTTTAACACGTGTCTCACAGAGCGATTTAGTTCAACCAAACACCATCACGACACGATTCGCGCGAGGAAATTGAACTTTTCAATATTTAGACACCCTGGTTCCCCCTGGTTTCAAATGGAATGTTCTGGAGGGCGTTGCCATATATGCAAATTGGGGTCATTTGTCAGGCCATGGCTCATCTCATACTTGTCAAACAATATGTTATAGTTAGATTTGCGTCCTCGTGACGCAGATATCTTTCTGATCCTCATATAATGGGAAGACTGATGTTTTGCTGACACAAATGTCTTTCTGACTGTTATGTTCTGATTAGATTAGTGTGCTGCTGACACAAATGTTTTCTGAGTATTTTGTAGTGGTGAGATTGATGTGCTGTTGGTACAGATGTCTTTCTGTATCTTATATACTGATGAAACTGATGTCCTGCTGAAACACGTCTCATTTCCAAGACTTATCACAGTCGGTGACGAACGTAAATTGGCGACTGAGGAGGCTAAGCGTCCACAAATACGATCTTCCTATACGCATTTACAGAAGGTTGTTTTCTTCGAAATAAGTGAACGTCATTACTTAATAATGACGTCACAACATAATTCTGCGGTGGGGCGAGTTTGTGAAGTCTAAGGTGAAAAATGTTTTTGGAGCCACATAATTTTTCCATTCGTTTTATCTTTTTGTGATAGAAGCTATGATTCAGAATCTGTTGACAGAGCGGATTTTCTTGTTGAGCTGGATGCTGCGTCACAACGATGACACGTTGCTACAGCAAAGCGACAGGCCATGACGTGGTTGTTCTCGTGGCTGCTGCATCTGTGCGTCTCCTCTTCAGTGGCTTGTGGTACACACCCGGCATCCTGTACGTCGCCTTCAGGGACGCCTTCCATCAGAGTGCAGCTGTGACGTCATGGATCACGTCACTTCAGTACTTCACGACCTGCATAACAGGTGAGGATATTAGACAGTCACATTACCATTATGTATCTTAGTTCCTGTGGTTCGTTTCCTTGCACAGAAACACGCATGTACACCCGTGTTTGTTGATCACATGTTTTATGGATAATTCTGGGATGCGCTTTGCACGTCTTGTATCATCACTATTTGTTGGTGATCCATAAACTCGTGCGCTGTCATCTTATCGCATGGTGACAATCACTGGATTGTCTGGTCCAGACTCGATTTGTTTACAGACAACATTGTTCACCTGTAATACTGAGGAAACAAATGTATGCTCATGATACAGTCAAAACTATACTGAGATTTCTTATGATCCATGGAAATCCAATGAATGATAATGTGTGCGACATAGAATTACAGTTAAATCACGAACTGAGACAACCGATGCTGGTTGGCATGAAAAGTTTGCCACGGACGTATTCTTTGGAACATACATTTAATGTGAGTCCAGATGTTCTTCTAAAATTCTACTTCTTTATCCAATCACACACATGCATGGGCTTTTGGAACATAAACTTACCGTTTCCTCCGTTACCACCAAAAACATCTCTATAACAAAGGTTAAAAATAATCCCGAGACGAGTTATATCTGTATCCACGATCACAAGGCATATTATAGTACTCCTTGACGTTCGGTTTCTCTCCACAGTGATTTCGTGTGGACAATATAGAATGACCTTGAACTCTAAGCATGTTAGTTGCAGACATCTTCTTAAGGTGAATAGTGTTTAACATCTCGGTAGATCTTTTTTTCACTTTGCCACAACCATTCCTTGTGGTAGAAGAAGCATTTGAAAACACTCCCGGGAAAGTATTTTTCGTCTATTATTTTTTTTTCTTTTCGTCAGCTTGTTTGTAAATGTTGATAAATGTCCACAAGCCTGAATTTGCCGGATTAAATGCTGCTCTCAAGCCAATATGAGCCACATGTATATCGGATTTGACTAGCATACATAGCACTGAAGTGTCGTCCAGTGGCAATATCGCCATTTGTTTCGCCTCTTCTCCGGGTCAACAAAGCCTGTTTTGTAGGTCAAACCCAGGTCTGTCAACCAGTCCTCACCAGCAGCAACACATTCCTAACATTTGGTGTGTTACTGGATAAGCAGCTGTTTTGGCACGGGCGCAAACATGTGATATTAAGGGATCAGATCTGTCGACTATCGTCTTTCAGCAGAAAATGGCATCAACATCTCTGTAACACAGCCACTTTAGCATGGCCGACGTACCCCGTGGCTTCACTTATAACGTTGCACAATATTTGGATCAAATCATCTCAACATTCACGGTTTGTTGATCGCGCAAAAAATCGGCGCGTATTTGTTGTTGCCGTCCCCAAACCAAAGTGATCATATCTATCGGTTGAATTACTGGTTGCTCTGGATTGTCTGCGTTTCCACTCCACACGAGGTATGTTTGTCCCGGGTCTCGTCACTGTCCAGAAGGACAGCCACACATGAACAGCGTTCATCAAATTGTTTCGCTGACAATGTGGTGAACCGGTGCACAGCAAATTGTTCGGCTTGATCCAACAAACACTCTTGGAGAACATCGTAACCTTTAAACGTACATTCATTTTCTCCTTTCAGGTGCAGTTGGGGGTTTCGTGATGCCTCGTTTCGGCAGTCGACTGGTCACCATGGCGGGAGGAATCATCTTGTCCGGTGGGCTTCTGACCAGCATGTGGACCACTCACATCGCTCACTTGTTTATCACATATGGAACGCTGGCCGGTACGAGGCGTCACTGCCCATGGAATATAAATCCTATTAAGTTTCGTACTTTGTTTCATGAGGGACTGTATAAATATGTACAAGAATGAACATTCGCCAAACGTCAGGTACATTTACATAACACCCTGATCTTTTTTATGCAGTAATCTATGTAACTTCAGAGAAAAAAAACAACCCTTAAATCTATACTTATCTCCTGTTGTTGCTAACGTGATACCGTCATATTCACCAGAAGATTGCAATTACAAATATGCATACGAAATACAGCCCACGGATCTTTTACTCTCTCATTTTTCACTCTAGGGTTTGGAGCAGGCCTCGCTTACATAGGGTGCTTGGAAGCTGTGAAAGAAACATTCACTACTAATGTCAACTTGGTTTTCGGAGTGAGTGCATTTATTGCCAACTTTGGGATTATGATCTACCCACCTGTGCTGCAGTTTCTCATTGATACCTACACCTGGAGAGGGATGTTTCTTGTCCTGGCGGGAGTGGAACTCAACATAATTATTGTTGCCGCGGTTTTCCCAGGACGCCATAGACGTCCACAGGTCGAGACATCCATAGCACAGGAGACAGCCGAGTCGTACAGCCATGGAGATACGTGCTCAGACACCAATGATGGGACCAAGGATTCCTTATTACATGCTGGTTCGTCAGGAACAGATCAGACAGTTTCACTGGAAGACAAGACGTTGGAACCAACCTTTCTTCAAAACCATTATTTCTTAAGGAATCGACATTATTATCTTTATGTAGTGAGTGGCACCTTGTTCCTGTTGGGAGCTGGGATTATACTGGGACATTTGTCTGCCTATGCCCTGCAGAATAACATCACAGATAGCTACGGAGCTGCCATGCTGTATACCGTGAATGCTTTGTCAATGGCATGTGGAAAGTTACTCCACGGTGTTGTGATAACAAAAAACAGAATAAACCCTATCAAACTCCATATATTCGTGTGTGGAATAGGCGGTCTTGTAACATTGATATTCCTGTTCCATATTCCACTTCCGGTTCTATATGCGTATATGGTAGTATTTGGGGCGAGTAATGCTAGCATAGGCGGCGCGCTCATGCCATCCATACTGCTGGAGATGGCGGGCTCGCACAGTTTCTCCTTCTCCGTTGGCGTTTACACAGTGGTTACAGCGATGGGATCTCTCGTCGGAGCTCCAGTAGCAGGTGAGAAAGAGAACCAGGCAATCGTGCTCACAAAGGAAATTGACAATATCCCAGCTGTGGTGCAGTAGCCATAAAGTAATCAAGGAAGGTCTAAACAACCAATGATTGATAAAATAGACACATTGTCAGGGTTGGAGGGCAAATGAATGCAATTGTCGCTACATTTGGTGTAGTTTGATAATCTCATCAGAACAAAGGGTAACAGAATTTGTTGCTTAATCAAACAATCAACATGCATTTTAGCTGCACACTTTCAAACACAAAACGATTAACTTTTATACAGAACACAGGGCTTCCGAAGTAACACTAGCTTTCGGTAGCACGTGAATACTGGACCCGAAGGGATCACGTCTTAGGATGGATCCGATGTGTTGTCCTTAATGTCATTACATGTTTGTTTTTGTTTTTTTGTTTTTGTTTTTTTTTTTTTTTTTTTTTTTGGGGGGGGGGGGGGGGGGGGGGTAGCCTAGTGGTTAAAACGTTCGTTCGTCACCCCGGAGACCCGGGTTCGATTCCCCACATGGGTACAATGTGTAAAGCCCATTTTCTGGTGTCCCCCGCCGTGATATTGCTGGAATATTGCTAAAAGCGGCGTAAAACTAAAACTAACTCACTCACTCACTCACCCATTACATGTTGGTACAGCCATACTTTCATGTTTCTAACGCATGTGGTAGAGAATCTGATTCTGTATAGACTCCATGAATTCAATATTGAATCACCGAGTAAAGTCATTCATCAGTTCGATGTATGTAACCTTTGATTCATAGTTTGGAATTTCTTAATCACTTCGTCTCCATGTACAACACTAGTTTTATGTTTGTTTTCCTTTACAGGTTGGATATATGACGTCACCAGTTCCTATACAATCCCGTTCTTGCTTGCGGCTATATCAATGATATCATCTGCATTCATCATGGTGACATCGTGTCATCAGATCAAGCCCGGCCAGGCAAACACTAACCACGAAGTTTGAATATGTGACAAGTTACACATCCCTACAATAGATACACTATTGCTCCCGTCATAGTTTAGAGAATGTTATGTTTACAGAATTTTGTATATTTACACAATCGAGATGTATTTCCGTTACAATATGCGCAATTGCCAAATATGTCCGTGTCTGTTGTGAAACAGAAAAACACGAATTCTACCATAAATCAACATAATACTAGATTCTGATTGGTTGTTTAGAAAAATCAGACCTGATCAATTCAGGATTGACGCTCATCTGATTTAAAGGCCGCCTCACTTCGCATTATCAAATCTTACTGTGAGAACTACCGCCTGCCGCACTACTTCAGCTTGAGCACCAAGATGACTAGTATCAACACAACAGACGTGATGGAACTAACGTCAACACAACAGACGTGATTGAACTAACGTCAACACAACAGACGTGATGGAACTAACATCAACACAACATACGTGATGGAACTAACATCAACACAACATACGTGATGGAACTAATGTCAACACAACAGACGTGATGGAAATAATATCAACACAACAGACGTGATGGAACTAATATCAACACAACAGACGTGAAGGAACTAACGTCAACACAACAGACGTGATGGAACTAACGTCAACACAACAGACGTGATGGAACTAATATCAACACAACAGACGTGATGGAACTAACATCAACACAACATACGTGATGGAACTAATGTCAACACAACAGACGTGATGGAACTAATGTCAACACAACTGACGTGATGGAAATAATATCAACACAACAGACGTGATGGAACTAATATCAACACAACAGACGTGAAGGAACTAACGTCAACACAACAGACGTGATGGAACTAACGTCAACACAACAGACGTGATGGAACTAATATCAACACAACAGACGTGATGGAACTAACATCAACACAACATACGTGATGGAACTAACATCAACACAACATACGTGATGGAACTAATGTCAACACAACAGACGTGATGGAAATAATATCAACACAACAGACGTGATGGAACTAATATCAACACAACAGACGTGAAGGAACTAACGTCAACACAACAGACGTGATGGAACTAACGTCAACACAACAGACGTGATGGAACTAATATCAACACAACAGACGTGATGGAACTAACATCAACACAACATACGTGATGGAACTAATGTCAACACAACAGACGTGATGGAACTAATATCAACACAACAGACGTGATGGAACTAACGTCAACACAACAGACGTGATGGAACTAATATCAACGCAGTTATAAAACTTCGATAAATATGTTTAACTTATATGATTTTTCTTCCACAATTATCAGGGAACTTCATTATCATATAACCTTCTATCATAAACAAATATGCAAACTCAATTACAAGGCACAGTCCCAAACATAAACAATATTTAACTTATAAATCAGGAACCCTGGCACAGATGCACCCCCATCTTTACAGTTGTGCAGCAAAACGTTGCTAAACATTTACCTCGTGAATGTTATATTAGTTTCCGTATAGTATGGGAACTTTGCAAGATAAACGGTCTGACGAGACAGCAAATTTATGCCACTCATACTCTATCATGTCCAGTTGTGCATCGTTCGCAAAATACATGTCAGAAATTGAATCACTACAGTTCTTCTCTCTGCCTTCTTCCCAGCAAGGCTGTCACTGTCATGTTCGAACACTTTGAAAAAAGCTTGGCCTTAATCCGGTCCCCAAATAATGAAAACAATGTTCCAAGGAAGGACTCCCAATTTAGTCGCATGTACACACTGTAACGGCAGGGTTAACTTTCAGGAGAAATTAGGCTAGGATATAACCAGTATATTAGGTTAGGCTTTTGTGGGCTGGTCCATTTATATTTAGCTCTTGAGGGTTGAGGATCCATCAGGCATGCTTCTTTCATAGTGTTATGTATAGGGATGGGCTGGTGCCTGGGCTTCTCATGAGCAGAGGGATCACTCCACTGAACTTTTCTTTTGTAGGCATGTATTAGGTAATTTTTAAAGCATGGTTTTATTGGGTTAGAATTAAAGGTCAGACACTCTGCACTCTGGGGTCTGACAGTCAAAGGTGAGGGATTCACTTGTTTGTCTGGAACAGATTTTATTGTTGGAGCTTGAAATAAATTTATCTTGTTTACAAAATCTTCTGTTTGGTGTCATTGTGGTTTTGAACCCCTGAATCCTGCGGACCTGAGGACCCAAAACAGGATAGTCTTGTTACAACACATTTTGACAAAGCAACACTGTCACTTTTTTTCCGGGGTGGAGGCAAGCACGTGAAAGCATGACCGTTACTCGCCGACCATACAAATCAACCGTCCTGATGAGTTACAGGTCGTAGGTCGATCAGAAAAATATCTATTCTTCAATTCTGCAGGATCAGATTCGACAGCCAGTCAATTATTTCCCACCGTCACTTCAAATTTCAACCTTTGGCATAAACATAATTCAAATTTTATTTGAACAGTTTCTTGCGTAACTGTCAACAGCTACAAACTACTTTCAAGAAAAATAAGTAGGTCAGACGATTCCTTAATAGTGTTGTCAGGGGTGATAGAGTAGGCTGGTTTCGGTCGGGTGGAGTTTGGATTACGTATGTCAAGTTCTAAACAGTAGTTTGTTTTCTCTGGACAGAATGTTTTATATGTTGGAACGCTTTCAGAAAATACGAACGGCACCTACCACTCCCTTCACTGACGAGGTCAATTCGCCTCTCGTTCCATGCCGAAGTACACAGTGTCTTCCACGGAGAGAAGGAGTTCGATTTTACATCGGTTATGGTAGAGTGGAGATAAACGTGCTGTGTTGTAAAATTGGTTGAATGTTAGGCATATTTGATAGTTTTTAAATTAATCATTTGGAACCGAACGGTTCGCTAGTGAGATTTAGAGACTATCACTTGTACCTAACATCGATCAAAGTTCTCAGTACTGTATAGGTATCTCCTAAACATGCACTGTTACCAAGATCAGTAGTGAGGGAACGAGTGTAGTTATACGTCGCCACTGGCAATATTCCAGCAATATCACAGCGGGGGACACCAGCACGGAGCAACAGAGTTAAACGGGTTTTGCAGAACAGTAACTGTTGTGATGTATACACCTTCAACGGAACAATGAACAATGAATTTCGAAAGGAAAACAATTTGCTAACAGAGGATCGTCAAAGCCAGTGCAGTTCTTATTTAATATAGGTGGTCCAAGACGACTCCGAGGACTGACCTTGACCCAATTGTACTAACCTTGTTAACTCAGATATGCATGAAAATCCTGACATACGTTTATAACTATCGTTTTCGTTCTGTACTCATCTCTATGGAGGAAAAATGGTTATAAAGACGATAACACCGGCACAATCGTTATCTCAGCACTTCTTAGATTCACAGGTGAAATGAGAGTACATGGGATAGGGATATCGAGTTAATTGTAGGTGGTTTTCCCATGCATCTTTCGAAAATTTAAAGATTAAACATTCTTGTCACCGTAAAGATTGTCATGTGTACCTAATGTGACCACTGCAGGTTGATGAAAGACACCTACGTTGTTGTTTGTGATACAGCTGCTCAAGGCCTTGTCTTGTGAAGGTCAATTTGGCATCCTATTGGTGGACGCATTCTGACGAGGTGGAGGTGGGGTTGGGGTTGGGGGTGGGTTGGGTTCGACAAGAGCACAACGTGTGAAACCTCATGTCTGGTGTTCCTCCTCATGATGTGGATGAAGCAGCCCTGAAGGAGGAGTAAACACATGCTCACTACTCAACTGAATAATGTGAGCATCATGTGACTACCATATGTGACATCTGATACAATAGGAACATCAACTGTGGCCGTGTTACTGTACAAATCGTAATTCCCAGCGATGCTTTTTATATAATATCAACAGTCATTTCAATGTCGTAATATGCATAGAGTGTAGTTGGTCATTCCACACTGTCCGCATTAAATACAACACGATTTATGAGTGAGAAATTCCAAACCTGTATACGTTCGAACAGCTTCAGATGTGATTCTTCAAAGGCATTTAGGAGTTGGCGTAATATTACCGGACAAATTTTATAGATAGCAACGTCTTGAGTTTATTTTCACGACGTTTCAGGGCGTATCCTAGCCACCTCATCAGGTTGAGCTGAACTGAACAGTAAGGCTTAACTGTTAACTCTGCCCATGACACCACACTTCTTAAGACGTCACAATGCTATGACAACATGATACCAGTAGCTAACAGGAATACGGTCTGTGACGGCCCCGGGGTAGAATAGGCCTTCAGCAACCCATGCTTGCCATATAATTTGACAATACTTGTCGCAAGAGGCGACTAACGGGATCGGGTGGTCAGGCTCGTTGACTTGGTTGACACATGTCATCGGTTCCGAATTGCGCAGATCGATGCTCATGTTGCTGATCAATGGATTGTCTGGGCCAGACTCGATTACTTACAGACCGTCGCCACATAGCTGGAATATTGCTGAATGCGGAGTAAAACTAAACTCACTCACTCACTCAGCCAAGGCGGAGATCCTGTGTCAGTTGATGAAACGTTCCACAGCTGTCCCCCTCTCAGTTTAAAGCCAGTTTCTCACCCAACAAGTTCTTGTTCGTTTCCTCTTTTATTGCTCTACCAACCCACTGTATTCTTGTTTTGCTTCCAATAAAAATTCCAGCAAATAAGCATTCAGCATGTCGACAGCTGCAAATTTGTTCATGTTTCACAGGCAGAATTGTTTTCTCCCAAATGGAGAACATGTTAAAAACGCATGTCTGTATACCCTACCGTGTCATATCGTAATGCACACAGTGTTGGCATAGTAAGACCCGTGGGAGACCGACATAGACGCAGAACGGGTAGAACTTGATGAGAATCTATTGCGCTCTTTCAGAACCGGGTAGAAATGTACTACACGTTTCTTAAGAATAATTCATTTGGATTTGAGAATATTTTCACGGAATACCAAAGTAACTAAGAACACAATGCGAAAGGATGAACAAACCCACAACGAAACATGATGGGCTAAAACAATTCAGTGTCCACCATAGCACCATATCTTGATGATGACATGCATACAGTAATAGATGTGGTTTGGGTGTTCCAGTGGTGTAGTGGTGGATGTAGTTGTGTCGTGATTAGTGGTGGCTGTGTTGCGTCCCATGTTGTGTCGGTGGCTGTGGTGTCTATATGTAGTTGTGCATGTGGTGGTGGTGCCCCATGCATTGGTGGATGTTGTGGTGTACCCATGTAATGCCGGTGGTGGTGCGCCATGTATTGGTGAATGTGATGGTGGTGTCTCGTACATGTATGGTGGTGTCCGATGTTGAGATGACTTCTCACTTTACACAAAAAGTAAACCAGATAAAGTGAAATTAATATTTCGAATCCACGTAATTTTTACCTTGCCAACTGAAAATTTATGACTTAGAATTTTATTCAGCTTAGAATAAAAGTTTTTAACAAACGATCGTAGATTCAAATCGTTATTACTGGTTTGTATTGCAAGGGGGTAAGCGCAGCGGTTAGATCAGTGAAACAAGAGCACGATCGTTTGTTAAACAACTTTCATACTAAGTTGAATAAAATTCTGAGAATTAAATGTTCAGTTGGCAAGCTGCAATCATAAGAATTTGCAATCTTAATTTCACTTTATTCGATTTACTTTTTGTTTAAAGAGACATTCATCGGTACGTTTTCACGGCAAACAGACTGTAACCGCATAATAATACGAGTGAGTCACGAATGCGATGAGCAGGGATAGGCACATCACGGTTTACAACATTCCCACCCACGGACGACAGTTTGTTTTAATTCATTTGTATTGAATGATCCATACACCTATGTCACTTTGGGTTTAACTTGTAATTTTAAATTTACAATCCGTCATACCTGTATTGTATGAGCCGTTGATTATGTTTTAATCATATTGTCTTACCCAAATACGTCTGTAATTAATGAAAGAAGTTTTTGTTTCGTTTTGTTTCAAAAATGAATATTACCGAGTCTTTCTTGGCTAAATCAGAAAACATGTCTCTGTGAAAAACACTGTGAAGTGTTTTCAATAGCTCTCACCCTTTGTTTCGGGCTCGGTGACTGGGATTAGGGTACGTAAGGTGGCTGGTTTGCCCTTTGTCGTTTCCAGCGCCACACTAAAGCCTGCTTGGAGTCTGAGCACCGACTCACAATGATGTGAAATATTCGTCGTTGGGACAGAAGGTCTTGAGATCCTGTAGAGGTAGGACGACTTCAAGTATTCTTCGGACGGGCGACAGAGGACCAGACAGGCAGGTGTTTCCAAATATATTTTGAAGAAAATATGCGTGCTCATGAATGTTTGTTTAATATACAGTGCGTACTCATGCTCTCATAGTATACAGCCATTTAGGTATAGATGGGAAAGGTTGATACTGGTGTCTGCATGTAAACGGAGTGGTAGTGTAGCCTAGTTGTTCAAAAGTTAGCACGCTACGTTCAGTGCCAGTGTTCGAGTCCCCACTTAAATACTATGGCTCACACCCACTTCTGAGGCCCGTCGTTGGAATATTGCCAAAGCGGCATAAAACCACATTTACTCGCTGTTGTTAAACCAATCTACATACGCGAGAAATGTGATTCCTGATGCTTATGCATGACTCATTTCTTTCAGACGCAGGAACCCTGACACATTCTGGATTTGGTGTTGTGTCCCTCTAAACCCTTCCACCTGGACTTTATTACACATGGTGTAGTAGAGCGGCTCCATAGTACGTCCGCTCTCCGCGTAGCCCCGCGCCGACTGTACATGGAGTAGCTTTGGTGTTAGGGCCTGATTGTACAGTCAGGGTGGTTGTTACAGCAACCCAGCTAGTTTAGGGGTTGCACACTCTGTGGCCCCAGACTTTTCAGCATCCCCAGTAGGCCCAACCGCACTTGACTGGTAGATTTAGGTGGTAGAGTAGATAGGGCCCCTTTCGTGCATGCCCTATACGATGCTATCTATAGATGGCATAACTTAGTGTTGACCTACCATTCCGTCCTTCAGTAGGTAGCTCGAGACAGAGCAAGTCCCGGATGGTCACTTTGAGAGTCAGTGTACTGGCCGACTGCTGGTAAAGTATTTCAATATTTTAATTTAATATTTAGATTAAATTTTGTTCTCACGCAGTCATAATCTGTGTGGGAAGCAGGAATTATGTAGAATGTTCTTTGCCCATTTAGTAGAGCCGTCGCTTACATAAGCAACTGTTTCTTTCAAACACTTTTTGAAGAAAACATAAAAAATGCAATGCAACCTTGTTTACCATGACGTCTACTCCAAAGTTACAACTTGAGTTTCATGTTTGAGATTTTTTCACGTGTAGGCATATAACTTTCATTTATAGACACAGGAAGTACCAATAACGTAAAATATATTCACTTTACTATTGGGAGCAGGGATACCATCGTCCTTGGGGGCGGAAATGGACCCTGAAGTCCCCCAGAGGCAGGACGACTGCCAAGAAGACATTCCATGGACAGAGGTGGATCAAGGATTCTTCTGGAGCAGGATGTGGATGTGGATGTTTTACTGTTCGTACATTTTGTGACAATGCACTATGCGTGTCTACTACTGTAAACCCTCCAGTAGAATAGGTACCGTTGCATACGTTGATGGAACACGGTTCCAGAGTGTTTTTTTCTCTCATAAACGTTTTTTATCTCTGGTTTTACGTGTCGGGCTTCAGCTACCTTAGACCTTGTTCAAATCTCAAATTTGGATAAGGTGAATTTAGACACACATTCTACGGCAACAATTTTGGTGTTTGTGTTCAAGGATTTGGTACTGTTCAATGTTGGGAATGATGACATTAAAAAACGTAATCCGCACAGCTGGTCCATTTGTGCTTGTTTGTTTTGTTTTTGAAAGTTATGAACTCTAGAAGAACTGTTTTTGTCCATGAAAATCGGGTATGGCCGACTTTATCGCCGTGTAGGAGCGCCATACACTGCTAAATACTGTCAACACAGAATCACATCCAACATCCAATGGAATGTGAAGCTTTTATTAACCATAACATTGAATTTTTTTCTATATTGTGTTAAACATGTGACACCAAATGAATTGTTTGTTTTATAGATCAGTACAAATTTAGTCCCCTGCTATGTATAAGTAATAAAACTACAATGGCGGCCATCTTGGCAGCCATTTTGAATTCTGGATAGTATGAAATAATTCCATATAACGTGCTGTCACTCCAGACGTAAATAGGAAACAAAAACAACTGATTCTATTACAAGGATAATGTAAACTTTCAGTAAATAAATCACCACCACACATTAACGTGAAAAGTCGGAGAATCGCTAAAATGTCAAGTGTCAAAAACATCAAAAGTGTCAACATTGGATGTAAATTGGACACATTCGCTGTTATTTTTTATGTAAATTTAACTGACGAGAAGGCAACACACGACAATTCAAGATGGGGGCAAAATGGCGGCCATTTTGATTGTTTTTAAAAGCAAAAATATGTTAAAAAGAGTTATACATCCTTTACCAATACACAAAAGTCATACTGAAAGTGATCAGATTGATAGTAGTAAAACTATCCATGATTAACTTTGAGATGTTGTGGGGCAGCAATCCAAATGTCTAGAACATGCTCACAGACCCCATCATATAAAATGGCCTATGAAAAAAGACTGATACCATAATCTAAGAGTGTTACAGGCCTTTTCATGAGCCAAAGACATCATACTAACTGAAAACAGTGACAAACCAAATCAGTACTTGGGAGGCTACATCAGATTTTTCACCTGCCTCCTCCTGGACTAATTAGACCTAAATATGTTTGTGTCAACCTGTGTATGTGAGATTTACCCTGATTAGAGAACAATAGACAGACAAATCTATGAGCTGTGCACTCTATCTATATATGTTATAAATCGTAATAATGCTTTATTCTCAGAAGAAGCCAATGTGAAAGATCCACACGCGACTGTTGTGTTAAGAATGATCTGGAATAGATATCTTTTGTTGACATTTTCTAAAGTGTTCAGAGTTCAGCGCAACAGACGCACGGTCTGAACAGGTGGCTACAATGATCGTCACCAATCAATATCAATGCAACAGGTAAAATACGTGAGCGTGTTTCTATTTATAGCCATGATCTGACCCATTTTAGAAGGAAAATATCATCTCAACGGCCGGGTTTGCTTTGTATAAGGAATTTGGTGACATCAGCCGAAATGCGTGATGACGCAGTGCCCATTATAGAAAGACTCAAAGATCTCAACATGAAGCAGTGTTAAAAATACACCATAACTGTTTACACCTTGCGCCTTGTTATGTAACACTGAAGACGCTGCGAGACATTACCTGGTGTACTAATCTCAGGTAAACTAGTGACTCACCGATGTGATCAGGGACTCGCCTGTCCAGGAAGGAAAGCTCCGGAGTGTGAGTATATAATACTGTTGATAGATCAGAACTAATACACCTTTAAATCTTAAGCTATGTATCATAATAATATTAATTAAACGTGAGACTGAGATCGAATGGTCATTTTGGGTAAATCCACCAAGGGCGTCTCTGTACTGTCTGCTGCAACAAGGCAAAACATGCCAATGAGCTAAAATGTGTCCGACCTGTGTCTCAGAGGCAATAATGAAGCATATACTGTACTGGTAGTGGTTAAGCAAGTTGCACACCTTTTGGGGAAATCATTTCAAAACACATTCACATTTGCACGTGTCCGTATGTGTCTGTTCATATTCATATATCTGGGTAATTATGTCTGTCATCGAATGTCTTTTTTCATACACTTCTTTGTCATACACTTTAAAAAGTATTCACGTAAAATGTGTACGAAATAATCTCAGTATTCAGTTAGTGTACACTGGTGACACTGACGCGGAAGTGATTTGAGACGAATATGCCCGTGGCTGTATTAATCATACTGTGAAGGAGAGTCGGGTTGCCACAGACTTGTCGTGTTACCACAGCTAGGGATAAAACTCACTGATCGAAACTGTAAGGCATAAGTGAGTGAGCTTAGCTTTACGCCATCACTCAGTAATATTCCAGCTTTATGACGGCGGTCTTTAAATGATCGAATCTGGACAATCCAGTGATCAACAGCGTCGATCTGCGCAACTGGGAACCGATGACATGTGTCAACCAAGTCAACGAGCCTGACCACCCGATCCCATTAGTCGTCCCTTACCACAAGCATGGGTTACTGAAGATCAATTCTAACCCTGATCTTCACGGGTGGTAAAGGATAAGTTGTTTGATAAACCGAATAGAACCAGAAACAAAACTCCACTTTCAGCGACAATTCGAGGAATCAATCGTCCTAGCTTTTCAGAAACATCGTGTTAGTTCTTGATTATTTGAGATGTTGCGTCTTAAAGTAAATATCGATCTCAGCAATACTCCACCTTAAGCGCTGATCTAGTCTCACGCCACACATGACAAGGATATGTATCACAGTCACGTGAGGGCAATCAGTTACAGTGAGTGAGTGAGTGAGTGAGTGAGTGAGTGAGTGAGTGAGTGAGTGAGTGAGTGAGTGAGTGAGTTTAACGTTATTCCTACGTTTTACAACAGGAAAGTAAATCCCCAAGTAAATGCGGATCTGGGACATTTATCGCTTTAACACTCGAGGACGAGTATCATAAACCGTACAACGATAAATCGGGCGACACGTGAACACATAAAATTTACCAGAATTATAAGACCCAGACAACTATGCTCTTGAAAAATATTGTGAGGTGTTTTAACAATCCCTTAGAATGACAGAGCTTAAATTTTTAATTGCGAAACATGAACTCACAGTACGGGGTGTAAAGGCCGTATTCACTCTCTTTTGGAACAAAGGTGTTGCTACCAGATTAAACGACTGTCAGATAGTACGATTAGTAAAATGTCAGTGGGTTTGGTTTCAGAGACCGACATCGTTTATGCGATGGGAAAACAACTGCATAGCATCCTCATGGCCGCCGTGGCGTCACTGTTAGGGTTCCTTATATCAAGCATTGAAACAACCGTTCACCACAGTGCGGACATCCTCGAGCTGGAGTTTGGTCGCAGCGTGGTGCCATGGGTTCCAGTCGCCATGGTAACGTCTTTTGGAATAGCAGGTATGTGCAGAGTGTCTGTCTGCGAGAGTCTGTCACGTGCCATTTGCCTCACAACTTTCGATAGGTTTCGAAACACTGTGTTGTGAGACACATCGTACCTGAAATGTTCACCATAAAAACGCACCGTTTTATTGTCGAAAGTGTTCTGTGATGTGTTCTGGTTATCCTCATCATCACAGCAGTTCACAGATACGTCACATTTGTTCCGTCATCCGGCCTACTACAAACATATATTATCCTCTCTCAAACATACATGTCATTTTATGACTGGCTGAGCGCACTTCTTATTTTCAATATACCCTTCTTACATTTTCTGTTACGAGCCAAGAAGGCCGAATTCATTTGGTACTTTGTGTTAGCAAATTTTGTTCATCTCGAATAATTGAGTCACGTATGATATACGGAACTTACCGATGTGTTGCGAATGCAAATCTGTTAAGGGTGATAACTCTGAATTTGTTTTTTTCGTCGTCTATTAGGTTCTATGTGACGTATGTCATCTGAAAAACTACAACTGGCTAATAGCCGAGCTCCGGTAGTCCTCATTATTATTCAAGACCCATATGTCAAACAGTTCACCGATGTTTTCAGTAAGATAAATACGTTGTTCACTGGTGTGTCAGTTGATTTATGTCTGTTTATGACCCCCTTGTGACCAATGACCAGCTTATAATGTAACCCTCCACACAAACGTTTCCGTCATACCTGTGCTTTTTTCATTGTTGTTTGTTTGTTTGGTACGACCGCAACAAGCCCGGATACTATCAGTCAGTTTAACACACTCGTGCATGCACCGCCCTTTGCCTAGTGTTCCATCAAGTTATGCAAATATAACGTTACTTTGATTCCTTCAGCCCTACCATGCGGTGTGATTGCTACCGTGCAGGGAGCCAGACTGGTCAGCCTGACTGGAGGGGTCGTGGTCACTCTGGGCATGCTCATTACCGCCTTTGCCCAGTCAGAGATCCATGTACTTATCACCTACGGGATCATTATGGGTATGTCAGTTTTCAAGCAAATAAATCTCCAGCAAAAAATATACAGTCGTTAAACAATAAGTTATAAACATAGTATCCACATTGTAACACATTGTAGCACATTGTAACACAGCTATTTACAAATTAATATTTTTAAGAAACTTAAGTCGCAAATGAATTCGCATATCAGTTAAAGTTGATCACGGCGAATCCTTGAATGGATGGCCTTGCTTGGCAGCTTGACTCCTGAAGGTTTCTAGGACTTGTGTCCTGTCCCACAACAGGAATCAGCTAGGGTAAGTCATACGACTAGCTTCCTACAGGCATCTTGGATTCTGGGGCAATAATGTCTTTTATGATGTTTGCCCCGATACCATGCCTGTCCAGAGTGGTGTTCATCGCTACATATGTGACCTCGGTTCCTTTCCTTAAAGAGATCGTAGCGCTATGGCTGCTGTAAGTCTATGTTGATTCAATTCAATTCAATTTACTACTCAAAACACCACCAACGGCGGTGCAGGAGGATGTAAATAGATATAAATATATCTAAATGTTTAAATGTGAAGATGGCAGATAAAAGCAGAAAGGAACCCAAAGTTAAAGTATGGGAGTTACGACTGTCGTAGCCCTACGAATGCTTAGGGGAACGAGGCCCCGTGCTGGGACGAACTGTTTGAACATGAAAGGATGGTTCCATGTCATTCAATGCTGTGGTCAAGTAATGGTTAAGGCGTGTGTAGATGGTTACGTTTAACCTGGATGCACATAGGTACTAGTCACAATTTCAGTTCAACAAATGCACACACCTACTGGAATGCTGTGAATACGATACTTATACCTCTGTAACCTTAATATACAACTTGTTTCACACAGGTATCGGGTGCTCCCTTGTCTATATAGGAATCTACGAGTCGGTTCAGATACAGTTCACAACAAACAGAAACATTGTGTACGGAATCCTTGGATGCATTAGCTTCCTTGGATACTTCACGCATCCCCTGATACAGAACATGATCGACATGTACCACTGGCGGGGGACGCTGCTCATCTGCACGGGGATACTGATGAACATCCTACCCCTCTCCTGCCTCCTTCCTGGACCTAGTGACCGAAGTGATGCTCCTCAACCAAGCTCGACACAAGAGCGCCTCATCAGTGACATGAACCAGAGGCCAACAGTTGGTACTGCTTTGATTAAAAGGCCCAACGGGATCCGACTCTCGGCCAGACGGGACTCGGAAGATTTACAAACTTTGTGGAACGAGACAAACCATGAACGACACGTATTCATGAAAAGAAGCAGGATTCTAGCAGTGATGAAGATTTGGAGAAAGACAGGTTTCTACGCCCTCTTATTTGCCATCATTCTGTATGGGTATGGTGTGTCTGTGATCCGCGGCCATATCCAACAATACGTCCACGAGAGAAGCTTTGAGGCTAGCCCTGGTTCTGAAGTACTGACGATTGTGTTTGGCGTGAGTGTTTGCGTCCTGACTCTATTACAAGGAGGTATTACCAACTATTTGCTCGATCCTGTGTATTGGTACGTGATACTTGCTACGGTCGGAGGGCTGTTAACATTCGTGCTCATCATTCCCTTGCCTCTAGGTATAATATTCGTTTATACGGCGCTGTTGGGAATGAGCTTTGCGGGAACAGGAAGGGAGATAACTGCATCCATCCTCATCAACCTTGCAGGAGAAGACAACTTTGCCTTCCCTTTCGGAACATGTGTATTTGTGTCAACATTAGCTATGTGTCTAGGTTCACCGTCGGCAGGTACGTGTATTAAAAATATTTCAAATCCAGTATGTTAGCTATATAACGACATATACACGGGACGAAGGTTTATTTTTGGTTGACCCCTGGCAGTTATAACGATTAGAATTAAAATAAGAATCGTGACCACGATCAAGATATTCAGCAAACTCCCTCCAAAACAAAAATGCATTACTTGTTTTGTTTAATATAGCCTTATCTGACTTTGTCAGTGGATAATTAAGAATACTGATGTCAAACAATCTATTGTAATTCTCACAAATATACCTAATGTTTATGGCTGAAGACAGCAATGTCTGGTCTCCTTATGAACGTCAACTTGCATTCGTTTTTATGATGGAGGGTAATTATGCGCCACTGAGTGTCGTTTGCTAACGTCCATTAACTATGACATGTTTTCTTGACCTTTACTAGTCTTTATAACCGCCAACACAAAGTCGGTCACGATGCAGTCATGTAGATTCACCCAACCCCCTCTTGAACTCCACTGTTCAGTTATTATGTCAATTATTCTCAGCTGTAGGATAGTCGTGGCGAGCTAGTTTACTCTTCAATAAAGTGCAGTGAGACCCCACAAGGACAGGCGTGGTATATTGAGATACATATCAACAAGCAGGTCGCTCTCAGTCGATTCCGCCCCCCAGTGTGCACTGTACACAACGGCTGTTGCAATAGACACCGTGAAGAGCTTATCATGCTATTGCAAGTGGTAAATTACAGACGTGGCTGGGCATGTCCAAACTTAAATAGATCCTACATAAGCACACAGGTGTGGCATGCCGCCGAGATCGCGTGCACTGTACATTAGTACGAACTGTATGTGATGAGTTCTGTTTCTCGAGTCGCCCCAATCCAGGTACATCTTGTCAGTATTTAAATAGTTTGGTCAGGGCCAGACTGTCCAGTGACTAACATCGATGTATGTCATAAAAACAATAACCACCAATGACGAGTAATGACAGATTATTTAATTATGTTGATTATGTTTTTGCGTAATCATTATCACTCGAGAAAGACAATCTGCCTTTCATTGTCACTCGTTGGTCTAATCATAAATTCATATTGTAGTCAGGTCCAACACTTAAACCAAACATATGAAAGTGTATCATTGACTTTAGATGTAAATGAAGTACAAAGCATTGAATCCAGACATTAGTATGTGGGTTCGGGCAAATAATGCAACACTGACTCCCTTTGACAGCTTTTCAGCAAACTATGAATTTATTCATAACAACAAGATATGTTGCACAACAAGATGCTAAGAACCATCTTCATCTCTACAGCCTCTGCATTTGGATGTTTCAGGGTGGGTTCTGCAAAAGGCACATTCCTACAAGCCTGTGTTTGCAATTGCTGCAGTTGCCATGGCGATGGCGGCCATCATCGTTTTCCTGTTACAGAAGAAACTGAAGAGGACTTCCCTTCAGCTGGAGAGATCACGTAGTCGCGCCTTCTCTGACGATGAATCTGGGTAGGTCTATTCCTTTGTATATGTAGATCATAACGAATATAACTAAAATATTTCATAGAGATCATTAGTGTGTTCAGACCCTCTCAAATGTATGTGTTAAATGGTATATGTCACATGTCACAACATAACGTTATATCATGTGATGTTTTATCAAGGTTTCAGCGTTCTGTGTAATAAATGGTACATGTCACATGTCACAACATCAAGTGATATCATGTGATGTTATATTATGGTTTCAGCGTAGTGCTTGTTACGTCACTCTGAAGAACTTTCGCCTTGATGCTAAGATCCGTCTTCTGGTGCTAAAATCAGCCACATCCTGCCACAAGATCCGTCCGAAACTTGGTTCACTTGGTACCTAAACACAGTAATGACTGTGATTAGTAAACAGGAACTCTGCTATCTAGAACGTTGAGAAACCATCAGGCTGTGTGTGTTCCTCCAATGAAGCAAATCTAACGCGGTGCAGATAGCTTGGATGCTTGCACAATTGGTCAGTGTAAGCGTCCTCAAGGATCACTTGATATCAAAAGCTTTTACATGGATGTTCAGACAGGAGGACAGAGCTGTAATTCTATTACGGCTCCACAATCATATGTTTGGACATTGTACCAACTGTGTACCAGTTGTAATGAGTTTCTTCTCCACCGCAGACACGAAATGTTACAGTGACAAGCTGTAAAGACAATAGTTAGAGTGCATACGAAACAGCTATTTGCTATGTATCTGTGTTTTGTATCATGTGTAGTTATGTCATATGTTGTATTTCATTTGACCTGTTATTTGAGCTGTCAGTCGTTCACTATCATATCATTTTAGGACAGAAACCATAATTCGTTCAGCTCAAAAGCGTACCAATGAATTGCAGTCTAACTCGAAAACCAATAAACATAAAATACTCAATGAAACGCTTAACGTAATCAAAACATCATACCAACTCTGTGAGGTTTTTACAGAATTTATGTCGTGAAATTAAAAATGTTGACACATTACAATATTAACACAGTTCACTATTTGTCAAGAGTGGGGAGTGCAAAGACAGGAACAGCCAGGTGTGCGAGGAAGGACAGTGACGGCACAGTACAGGATGATGAATACATAACTTTGTCGGCACTTGTACATGTGCTTCTCGAACATAAGGCTGTCCTTTCCTCTGCACCCCTCCACTGTAACAAATAATGAACAGTGTCAATATTTTAATGATAGTTTTTAGTTTACGACAAAATCTGCCAACGCCTTACAGGGTGTGTGATATTTTCATTATGATCAGCGTACCATTGAGTGTTTTATGTTTATTACTTGTCGAGCAAGGCTGCAATACATCAGTACATTCTTGAGCCAAACGTCTCACAGTCTCTGATCCATGTTATTTTCCATTCTACCCAACCCTATCTGTATTCTAAAAGCCCTAAATGAAGCAAGTCTAGCTTACCCACTCTCTGACTTCATTGCTTGAGCTTCTTTTCAAACAAAATAGACCTATTTTTTTATCAAAATGACATACATTCATATACTGGGTCAGCTTATTTAGTAACGAACCTCATCTAGTCTGTAACAGATCACAGATCAAACCATATACAAACGTAACACTCGATGGATCTGAAATTGTCATTCTGCAAGTAACGGCAAAACAGCAAATATGACGGAATGATGTACATTTTATAGACGTCGTATCTAGCATTTGACAACATACATGATCAACTGTACTGTGTTACTTACTATACACTGTATATGTGACAGTTTGTAGATGATTTAGATGTTCTTAGCACGGAACAATTGTACATACCGTTTGGGAAATGTTTTGTTTGTTAATACAACATGGATGTTTGATATTTTGATTTGATTTTGTTTGTTTGTTGTTTAAAGCCGCACTCATCAATAGTAAAGCCATATGGCGGCGGTCTGTAAATAATCACGGCTGGACCAGACAGTCCAGTGATCAACATAATGAGCATCGTTCTACACAACTGGGATACGCTGGGGTGTGTCCCGATCCCGCCAAGTCGCTTCTTACAACAAACCTAGGTTGATTAAGGGCCAATATTCACGGGTCCTTGATATTTTAAAGGTACCTTGATATAGTAATATACAAGGTAAACGTTTCTATTTTGTTTGCTTGGACAATAACCATGTTGTGGTATTCTGTCTTCACATTTTAACGTGTATTGATATATTGATACAACTCGGCACATCTTGTTTAAGTAGGTAATATCCCTTTATCTAACCTAAATATCTTTCATCCATTATAATAGACGTCAAATTACGGGGTTTACGGTGTAAGATTTTAATGAGAATGTTTGGAGATGACATTGTACATTACACAAACATTTTCGTGTGTCTTGCTAGGTTCAAGGTGCCTGATGGATACACAGGATGTCAGCCCTTTAAAGGACAGTGACAATGACGAATCTACACATATTAATAGGATACGGTCCTGTTCATGTATTTTAAAAGGTACGTGCTATTTGCATATCAGTCCATCTGAGAATACAACATCGACAATATCACAGTACATCAGTTTTACCAAGGGTCACGTCATTATCGCCAATACCGTGGATGGTCTGTTCTCTGACCCGTCCCTGGCAGTGTTGGTAACACCATCGTCCGCATTGAAACAGCTCCATGCAGTGCTCAAAACGACGCACACACATTCTCTCACAGTACTGTCTCCCGTCGCATGACCCGAAAATGATCAGACACCAAGCAATGGCAACAGCTGACAACATGACTTGGGCTGTCTGAAAAAAATAAAATAACTCGTAATATTTCTCACTATATAGATATGAAGCACTTATGAACTGGACTTTCAAACATCAACGGTAAGGCAAAGGTCAGTTTGACTAATTACATTGACCACTAGATTGTCTGGTCCAATTGTCATTAGTTGACCGATTAGGCTGGAATATTGTCGAGTGATGCAATAGTCAGCACGAACTTACATATGAGTGATACTACTTGGGTTACATATGGCTTAGAGTCATATTGATTATGAGCTGTTGCTTATATATGGTTTGAAAGTAGATGGTAAGGATATCCAATGTTCAACTCCTTATGTTACATCAAAACTCAAATCATTAGGTTTACTTTTCGGATCTACAAATATAGTTGTAGCCGATCGGGCACCTGAACTGTGTCCACCTTTACCTATTACGTATACATCGTCTCTTAGACGTCGAGTCTAGACCAACAGGACCCCTCGACCAAAAGCCCCTCTAGACAGAAACCTCTCGAAATATAACCAACAGTCTCTCACCTAGAGTTTGCGTTAGGGCCCTGAGTCCTCACTTTAGTTTAAACATATTTTATTCACAATGTGAAAAGGATTGGGGACAAGGTTTTTCAACTTATAAAACCCCTCTCCAAAGATATTTACAATCACTAATTACATCACAAGATATTATTAGAAACAGAGAAAGATTGAAGGATAACAGAGTGAAATGTTATGATACAAAGGGTGTATAGAGAGAAGACTACTGGAATTAAGATTTTCATACGTGTTGATGCACATTTTTTAATATGATTTCATTTTTAAGAACCCTCACTTCATGCATTAATAAGGAAATAAGATTAAAGACAAGAAATTATTCATGGCATGAACATTTTCTTACTTCATAATATGACCTTTCATTACATATATTTTTATATGCGATTAGCAAATATATTAGTGAATAAGAAATATATTACACAAAAAATGGCAACAAATCAACAAAAAATTATTAATGACATGACAAACTGTATCACACTTAAAATAATTGATAAAACATATGAGAAAACTTCATCATACTTGATGAAATATATTATACTTTTTCCAACTTAAAATACCGTATGAAATATATATGAGCAGTGTGAAATGTTCATTCTTCTATAAAAGACAAAAATTGAGGGGCTTTTGACAGAGGTGCCCAGATTAGCGAGAGTTTTTGTAGAGAGGGGTTTGTGGTTGTGGGAGTTTTTTCAGAGGGTCTTTTGGCTGCTACCCAGAACATCATGGTCGTTATATTCGAAGTCAGTATAATTGAAATACTGGTTTTAATCGACACCGTGTTGACAAGTTTGCATACCAGTGACACCATTCAAGGTCTAAAACATGACCGCCTTATTACATCGGTCTGTCCCTTCAGTCAGTTTGGACACTGTATCAGGGACATTCACAAACAATACTGGTTACCATATTTGGAGGATGCATTGTTGTACAAACATGACAAGACAGCTTTTTTGGTTTATGCATGACGCACTGCCATGGCTAATGAATTTGTCACCAGTGATCATATTTGGTGTATACATGTTGCCCTAACATGGTCAAGGAAACTGCTTGGTGCATATTGCACTAACGTCACCAGTGAACGTAATCGGAGTATGCATGTTCCACTTACATGACCCTGAGTGATCGTGTTTAGTGTATGCTTGTTCCACTTACATGACCCTGAGTGGTCGTGTTTAGTGTATGCATGTTCCACTTACATGACCCTGAGTGGTCGTGTTTAGTGTATGCATGTTCCACTTACATGACCCTGAGTGGTCGTGTTTAGTGTATTCATGTTGCACTATAGTGACCAATGGACGTATTAAAAGAATGCATGGTAACTATGCATAAACATTGTTGTACATAATCCATGCATATTGTAATCCAAAATGCATTTACTAGGAAACAAAACAAATTGTTTCAGTTAAGAATGAATAAACTTACCTGTTGGTTGAAGAATTTGCTGTTTTTCGAACTGGATGGTGACGATCCATCCTTTTTTATACGCGCCAAAGTGACGCCGCCTCGCTGATGTCAGTGTCTCGTCAGTGATTGTCATTTGTCAGGGTATAACATGAACAATTTGGCTTTGTGCATGAAAACCTGCCGTGTAGCGACTATCAGTCATGCTAGGTTAACCAGGTTCCAGCGTGTGGAGTGACCACTCATTACTGACATTTTGGTCATTTTGAGAAGGCGTGTGCAGCAACAGGGGTCATGTCAGCATAACATATTCCTCATTGGTTGTAATTACATATCATGTTATGCTGATGATCACGAGTCAGTCTGAACGTTTTAAGCGGGGTGATTAAATTAAAGAGCATGTGAAAAATCACAGCCTAAAGGTTCTAGCTTCAGATTTGGTTACACCTCCTTCAAATAGTTGACCTACAATTTCGAATGAATAACTTTAAACAATAGACATTGCGGAGCTAACGTGCAGTGATATCGATGTGGCCTGTGGTGAGGTGAAGTTTGAGGTGAGGCGAGACGAGATGAGTTGAGCTGCAGTGAGGTGTAGTGAAGTGAGCTCAGATAACCGAGATGAAGTAAATACAGCAAGGTCAGGTGAGGCGAGGCGAGCCGAGAAGAGGTGAGCTGAAATCCAGTGAAGTATGGTGAGAAGAGGCGAGGCGAGTTGTAGAGGGGTGTGGTAAGGCATGGTGAGGTTAAATGGAGCTAACAGCACTTGGAAGAGGAACCTCACGATCCTGAGTTGTGGCTATTTTCACTGATTAATTTTATGTGCAGAAGCTAAACAAACGTCCACAGCCAACCACAACGAAGAGTCCTTCTACAGTCCGAGCCACGGTTTATCTACGTCTGGCAAATATCTCCTGAAGGCTCATAGCATTCGTCACCTCTCGCCCCTTTGTTTTAACTCCAAGAAGACGCATCCCCTGCCCCTACGTTTTTCTCCTTCGTTTCGGTGCGTCAAGGTGGGTTAATTATTTGAAATGAATATGCAAAAACAAAAACAGCAATACAATGTATGGGTACTTCGGTAGTAAGTAACACTGGAATCAAACAGAGTTATCGTTCGTTTGAAGTAGTTCTAATGCCCCTACGCCAATATGAAATCCTTCGAGAGAGACATGAGTCGGTATTCACCTTGTCCCGAAATAACACGGGTTGGTCGCCAATGGGTTCGCAGTGAGGCGTGGGAACGTGAATTCTTCTACCGTTTCTTGGCGATCGGGGTTCAAAAGCCCGACCTCGGGCTGGCCAAGCGGACGTTTAAGTCGCTGGACCACAAACAGAATTTTTGATCAAATCACAAAGATACTTTACGAATTGGTTATTATACATTTTACAGAAAAGGCTTAGTTTTTTCACAATGCTTTCTATATTGCTAGGCGTACAGAGAGTGTGTATGCTTTAGGGGCCGTTCATAATTAATAGCAAGGGTGATGATTTTATGGAGAAGCTTGTACAACGTGAATGACCCCTAAAATTTACGTACAAAGTAATTAGTGTCCACTCCCCCACCCCCCTTTGAATATCATTTACAAAAATCAATGACTCCCACCCCCTTCCCATAATTTTTCAGCACATTTTAATGATTTTTATGTACAAAATTGCTGCCTTCCCCAGTACATGTGTACACAATTGATGTCCCCTCCACCATCTCCCCTGAACAAAATGGGTCCCCCAACCCTACCCCTCCCCCATAATTGATCAACTGTCCGTTACACATATCCTACACGATATCCGCGTCTTGGCGCGTCATGACCGCTTCATGACAACCCAGCGTGACCGTAAATCATTGTCAGCATGGACCGGAACACGTGGTGGTGATACGTCGCCATTATCTGCAACAACGGGAAAATGACAGCAATCATCTTGTCTAAATCATTAAAATAGATCTGTTTTCAATCCACAAGTATACGCTGACTCTCTATTATCGACGGCTCTTTATCATCACTGTTGAAAAATTTCATTTATTTCGTTGGAGTGTCTAACCGAAGAAATAATAATATTTGCGGTGACTTCTTGTAAAATTGTAAATTTGAAACTAGTACGACTCCTACCGCCATTGCATCCTGCAAAATCAAAACTTACTTCCACAAGAGTAATCCTGCGGCAACTGCAAGGTCACTTGCATATTTTCCGTCTTAAACTTATAACAGGAAGTGACGTATAGACGCAAACGGCAGCAAATTGTATGGCATGTTTTAAGACGGCAAAAAGACGGCAAAAGTTATGTTTGGAAGTTTTAGATGTTTTGGTTAAAAACATTACTATTTTTAATGAACTTCCTGAATGATTTTTAAGATAAAAACTATTTTGAGTCGTCACTTGTCTTCAGTGTCATTTACTTGATATGAAAGAGTTGCTTCAAATTCCAAGTCAAACCAGCAATCGGGAATCTCGCGATCGTATTGAGCGAGTCACGATTATGTATCTCATTATTTGTAAACAGAAATGAAGATTAAACATTAATCAACTGATAATATATATAAAATGCCAAATGTCAGTAGGCGTTCATAATCCCGACAGCATTAACTACCGCGATAATAGATGGCCCTACGATGCTTGTTAACCGTGGCTATTTAAACTATTATCTCCCCTGGAATTGTAGGAAGTGCGCAGGTGGTATTTTCTGAACTCTTCAACTTGGAGGCAAGGCTCCGGAATCATATTGCTCCTTGCAGTGGTCCCCGTACCTGTCGATCGTCTAGGCATCTGCGTGAGTATTTTCTTGGCTTCTACACTTAGAGGCAGAAAATAGGATTGAAATACCACATGTCCATTCTCAGTAACACAAACAATGAATTAGATCAGTGGTTCCAGTGTTACATACATATAATTGCACTCTGCATAATGGCCAATGTTAGACCCCATAATGTTAGACAACAAGCCGATCCTAAACATTGGGCCTTCTCCATTCAACCAGATTCAACCTTGTGTCGTTTATGTAATGTGCTACTGTTACCAGTTCAACTACATATACCATACATCTCGCTGTTGTATAGACACAATACTTATATGATTGTACCTCATCTGTCAGGTCAACACAATGAACGTTATTCTGTGATTTAGTTATGTATATTCTGTATCGTGCTATTTCTGAGACTTATGCTTTATCATGAACATAGATTTAGTGATTAGGTACACAGATAGTTGGGTAGTTAGAGATGGCACAATTCAGTATCACTCACTGTTCAGTATGTCGTGCTTGACTTCATCTTTCCTGCCAAACTAGCCTCTGAAATGAACATATTTTACTGAAAAAACGCTCCTAGTGTAAAAAGAATGATATACATGTAATGAAATGGAGCCCTGAGACTCTTCATTTTCAGAATCTAGCTTGCCACATTCTCTAGACTTGCGTGGGCTTCCTTGGATATATTTACTTCAGGACCAGTACGACAGACTAGGACACATCTTGAATTCTGTTAACTGAAGTGTAAAACCCTGACATTATATCAAACTTCTCTCCAAGTGTATTTCTGTAACCATGTCCTGCCCCAAGTATGTTTTCATTGTGACACCACAGAAGAGAGTTGAGAAGCAGGGCAGTATAAGTGTGACCTAAGTTGTTTAGACACAATAGTATCCCATCAATTGTAATAAGGGATATAATGAAATTTTATGCTGATGTATTAATATTTTGCAGAACTAGGCGAGTTAAATGTGGATGATCGTATCGCCACCCATATATCGGGATTCGTATTGCATCGCCCCTCATATATCCGGATACGTATCGTAATTCCACTCTTATGTCGTTGTACGTATCGCCAACCTTATATCGGTATACGTATTGCCTCGCTACCCTTATATCCGGATACGTATCGTAACTCCACTCTTTTGTCGTACATAATCGCCACGCTTATATTGGGATTCGTATCGTATCGCCACATTTATATCCGGATACGTATCGTACCTC